>NW_027437183.1:12875000-13475000 GCF_033239565.1 Halichoeres trimaculatus
TCATAGCAGCAGGGCTTCAAAGTGGGCTAATATACCGGATATCTTAAAAGGAGGACATTACTGATTCAGAAAATGAACATAAGAACATTGTCATGTCATGATTATTTTATGACAGCTGTAAAGGGAAAACTTATTTCCGGTGACTTTCGCTGTTTTTTTTTTCTCCCAACATCAGAGTTGAAAACAGGACTTAGGCGTGCTCAGCTCACCTCATATTGAACATTCTTTGGGCTCACTGAGTGCTGGATCCTCTCTCGTCTGGCAGCCAGTAATAAAATGGCCAACTGCACTTCAGTTCTGGGCATGGAGGCAACAGTAACCCCACCCGGGGAGGAGAACCGTCTCTTAAGAGAATGTTTTTGGATAGGCCTCTCAGAGAGGAGCACAGACGTTTTATCAGTTTCCCCATTTCCCAGCAGAGTTTAGTGAGATTCATGTCTATTGTGTTTGTTAAACACACTTCAAAAATCAATCCCCTGGTTTGCTTGCTCCAACTTTTATTTATGATTGTAAAATTCAACCTCTGATGTATTTTTAGCACTGCAGTCCTAAGTTCATGACATGGTAACTATGTAACTAAGTGCATGGATGCATTTGTAGTCAGTCCTTTTATTAGCCAACATACTTCATTAAACTCAGGCAAGCATCACATCCTGATACAACATGTTCTCCAGTTTGTTTTTTACTTAGTGTTTGACTCTATGCAACAGTACAGTGCATACTCTGTGTACAGTCTCAGCTGGTGCTGCTGTCTCCTTTCAACAGTTTTCAGTCTTGTTTATTGCATTTAGAGTGGCAACACACCAAATTCCTGCTCCAAAAGTTCTTTAATATCTGCCTATGCAAGCTGTGAAAACAAATTTCCTCTTGGATGACAAAGGCAGTATCTTTGGATCTAAATACCTTCTGTATACACAGCCTCCTTAGACAATATCTTGAGATCAATTCCACTGAGCCGAGCAGAGCTTTTCTGCCTTTTTCTCTTTATTACACTTTTTGTTATTATCCTTTTTATGGCCCACGGTGTGCTGTATTCACAAATGACCTTACAGTTCAAGTTTGCAGATTCATTCAAATATTAAACTTGTTCTCTGTGTGGGTCGTTGCTTTCCCCCAAATATTCACTTTGCTATGTCACACTGCATTTCTTATGCCTTCTCTCCTTTCCTCTCTGGCACTCTGGGTAAATTACTGCACCACTTCAGCTGATTTTGTTTGCTCTTTAAATGTTTTACCCACAGAGTTGATTTCCAGTTTGATTTCTCATGTCTTCAGCTCCTTTATAGAACTTTTTTTTGCCTCTCTAACACACCAAGGATCTGTCTTAGAATCTATGATGATGAATTGTTTTCTGCTCCATTGTTTGGAAATACAACACCCCTATAAAACCTTTGCTCTTTCAGCATCCTGTCATGTTTTGAGTTGCCTGACTTTAACCACGTTACACTGTCGTACTTTAGGTTGAATATCACAAATACTGTGATTGATTTTTCCACAAGCAGATTGACAGTGCTGATTTTTCACAACTGCTTTCTTCTGTTTGTTAAACCCTTGTGTCTGTGGTTGTCAGCTGCTCTCTTTTGTAAAATGCAGAGGGTGTGTTGTTCATTAATTCCTGACACTGCTTTTGTATTATCACTGACAGTTTGGCTTACAGGATATGGTTGGGTTCCTTCCTTGTAGTATATCACCTAAATCGGAGCCTGGCAGACTCATGGGAGTCTGGCAGGCTCATGGGTGTTCCCATAAATTTTTGTGATATTTCTTCTCTCCCTGGCCTGGTTGTCATAGAGATATCTCACTTTACCTTAAACCTCATTGATCAGACTCTTAAATGAAAGTGTATTTTCTCTGAAATGGTATGTAATGAACTCCTCAGTTCATCCCAAATGAGCTGGATAGGGCAAAGACATCAGTTTCCTCGCAAGAAGTGATTTTTCAGCTACTTCTTTTCCCAGCCCAAATCATTATTCTTTTTGCAGTCACCTTCTGCCATAGTGTTTTCATCGCCTGACATAGTTGTAGGTGATATTTCTACCCCTCATGGCACATTATTTATTATTCCTGACCTCCGCTGTAACAGTGACATTTCCTCTTCTTGTCTCTAGGTTGTTCATGACATCGATACCCTGACTGGTGACCTGCAACTGGAGGAGGACGGGATGACAGATAGCTCAAAGACAGACACGCTCAACTCCAGCTCCAGCTCCACCACTACCACCACCACCGCTTCCAGCCTGGAGAAGATGAAGCTCTTCCCTGATGACTGCATCTTCAAACTACCTGCACCCATCGCCCCTGCCCCTGTCCACCCTCCTACAGTCTTGACTGTACTCAAGAAAGCCCACCCTCCTCTACCACCACCCAGACTCACCCCGCTGAGGGCCGAGGAACACAACACCAAGAATCTGCCTCA
The DNA here is from genome assembly GCF_033239565.1 of Halichoeres trimaculatus. Lineage (NCBI taxonomy): Eukaryota > Metazoa > Chordata > Actinopteri > Labriformes > Labridae > Halichoeres > Halichoeres trimaculatus. The sequence continues at coordinate 12,877,417 of NW_027437183.1, forward strand.
TCCGACGTTAGTGTTATCAGGGAATATATCCAAGGCTGCCGGATCAGCAATGAGGAATGGCGGTGTTTTTCCGTTGAAACCAAACAGGGATTTATTCTCCTCTCCACCTTGTTTTATTTCTAACGATGGAATCCCTGAGTCAGGTCTGGTTCCTACATTGCCCAGACCCATGCCTCTCCTCCGCCATGAAAAGAACAAATGTCCTAAGGCCCCTGGGAGAGAGTCTCGTGAAAAAGAGCGCGTGCGATTCAGCGAGAAGGTCCAGTACCACGGCTACTGCCCAGACTGTGACCTCCAGTACGATGTGGATGACACAGAACTTCACATACAGGCGGAGCTAAACGACTTGAGGCTCAGTCCAGTGCATTGCTGCTCTTCCTCCCCTCCTCCTCCTCATGCTCTTCCTCATGAACTGATGTTGGAAAACGGCGGGCTCCCTATGAGCCACAGTTTCCCGCCAACAACACACACTCCTCCACCTTGTGTGCCTCCTCACCCGTCATCCCAAAAGCCCCAGAAAACAATCCTGCGCAAATCGACAACTACCACGGTTTGACGCCAAACCACTTGTTCTGTCCAACTCAAACATTCTTGAATCATTCATAGTGTTTTCTACTTTATGAGTGCTTTCTACTCCAGTTGAACTTTGGATAATCCAAACGGAGGGAGAAAGATTGAGGAATCAGGAATCAACAAAAGGATGGATAAAACGAGTGAGACAGAGAGAAAGCCATCGCCATGGGCACTGAGATGTATGCAGATCTGGAAGAAGCGGTGAGTGTTTGTACGCATATGATTGTGTTCCTCAGGGAGGGGATGAAGGGAAAAAAAGAGCAGTTGCATGTGTGTACTGACACCTATCTGAAGTTTGTTTATGTACTGGGTGGACATGTGTTCTGATTTGTGGGTACATTTGTAGGCGTTTGTGTTCACAATGTGATGTTCATAGGCAGTGAGCATGAGCGGAAAAATGTTTGGGGACTCAGAAAAACTTTCAGAGAGACTGCTGACAACACTTAAACTAAATTGTGTGCACCTGTCTAGGAGCTCTTGGTCCTAACGAGATTCAAATTTAGGAAGTTCTTCCAGAGTAGCCTCTAATTTATTCATGTCCTTCTGGATGAAACAAGAAAACCAGCTTCCCTCAGATTTCCTCTAAAGCCTTGAAGATCTTCCCATACACTGACACCTACATCTTCCAAAGTAACACTCACACATGTATATAGATATAGTCTTTGCAGAAAGGTTGTGATTTATATACCTTCCTGAGATGAACAATTAACTCTGAGGGACTGTCAGGTGAGCTCCTACTTTCAGTGACTTCATCAGCTCTTTACCCTGTGATCCTGTTTTGCTGCAAGACTGAAAAATGAAGAGAGAAGTCTGGTGTGACAAAACTGCTGTTTAGGCACAGGTTTAGAAAGCAGAAAGTTGTAGTTAAAAGATCTTGAATTTCACTTTCTGATATGAATTTAAAGAATAAATTCTTATTTTTGTGGAAACCTTATTTCACTTATTGTTATATGAATGAGACTAAATGCACAGAAGCTCAGTAAGTTCATCAGTTAGGCTCAGGAGTGGAGGGACTCAAGCTGTAAAAATGTTGGTTGTCATTTCCCTAAGGGAATAATAAATCAGCAAATATCAAACCTTCTCAGTCTGTATAAGCTGTCTGTAGTCTCTCCTTTATTAGCTCTTATTAAGAAGCCTATTTAATAAAGCATGCATGTCCTGTGTGTATGTGTGCATCTGCAAATTTGAACTTCTTCAAAATGAGTGTCCAACTGTGCTCGTGTCTTTGTGCGTGCAAAGGTGTGTAAAAGCACATGTCAGTTTGGCAGACTTGGGAAGACAGCATACCCTGGAGTCAGATGAGAATAGTAGCACCTTCCTCCCAGCTATGCCCTTAATTAGCTGGATTAGACTACCAGAGATAGCAGGACTGCTTCAGATAGCCTTTGTACCAACATTAGCTTTGACAAAGCTCTGGGCTGCTGCTGCACATATTTTCTATGATGAAGAGAAAGAGAAAGGGAGGAAGAAAGAGGAAAGTGAAGGTAAGGAGAGGAGGAATGGGAGAGGAATGAAAGGAATAGTGCAGCGCACGTAGAACATGTTTATAATTCCTGTGTGTTTGGCATTGTTAGGATGAGAAGCTTAGGGGTTCAGGCTGAGAAAATGAGGGTATAAAATAGCACTCACTGATGACTAAATCCAACGCATGACCCCACTGGCCTTATACATCTAAAATCGGCGTCTGGATTAGGGATCAGCGGATATTCAGCCATGAGAAAAATGAGAAACACTGAGAGAGTTGGGAGCATGGAGGAAGAGAGAGGAGGACAAGAGGGTGATGGGGAAAGCAGAGAGCAAGGAGCTGTAATGCGGTGGAGGCTGATGCTGGTTTGGCTGTGCTGTGTTTGTTGCTTCTTAAAGCACTATGTGGATGCATGTTTTTCCTCTTGATGATTGCTTTCACTGCAAAACGTTTCCTGTATTTACTTTGTATTAATGGATCTAAATGAGTCTGGCAGCAGCATGATTACACACACACATGCACACACACACTTACAAAGAGAGAAACACATTGAATCTGAGCAGAGCAGCGTGCTACAGAATGGAATGCAGCCAGTATCATCAATAGACGCAGCTCATGGGGCCCTTTGCTGCTGTGCACAATCCAACCAACCACGGAAATTGACACAGTGGACCTAGTGCTGTTTGATTATGCGGCTACATTGAAAAGTAAAGGTTTCTGCATTTGCCCCTCTTTTCACTGTGCATGCTCTCATTTTTCATTTTAAGCTCTTGAGGTCTTGCAGAGTAAAAAAGTGGTCTAACATAGAATCATCCTCTGATTTTGTTCCCATATCAACATCAGTGTTGTCTTCCAAACCTAAGTGTTTCTGTGTCTGCTTTTCAATTTACTCCCTTCGACTCATTTACCAGTCTCCAACACTTAAGGGAAAACACCTTGCTAAAGTGCACAAGCTACAACCCAGGCCGAGACCCAAGGTTGATTTAAAAGCTTTGATAACAAATGCTGGTGTTAGCGCCCTTTCTGAGCTTATAAAGTACCTGTTTAGATTTCTCCATTTCAACCCTAGACATGATTTCACTATTATTACATTTGCCAAGGAGGTTATTTTTTTGGGGAGAGTTTGACTGTCTGTTTGTCTGTGAACAGCACAACTCAAACAGTAACGAACAGATCTTGATGAAATTTTCAGGAAATGTTCAAATTGAGATAAGGAAGAAGTGATTCAATTTTGGAGGTGATCCGGATCACCATCTGGATCCAGGATTCTTTATCATTATGAGATCGGGCCGGTTTCCCCATATGTGTATATAAAAAATGGTAGGATTGCTTTGCAAAACAATACAAGACAAGGTCACGATAATTTCTGACAGATGTAAAAGTACGAGCCAGATCCTGGCAATATTCTGGATATTAAGATCCAGAATATGAAATATGTACTGGGTCATCATAATTTTCAACACTGTCAGGTAACAAATTATCATAAAAACCTGCAACTAACACCAAATTGTAGCAGACAGTCTGCTGAAAGATAGTATATCATTAGAGTAGGACTTAAGTGTTGTGGGACAATCACCAAATGCTTGGTGGAGGTCTGTGCTTTTCTAGTTGAGATATTTGAACATGGTGTTCAATCTAGTATTATTTAAACTGTTTTAATTGAAGTCTGAGTTTGATTTCTAGAGCCAAACAAACCTTTTCTAAAGCCTTTTACGGGGAAAAGAGTTTTGGAGCAAAATAGATTTTGAGCTAGTTTTCATATTTTGAAAAGCATTTGAGCAAAAGCAGCTGTACAAGGACTGGAACACTGTTACGTAGGTTAGGTAGAGTTGGCAGAGTACAGGCTTTATATACAGAGGTCATGTCCTGGTAGCAGCAGCCTTGGGTTCACAGCATCTACGTCTGTCATCTCCCCTCTCTACTCCCCTCCTGTCTTTCTCCTGCTGTCCTGTCAAACAAAGGCAAAGGTCCATAAAAAATGGGCTTGAAAGAAATCAGGAAAATTGCTAATCTTACCTGTTGGACTGGAAACTGTCAGTATTAAGTAATCATACACTGCATTTTTCATACTTCAGTGACACATTTGGGTTGGTTGTGAAAAAGCAGTGTGTTTTCAGCCATATTCGGGATGGGTATTGTTGCGCTCAGACAATAAATGTCAAGTCATATCTTGTCATATCTTACTTAACCCTTCATACTAAGGTCAATAAGCTTAAACTTTTTATCAGGCATCTCAAAATGTGTGCAGAGGATGACTTTACAAAAAAAAAAAAAAAACCTTTTGATGTGCTTGCATTACCAGCACCCACAGTGAGATATGAGAAAAACAATTCTGGCATTTGCACTGGCTGACAAGATTGCTCTGCAAGAATGTGCCCCTATTATGTGGTTACATGGTTCATCGTTTGTTAAATCCATGACTTGTTACACGATTGTTCCTCTAACACAGAAACCAGTGCTCCTTTGACCACAGGGTGTAGGAGTTCTTCTCTGTTTTGGTAAATGGCTATCTGGGCTCCAGTGCTCCAGGCTGCTGGATAAAGTTGTAATGGGCAGGGAGGAGGTGGATCTTCACCGCCTCCATCATGAGTCAGGACTGACTCAAATGTACTGACCTACTCCCTACAGCTCATAGCTCTAGTTCATAGCCCACCTCTCTCTCTCACTCACTCTCTTTCTTTCTCTTCCTCACTCTGTCTTCATTTCTTTCTTCCTCTCCCCTTGGATGATGCTTAACTCCCACTCTGCAGCAGCTGTATGCATAACAATCTCCATGTGCACATGAATCTCTATATACATGTGGGTGGGTTAACTATTAATAAAACATATCTGACACTTTGAACAGCAAACACCTTTGGCAACATTTCCATTTGTACGCTTAATCAATCACTGACTTCTTTTCTTTTCAGATCTACTGCATCCATCACTTCTTACTTTTAAATCACGAACAACCTTCTAGGGCTGAGAAAAATCTGCTCTGGGTCGTCACGCATCAGCTAATAAATGATTGTGTTTACATTTTTGATTGACGTCACTCATGGGGTTAATACGGAAACCTGCTGCTTCAATAATTAATTAGAAATCTCTCCAAACTCAATGCTAAGACTGATTGATAGTTTGTCAGGGTAAACCTGTTACCCTGATTTGTTGTCTTAATATAACACAATAGTCATGCATGTGCTTGTTATGCTTCTGCTGACTGTAATGTCTTAATCCCATTTCCAAACCTGGCAAGTGAGGAGTGTGCAGTGAAACCTGATAAATGTGTCAGAGTGAGACACACATTTGCCAGGGAATATTAATTAGCTGTTGTTGCTCAGTCTGATTGTTGGTGATGATAGTCTGCCAAAGAGACACAGTTGTCTACTCACTCATCCCCGTCCTCCATGCATCATTTACTTTGATTTTTTTTCTCCTCAATCCACTAACTTTCATTGTGATCATTGAAAATGACAACATTACAAGGCGAACATTAAACAAAATAAAAGCCAAATGAATAACTGTGGCATCCCGTGCCAGAGGCATTACATCTGTAATGGAGATATTGTATGCAAAGTTCATTAGAATACAAAATAGACATGACCTACATTCCCAAACATCAGAGCATTCAAAAGTAGATCTGGTGCTCACTGGGCATGGATACTGCCTTGTCTTCTTTATTTGTGACTCAGGCAAAGTCATGATGTGAGAAAGTGTGTGGGCATGTGTGCACGTCCTTGTCACAATGTATGTCCATGCTCACATGATACATTTTAATGTAACAGGAAAACGTGTGCATGTGTTTGAAGGTGTATGAGAGCGGAGGAAGGCATGCAGCCATGTGTGCGGTTAAAAGGTTTAAGATGGCTCAGTGCAACTTGGATGGCTTTTGGTGTGAAGCAAACTTAATCTGAAGATTTCATGCTTGTTTGGAGTTTAAAGTTAGAGGCATCAGCTGCACCTTACACCGCAAAGGTACACAACATCTTGACAACCGGATTGGATTTGTACATTAAGAGGCACGACGACCCAGATGGGGTCCTTTGCTCATTGAGCCTCTCCAGACCTGGCTGAAGATGACAGCTGCCTAAAGAAGGACTCAAAGCTCTGGGGTGTTTTTGTTTAATCCATAGAGGGCCAGACTGCTCAGTCCATTTTCTTGACTTGTGTGTAAGTGTCTGGGTGCTTGTGTGTGGGCAATGATACCTTGATATATTTTGACCGTGTTTTCCAAAAATTGACTCTGAGTGCTGAGGCTGTTATATCAAGATGTTTTCACTCTGGAAACTCAGATATTCAAACTTGTGTTTTTCTTCTGTTTTCTTCTCTACAGGGCCTATACAAGGAGATACAAAGAGAAGGGATGCTTGTTTCATACACCTTTCAACCCTGGCTGTTCAGAGAGGGGAGGACCAGAGCTGAGACAAAGCATCAACATTTTTATTTTTCTATGTGAAGAGTTTATTACTCCCAGCCACCAGGAGATCATCTGTTCATGTTCTGACTTCCAAGCTTTGTGAATACCTTAAGGCTAAGTTGTGTGCCAGAGCATTGTTACTGTGAATCTTGGGAAAGAGAAGGGCCTGTCGTTGTGTGCAGTAGCATACAGATGAATGAATTTATACCAGTGGAGGTGATATTTTTGTTACAGAAAAATCATTGAATTAAACATTAGCATGCTGCTGAAAACCCCATCATCAAAAGTATGGAGGCAAGTCCAGATGAAGAAGTAGACGATGGGGTGAAATGATGTCAGCCAGAATTTCATTGATGTCTTTTGTTCTGTGCATACTCAGATGGAAATCAATAGCTCCACTCAACCAATGGAATTTGCCTTCTTAAGAATTGTAATTGTTTGTGTCTGAGAGCCCGCCAGCGCTGCCTGGGAGCAACATGCTGCTCTGCTGGACTGCAGATAAGGAGAAAATAATACATTGTGCCATATGCACAATCACAGTGTATTTTTGAGAGTCTGATGGTTTGGTATGAATGGTGATGTGGTCACTGATCTGTGTCCAGACTTTATCTCCATCATACATCAAAATCTTTGTGCTCAACTGCGGACATGCAAGCTATGTTTTACTTTCACAATAACATGCAGAGATTACAGTACAGTGGCAGTTACAGCTTTAAAGGATCCTTGGAGAAGTAATAATTTGCATCAAATTTTCTTTGTATACAAATACACATGTACATGTTTGATATCTATATATTTCAGGCATTTTTCTACAGAGACTTTAACATTTAAAGAGATGATATTTTTGATATTGTGTTGGATGATTGGGGTATTTTAAGGAGAGCTGACAGTCCTTATAACTACTTTGTTTTCAGAGGGGCAGATGGGTTATTTATATGAACAGCAAGGGGTGGTGATGTTTGTATGTTTGGATGGAAAGTAAGTGCTTAAGTATTAAACTTCTGCAGAATGGGCTTTGTATGAAAAACTGCAGAGTGAAGAGGATGAAAGGCGTAAACCAAATACCTAGTTGTGCTTTATAAGACAGGAGGGATGGGACTGAACGAATGCATGACTGACTCTTCACTTTGTCCTGCCATCACTGTGTTTTCTATGCATTTCTGTGGAGAGGCTGTCTGTTGGAGGGTCCAACATGCTGGTAGCTCAAATTTCCTCATATGATGTCAGTCAGGTTGTTTCTGGGGTCACTACCTGGCCTGAGTTTTCTTACAAGACCCTGACTAATAAATAATTGGCAGTATATTAAAAAGAGTGTTTGAAGTAATCAATCATTGAACCTAGAGACAAAATATCAAATAAAGAAACTAAACTAAAGGCAGAATATGAACCTGTGCAGGTGATTACTCACAGCCTCTCTCAACATTCAGACTGGAGGCACCACACACTTTTAAACTTCACCTCTTTGTTCTCACTGGACACAGAACCTGAGTTCATTTTTTAAAAATTGATTGATTAAGATTGGTTTTTAAGAAGACTTGAATGTCAGTGGTATGTTGTTGTGTGCCCACAAACTGTTGGAAAATAACTTGTGAGAAGTAAATACTTTACACTTGATGTCTGTGTGCCTGTCTGTATTTTACTAACGTAATAATGCTGTTAACAAAAACGTAACATTAATTTTTTTTTATATATAAAAAGTGGGCTCTAAATATAAATCTTTAGAAATATCACAGCTCTTCACTGGGCATCAGATAGAGGGAATTAAATGGACTGCAAACAGTCACCTTTGATCACAGTTACTAAAAGAGCAGTGTGAGCAAACCATTCAGAAAAGAAAAATGCATTAAATGGCCCCAGCAGCTGCATCAGTTAATTGAAGATTAGTTTGATGAGATAGCGTGCTGGTGGTGCTAAAGACCTTGATAAGATATTTTAATGAATTCATAGTGGCTTGTCAGGCTTTATAACACAGCCTAAATCCAGCCGTTCAGTGCAATAAAAATGAAGGACGGGGTTACAGGAACAGGGCAGTGGTGGCCTGGAGGACAGAGATTATGATCATACCCATGAACTGGAAAACCGGCTGGGGGAAGTACATGCTTGACTTGTTATCTTGGTACCTTTAACCAAGCCATGAAAAGCGGGAAAAAAAATATATTGTTTAACCACAGAGCTACAGCTACTCTTTATTCTCCACTGTTCATGTGCATTCATTTTTCAAAGCAGCATTAACTGAAACAAAGTGTTCACTTGTAATATAATCAAGGAATTAGTGACATTTTTCCATGATGAATTAGGAGCTGAATAACCACAGTGGAAAATATGAGCAGAAATACATGCACATTTTGTTAGTTATCCCCGTTTGACCTCAGTTTAAATGCTGTAGCGTTGATTTTAAATGAGTTGCTTTGAACTGCAGAAAAAAAGGGTTTTCAAGTTCTTTCCAAAGCATTCTGCCAGACCAAACTTATTACATTATATTAGCACAATAGGTATGCAGCTGAATTGAAGGTAAAAGGCACAAAAACATATATACAAAGACATTCGGTATCACTCTCAGATTATGTGTGAGCAAATAGTTTAGAAAAAAAAAAAATTGTGGTGAACAGAGGGTAGACCTCTTTAATCTTTGACCATCTGGGCCTTTGAGGGCTGCTCCTATGGAGTCAACTCCCCAGTATTAACTTTTAGAGTATCCTTATTTTCTTCCACTTTTGCCTTATCATGTCCTACTTCCCTTCTCCAACTCCCCATGCAATATTTATAGTTTCATACACACACTGCTCTGACTGAATCTTACCATAGGTCACTGTAGGAGCCTATATCTTTGTCACACAGTGAGACATGATCACATGCATAAACTATATCCTTTTTCTGTTGATGTCTGTTTCTGTGATTGTTATCTTTTATTTATTTGAACAAGACATGTGCACCCACAATAATATTTTGCCAAAAAGTATACGTTATTTTGTATCAATATATTTTCAATTTTGAATTAATTTTTGTAGGATATTATTATGTTGAAATACTGAGCACAGCATTTCAACATTGCTGGATGTTGTTTTCTTTTCTCTTGTCTCGTTGTTTCACATCCTTTCGACTCTTCCCATTTTTACCTGATGTGATGTCCTCGTCCCCTTTCCCCCCAAAAAACTCTCATTTCCCCCCCTTTCTTACCCTTCACTCGCCTTGACTGCTTGTCTCTTTCTGTTAAATGTTTATCTTGTCCATCTGATTCTCTACCATGCTTTTATCTGTTAAAGCACTTGGTCAACATTTGTCTTTTGAGGTGCTATACTAATAAAGTTGTTATTACCGTTATTAAAAGTATGTATGCCCATTCATCTTTGCAGGTGTAGCATCTCCAAGTGCCACCTTCCAAGGGCAAAGCTGGGATGTACTTGTTTTTAGTCCGCGCTTATCCGGGTGGGTACCGTTTTAACAGAGAAAGCATGGTTGGAACGAAGACGCCGCCCACCCAGAACGGGCTTATGAAGTACAACAAGCGCCCTCCTTGTCCGTCACGTGACACGGAGGAAAGGAAGGAAAGGGAAAGAAAGGAGGAACAGAGATAAAAGAAAAAACAAACAGCGGAGGTGTTATTATCTGCCTGACAGGAGAAGGCGGACTTATCTGAAGGTAATAAAGCGCAGCAAGTTATCGTCATACTGTCATGAATTGTGGTTTGTATTCACTGTTGTGTCTTATTGAAGCTCTAAGTGTTAGCCAGTGCTCAGCGGTTTGGTAAATTTGCTGACGCTGGATGCCCGTTTGTGTTCAACAAAGTGGCTAAATACGTGGAGCTACTTTTACACAGGGACAAACTTCCAGACAGTGTCCATTTGAAGTTTGTTCCACTGCTGAGGAGGCTATAACCGCAAGTTATCCGGTGCAAAGTGCTGATGTGTCAAAAGCTTGTGACCACAAGTCTGCTAAACTGAGTCACTGGTTCAGACACGCATGTAGTCCGCGTAAATGGAAAAAATAGCGAATCTGCATCTCTTGTCAGAAAATAACTGGACGTCAAACAGTTCACACGCCTGTTACTTTCGTGTGAGTTTCAAAGCAGACGTAATACAACCAAAAACAAAGAGAACAGCCTAGGTCAACTCTTGTAACCCTGTTTTATTCCTGCAGTCGTTTGGAGAGACAAAGAAGATGGAAGGCACGTTTAGTTCTTGGATCCAGACATGATGGGAGCACAGGCTGGATGTCAGTTGGATATGAGATCATAACGTGAGTAAAATCATTCCTTTATTGTGTTTTTGTTTGCCTCGTTGGAAATTAACTGGAAGCAGTGTCAGACTTGAAATTTAGTGACTCCAAGGTGACCTGTAACTCACACCAGTGTTAAGCCAGACTAATCAAACTAACTGTTTCTTAATAGATTAACCCTGAATAAGTTGTTGCATATACACAAGGAATGTCTGAGCCCTTCTTTGCAGCTGATCATGTGATATAATGGCATATAAATGAACAGTTTCTTCTGGTCGTATAAGGTAGCATTAAGAGTTCTTCAACCTTAGCAGTTAGGAAAGACTTGAAACATCACTCACTCTGGCATTTGTGATGTTTTCTCCTGTACTTGTGCCCGGACCGGTTGAAATAAAACTGAAAGCATGACACTAGCATAGTGGATGAGATAAGGTAATGTAGTTGTTCTCTTGTTGGTAAGCATTCCAAAGCCTTTTTTAACCTTGTCATTTCAGTGACATTCCTGGAGGAGAAGCTGCAAGCTCTGTAGCATTCCAGTATATAAATAAAATATTCTGTTTCAAAATCAGGCTGACTTTTCTTTGAACTGATTTTTAGGTCAATAGAAAAATCCAGAGAGGAAAAGAGGAGAGAGGAAGAAGATGAAGCTCAACGAACGCAGCGTGGCACACTACGCCACTTGTGACTCCCCGCCAGACAAGACGGGCTTCCTGTTTAAAAAGGGTGAGCGCAACACGGCTTATCATCGTCGCTGGTTTGTCCTAAAGGGCAACATGCTCTTCTATTTTGAGGAGCGCGACAGCCGAGAGCCGATTGGTGTCATCGTCCTGGAGGGCTGCACTGTGGAGCTTTGCGAGTCGGCCGAGGAGTTTGCCTTTGCCATCAAGTTTGACTGTGCCAAAGCGCGAGTGTACAAGATGGCTGCTGAGAACCAAGCAGCCATGGAGTCCTGGGTGAAAGCCTTGTCAAGAGCTAGCTTCGACTACATGAGGCTGGTGGTGAAGGAGCTTGAGAGGCAGTTAGAAGAGATCCAGGAAGCTGCAGGGGCTGGCTGTGTCGGGGCTGGAGCTGCAGGCATGCAGGCCAGGCCTAAGCCCTCCAGGAGAAACCAGGTGGCACGGTCCAGATCTGGAGCATCTTCCTCATCATCGTCCTTATCTTCTGTGTCGTCATCATCAAGTGCCGCTAACTCATCTGCCCCTTTCTCCACCCAGAAGAGCCTCCAGGATGAGGTGCATCTCACCTCTGAGTGCTCAAAGGAGAATGGGGTTTCATGGGGTAAACCACAAGCTACCCAGGCTAACGGCTTTATTGAGACTGCGTGTGTGGCCTGGGAGGCCTGTGAAAACTCTGGTAATAATCTGACAGGGGTTGATGGGATCAGGGCTCCACCAGTCCCACCAAGGAGAAGAGGAGCTTCTCTTGAAAGCCCCTTCTCCCCTGGCACCACGTGCTTCTCCAAACTCCATGACTGGTACGGGAAGGAGGTGGAGGAGGTGAGAGTGCAGTGGCTTCAGGGCCAGTAAACTCAAAGAGAGGGATCAACTCTTTTTTTTTCCTTCATAGTTTTATCATTCCTTTTGCAAACTTGATTACAAATATCAACCTTATCACCAATCATAACACAAATGAAAAACTAAGACTGATTTCAGATCTTGTCTGGCACAGGGGATCAGTCTGTCTTTAACATTATCACTATCTACTGTACAATCCCAGAAACCATTATGAACACACAACCTGTAGCCTACATTCTTTCTTTTTCTTCTTACAGCTAAATACAATTAAAAGTAAAGAATACAGTTATTAAATTGATCTCAGCAATAAGAATCATCATTTTTTATCACAAGCTGCAAGGGAGTACCAGAATCTACAATCGAGCAGATGATCTCATACTACATGTATGTTTTCTTATTTTGCCTGTTTAATATTTAATATTTCATCTCTTGTAGCCTCCACTTTTTTGAGGTCCAGTTTACTTTAAGTTTTAGGATCATTAGTTGAAAGTCACGTTACTGATGTTGTACCAAGTGTCCGAGGCACAACACTCAAAAATGCAATAACTAACAGATAAAATCGCAAGAGATGAGCTGAATTTCTTGAGAAATGTGAAGTGTCTGTTTTTGAAGACCTCAAGAAACTGATAAGTTGTTTTAATGTTCCTTTTCAGTGGTGGAGATTTGAGGTACTGAAAAGATTGATGAGAAAAGCTAATTCTTCAGTTGAAAATATGTTTACACTATCAGGGAAAAAAAAACAGAAAGACATGAATATCTTTTAGATTAAAAAAAAATAGCATTTTGAGTTTCCTGCAGCTTCAAACAATCTGAAACTCTTAAGATTGCTTGAACAGATTGACCTGAAGAAAATCAAGGGTGATTCTCGAGGGATAAGTTATGCTTTGGAAGAACATGAGTCCAGATTCACTTCAATACTCCCACTGGGGCACAGCTCAGCCCAGAGGCCCTGTGGCTGCTAAGGTCAGAGCATCCTTACTTTCTACAGTCACTGGGGACCATAGTGGGAGCTGGATGCCCCGCTCTGAGCAGCACTCTGGTATTTTTAGCTCTTGTTAGCCATCAGCCAGATGATGCCGTGCCATAAGAATGCTTGTCACTTACTTCTCTATTGACTCTTGTATTTTACATCCCGGACCTACTGGGCTTAACGTTTGATTTGGTTATCCCTTTAATTTAACATCAAACAATCGAACACTCCCAATATGTTTTCATTTCATACTGTTGGTTTGTGTGGAACATTTTTTATCTGAATGTGAAAGAATGAGTGAAACTGTAAGAGGACCACAGTGTGTTCAAACTTTAAAACTCTTGTTTTATGTGTATATATATTTACTATTCCATGTTGGAAATTAACACCATCAGTCAGCAGAAAAAACACTTTTTAAGAGACTGCTCTTACTGTATTTGTATCTCCAATCATATCATGTTTACACTTTTGTTTTATTGTGCCTTATGTTATCTTTATAACTCTTTTGATGCCTTGCAACCATGACCATACAGTAGTTTTACAGCGATGGGAGCGTTTGACTTCTCTATTATCTTGACTGCGTTACTGTTCTTGCTTTGATGCAAAAGCTTATGTTGCAATCACTTTTTGACAATGGCTGTGTGGGCTCAGTCTGCATCATTGCACAGCACTATGATTACTGTTGTATGCTTGTTTTGTATAGAAACAACACCGTGGGAAGCAGCACTGTTTTCATGGCTCTGTGCTTTTCACACGTACTATCTGAAATAATTGTTGTAGTGCCAATTTTATTCATTCCAGAAGATATTTAGTGTGATCAAGAAAGACATGTATGTCCTTTTGTTATTACAATAATACCAAAAAGAAATTGTGAATGTGTCAAGTAATCAAATCATCAGTAATGGTATCAATCTTTGCTTAGGAGTGCCAAATGAAGAATGCAACTAAAAAGCACATTAACTTTTCTCACATACTTCCACTTTGGTAATAAAAAGAAAGATATTAATGTTATCGCACATAACATAACCATTAATGTTTCACACATTGTCTCACTATGGTACTATAAAGATGGAAACCACTTAATAAAAAGTGTTAACATGAGTGTTATCATTTGAGTTTTCTTTGATCACAATATCATTGTCTCAGCTGTCGTTATAACGATGCAAAACTGTTTAATTTTTCACTTTTCATAAGAATAAGACTTTTTCCAACTTCCATTGTTCTTTTTGAAGACAGTTGAAATATTTAATTATCTGGTGCTAATAAATCACTCATGGGTGCTGTTCACCCTCTTCATCACCAGGTGTCACTATGGCACAGCTTTGAACTGTGCCCTCACACCCTTGACTTCAGGTGTTCTGAACCTTTTAGATGCATTCAGCTCAAATGGCTACAGTCTGATACATGAGTCCTATTAAAATTCAGTTGTTTTTCTTCAAGGAGAAAAAGGAATAAGTATAAAACTGCTTGATTATTTTGTAACTTGAATTGTATCACTTTGTGTTGCTAAGTTTATTTTCTTTTAATCCAGCCCGCCTTCAGTGATATAGACAAGGTGGAAAGAATGAATGTGATGTTATGTATATAATTTTCAACTATTTTGATCAAAGGAAAAAAGCAAATCATGACCGTTTTTTCCCCAACTATTGTTGTTTTGGATTGCAATATATTTTAAGCTAGGTGTAGCAAACAAAGTAGCCCAATATTTCAAGGTCTTGTCTTTGCTTAGACAACTATAGGTTGTATGCTGAAGGAATTAAGCAGAAATTAAGATGAAAAGGTTCTTTCAGTTTACTTAACTCTGTGCCCAGAATGTACAAACTTATATAAACTACTCCATTAACTGTATGACATTGGATACACACAAGTTTCTAAAAAATAACTGTGAATCCATGAAATTATACAAAAATATGGGCTTATACCCTGGTTTATTACCACAGTGAAAAATCATGCTCATCAAGATGATTGTTGACTCTAATTGCCTGTAGATGTGTGTGTGTGTGTGTGTGTGTGTGTGTGTGTGTGTGTGTGTGTGTGTGTGTGTGTGTGTGTGTGTGTGTGTGTGTGTGTGTGTGTGTAAGACCCTGTACAAACGACGAAACATTGAAAAGCTAATATATGTCAATCAAGTAAAAGGCATTGTTCATAAAGTCAGAAAAGTAGTTTGTGGTAACATACAATACATTTAACATTTGAATGACACTACACATTAATCTCATGTATCAATGGCATAGGGCAAAGTTCAGAACTAAACAAAGTGATTAGGAAAATATATACCATGTATTCATGTATTTTTGTTTTAACAGCAGTGGGGGACAAGGTTTCATTTTTATACAACAGTTGCATTGGAAAAAAGGTGTATTATTATATTTACCTTTAACAGTGTTCAGTTTTAATGTAACTGCATTTGTACATGTATACTTATAGTATAATATGTTGTATGGTAACAATATTTGAGACAGTTTTATTTTCAATTTTACTTTCAGATTTAATTTTCGCTTTGTGTAATAATGTAAATTAACTTCAAATGTATATTTTTCGCATACACTTAAGAGAAGGATATACAAAATATTTTCACATTGTATTTAAAAATGCAGCTGACCTCTTGATCAGTGGTTGTACCCATGACCCGATGTACCCAAAGATGCCCGGCCGTTGTTTCCGGTGCCTCTTGCGCGAGCTCTTGTGCGTCTCGTATTTTGAAAGGACAGAGCCGGAAGCTCTGCTAAGACTCCGTCGACTTGATGTAAGCTGGACCGCGGCACATTTTTTGACAACGGAAATGAGGAGTCGCCACTTTTTACAGCGTCAAGTTCGTGGCTAAAAGTTATCTTTCCTCTTTTTTGTGCTTTAAGGAACTGTGGCGTGCGCTCACCATGAGAGAGACAGCCACGGGCTTTTTGACGCGCAGCTTCTCCTCCGGTGTCCAGTTTCTGTTGCTCCTCTCCGCCGTCGTTTTGAGTTACTTTAGATGCTTCTCGACACACTTCCGTTATGCAAAGTCCAACTTGTTGGTTAGTCGTCGTGCTGCGGTGGGTTCCCATCCGAGATAACGGAGAATGTGAGTATGTTGTCATATTTTATTTTCTACTCACCTTAAAGTGCTCCGAAAGTCACCTCACTTGTTAGTAGATGTTAAGCACATGGAGCGATAATCCCAAAACGACGGACCACTAAAGTAATGTGGACATAGCTTCCTTAAATAAGTACACTTTTCTTCTCAAATGACCGTCCAAAATGTTTCAGTACACAGTTTAAAGGATCTTGTCAATGTTGTGCTCGGTTCGGCCGCGCTGGTGCAGACTTTTCTGCCTGAAAAGTACTATTTCTCCTAAGAAACAGAGCCCTGTCACACCACCAGAGACGGATTTTGTTTTCTTCAGCAGCTTAGTGTCACAGTGAGAGGCATAGTTTGTTCAGAAGATGCAGGCGACACGTGCGTTTTGCATCCTTATGTTTTTAATCTGTGTGCATTTCCATTCCATTTTCCATAATATTTGGCGCAAATGGTTTGGTCGCCATGGTGATGTCGCAATATGAGCCCTATTGAGACTTCATGTGAATGGACTACATGGAGCCAGACATTAAAATAGACCCTAGACTGCTTATTATCCTCACCAAATATGCATCAGATTGACACTATTGGCTCTTTGAAACGTCACAGTTTTCTGTTTCAGACAGATGTTTATTGTACATATGTACATATCCCACGCCTGAGTGTGCGTGTCCTCGGGTTAGTGATCGCCCCTCATGACTGTGGATGGAGAACAGGAACAAGTGGGGAGCAGCAACTTGGTTTCACAATACCAGGCAGTGTGTGGCAGTAAATCAAAACAGTCATTTTGGTGTTTTGGAAGGGATTCACTTCTATTCATGTCTCCTTGTGTGTGTGTGTGTGTGTGTGTGTGTGTGTGTGTGTGTGTGTGTGTGTGTGTGTGTGTGTGTGTGTGTGTGTACAGGAGGATATGATTTCAAAGTAAAAGTTGCCCTTTGTGGCCACGCTTTGAAACGGTGAAGCTATATTTTTATCCTCCAATCTTTTGTGCAGGGGTGGGGAGTAACTATAAACATTTAATATTCTGACACGACAGGCCGTAATATCTGTTTCCAGTGTGTCACAAAAGTTTATCTCCCGGGCAAGTTTATGCCACAGTACTAAAGTGAACTCATTCTGACATTGTGGACTACATTTTTGGTGTAAATATTTGGTTTGGAGACAGTCAGCTTGTCCAAAACAAAGCTGTCTCTTTAATGCTGTTATTATCACCTATATGAACTAGCAGGTAGGTTGTACTATTTTTTAACTTCACCCCTGACTGCCTTCAGCAAAAATAAACAACAGCTGTCATATAGTGTATTTGTGCTGTCCTTAAGGGAACTTGGGTCCAACAGGTGTCATATAGATATGTATATAAATACTGAACAGGCATAGTTGCAGATTCCTTTTTGTTTATTATTTATTATCAGATCGTAAATCTTAGTTATTAAGTCAACATAATATTTATGCTTCGATTTTGATGTAGTGTATTATTTTAAAATGTGTTTTTCTTTAACAATAAGCCCCAAAAGAAAACCAGTTTATGGCTTGTGGGTAGAGATAAGTACAAAGAAAATCAGTATTTTTATGCATCATCACCCAGCCTTAATACAGCCTAATATATAAAGAGAAAACAACCCCTCTAATGATATAATGTGCCATTGCATCATTAAGTCTTCACTTCACACATTTATACTGAAGTTTATTTCAGTCACCAGGTGTATGGCACATACACCTGTGCATGATCTAAGACATACACATGTGTCTGTGTGTCTGTGTACATATTTATCCTCTGCAGTAACCCCAGCACCAGACTGAGCTCAGCATTCTTTGTTGTTTCAGTCATTGAGATGTCACAGTTGTAACACCTTGAATCATTGAAGCACAGACTACAGGAAAAAAAAAAACATGCCTCCAGGGTGGGGAAGTTGCTAAACCATACGTAGCATTTTGCACGGCGTCTGTCCGCCCCAGACACAAAGTTGACTATGATTTAAAGGTTCAGTGCAGTTTAAAGTCCCTAACTAGCACGTAGAGTCACAACATATTTATGATGAATTTCAGAAAAGTGTTTACTTCCCTACAGACTTCCTTGTTTTCATACGGTTGGGAAATTTTGTTGCTGTTTTCACTTCTCTTATGCTCAGTATTCTCAGGTCACTGAACACAAATACAGTAAATCTTAGAACTTACATGACCATATTTACAGCATATTGTCAAATAACATTAAGGCTGAAGGGTTAGATAATCTGAAGCAGAATTACTCTCATTTTCAGCAGAAAAGCCTTGGACTTTCCCAAGACATGGGAATGGCACTTATTCCGCATAAATTTCTTTGGATTTTCTCCAACATGACATGATTATGTTACAGGGGATTTTATGCACCACAGCTAGACACTGTCTTGGTATTGTCTCTGAGAAAAAAATGATTTTATGTTAAGTTAGAATTTTATCCCTGTAACTTTTGTCAATTTATTAAGGCTTTGGACATATCTGGTGCTAATGAATGTATGTGAAGTTGAAGACTTAGAGAAAAGTAAAGGAAGCCTTCAGTGGACTGAAACCTTGGCTATCAGCTGTAGATCACATAATGTCATGGTTTCATGTCTTAACTGAGATGTTATCAGACACCAGCTCTTCTTCCTCTTCCCTCAGGGGCTCTAAGAAAATGGAAACTAAAGGGAGGGTGGGAGAGAAGAACCATAGAGATTAATCTGCAGACAGACAGAAGTTAAAAACTGAGAGGAGAGGAATGACTGGGAAAGATGGAAAACACAAATGAGGGCAGGAAATGGAAGAAAAAGTGAGCTCTTTCCTGGCGTCAGTGGGGACACTCTACAATGTAACACACATGTTTTCTTGCAGTTAAAGAGAAGTGACTGGGAGAGCACTCGGCCACCCTAACAGCTAATCCCAAGAATCTCAGCCTTAACTCTGGATTCACACCACAAACACACACACACACTCACACATGCGCACACAGACAGACGCACACACATAAGGCATAAAGTGGGGTTAAGTTCTTGCGTGTGTGTGCACGCTTTGTGCAGTGTTTTGGGGTGGGGGGGCAGACATGCATGCCTGTGTGTTTTTCTCCAAAGCACCAATAATTAGAGGCTGTGTGTGTGTGTGTGTCTGTGTGTGTTTGTGTGTGTTTACCCCAATGCTCCCCTGTTCTTTCATTGAAAGAATGTTGATTACAGGCCTGATTTAGCTGCAGCAGTGTGAGGATGCTGCTTTAAATGCCTGTGCTTGTTGGCTCTCTGTGAGCATCAGATTAATGGATTTTTGTGTGTTTCTGTGGGGATGAAAGATGTGATGCAGAGTGTTGATTTTCCAAACTGTACTCTCAAAAATAGTGAGGGATCTGCTTTTTATTCATGAGCTGTATCTCAAAGTTTTGTGGGATCGTTGAAACAGCTAGAATGACAGTTGAGTCAGTGTATTAGTCAATTATATTACAGCTGTTTGATTAGAGCTGGAGAGGTTCAGACATTTCAAGCAGAAGTGCAAACTATTTAGCCGCTCAATATAAAGCTGGTGTCTTATAAAATGGTATATTATTGAACTAGCTAGGGTTGTGAACAAATACATTTTGTTGGCTCTGCTTCATTTTACCACAAATTTATAGTCATACTGTACGCTGCTGTGGGTTAGGCCTAGAGCCCGACCGATATGGGATTTGGCCGATGCCGATGCCGATGCCGATACTGGGGGCAAAAAAAAGCCGATATCCACTATATCGACCAATATCCGATATATTGGCTGATATATATAATAAATTCATTGATATACACAGGATATATACTGTATATAATCACAAATCATTATAATACCCATATGATTCAAGACAGAGACAGAACACTATTAAATTAAAACAAGGAACTTAAATTATAAAACTGTCAACATAAGAACTGTAGTGTAAACCAATGATAAAGAAGTCAGACTGTAAACACAATAAATAAAGAAGTCAGACTGTAAACACCTTAAATAAAGAAGTCAAACTTTAAACACAGTAAGTATTAAAAAAAGATAAAAATGTAAAGACAAAATGAGCAACTTACACAACGTTAAAACGCTGTACTAAAGTCTTACGTTAAGCCGCGTTTCCACCAATTAGTCCGGGTCGGTTCGTCTCGGTACGGTGCGCTTTTAGCGGCGTTTCCACTGACTCATCCCGGGACGGATCCCTACAAACCGAGACGAGCCGTCCCACTTTTTTGGGACCCTTTCGTATGGGTGCCAGACTAAACTGATCCGCTCTCGGGAGGTGGAGCAACACACTGCAGACGGTTGATAGGTCAGAAGAATCGTCACTTACCCCGACAGCGGCTGCATGTCTCCTGGCGGCTCACAGACTTCTCTGAAACGAAGCTTGATTGCACTTTGTAACAGAGAGTTACTTGAAAATCACAGAGAGGACGAAATGCTGCATGTCTTCCATCCGTGCTCTTTGTTTACTGTGTCGCGTTTTCTTCTTTGTTGGATTTAATCGTGGGGTAAGCTGCTCCGGCGTCGCGCTATTGTTTACCAGCTGTGGCTTCCGGCATGCGGCTTACACGCCGCCCACCTCGAGAGGGCACAGTTTGCTGTGGAAACGCAAACGGGATGAGACTTTACTGTCCCAAACCGTCCCAAACCGTACTGAACCGACCCGTACTGCTTGGTGGAAACGCAGCTTTAGATAATGGTAGGCGTGTGAATTAACAGTCGCATTTATCTCTGTTACTCTCACAAAAATGCAACTAACACAATGTTAAAACGTCACTCTATAGTCTTACATTTCATAATGGTGGATGGAGGGGGCGGGCACTGGGGCAGTGTGCAGCCCAGCACACAGACACACAGGAGAAGGAGCGACAGAATCTCTGTGGAACAAAATTTGTTATAATTGGCTTCATTTTGGCCAATGTCGATTAATTGGGGATAGGCATAATCACCGATTAATCGAGCCGATTAATCGAGCCGATCAATCGAGCCGATCAATTGAGCCGATCACATATCCAATCACATATCTTGTTAAATGGAAATTTGCTTCTTGTGATTAGGCGTGAATTTGCCTTCAGAAACTGTGAAAGCAAGGACCCAAAACCTCAAACCAGTGAGCCTTCAACTGAATATCCAATCAGCAAATCAACGTTTGTTCCTTTGAGTGTGTGCTCTTACCAGAAGTGGAGTCACATCTAAGCTGAAGTGAAATCAGGAACACACACTCTTACGTGCATCATGTCACATAAACTCCAAAACACTTAAAAAAAAAAAAAAGACTCCAGTACAGGATTCTCTGATGTTGTGCCGGGGCTGTTTTGTAAGTGTGAACTCACTCAGCGCATCATTAGTCCCATTGTGGAAAAGTTTATAACTCCTAAATAATCTTCCAGGAAGTCAGATGCCAGCTGATGAATCACAGCCGATCAATGTGTCTGAAGGAGGCTTTTACCTCCCACCTAAGCCCCCTCAAATAACACACACATGCAAAGAGTAGCAGAGATATACTTACTATATAATATCTCACATCTTAATCATAGCTCTTCACAATGAATCAGAAACACATCATGAGAGAGGATGACTCATTCACAAAGTGCTTTGTGGATTTCAGGCAGAGATTTGTGTCGTATTCTCTCCAGCCGGAACATCTGAGTCTACAGAGCTTGAATTGGCTGAATTGTAATGAATCGACTCGAAGTAGTGAATGATGGATTGTTGTTTTCAGCTCTGCAGAAACTGAGCCTGTGTTTAAAGCTTCCAGTAATAAATTGAGGTCAGTATTTGGTTGCTTTGTAACTGAAAAACAAACCTAAACTGTTGAGTTATTCACTGTATGTGTATTTAATGTTCTCTAATACTCACAGTCGGTTTGTTTAAAGTGTGTGTGTGCAAGACGGTGTTAGTTTTTCTAGGGTCTTGTGTCATGGTAAACATTTGGCAGTCTAAAATGTATCGGGCTACAACTTGATATTTCTAAGCAACTTAAACACTCAAGAGTGTGTGATGGATTTTATACAACAAAAAGAAATAATAGTAGATCAAGAAACTAACTCAGACTTATTAGTAGAGTTGCCCTAAAAATATGATGATTCATATCTTTCTTGGGGGGTCTTGGTTAAATTTTGTACTTTTCTTTCTTAACGGCATCATTTTGCACAGAAAAAACAATATGACTTGCAGGGCAGGCTGTACACTTTGTATATCCTGTCTATAAATAACTAGAGCTGAAACGATTCCTCGAATGATTCGAGGTACTCGATTACAAAAATTACTCGAGTAATTTTCTCCGCCTCGAGGAATCGTTTCATTATAAAAAAGATCAAAGAGTGGTATTTCAAATAGAGCTGAGGCTATATTAAGAGAGTGTTCAGACCCCTCAAGCTACCTCTTATACAAAATAGCAACTCGCAACAAATCTAGCTTCTTTTCTGGAGTTTGGAGACTAATGGGTCATTCTACAAAACGGGTGCCATTTGGGTCCGCAACATTTGATGAGATGTACAAGGCACAAAAAATGTGTCAAAGTGTTTACAAATTTTGGAGCTACCAAAGCAAGTGCTCTTGACATGCTGTACCAGAAAATTCTATTTCTTAAAGAGAAACATTTTCATTTGAAAAATAACTGCTCTTTAACTAAACAAAAATGTATTTTATCCGATTACTCGATTAATCGATGGGATTTTCAGTAGAATACTCGGATACTAAAATATTCGATAGCTGCAGCCCTATAAATAACAAAGCACAAACTAACTCATTGAAGAAGGCAAGAGCAAGAGACACATACTCTGTTTGCACTGACAGTACATGCAAGAGTTCTGTTCTTTTTGACCAGGCACTGGAAAAGAGTCTATAGAGAGCTGCATGACACCTGACACAAGACAGCGCATCTTTAGTAAAGACTGTATAATATAGGGATGTCATCCGTTTGTATTCTGTTGAGGGATGTTATGCTTAACAATGGCAGTCATTATATTAGACATACCGACCCAACCTAGCTTTGAGTTGGCCTAAATACAGACTGAGAAGTGAAACTAAGAAATTTACATTTTGATGGGATATTTTGTAATGTGATTTTGTAAGTGAATACTAGCAGAATGCACTTTTTAAAAGTCAGTTTTGAGAAATTTCCACATAGAGAATCAAATGGACACACAATGTGATAAAAGAAAGCAGAAAACAAAAGGTTGTTTTAATATCAGCAGTCACTAATTGACCTCTTTCCCGTAGTGCCCTCTCTCTTCTCACATCACATGTAACTGTGCAGCCAAAGCCAGACCTTAACTTCATTTTTCGCCTGTCATTATGCCTCTTTGAGCCCTATATTTTGGTATTTCCTAGACATGCCAGGGTCTGTCTTTGCAGGATAATGATAGACTGCAGGCTGTGGAGAGAAGTTTTGTATTAGTCATTGGTAGCATGGAGGGCAGCATAAAGGATGCTTGCTGGTGAGAACTTGACTTGGTTATTGGAAATGACTGGAAACATAATAATTATGAACTGAATATAAACTGTTTTCTTTCAAGCTTATCCCTTCATTTTTGTCACACTGCAGCACAGAGGGAGAAAGTTTTCTTGATCCGCCAACATAGAGTTGATTTCCGACTTTAAATCCATGCCTGTGCTGAACAATTTCCTTGCTGTCATAGATCCAGCCTTTCTTGTTTAGTTTTGCTTTTTCCCAACCTGCCTCCCTCTATCCGTTCCCAGGCCACAGGAAATGGCCATAAAGCTGCCGGGCTTTATTTCTGTGCGTCTCAAGAATAGCAGCATTGTGTTTCGTTGGAGCCTGCATTGTTGTGGGAAAGTAGCACTGAGGTAGGGAATACTCCGGCCAAAACAAAAACCCTATGGTACCCAAAATTATTTTGCCTACACATAAAAACAAAATTAATGTTCAATAGAAGGAATAAGTCTTTGCTAGCTAAGAGATTTAAAGCCTCATGTTTTTGTTTTGGTTTGTTTGTGATCGATGGTTTAAAACAAATTATGGCTGTATTTTTGAGCTGCATTTAGCCCTTTATTTACTTACATTATCGCTCCTGGTGGTGGCAGTTTATCAGTTATTATCGTGAACAGATATCTTTTTTAGTGTATCGTATTGTTTATTCTCATAAATGTGTGATAATGTATCATTTTATCAAATTGGATCATGCCGTGCCCCGTTGTGAACAGTTCCTGTCTGTGTTCTTAATTTAAAGGATAACCCACAAATTTGTTTGATGTTCTTCTGATTTAGAAAAGAGGCCTGTTTCTTTGTTAGTGAATATGTTCCCCAGAGCCATTGTGGGTACGAGCATCAGCTAAATACCAAACTTGGATTATTAAAGGTTGTTCTCACCCCAGAGCGCTCAAGTGTGGGATATATAAGTTAATTCTTGTAATGCAATGAGCTACACAAAATGATTTATGCTGTTAATACCAATGACTCATATTTTGCTTTTACGGCAGATCTCTCTTATGTGAGATTGATACCCGTGTAGAGAAAAACACAATTTCCTCTATCGGTGATTTCCATGTCTTAAAAACCGCAGCTGAGTTTTCATCTCTCTTGTACGAATCAGCTGATGCTCTCCTCAGGCTCTGGGAGGTTAAGGTTATCTAAGATGAGGTTATCTTCTGTTTCAGCCTAACTTCCTCCTGACAATATGTTCTTCAATTATGTAAGCTGTGTGCGTCTCGCGTTCTGCTCTGCTCATTATCAAAGCTCTTTCACATCTCACTTCACACAAACAGGAACACTGTGGCTCGGCCAGTCCCCCTGTCCCTGCAGCTGCGGATCCTTTTCTTTTGGGCCTGTTCGTCTCTGAATGTTACTGATCAATCTCGACTTCGAGCTGCATCTATTGCACTTGTTATCAGGTTATGCCAGTTCTGCATTGCACATAGCAGCTTGCACTGGAGTATGAAACGTGAAGTGAAGGGGATGAGAAAAGGGTCACATGGTGTCAGGTTGTGTTAACGGGTATGTTAACTAACAGGGGAACAGGCTGTTTTGCCTGTCATAACAATATAGAAGGGGAGCTGTTATGCTGGAAATTTCTTCCCCTTTCTTCTGCAAACAGACTTGCATAATAGTTGCTTGTGGGTTTTGCACTAATGGTTTCTTCTGTTTTGTTAAATCTCTGCCCCAAAATAGGAGACAGGCTTTAAAGGGGCTGTGAGGAGTTTCTAAGTGATCTTGCAAAAGCCTACCTTGTAGATAAATGCCTGATTGTAATCCACACTTTAAAGTGAGATTATCACCACCAATATTACAGGCTACAGGTTACTTCAAAATGCTTCTTCTTAGCTTCCCGATTGGGTCCAGCAGGACTGGATTGATTTCTAGGTCTCTATGACAACACCAGGCTGGCTGACAAAGTTTAGTCGTGGGAAGAAGATCTGTGTTTTTCTCCGCTAGAAACGATTTCTGTGATTAATTTTGTATAAATGGTGGACTCGGGCTGTATTACTCTCTAACACTGGAACTAAACTGTTTCTGATAATATACATCTTATCCTGCATGCAGCAGTTATTCTGCAGTGGTCTGTTCAAACTTGAGAGTCAGTCAATAAAATGAAGAGTGAGGTTATGTTAGCCCTGCTTGGTAGATGACTGGCAGGACATAGCTAACCAGGATTCACTAATGTTACACATTACGGACATGTTTTAGAGTGCTTGGCTGCTAGCTGCGCTAAATATAGATGGCTACTAAGCAACGTACAGACTGACAATGTTTACTTAGTTTACAGATACGACAGAGAACCGGGCTGCCGATAGCGCTACATATAGCCTGCTGCTACAACATTTGCTTTATGTCACGTTTCAAACCATAGCACTATGTAACTTTACTCATAAATACCTTTTTTTTTTTTCTCTTTCGATCCGATTTTCATTTAATTCCAAAACAAACACACGCCTCACTAAAAGTAATTCACAACAGTGTGCATGAGAAGACGGTAAGCCAAATTAACCGTACCTCAAATGGAGCAGATTCAGATGAGCTATTGCTCTACAACAAACACGATGATGGGCTTGCAAATAGAGCAGCAGCTGACGTGCATTTAATTGAAATCATGTTGACATTTATTGTCAACAATTTCCTCATCTTTTGAGGACACCTGGAGTTCATCCCCTGTACAGTTTCTTTTTTAAATCATCTTTTACATTCTTCACCCGCTGCCCAGTGCTTCACTAAGAGAAGTGTTTTTGTCTTCCTGTTGCAGTGTCATATATGCGTATATGTGTCAAATGTTGTCTCAGAGTTAGCCTAAATTTTATGCTTTCCACCACTGAGTTTGTGTTATCATTACCATTCTATGGGCTGGAGAGCTAGCTTGAATAAACTCTTTTATTTACTATATTTCAAGCTGTTTTTTTACAGCCCCAGGTGAAAGTGTTGCAGTCACTGTAACTGGTTATGATCGTCATTTTGAAGCTTACTTGTGATCTCAAGTGGCAGCATCACAGAGGACAGATCCTCACTACTTCTTTGTTTTCTGTCTTTGTGTTGCACTTAAATGCCCAGCTGCTGCTCCAGCTACATCATTAACAGACATGATTTTGGTACCGATCAGTCATGCTTTGCTCTCTGCATGATGAATACATGCTCTATTACCTGGCAAGCAGTTTTTAATAAATACTTTTCTATTAGGTAAACCCTGTCACCCCATCTGCTATTTCAAGAACTCTTCTTGCTCTACATTTCTTGGGTTAGTGCTTTCGAAGCGCTGCAGAAGATGACCTCGTTACCTCTTTAAACTGGTCTCATTTTATGGAGTTAGATATACAGTTCTGCTGTCTCAAACAAATCTGGTAGCATTACAGTAAGGCTTTGTACAGAAACTAGAACAATGCCTTTTAATTGTCGCTCTAAAGCACCAGTCAGTCACGAGTAAGTCCTGATGTAAGAGTACATTTTGGTATGCACTGTGTGTGTGTGTGTGTGTGTGTGTGTGTGTGTGTGTGTGTGTGTGTGTGTGTGTGTGTGTGTGTGTGTGTGTGTGTGTGTGTGTGTGCGCGCGCTCAGGGTCTTTGCATGTGTGCGCTGTTCGCTGCTTGCCAGGGCAGGGCAGGGCTTCCTGTGGCTGTGATTGCTGCCCGGGCAGAGCGGCGCTCAGATCCTTTGGTCTCTGTTCCTCATGTGCCTTGCCACCTGGACCTTCACCCACAGACCTGGCGCCTTCTCCTCCCCTCTCTTGCCTTTCTTCTGCTCTGTTTTTCTCACTGCCTGCCTGCCTTCTCATTATCCCCTCATCTGTCTTTCTGTCTGTCCCTGTCTCCTCCTCTTCCTGCTCTTGTTAGATTCCCTCCCTCTTTTTTTTCTTTCCTACAACCCCCTTCACTCTCCTCACACTCACTCCCTCACTCTCTCCCTGTTTTTAAATCTGTCGCTCTGACTCTGTGATTCATCCAGTGATTCAGAGAATGAAAATTCAAAGGTGGTAACAGAATCTGTTTTTCATCCTGAACCTTGTGATGCACATGTTGCCACTTTATTTTCCAATTTATTTATTTTTTCCACACCAGTTTTATGGGAAAAACTAGTGTTTGATGTCTCCCTGAGCCTTGATGCCATGCAGGCTAATTGAGTCGTAAGCAACAGATTGGATCCGGCTGATCTGGGAAATAAGACTGGAGCTATATAAAGGTCAGAGGATGTGGCTCGCTGTAAATTGCATTTTACATAATGAAGATTAGGAGCGTGCTTATTTCTAAAGTAACACATAAACAAATGAACAATGGAGGTGTACAAACAGTTTTTCCGGCATGTCGTCATGAGTGGGTAAATATTAATGTGACAGGGATTGTGTGGATTAATAAAAATCTTCTAATGTACAACATAATAATTTTTATGATAGATAAATAAACAAATAAAAACATGCAATGCAAATGGTGTTACCTGCTATAAGCATATGTACTGACTAAAGTATACAGCGGATGGGGATGACACGTTTACACCTTTACCAATGGCCTGAAAAAAGCTGTCAGGAAAACTGTGAGGACCCAAGTAGCTGCAGCTAGAGCTGAACAATTAATCGAATTGAAACTAACATTAATAGAATGCAAATTTCAAATCACAAAGGCTGCAACTTAAAGAAAAAAAGTTTTATGTACACAGACCTGGAGGGAATACAGCAACTTGCAATCATTCTTCCTTAAAACCAACAAAAGTCAATATGCAGGTTATTCTGGCAAAAACCCTGTGAGCTACAGAGATCCATAAAGTAGAATGATTGTGGAGAGCTTTTCCCTTTGTTGTCTTTAAACTGTGTGGTTTGTTACGCTTACTGACAACTGGAGGTCAGAAAATTTTTAGTTTTCCTTTTTTTTTCTTTCAATTAAAACCTGCAGGAAAAAGTTGTTTGTTGACAATATCCTTGTGATGTTGGTCACACTATATATGATTCACTGCTTGTGTTTAGTGAATAATGCAGAAGATGAATGCCCCCCATCGCCACCATCACAAAAAAATAAAAAATTGTATGCTTAATCGCAATCGCAATACTTGTCCAAAACAATCACAATTAGATTGTTTTGTTTTCCAAAAAAATTCATAGATCGATCACAATGTATAGGTTTACTGAGTTGTTTCAGATTTTAATGCCCCAGGGACATACATATAGGAATTTAACTGGAATTTTATTTAAATAAATAAATACATAATCAATTGACAAAGGTCAGCTCACTGGCTGTAGGCTCCAAATGATGTTTTTAATATTAATTTTTAATATTTAATATGTGATTTCCGTTTCAGCACGGTCCCCATATAATAATCAGCAAAAATTACACTTTTCAAAAAACTAACTGAGCTGTTAAAAACATAATTTGATATAAAACAATAACTTCACATTTTGACCATGTTCTTCTACCAGATCTCATGCTCATTTTCAGCCACATTAGCATGCAACCCTGACAGTTGGCTTCTTCTATGAATACATGACCTGAAAGCTCAAAGACCTCTTTTGTGTGCGTGTGTGTGCGTGTGTGTGTGTGTGTGTGTGTGTGTGTGTGTGTGTGTGTGTGTGTGTGTGTGTGTGTGAGAGAGAGAGAGAGACTGTAGCTTCAAACAAGAGCTGCTTCCAATTGGGGACAACGGGGAGCACACAGTGGTGTGTGAGAGCTGATACCAAGCTTTTGAGATATAAATAGGACCTCCCTGTAACAGGGCTTCCACCAGCGGCACTGATAATTCTGTGTTGTATAAGCTTTAGTCGATGTGTGTCTTTGTTGATATGAAGGTCTCGGGTTTTGCACAGAATTAATGTCTTCTATAAATTATTTAAAGTCCATCGTTGAGCTGGAGCTGTCAGTGTTTTCTGAGCTCACAGCTTCAGGTTAACATTAGTGTCCTTCATCAGGAGGACTCTGCTCACTTGTGGTCACATCAGGCTCTCCGCCAGCTCTTCCATGTTAATGTTTGGGCATTTTGGCAGCAGAACCATACCACAGCACCACATATTCAACCCCCCTGAGTGTGCCCTGAGGTTGATTTGAGCTGCAACTCAGTGAGCTGACAAAAGTCATGAGGTTACTCGTGCTGACAAGATCAATTCTCGTGTGCCTTAAACGCATCCTGTTTCCTTCCTGCTTGATTAAAATCACTCTCTCGCGTTCCCAAGAAAAAAAATGTCAGTTCGCTTTCGCTTCTGGTGTTGGTAGCAACACTTTGGGAGGGGGAGGTAAGAGCTGTGCTTCTTAGTTGTGTTATATTTTATTCAGATTTGGTTTAGGGCACATTTTTACTAATCTAGGTCTCAGTTTAGAATCAAGTTTGAACTT
Source organism: Halichoeres trimaculatus (assembly GCF_033239565.1). Classification (NCBI taxonomy): domain Eukaryota; kingdom Metazoa; phylum Chordata; class Actinopteri; order Labriformes; family Labridae; genus Halichoeres; species Halichoeres trimaculatus. Next base: position 12,907,336 of record NW_027437183.1, read on the forward strand.
TTATTTCAAGATGATTTAATTGCAGAGTTAACATCCTATGTGTACTGCAATGATTACACTTTGACTAAAATTTCAGAGTATATTAGTAGAGAACATGAAATTTCTTCAGCAAACTTTTGATTATCGCATAAAGCTGACAGTTCGTCACAAATTGCAGCCTGACAAATATCTAGCTCTAACAGCTGTCCAACAAAGGTGAATGACGTCTAAGTGTTAAGGATGTCACATTCTGAGCTGCAGCCCGCATGGTTCAGTCATAGATTGGGTTTTCACACAGTAGCACATGTTAGTTTTGCATTTTTTCTCACCAGTTGTTGCACACTCTCTTGCTGGGCATAGCACTCTCTCAGGCTGCCTGTGGTGTGTGATGCAGCAAGTAAACTGTGCTAGATTTCTGGAAAGCGCACAAGAGAGCTGAAGAAAGCAATCACTGTGTCTGTGTCACAGAGAAGAATGTCGGCATTGAGAAAGAGGAGGGAGTGATGAGCATGGTGAGGGAGAGAGAAAAGAGGGCAGGCAGAAACTTTGACTCTGGAGGGAAGTTTTGCTATCTCGCACAAAACTGTGTTAGATTTTTTTTGTCTCCTCATAAATTGGATGTGGAGCTTGTTAGGCCTCTTAGTCCAGGTGAAAGTAAGGCCTCTGAAAGTCCTCATAACAGAGGACAAAGAGGATGAATAGAGAGGAAAAAAAAGGAAAGCATGGGAACAGAGGCTGTCAAACCCCAAGAGGGATCCAACGAAGGATGTGTGTGCCTGCAGATGTGTGTGTATGGTGTACTGTATGTCTGTGTATGCATGCTCTGTAGTCAGTCAGTGCTGAGTCATCCCTGGGCTGGCCAGGCAGATAGAAACCGGCTTCTGGGGGGGCCAGCTGTGGGGGCACAAGGCGGCACGCTCTGAGCATGCTCTAAAAGCACAGGAAGGGGATTAGTTGTTGTGACAGGGTGCATCCAGGAACTTTAATGACGCAACATTTAATGCTGCCAAGTTTTTTACTCCTTCGCTGACGTGCGAGGGTCTCCAGTTTGTCCGCTGAAAAAAATATGAAGCCACCTTGGCCTTGACTTGATCTGGAGAAATCACGTTTATTCAGGTTCACGTTTGTCTCCGACTGTCGTCATTCAGAACGTGGAGAGGGAGGGAGAAGTTAGCCGAGAGATAACAAGACATGCTGCTCCATGTTCTGCCCAACCACAACGACCCCCCCCCTCCTTATTTCTTGTGGTTTTCTGTGATCTTGTTGGACCAAAGCCTGAACCCCTCCGCGACCACCCCCCTCCCCCCTTATACACACACAAACACACACACACACACACACACATATGCACATACACATTCATACTTCCTGCATGCAGAAAGGCCCTTCTTTGCTGCACTGGAGAAATATGGTATGTACTGTGGGCATGTGTCGTAGTTTTAATATTGATTAAACAAAAGGAAAGCATGGGTGCAGCATTTTAATATAATGCATGCTTAGAGCTTCCAAAACATCCTCAAGTTCTCTAAAAAAAAATAATGCTGTTCCTGCATGGTGAGCTATCCTACCTGTTTTTATAACTGTGATTTACATAAAAAGTAAAATTCAAAATCTTACCGCGTCTTGAATTTCATCCACAAAATATTTAACAAAAAAACAAAGCAATTTACTGCTGATTTACTTAATTTGAGGAACATTAAAAGTTTGATGTGGCTGCTTTACACCACTGTGAAAATCAAGTAAGTCTGTGGCTGATTATTCAACATTGAATCATCTCTGAGCTGTCAGTGTAAACCAAGAAGCTCCACTCTTGCATCAGCTCCGGCCAGTTGTGGTTCTTCAGAAACGAGTCCCTCCTCCTCCCAAACTCTTGTCAACATGAATTCTCAGGGTCAGTAGTGTAAACAGACGTCAGGTGAACCGCAGAACGATTGACAAGATGAAGGAGAAAGGTGAGCCTCTCGCTGAGTGCTTAGGAATGCATGCTGCTTCCTCTCTTCTGTTGAAAATCGTGGTTGACTTAAACCACTATCTCCTTTCTGACTAAATGCTACATATGTGTATACAGTACACTGTTCAAGAGCTTTTTAAACTGCTGACATTCAGTGTGCTTTGCATTTTCCCAACCTTCAGATTTTGTTCAGGAGTGCTTAAGACTGCTAGTGTAACAAATGTTTGCATAATTACGGCTAATTTGCAGCATTATGGCCCTTTCTTTATTTATTTTCTATATTCATATTAAGATAAACACAACATATTGGATTTTGCAGGGTCAAAAAGCTTACCCAGGTAAAATGAATGAACCCATCCTGTAATTTTTGCAGCAATAAAAGCAGAATGACAACAAAAGATAGACGAAAAACAAGTAGCAGCGATTTGATTTGATTCGACATCGATTCAATGTTCAATGCTTCGATTTTCTATTTTTAAGGGACAGTTCAGTTTTTTTGAAGTGGGGTTGTATGAGCTCTATGTGACCACTAAGGACATTAGATACAGTAGAAAGCTGTCTCCTCTCCCTCAGTAAGACACAGACTGTAATCGATGGTGACGAGGAAATAGGTGCTAACCGGGAAATACCGTACCAGATTCAAAGGCTATTTTCTCTGCCTACAAGAACTATAATCAAAAAGTAATACCACACTTTAAGAGTGTGCTACATAAAATATTTTTTGAGTGCATTAAGTCTACGGAAATATAAACATTTATCTGGACCTAACTAACTGGTCATGTATCCTTCCGCGCAGCGCCAGTGTGCTCCGTCACCCTCCTCCTTTCAGCTGTAGGGACTGTAAACAAGTTATGCTTCGGGCGCCGGTTGTAGCCTTGTGTAAGTTTGATCAAGTATCGTAATTCTTTTGTTTGTGCTCTAAGGATTGTGAGGCAGCGTAGGAAACTCAAAATGAGTGACTATGACTGCGACAATGAAGTTCCATTCGCTTTGGAACCAAAAGGATACCTGCATGAACCGGAGCACACAGAAGAGGAGCTGCTACAGATGGCTACTGAAAGGAATACAGAGGAAACATCAAGGAGGAGGGGGGAGGGAGCACACTAGCGCTGCACGGAAGGATACATGACCAGTTAGTTAGGTCCAGATAGATGTTTATATTTCCAAAGACTTAATGCACTGAAAAATTATTTTATGTAGCGTACTCTTAAACTGTGGTATTACTTTTTGATTTTAGTTCTTGTAGACAGAGAAAATAGCCTTTGAATCCGGTACGGTATTTCCCTGTTAGCGTCTATTTCCTCGTCACCATCGATTACAGTCTGTGTCTTACTGAGAGAGAGGAGACAACTTTCTACTGTATCTAATGTCCTGAGTGGTCACATACAGCTCATACAACCCCACTTCAAAAAACTGAACTATCCCTTTAATGCCTATGTGAACATATGTGGTGTGTCACCTCATGTTTTGGAGCAACAAAACAATCCAAACATCAGACTTTAAAGCTGAAGGAGCTGGCTGTATGCTGCTGCTGCTGCTTGGCTGCCATTTTGTTGTTATTCGAAATATTTTGATGCATAAATTCATCAGTATTTTTAGTTTGGTTTGATCTATGATTTCTATGAGCACTAATAGTGATATAATATAAAAGTGCGACATGGTGTGAACGGACATCCCTGTACTCTTAATTTAATTACGGTTTCATACCATCTTCTTCCATGTGCGTGAAATTAAAAAAAAGAAATTCAGACCAAGATAAAATGTTTAATTCCTGTGTTTTTTTACTTCAGTAACTACATTCTAAGTAGTTACATTAAGTTTGACTGTTATCGGTGTTATCTTTACAGAGAGACCAAACTTTTGTTTGTGCTCAAAAGATTCAAGAACAGCATCTTTATTTAATTTAATTTGAGTTGGTGCTTTTGGTGGGGATGGTTGATGGTAAAGCACCCCCAGCTTAATTTATGCACACACTCCTTCAAATTTTAATGGTGTCCCTGCAACCTGCAGAGCAGCCACAAGATCAGTCTACAGGTTGAATGAGGTTAAATAAATTAGGAAAGATGAAGCATTAGCAGCAGTGCAGGAAGCTGCAAACATTAAATCTAAATGGGACTATCTAAGTCAATCAGAGTTTAAAAATAAGATGTGAGGGAGTCATGAAGCAAGAAATTGGGATGTAGACTCAAGCAATCACAGTCCAAATTCAACCTTGACACCAGATGAGGGAAAAGCAGAAGGAACAGAGAAACAGGTCACATGTGAACTCACAGATGGCCGAGCAGGCAGTGTGGTTGATTGAGAAATTTTCTAACCATACTTCCTCTGTCAGAGCCTCATTCAGTGTCTGGCCCAATGGCTTATTAGTGTTTCATTCATTTTAAATACCAAGTCTGCCATCCATTTCAGAGCACTTTGGAACAGATTCAGCCTTCTCGATTGAGCCCACTTATCTGTACTCTCTTCATTTTCAATCTTTAATTCATTCACCTCATTGGTAGTTCAAGATTTCCTGGAGGTCTTCTTAAAAATGTGCACTTAGGGTGTTTTTGCTCCTAATTCAATCAGCTCTTTTCCCACAAATTGAACGGTTACCCATTGTCCTTTTGGTGAACCGTGGCCGTTCTTATCTATTAAGATACTCTGTGACTGGTTGATTGCCAGAGATTCTTTGCAGGCCCATGTAATCCAATTTAGGGCTGTTTAAGGCCGGGAGCAGATAAAATCAGACTTTTGGCCGTCCTTTCTTAATGTTTGAACTGTTTCAAACTTTTTAGTAGTTCAAAGAAATGCTCTGACTGTTTTGCCAGTTCAGTTTAGTGTTTCAGTTCTTGCACAAAACTTCAAATGATCTTGATTTGGCCCTAATTACATTTCCATGTCTCCCCTTTGTTCCTACTTTATTCCTCTCTTTTCTATAAACCCTTTATCCTTCCACTCTTGTCTCTAAATTGACCTCTCTACCCCTCCTTTTCTCCAACCACTCATTTCTCTTTTTCTCAATCCTCTTCTTTTTGTTCCCAACTTTTTTGTGTGTTTGGCAGCAGTGATTCTCAGCCGGTCTGGTTACTGCAATGAATGGTAACACTATCCATCCAGCCGGCACCACCACAACAGCAGGAGGAGGCCCAGGCTTGGCGGCACCCCCGAGAGGCTGGAGGGAATTCTGCGAGCTCCACGCCATCGCCACAGCCCGGCAGCTGGCCGGACACTACCAGAGCTTCGCCAGAGAGCGGCCCCAGCATGACGTACTCCCGCCAGAGACCTTTTCCAAGCAATTCACTGACCTCTTCCAGCAGCACTTCTGCTGTGAGGTCGACAAAGACGGCGCTCCACTCAGCCAGAGTACGGGCTCCACCGCTACCAGCAGTGCTTCCTCCACCACGCCAGTTCCACTTCCATTAGAGGGTTTGATCAGTCGACTGCGGATCACATCTCTGTCAGGAGTGCAGGATTATCGGGAGGCGGGCCGGCCAAGTGGAGGAGCAGCTCCATTTAATGTGGTGTCGCCAAAAGTCGAGCCTGTGGTGTTGAGGCGAGAGCAAGAGCAGCCACTGCGATGCTCGGCTGGAAGCTCCCTGTCAGGAAACCCGGTGGTGCTCAGAGGGTCAAATCGTAGCATCGGCAGCGGGTCACTGCTGATCCGCAGCCGCAGCAATGAGGAGATCTCGAGCACGGATCGTCGTCAGGTATCTGAACGGTACTCCTCTGATTCCTTAACCTCCAACCCTGGACATGCTGAAGTCACACATTTCTCTGTCAGTCAAATCAAAAACAGCGTGAGACGGCTTCTCAAGAAACGGCCCGTCCCCAGCCCCCCTTCGTCCCAGGACCTTTCTCTTAGCAATCCCACTTCAATTAACAGCAATGATCCCCCAAACAACGCTGAGAGAGTGGGCGGCATTTCCTCTATAAACGAGGAGGTGCTGTCATCCTCTTCATCCCATTCTTCATCTTGTCTGAACTCTGAAGCCACGCCCCCAAATCCCTCACTTGTGGCAGGGGTAGCCTCGCATATCCTGGATCGTTTCCGTAGGTTACGTCCCGGCAGCATAAGGCAGAGGAGGTCAGAGGTGAGCGGCTGCTGTAAAGAGGGCTCACTGAGGTACTTGCTGGTGGATGACACTATCTCAGACTCTCAGCCCCACTGGCAACGCTGCCGCCTGCTGATCAGGAGGATCAGGGACGCTCAAGGAGGAGGAGGAGGAAGAGGAGGAGGGGAGAAGTACCAGTTGGAGCTCTATGATCCTCCAAAGGTAGGAGCACTTTCAAATACTTGTTCACTCAAATGATTTCTGATCTGATGCACCTGAAATGCTGTACGTTTGTTGACTTTCAGTTTATGGCCAGAAGAAATTCACCAGACTCTAAATAGACAAAAAGAGCCAACATACTTTGGTTTTATAATCCTTAATCCTTAATCCTTCAACGTTGGGAGGATTCTTTTTTTTAGGGGAGCAGCTGAAACAGCTGAAGTCACTTTTTTTTTATCTCATTGAACATAATCGATTCCTGAAGTTTTGCTTCCTATTCTTGTTTGTCCAGCAGAGGCCTGCTTTTGAGGAATTTGTGTTGTGTTTTACAGAACTGTGTGTGTGTGTGCATAGTAACTAAAAATGTTTATCAAGCCTTTTCAAAGCGTCTTTCAGCGAGCTGTTAAAAGCTGAGCGCTTCCTCAGCCCGTGCAAGGTTTGATTCAGTCGCTCCATTTTTGATCGTCGGTGAGATGAAAACCCACACAAGCCTTTGCAGGGTTGGTAAATAGAAGTTTACCAGCCTGTCTCACATATTCAGGTTTAAACTCTTCACCAGTACACACACACACACACACACACACACACACACACACACACACACACACACACACACACACACACACACACACACACACACACACACACACACACACAAACAAACAGGCACAAAGTTGTTTCCTGTTTCCAGTTGTTGGGGGTTTTCCCCCTCGTTCAAATCATCTCCTCTCTCTGCACTGTTTTGTTGTGATAAATCGTATTTTGCAGCTCCTCCTTTTCATGTTCACGTTGCCACATGACAATAGGACCATTTCGCTTCCCCTCAGAAAACTCTGCATGCTGTTGTTGATTATCTTGTCATCGTTGCCTCTGGAGATTGATCTTCTTTTTTAACGCAGCCACTGAGTTTTCTGTGATGTTAAACAAAGCTTTAGTTTTCACCTGAGTGACGAAGTGAAGACATTAAAGCCCGTTCTGGAAAAGCAGAGGAGTAGTGAAAACGAATCAGAGCATGGTTTCATCTTGATGAGTTTCAGTGTCACAGCTGAAGCGCTAATGTTGGTTTCACACTGATTACCTTGTGAAGATGGGGTCAGAGATGGTTTGCCCTTTAACATACAAAATCTTCAGGAAATAGTTTTACTGTTTGTGCGAGGACAGATAAATGTAATCTCTTTGTGCTGCACTGATCACTGTGGCACTATCATTTCTTGGTAAGGCTGCAATTTTCAGGGATTCATATTTTCTGCTAAGTGAGACATTTTAGTGCTCAGCTACCTCAAAGAGTTTTCTTTAACTCTTCAGTAAATAGATATGCCTCCTACACTGTTTCCTGTTTGTTTGAGGTTAACTTCAGCCAGTCATAACTTCTCTTTTGTGACTGAAACATCAACTCAAGAAGACGGAGAAAATCTGAAATTGTCAAAACTACGATCTTTATATTTAGCTTGAGTAATTAGGAATTTTATGTTTACAACAAAATAAGTTGTTTGAAAATGAAACAGGAAGTCCTTTTTATTCATAGTATGTGTCTTTGCCTCCCAACCTGAGGCTTTATGGCATTAAACCCTGTAATGTGTCCACATGGCTCCAGCTGCAAGGCTGCATGTGCCTACACACCCAGTCCCCCAAGATCCTGTAACCAGCAATCAGAGCGGCTGAGTTGACTGCAGTCCTAGCCGCTGTCATCTATAAGGTCAATGAAAGTACACTTCAGTCTCTTCAGGGTGTGTGCAAATGTGCGTTCTGGCACAAACAGGGGTCAGAGAAGGAGGAGGGGTTGCATGCATGTGTTTGTTTAAATGTGTATATGTGCAAGCAGGGTTTTAAATTTAGCGCAGGCCTCAGCTCCTCAGCCAGCTGCAGCCCCAAGCATGTGTGTGAGGTTATTCAGTAGATGATTGAGCCAGCAGTGTGTGTGTGCGTGCAAGTGTGTGTGCATGCACACACATACATCAGAATGGAAAAGTATTGGCAGGATTTTCTGGCTGATTGCAATGTGGCTTTTTTAGTTAGCCAACTGCACTGCTGCTCAAAATCCTCTCCACCTCGCTTTTGCTTTCGTGCATGCGTATTTGGGTGTGTATGTGTGTGTGTGAGTGTATGTGTGTAATCTTGGTAGGGCAGAGAGTTAAGGCCCTGAAAATGTCCTTAAAAGGAAGGAGAGCTGCGGACTTGCATGAACACATTGTAACATACACATAGAAATGCACTTGCTCACACTACAAAAGAATTAATTCTAACACACTCGTTATGTGACAAGGGTGGTGTGTTCAATATTGTGTTGTTTCCACTTTTTCGTGGATGGAAATTAAAGATTCACACATCTGTGGCCTCATGTGACTGTGTGTGTAGGTGTGTGAATGTGCCTGCCTGCACTCTGCACACATATCTCAACTATACAGAGTGGAATAATCAATATGCAGCATTAATGTGTGTTTTCACATGTTTTTGCATGTGTATGTATAAGTATGTGTGTGTGAGGTGTGTGTGTGTGCTCCTGCCTGCCTTTATGTGTGAGAAACAGCAGTAATATCATTGAGCTGATTTAGCACAAAAGAGGAAGCTGCATGGAAACTGATAATGTGTTCGCGTGAGAAAGCTGCAGCAGAGGCGCAGCACCGTGCATAAGCTGAGGCAGGTTTTTTGATGCAGGGCAAATTCTGGAAAAAATGCAACTTTAATAACACTCAAACAAGCTAATTTAAAGAGCTCCAGCAAAACCCTGAACAACAGTTAAGTCAAAGGTATAAATGAAAGAGCCAGTCTAAATTTAAATGAGTGCTTTTCAGGTTTTATGATGGAGCTTACTTGAAGACGTAAATGCAAACATTTACTGTCACACTCATTATGATCGTTAATTTAACTGAATGTTTTTATGTTTCTTGACTCAGTTTGTTACGAATTGGACAAAAATGTGTGTTTTTGTGATGTGATGTGTGTTTTTTGTTGTTTTAGTAGGAAAACAAGTGATTTTTTATTTCCTGATCCTTGAACAGACAGGCTTTAGCTCTGTATTCTGTTTTTCCATATTGCAGATGTAAGCCAAGTCAGAGAGATGTAACCTTGGTTCATTGCAGAAGTGAATCTTGTCATGTCAGCTGGAAAGAGCAAGTGTCTCCACAATGTCCCCTGTGTTTGTCTGAACTCAAAAAACCAGGGGCCAATGTGTCAGTGTTTCCTCATGAAGGAGACTTTAAACATGTCTGCCTTGATTCTGGTGTATCATTTGCTCTAATCTTGCGCTGTTTCCCTCAAATCTTCAGAGTCATCTTGTACGCTCCCTCAGCTTTGACTTTCTGTCAACTCAAGTGTTTTTTGTCTGACCACATCGAGTCCCACTTTCCCTTTCATCTGACGTACAGAAGTTAAGGTTACAGACGAGGTTCGCGTCGTGCCAGGAAAATCGTGGTGTTCTGTCTTCCCGAGTCAGTTCCCACAGACTCGAGCAGTGTGATGGCGGATATGTTTCCTCAGACCTCCTGTAGACCTCGTCTAAATCACACCCCTCTCATCTTATCGCAGCTGTGCGTGTGTGAGTGTGTGTGTTTGTGCGTTTGCATGTGTTTGTTCCAGCTCTTCTAGCCTTAATCTTTCCCACATGTTTTCATTGATGCTTGTGTGTTCATGTGCCTACACTCTGTATCATATTGCTTTTGGAGATCTGTGTTTGTGATCTTAGGCTTTGTGCATTCCCTCATACATACAGAAGACATGCCCAAAGCATTGTCTCTGCCTTTATGTCCCATGTGGGTCTTTTGATACCTTATCCGAGACTTCAGTGGAAAGAAAATCTGTTAAGATGCCATCATAGGAGGCAAAATGTGGAATTATGCCTCATTGAACCAGAGTTGAAGTCACACAGCTGAACTAAGAAGACTTAAATATTTGTGTTTACACACTCCTGCTTTTTTCATTTTCTCTGCTTTTTTCTCTCTCCTTTTTTCTCTCTCTGACGGTAATAGAGGAGTTTGCAACATCAGTGGAAAATACTTTTCCAACAAGCAGACTCTGGTGTCCATCTGTTCTTTGTTACTTGTTGTACTTTGGTCTCTCATATGGCAACATGCAGCGTTAATATGGCTCTCGTTGCATACCACAACTAAAGCTCTGAACACACACATGGGCCCCAGTCAGCTGAACCAGAAACAGAACGAAACCAACCAAGAGAGACACAGGAAACACAGCAGCAGGAGACTCAAGAGAGACAGGCGGAAAAGTTCAGTCAACAAGTGGAGAAGAGGACAGGCAGACATGATCAAGATGTTGTAGGTTTGTTTTGAAGTATGTTTTTGACTGAAGATCTATAGAAGAAGAAAATGTGACAGGGCCCCATAAGTAGTTGCATTATGCATCTCAAAGTATCCATCCCTCATGATCATACACTGAAAGGTTATCTTCCCAAATGAGTTTAAATAACTTTTAACATTGAAAAAAAAAGGAGGAAGAGTTTCAGTTGCTCTAGGTTAACCCAAATCAAGTCGATTAAGGACCCATCTCTTTCTCCTGAAGCTATGCAGATTTGTATCTGTCTTCCTGTATGCTTACCCAGCACAATCAAGGTAAAACAAAAGCCCCGTTTCCACCACGCTGTTCAGTTCAGTTTGTCTCAGCATGGCACACATTTTACGGTGTTTCCACTGATTGTTTCTGAGACAGATCCCCAAATAACAGAGACGAGCCATCTCACTTTTTGGGACTCTTCCGTAGGGGTGCCAGACTAAAACCGATCTGATCCCTGAGGTGGAGCTACAACACTGCAGTCCGTTGATTGGTCGAAAGACTTGTAACTTAACGTGGGACAGTAGCTGTATTTCTCCTCATGGCACACAAGTAGACCAATATGGATTTTTTGGGGCTGATACCGATACTGATTATTTGTAGTCAAGGAGGCCAATATCAGATATTTTGGAGCCAATATTAATTTGCCAATAATAGCCAATATTATATTGGTGTCAAATTTTTTTACAATACAAACTCCAACACTTAACTTTATTTAAATACCTTTAAGCATGAGTTTCTTAAACAGCTCCCATGTGTAGCAGCATGTTTTATAAAGTTAAATGAAACTTAAAAAAATAAATTGCTAAAGTTTTCGACAGTAAATAAAGTTTTCCAAAATTTCAATGTCACTGTATAATAATAATCGGTCTATCCCTAGCACACAGTCTTCTCTAACAAAGAGCCACATGCCAATCACCAAGAAGACGAAATGCTGGATGTCTCCCATATTTGCTCTTTGTTTACTGTGTCACGTTTTTCTTCTTCATTTATTAGCAGGGTACACTGTGTCGCCTTGCTATGGCTTCACGCTGTTATTTAACTGATGCAGCTATCGGCATCCAACGTACACACCTGCTACCACGAGGGGGCACGGTTGGCTGTGGAGACGCAAACAGGATGAGGCTTCACCAAGCCAAACCGTACTGATCTAAACCAGACTGCTTGGTGGAAATGCTTCCCAGCGCCTTGAATATTGGCATATTTTAGTTTTGCACTGTTATGTTTCAAAAACTAGATGATAGGAAACTGGATCGAGTAGGAAACAGAAGAGAGATAAAGTGGGGGATGATGTGGCAAAGGGCCACTAGTTAGAGTTGAACCCGAGCCGCTGGCTTGAAGAGCTACAGCCTTTCCTCATGGAGTGTTGGATTGAACCACTGAGCCAAACCAGCGCTGGTGCACTGACTGGAGTTTTTCCTGCAGTGCAGTCAGAAACGTTTGAATCATTGTAAAAGAAACAACTTCACCATCTTTACTGCCACACAAATAAAAGTTTATGGGGGGAAGTAACAAGTCAATAATTGATCAGAGTCGATGCAAATGGAAGTCAGCAACATAAAACTTGTCAGCAGTTATGTTGTCTTGAAAGAATTGTTTTTGTTGATTTACGCAAAACTTCTCCTCTTTAAGCTTCTAAACTGAGAGAATACTTATTTTGTTGTCTTCATATACTTGTAAAATTATAATATTTGGGTCCTTGAGTAATAGTGGGACAAAACACTGTTTGGTCTGAAACAGTGATGCTTGATTTCTTTTAAAAGTAATATTTTTTCCTTTGGTAAGCTTCAGCAGCATGCTTTCACTTAGGTCTATTGTGCAAATTTTCCAGATGGTAAGTCAGCCTGCGTCAACACCAGAGCGGCTCCAGATCAGAGATTATTTTACAGAGAGACTTTAGTTTCATTTCGTATCATAACTTGTCTTGCATCTCACCCACAAAGTCAAATCTTTTTCTCTTTTCAGGGATGGAGTTTCATAAAACCTAGAAATCACGCCTTGAACTGACTCTGAGTCATGTCGTGGATTTGTGTGGGGGTGCTCTTGAGTTCTCGTGTATTATGGGTATTATGTTACCGATCCATTGTCTCTTACCGGACTGATTTCTAAATTCAGATAATTGGTACACCATGTTTTCCTCCTGTTTGTTGTTTTTGGTTGATGGAGCTGGATTTCTTAAGCTTTTGTGGCTTTTTAGCCTCACTGAGTTCTGCTTTTACTTCAGTTTCTCTTTTCTGACCCGCCTGAACCTGTCTACCCTCTCTTTTTCAATTTTGCATCAATAGCTCTTAATCAAGCATAGCCCATGGAGATCTGTGGGAAGTTTTTTGAAAACTACAGATAGGGCAACCTTTCCCAATCCTTGGGCAGCCTTCCAGTTGGCTCTGAGTTTGAAATCCTGCTGGAAATAATGTCTCTGGTCTATTGGCACAGTGTTGGTGGTCAAAAGACAATCTCCTTCAGTCTGTGCTGTAGTTACATTCCTTCTGACCTTTGAGATTTCTTGAACAAAAAAATGAGAGTTGCTTTAATGTATTTTGTTAAAATGTTTATCAAGAGTGTGTTTTGAAACACGGGAAAATTGTGAGAAAATTTCTTCAGTGTTTGATCAAAATACATAAAACAGTATCTTTGTATATTTTAAACATAACGTGATTGAAAACATCCTCCATGCCTTGGGTAATGAATTTATTAGGTTTTTTTTTTTTTTACAAAACCAGTGTTAAAAGAAGATCTACAGATTCCTTATTAAAAGAAGAAAACACATAAGCAAGGTCAAAAATGGAAAAACATTGCAGCTTGATTTTTTAACTTATGCAAGTAAAAAATAGTCCACCCTCCTGTTTGGTCTCAGTCTTTACTGCTTTGCTCTGCTTTGTGCATGTGCTCAGTAACCATAGTTAGTTCGACCATTAAAAACAAATACAGTCATGGGAAAGTTCACTGAGGTGTAGGCCAAAAGAATCTGGTGCGTAAAAAGAGAGCGTTTAAGTCACTGTTTTAGAGAAAGCTGTTTCAGGTCTGATGGTAGTTTCTGTGACCACATTGAGACGGAGGATTTCTTAACTTACCGTGGTGGAAAATATGAGTGCTCCTCATGAACGGTTCAGCTTCTTCTTGATTATACACTGGACACTGGCCACTGTTGACAGAGTTTTGGGTTACATTAGTGTTTTATAATTTAACATTCTGCTTCTCAAATGAAAGTCCTCGCACAACACAATTCCTGAAAGTGGGTTTGAGGGATTAAGACTCGGTACAACGTCAGTGTTTCACCAGAATCAGGAGTAATGACTCTTGTCAGGAACAAAGTGAGTCATAGAGAAATAAAGTTTAAAGCCATGTATTTCAAAGCAAAGCGCTTTGACAAAATATCAGCTCAAACTTCAAAGTGTTGCAACCTCTCAGATGTTTTACACTACATGCACTAAATAACTCCATGATGTTCTCTCTCCTTACTCTTTTTTCTACTTCTGTCAGCTACAGTGGCGATATGTAGACCAAACAAACTTGTCTAACCCTTTGTAAAGAAATCTTTCTGGTCTCAGGTCTTTATGGTTTGTAATGTCTGTTGCTATTGTCAAAGACATTGTACATGAGCCGTGGTTTTTCCCATGCTTTTCTCAGCAGCGGAGAACTGAAGACCTTGATGTAGAGAAACTTTGTGGAGACCTGAAATGGTCCCTCCATGGATTAGACCTTCAGCCTTGATGACTCAGTGAAGATCTGCAGATCTCCTGAGGGCTACAAAGTTAGTCACAAAGTAATTTCACAATCATTAAAGGTGGGCTCAAGTTTTAGGTGTATTTGAGTTGTCTTGATTGATAGTGTTTGTTATCACCAATATTGGAAGGAGCGCTTTTAGTTTCCCCTTTTCTTTTCTTTTCTTTTTTTTTTTTGAGAAATGGATGACTTGTAAAGTTACATCATTGCTCAACCCCTCATGGAAAGCTGTTTCCAGCCACAATGTCTTCAAAGTGGTTACGAAACTTCTATATCAGGATGAGCAATGTTGATATTGATCTAGTCTTAGATCTACTCTTCAACTTTGAGAGGAAACTGGATGGGATGATAGGTGTTTGAGATTTTAAGGGTTTAAATTGCACAGATTCTTTGTCGACAGCTTTTCCAAGGGTTCTGCTTATCATGAAAAAAGCTTGGGGTCTACTATTAAGGGTACTTTATCATAATTTTAACTCAGGCATGTCCGAAATCAGAATGCAGGTTAAGAATTATCAGGGGCTGAAAATGTTGTTTCCAGGCCGAGAAAGTCTTAAAAACAAAATGAAAAATGATCTTGATATAATCCAGATCCTACCTTAAAAAATCCCGACATTTTTCCCCATATTGCCCCCTAATAGACAGGGGTGAGTATTGGCAAGCACCTCACAATACGATACGCATCACGATACTTGGGTCACAATACTATAATATCACAGTATCACAATATTGTGATACACTGCGATTTCTACACAGTTAACTCTTTGATTGAAAAAAACTTTTCTATTTTACTATTTTTGAAATAATAATAGTCAGATGCAGTGTTTCATACTCTTAACTTGAAAACATAAAGTGCCTCAAGTGTGTCACTTTAACTACTGTGACATTAAACCAATGCTGCAAAAAAATATTGGGTAAAAGACTTGTGAGTTAGTGAAACTGATACATATCAATTGGTGTAACCAATGCTACTCATAAAAAATGTAATATTGCCTAAAACATGACTATGATTATTATTTTATCAGTCTACTACACTGTAAAAATCAAGTCTAGGTCTAAGTCTATTCATCAAGTTTAGGAATAAAATATTTTTGAATACTTTGAAATTATATTAATTATACAGTTTATGGGCAACATACAGTAGAGCAGCTCTTCAGGGACATCTACTGCAGTGGAGGTGCAGAGGACGTAATGTACTTCCAACTCACCTAAAATAAGGATTTTTATTTTTACAAAAATATCTATAAAAGTATTGCAATATATTGCTGTGTCAATATATTTTCACACCTCTACTAATGGAGACATTTTCCTTGAGAAGAAGCAGAGTTTGCTGATGTTTATGCAGCTCGTCACACGGCAGGAAAGTGACACTGTGTCCCCTCAAGATTTCCTGTTGTACTCTGCAGCTGCCAGTTTTACAGGTGTGAACACCGTAGAGGATCTCAGCCGTGCAGTAACTGGACAGACTCAACTAATTATCAAGCAAGTACTTTGTGGTCAGTTTCTGTCCAAAGAGAAAAGTTTGAAACATCCAGGATAATTGTCCAACTAGAAGGCAGAAAGGACAACTAACACTGCAGAATTCAGGGTCTTCTTCTGAGAGTTTCTTTTGGAAGGAGCTTAAAACATGCTTTAAGGTGGTTCAATCGTCTGATACAGACACTACCATGCAAATCAAACAGCTTTCTGTTTGTGCAAATCAGTGGAAATAAAACCGACACAGGGATGGCCACTGAGAGGAATCGTTAATTCATGCCAAAAAAAAATAAAAATGTATTTAAAAGTTTAGCACCATCCAAAACAAAACACGTGGCTTCTGTTTGTTCAAATTTCAAAAGCCTGAAGACAGACATACAGAAGCCTCCTTAAAGCTTTGAAAAATGCCTCTGCAAAGGAGGAGTATTTTGTGTGTGTGTCTGTGTGTGTGTGTTTGATTGCCGGTATGTGTGCTGGAGTGTGACAAAAATCTATAGAAACATCTAAAGGAAGTGGAGTGGTTAGAGTCATGTGGTCAAGATGTTTGTCAGATCTGGCGTTCTGTCTCTCTAGTCGAGTATTTTTCTCTGAACGAAAGGTTGTCAGGGTTGTTTTATGCACAATTCTTCTTATTCTACTACACCTGTAAGTTTTACACATAAAGATCAGAACACGATACGTGAACTGTGAACGTTTTCCTTCCCTGTCTTAAGCTCTTTGTTGAATTGTATCATTTAAGTCAACCACAATGCCAGTGCACATGACCTTGTTGAGTTGCTTGTGGAAAGCCCCCAAAGAAGAGCTGTGTGACACTCCACACGACGACACACGGCTCTCTCTGGGCCTTTGCTCTTATATCTTACTCCTATCATGTGTTATTTATCAGCATTAACCAAGTTGTAAAGCTCTTTTAAACACCTGTAACACACTTTCCTCTTGTGATTTTATGATTTAATTCTAACTCATAATTCAATGCAGCCAGTACTTGTGAGTTTTCTCTATATATAACCATAGCTTTTTATACTGTCCTCCATTTCATGAAGTGTAACTTGTTGAACTGATGAATTATTTGTTCAAACATGTTCAGAGTTGTTGCTTTAGTTTTAGAGCTAGTTTTGACTGCTTAATGTTGTTTTCTTGAGCTGAATTACAGTTGGAGATGATGTGATGGAAAGATATACAGTATGCCCTCAGTGTACCCAGCAGTCAGATGAATGAGTTTAATTTCTGAGTATCTTGAGTTGAAGTGGCATTAAGCAGGAATTTAAAATCACATGAAACTATTGGGAAAACCACGCAGCAACCTAGAAACTGGAGCAAAAGAGAAAGCACCAAATGAATGCACCTGAGAATGGCTCCAAAAATGAGTCAAACACCCAAACAGCTCATTAACCTGTCAGATTTGGCAGCAGCATGGTGGTTGGTTTTGATGTTAATGTGAATATAAAGTCCTCTGAGCTCCCACCACAAATAAAATATAATGAACCTGAAAATGCAGTGGTTACAAATTTGATAGTGCGGTCTCAGCTGTTCAACTGGTTTAAATGTTGTATTTCAAAGCATAAGAACATTCATTATAAACCTGATGAAAGTGTGGTTTTGTTTATTTTTAAATTTTTTATCTTAGCCCCAATAAATTATATGGAATTAAAAAGGACAGTAAACCTGGTGTGAGTATCTCTGAGCAGCATCTGTGCTCCTCTCCCCCCTCCTCGCTGCCTCTGCTCTGCTCTTTTCCTTAAATTCCCCTCTGCCTGACTCTGAGTCACATCTCCAGCCCTCCTAAACCTCTCCCTTGAATCCTCTCAGGGCAAGTCTTTAGCCTGGTTTCCATTACAGGGCGATGCACAACTAGCATTTATTCATTATCTGTGCGTCTCAGTTTCATCTCAAACTTTTTTTATTCTGTTGCCAGCGGAGATGGTTTGTCAATTGGACTGCAGCTTCTAACCAAGTATATCGTGTCTTTTGATCCTGTGATTTAAACTTTTAAAGTTTGCTCTGGCAATGACAAGTCCCACTTGGCTTCAGCTTTTGTTTGGAAAACTTATAATGGCTATATCTCCTTCCCTATGTAAGCCTGGTTCTGGCTCAGTTGTACCAGAAACTGTAGTCATAAGGGGGCAAAAACTGCTCAGTAATGTTTATTCAGAGACAATGGCGTGGCAGAGGGGCAGAAGGGAGAGGAAGGACAAGAGGGAGTTTTTCTTTCCCAGCTTCTGGCCATGGGCCTGTTTTCAAAGTCGCTTATTCTGGATTTAAAGAATCAACCACATCAGATTTAGATTTTAATGCCTCGTTAAAAACCAGACCAATATTTAAGCAGCAGAACATGTCTGATATTATCAGCTTCTGTGGGATAGAGCTATATGTCCAGGGCTAAAAGCAGTGCTTATTTTCTCTATCCATCCTAATACTTTGAACGTGAACTTTTGTGCTGAATTTCAAAGAGAATACTAAAAACTTTGTGCTGCTGACTCACTTGTTAAACAAACCTAAAAATCCTCTCATGCTTTATGAGTAGAGACCCTGTTGCATCTTTGCACGCCAGCTTCAGAAATGATTTTCAGCCAGTGAATAAAACTCATTGTTGCTGACAGACACATAAAATAGAGATCCAGGTATGTTTTGCTTGTGTGTGTTTTTACAGGATACTACTTTCCTAAGTTAAAGCTCTGGTGAGGAACTTTGGGTTTGTGTTGATTTGCTGCCCCGTCTGGATAAAATGGCACTTCTTTTTTCTTTGCTGATTGTGGAGATTAAGCTCATAAGTACAGCAAACTCAAGAGTCGTCAACAAAAAAATGTGACAGGAAACAGAAATATGCAGGGCCAGTACAGATATCGTGACACTGCGTGAAGATTTACTTGTCATTTTTTGCACTAGTTCTCTGAATCTGAGAAAGTGACTAGTAGCCAAACTGAAACTGGTTTGTAAGTTTAGTAACATATACTTTGATTTTAAATTTGGCTTCTGTTCTCTCTGTTAACATTAAGGAAATGAAGTTTATGACCTATATTGCTGCAGCCAGCAGAGGGAGCTCTAAATAATTCAGCTTCACAGTCAGTGAAAGCTCTTAAGTCATTTTTTTTTAAAAGTGTATGCAGGAAAAATCAAATGTTTTTCAAGTCAACCATTTGTGGATAATTTACCCCCATAAATTACTTTGTTAAAGTCGCTTCACCAACCTGATGAGGGCAACGCACGCTGATATTTTCTGTTTGAAAAATAAGCAGGCTATGCAAGTGTGAAGTTGTTGTAATGAAACATATCAAATGTTAATATTGTGAGTGGTTGTGTGAACAAGTGACCAAAATAAAAGGATTACAAAATAATCTAGAACAGGGGCAACATTTTCAAATGCCTCGTGCCACTTCAAAATACACTCATGCCCAAAGTGCCAAGACTTATTTCTTTCATAAAATCATTGACAGTTGATAAGAAAGTCTCCTCGAATGGTTTTCTATGCGTAGCTGTGCAGTGAGAAATAGTAAAACCTCCTTCCATTGCCTGGATTTTCACAGTAAATAAAGTTTTGAATGTGTTGCTTTGTTTTGCGTACTTTGCTAACACTGTTTTGCCGCCAAATAAACGCGATCGCGAGCTAGCAGACTGATGTCCCAAGAGATTTGCAGTGACTCACTTGCAAGATACATTGGCACACTTGTAGCATCAATGATTTAAATTTATTATTTAAAATTACTTGTTAAAATTTTACTTAAGAACATTTATTGTAAGCTCAATTTCTTGTTAAGTATTAAATAGAATACAACACAATATTTTTTTATTTACTTTATTTATTTATTTATTATTTTGTCCTTTGTCTCATTGCAATTATTCTTTAAGTGCCAACATAAGTAGCCTTGCGTGCCAGCTCTGGCACCCGTGCCCTAGGTTGCCTACCTCTGATCGAGAACATTAACAAGACAGTAGATTCATCTAATTATTGAAATATGTGTTTAAATACAGTGCGACCTAAAATTAACACTTCTCACCTGCAAAAATAAAACTGTTCCAGACATTTGAAGTCTTATATGTTAAATTTAATCTAATTTAGGACTATTTTAAAGATTTACATGAACCCTGAAATCGCTACTGATGGTCTGATTTAATTTTATAGGTTGGTTAGAAGCATCTTGGTACATTTTTTGTTTCATAACGAGATAGAAAAAAATTCCCCATGTATGCCTTCAGTAGATTTGCCCCTTTTCTTTTTTTTGCCATAACTTTTGATTGTTAGCTTGTTGAATAAATAGTTGACATTATTCAAATACAAACTTGTTTCTACTTTGGAAAAACAGCTTAGTAGTCTTGAATTTGTCAGATTTCAGCACTTGTAAAAGTGATTAATGTCAGAGTGGGTCAATCCTGGAGTTTGGTTCGACTAGTTATTTAAAGAAACGCTGACATCGCAAGACAGAGATTTTCATTCAAAGCAAAACGGCAGTCAGAGCAGAGAAGGAGCACAGAGGGAGCGAAGGGGCTGTGTTGAAAGGGAAGAAAAACAGATTTCACAGGCTGAGGAAACAAGAATATGTTTAAAGACTTTTCCACCTATGAACAGTTACAGGACACACAACACACCCTTAACTGACCTTCCCACACACACACACACACACACACACACACACACACACACACACACACACACACACACACACACACACACACACACACCCATAACTGACATATTATGCAAAGAAGAGTTCCACATGTGTGAAGACAGACACAAACACACCAAGTGTTTTCCGTGATCTGCTGAGTAAATACTGCAAAACTAATGACAGGTAATTCTTCTGAAACTCAGCTTCTTCTTTTTTCCACGTCTCGTGTTGCTAAAGTCAAACAAAAAGAAGCAGCACCATAGTAATGGTGACACAAGTAGAAGCACAAACCAAAAGAGCAGAGTTTTTTTTTTCACACCTTCGACCTATGGTTTGAACATTCTGTCTTAGAAGAAATAGATTTCCAGAAATATGTGACAGATATTTCTGCACAGATAACATCTTTGCACTGCAAGTGTAAAAACGTGTTTGCAAGATTATCGTTGTTGGAACAATAATCAAACTTCCTCTTTTAAAGATTTTTGAATACCTGGAAATTTGGCTGTGCAAGAGCAAACGGTGTCAGTTTGTTCATTTGGGGACAAGTACGCTCTCTGTGACTTACAATCACATGATTTATTTTCTTTTTCTTTGTAAGATCATCTGCAGTCTCGTCCTCTTTTCTGTTTTATTTCACCCGCACCTTGATGAGCCTGTTAGTGTCAGAATTACCAAGAAATGCGATTTGTTTCTTATATCTGAAAGAAAAGATCACGATCCACACGTACAACTCCACCAAATCCTCTGCTTGTGTCAAAAACGTTTGCCTTGTCGTTCATATTTGCACGTTTCCTCCTCAGACATGAAGAGCTTGTAAGATGATATTTGATTTTAATTTTTTTGTCTTGTATTGTGCTACTTTATTGTGTTTTTCTTAATTTTGTCTACAATTAAAGCCACAGGAAGACAAGACCGGAAATGACAGGGACGAGCCAAAGCCCCCAGCTGACACACTGTAAACATCCGTGACCATCACTTTACAGGGATGCTTTGAAAACCATGTCTCTGTAGGCACACAGCCATATATTTAGATGTAGGCTCACAAAGCCGTCTTCACTTGTTGCCACTCCAGTGTAATTATGGTGGATCCAGTGCTGATGTGGTGTGTGAAGCATGTGAATCATGTCTCTCCAAAAACAATACTCCGGTTACTTAAGATTATTCTCTGACACGACTGTCAGAAGTTTTCATCAGCACTATTTCTTTGCTCGAAAGCATTCCCAATAAAAATAGGTCACATTTTCAACAGACAGCGCTGCCAACAAAAACTGCTCCCAGTCAGGTCTGCAGATTATCTGGAGTCAGCAGTGAATATTTCTGGAAAAAGATATGACTGTTGAGTTTTTCAGATGTCATTTTTTACTGCGTTATGAGCACAGTGAATCAAAATATCATTCCTCCTTGTCGTGTTTGAGCAGATGTGTTGTGGTACGTCTCTGGAATCCTTGGCATTAAAAACTTCATACATGAGGAAATAATTTGCCGTGCAGCTTCTGTGCAGAATGAGCATTTTGATGACATTTTGCAAAATTTAGAAACAGCTCCCCCCATGCCAGTTTAGTGGATGCATCAAGCCAAAACACACAGTCTTGTGTAATCTGAATCCTGCCATCATTATAATGTATGGGTTATGGGTTAACTCGCTGGTTATTTTGGAGGATGTGGTTCGATCTCGGATGGAGTATAGACAGAGGAGTGATTGTGTTACTTTCTGTCCTTCACTGATTAACCAGAGAGGAAAAAACACATTCAGTGAACTACTTTTAAAAAGTCAAAAAAAGAATAAATACCTACTTGAATCACTTTAACAAAACCTGAGCATGCAGGATTATGTTACTTACCAAAAAAAACACGCAACTATAGGTGTGAAGTGTTAGCACTGCCGTTAGTACGCAGTGCACCAGATATGATAATTTTATGGCTTCTTCTTTTCACACTACCTTATGATTTACCTCTGTGCAACAATTCTTGGAGGAAAAAGCTGAATGCGGTTATTAAAAAAGAAGTGAGATGTTGACACTTTTCCTTCTTCTTTTTTTCCTGTTCTCTCAGGGTTGCTAATTGCTGTTTTTTTAGTGTGCAAAACCACAGCTGATTCATTTACATGAAACTGCTCTCAGTTCTCTGAATCTTGAGTGTGCGCTCTTGACTTCTGCTTTGTTTGGCTTGCATATCAGTAGTTCTGAGAAGTTTGCAAAGAGGGCAGCTCGATGAACTGACACATTTATTTATTACTGAAGGCTGCGTCTGTGACAGCCTCGGACAGGTTTCCTAGAACACACATATATACTGCTATCAGTGTTGGTAACCCCACTCTGTGTGTGTGTGTGTGTGTGTGTGTGTGTGTGTGTGTGTGTGTGTGTGTGTGTGTGTGTGTGTGTGTGTGTGTGTGTGTGTGTGTGTGTGTGTGTGTGTGTGTGTGTGTTTCCCACATCCTCGATGATGCCACAGATAAAGCTGAAAGTGAGTTTGATCAGTTTTACACATCTACTGGCTGCATGTCATTTGCTCCACTTGTGTTCATGTTTTAGAAACGTGTGTGTTCAAAAGTGAACTTTTTTCATGATTCGTGAAAAATCTGAAGTTGTCACAAAAATATTTATTTAAGAATAAGATCATTTTTGTTTTCAGCTGTAAAATAAAAAATAAACATCACAGGTATTGCACTTTTTCTGAATATGCATAAAGATGGTACAAGATCCCAGCTGTTCACATAGATGACTGCAAGAGCTAAAAAAGATTTTATTAAATCGAAAATGAAAGAAAAATTATCAACTTTTGGATCTCCTTTTAATTTTTTTGAACCCAAAGACACCCTGCAAACCTTGTCTTTTTGAAGTTTCATTCAGTACCTATCTCTGCTTTAGGACAGTGGCATGGAGAATCTATACTGCTGCACACTACACTCCTGATAGAAAACAACCTTTTAAGCGAGCCATGTAACAACAAGGCTTTTAATCTCGATTCTTTCATATGGGAAGGAAAGTTTGGACTGCCTGTCCTGGAAGAAACTCTGTACCAAGGGAGCTATTTCTGTCTTACTATGGAGGAAGAGCTTTATAGTGTTTGTACGTGTGACACAAACAACAGGTGGCGGACCTGAAAACAATAGCAGCTGCAATACATCACAGGCAGGGTGAGCAACGACACTCGCAATTGTGTAAACAGAGCGAAAAGGAAAGTTTTCAGGCTCAACGGAGGTGGAATATTTGGTGCATTGTTTAAAGCCTGATTCTCTGTTGTGTATGACAGATACGTGAACTTATGGAATAAATCATGACGTTTGTTCAAGAGGAAATGCATCAAGGGCATGATGAAAACAACAGATCAACATTCTAAATTTTATAACATGTAAAAGTGAGATTTCCACCATATTACATTTGATTGGCTCATTTCACATTGTGTCATTTCACTGTGCCCACCACTGGAACTGATGATTTTCACATATCAGTGCTGGATGAACACTGTTTTAGCTTTTGTCACCAGTAAAATTTCAAGGTTGACCCATGCAGTTCATTCATATTTTAAATGATAGTTGAAAACGATGCTGCTCTAAGGCTCTGAAAAATATGGCAGCTAAAACAGCATTTTTAAAAAATAATTTATCCTTTTACTGTTGTTGTCTTGACCGGATTTATTGAGGAGAGTAAAAAAGTATAAATAAATAATAAAAGCAGCATTTTCCATTTAAACTGATCCTGAAACTTGGAGAAGCACAAACAGATGTGTCGGTCAAGGTCTCCTCTGTCCAACGAGGCCCTGATGGGTGGTGTTGTAAGTCTTTAAAATGTCTGTGTGTGTGTGTCTTGAGTCTCTGTGTGTGTCAGTGTTGGCCATGTCGACCCTCGCAGGGTTAGTGGAATGTTGAGTGTGTCGGTCAGTTGTCATAGTAACAGCCTTGAGAGAGGGACCCTGGGAAGACTGTTTTGGACCCCAAACATCCTGTGTGTCACTCGTGTGTGGGTGTATGTGCTCCAACTTGAAGATGCATTTGTGAATGTGTGGGTGAGAGGTCACAGGGTTTCATTTGTTGCTGTTTGTTTGTTTGTTTGTTTGTTTGTTTGTCTGTGAGCTGCTTCATTAAAAAGATGATCATTGACCCAAGCTCTGAATTAAAGTCAGTTTGTTTAAAGGCGCCGTGAGGACTTTCTGGAAGAGATAAAAACTCAATTTCCCATGAGTATTTGCACCCACTGCTGTGAGGACATGACTTTTAATAAGGTGTGGGTTTGTAATAAAAAAAATTAATATAGATCAGATCTTCTTCTGAACACTACTTTCTTTGTTCAAGACAACTTTTTACTGGACACGATCAAACTTTGAAACTCACCATTGTTTTGTAGCAGGCTATATTTAGTGCCACTCATAAACCCTGCACTCTACAGGCTCATTTGTGCTCAATGTTAAATACAGATCAGGATATGATCCATATTTGACCGTATATGTGAGCAGTGAGGGTCACATTGTCAAGGATGTATACATTTTCCTATGTAAAGGGAGTATAAATGGCCCTTAAGACATGTCCATAATGTGTAACGTTAATGAATCCTAACGTTACATTTCTAACATTACCGCACATTTCCAATCAGTGTCCTTATGGTGTGCAGTTATTCTGAGATATTTCTCTTTTTAAAGTTATTTCGGGGGGCAGGGCAAGAGTGGGGAGTGACCATAGACTGTATAAAACATGGACGTAGTCTCGCCGACGTCACCCGTCTGTTTCTGAAAAGGAAAATGAAGCACATCGGCTATAGCGGCCATATTGGTAGTGGCAAGGGCTTCGCCTACAGCCATAGGGCGCCGGCCATCACGTGACCCTCAGCTGTGCCTCTTATTGGGGGAGCTCGCGATCTTAATATCCTCTGAATGGCCGCATTAGAAAGAAATTCACCCCCCGTACAGTGGGTGCCGGTAGTAAAATTAGCGACTCAGAGAGGAGACGTTTTTTGAACCAGGCTGTAAGTAGGTTAATTTCTGCTTTTAAAATGGCTTTTTTTGGCTTGGTGTGTATGTGACTTCTGATACTTCCGGAGCCAGCCTCAAGCGAACACTCGAGAAACAGCAGATTTTAGCACTTCAGCATTGTCTCATATTCTCAGCCCGGAGGTTGCCGCTTGGGAGTGACTTACGGGAAAAATGCCACAGGCTGGATTCGAACCCAGGCCACCCACACAAGGGCGAACCTCATGAACAGAGACTTAAACTGCTGGGCCATTTACGTTACTCTAAGATATTTCCTGACCCCTCACTGATGTCAATGTGTAACATAAAAATAACATTTACACTTTACAGGAGTTTCAGTTTGTTTGCTTCATTTATTAGATGTGGGTCCTGTCTGCAACATCCCAACCCGAGGAAGGGCTGCAGGTCTGCAGCAAACTCTTTTCAACCTAACAGTTCTGGTCTCTATGATGTCCACTTTTCCCCACTGATATCAGTCTAGTTAGCTGCTTAGCTCAAAATCAAAAGTACTTTGGGGACATTTTAATATAGTTTGACATAAAGTGAATGTTACTTTTAACTGTCAACTGAAACATGCGGGAGTTTTGTTTTTTTTAGTGAGTGAGCAATGTAATCCCAAAAGCGTTGTGGTATTGTTATTTTCCATCAGGGCTGCAGCAACAGCCCAGAGTAGCAGCCATGGCTTAATTATGGTGTGCCGCAAAATTAAATAGCATGTGGTTTCGGATTTTAGTTGCATCAGAATTAACACAGTAGTGCTGACAGTCCTGTTGTTGCTTAAGATGTTTTCCAAACAAATGATGTAATAATAATAATAATAAATTTAGTACACTTAATTTGCAGGAAAAAATACAAAAACAAAGAGGTAATGAGAAAAGTAAAGGGAATAACTGAGAGCTAATTAAGAGAGGGCAGTTTTTTATGATGCACAGTAAATTTAATTTGAACAAGCTGATATGTAGGCCACATTGTTGCGTTTTATAAATCAGTGTCGTTTGGTTACAGAAGTACTCCTCTGTGTGTTTGTGTGTCATGTTAAAACGTGGTAGTGAAAGTTGACTCAACCTGAAAAGAGCCAGGGGGTGATAACTGTAAAATGAATCATTGTAGGGTCACAGTATCGCTGTTAAGAGGTCACACGCAATTTCAGATTTGGTTAGTAAAGAAGAAAGCTGTCAGCTAATTTAGGTCAGTCAGCTAAACCACAGTTCAGTGGAGTCAGTATTTTTGTAACTTCATAAAGAGGCTCAAAGGTTTGACTATTGTTTATGCAAGAGAGTATTTATAAACTGCAGTACGACTAAATAAAAATTCTTGATCCATTTCTTTTAATAATTTTGTCAAACCGAAGGCTCAGAAGTTAAATGCAGTCACTTTGAAGTAAAAGTGCTTCAAACCTCACGTTTCAGATGAAGGACTCTGTTCACACTTCGCGTTTCATTTGAATGAATTATAAAACTCTGCTTGTTCACTTTCTGCCACCAGGATGAAAATAATAAAGTACAGAGAGTCTAATTTAAAGAAATTGTGCTTTATTACCAACTTAGTGTTAAATGTTCAACTTGGTGCAAAAAACTGTCAGATATCAGTGATAAGGAAAATATACGATACTGTCTGATGTTATAGGAAACGAGATGGTCTCCAACCTCAGAGCGGTTTCAAAGAAGAGTTAAGAGAGTTCTCGCAATTTTCAGTACGCAATGTGTTTCATGTGAAAAGAGGTCATGAAGCTGAGTTTTTACAAGAAATGTGTTTGACAGTTGTGAAAACCAAAAGAACAAGCTGTTAAGCACAGGCTGTAATTTGTGCCTTCTCATGACATGGTTGATGGTCACAAATCCGCTTGATGTTCTGCTTCAGCCATGATAAAGTCTGTTTATTTGTTCTTTATAGCTGATAAAACCTCTCCTTCATGCTCTCATGGGTGGAAGATAAATTCTGGCTCACAGATTTAAAAAAATTCATTATTTACTTTGTTTTATTTTTTGACATGATGTCCTTGTAATTTATTTTCTTCTGCAGGAGACTTTTAATGTCTGAGTATCTTCCTGAATACAAGCTCCAAGCTTATGAGTACATTTATGAAGAGTTTCTCTACGGACTCAATGTGTTACTGTGCTCACTCTGCTCCCCATGCTTTGGTTTATTTGTTATCTTTAAATCTGAAAAGTTACCAGCTTTCCTTTCTTTGGTTATGGTTTCTACTCTATTACTGTCGCAGTGAAAGCTTGAGATCAAAGTCTGGGATATTAAAATATGATAAAACAACTTTTATTCTTCTTAATTAAAAGATGACAGTTGGCCCTCTTGAAGTATCACATAACCATGGATGGAGTATTACCCAGCAGTACCTGACATTCAAACCATCTCAACTCTTCCTGTATATGACTATAAAGTCTTTAAGAGTCTTTTGCATCTCAGTTAGTTTTGTGTCATTATTCTGTATTTTTGTATCTTTCTGGTTGTTTCCAGCTTTAATTTGTTCGGTCTTGTTACAACCCGTTATCATCCTCTTACATCTGTTAGTGGTTTTTATTGCATCTGTGTTGCTGTTTTGCATCTCTTTGTGAATATTTGGTTACTCTCTGTGCTTGTTTTTGTTTCTTTGAGGTCTTACTGCATCTCTTTGTGTGTGTTTGTGGTTGTTTCACTCACTCTGTAGTAACATCTCTGGGCCTGTGCTGTTTTGATCCACTTTGAAACGAACACACTGGTGTAACCCGTGGATGCTTACTCTTGTTTTTGCACACTGCCTGTTAGTGGTGTTGTAGAAGTTAATAGTTTTGTTGAGGCTGGAGTTTAAGGCCCTGTCTGTATGTGCTCTCTTGTGTCTGTGTGTTTCTGTGTCTCTTCTCTGGGGAGTATTTCAGACTTCAGTTGCAGTAATAGGAAATGTGCTGGGAGCTTGAACTTGCTGCCCTGATGGAGTTGATTCACAGAAATCAGGCCTGTTGTGTTGTTGCTCAACCAGTCAGACATCTGCTGCCTATTTTTTTTTTTCAGCTTTTTTTTTCCTCCTCAGTCACACATATGGTTCCTCAAAGATGATCTTAGTCAGAAACTCATTCACATTCTCACAGTATATTACTCTCAGTGAGTCACTCTCAGCCCGTATGCTCGCCGACACGCGCAGATGTCATTAGCTTTAACACATCCTGTTTATCTATGGTGATGACTGTGGTGCTTCAGCTCACATCTTTTACATTTACTATACGTGCTTTTTGCTTTAATGCAAAATACGTAGACAACAGCAGCATAATGGGAAGTACAGGAAGCATGTTGTTCTTCTTTCTCATTTTTGTAAATACAAAAGAAAGTCACCTTTACTCATAGATTCTGGGTCCAGAGTTTCAGCACAGGAAGGATTTTCATTTGACGCCCGAGTAGTATTGACCAGTCATGTATCAGCAGGTTTTAATGTATGCAGGAAAACAGTTCGTGTGGAGAGCAAAAGCAGGTAGAATGCTTATCACTGTAATGATGTCTTGACTTTGTGTTTTCTTCTCTTAGGGTGTTTTCACACCTGTGGCTCCTTTGCTTTGTTCCGATTCAGGGGCAAAAATGATACCAATGTAGCGGTTGTTACTTGGTTTGTTTGTGTTCGCAAGGCAAAAGTCTCTTGCAGTCCAAAGTTGAAAACAAATGTCACATGTGATCGATTTTTTTCTCATTGGTCAGAAATCATACCCGGAAGACGGGGAGTTTCCTTATCTTCAGTCATTCATTCATTCATGTTTACCTGCTTTCCTCAGGGAGGGGCAGCCATGGAGCATCAACAACGTGTGTGGCTAGTTTGCACTGTAGCATTTATCTGGCTAACAGTATGCGCTATATGATCAGCATATGTGGTTTTTTCAAGAGTCCTGACTTTGATACGCCACTTATTTTCTTTACTGCTCCTTCACGTGAGCCCAAGACTCATTTTCCTCAGTTCTTCAGTCTTTTCTTCTTCTGCTGCTGTTGTTGATTCTTCTGCTTCTTCCTCTTCTACTGTTTTGACTGTAAAGTTGTCAACCAGGCTCATTACTGCCCCCATCACTATAGTGTGAGCCACAGTTATGAGTCAGTTGTGCCGGTTGCTGGGAATGAAAGCGAGCGAGACCCCCCTTTTTTGGCTATCTCGTCCCGCTTGTTTTGTCCTGCATCCGAGCGCGATTGCTGTGCTCACATATGCCCAAATGAATCCGACTTTCAGGGGGCTGCCCACTGTTTTGGGAAAACTACCCTAAAGGATCCATGTGTGAATACACCCTTAAAGACGGGCCTGAAGAGTTTGCATTTTACTCTCTTCACATCTTAATTATGAGATATCTGTGGTGTGTGGATCCTTTCTAACAGCTACAGAGCGCTCATCAGTCACAAGAGGTGAGCTGTGTCTCTGATTGGACAATCATATTTACCTAATATCTTCTAAACTGCACAACACGGTAGTTTGCAACGATCATAACAACGGTACTGTTGTCCTGTTGTATGCGGTCGCGCGAGGCGGAGTGTGTCATCACCGTTTCCACTGAAATCGCCGGCTTACTGTCTACATGGCAATGGTATCGGCAGCGTTTCAGAAAAATCCCACTCTGGAGGCTGTTTTCAAAAGTTTGCGTTTAGGGTCGGCTGAAACACAGTTTTTGTGCAAACGCGAGGCTGAAACGCCACAAAACTTTTGCGTTTCACCCTAAAACCAGTGTCGTGTGATGCAGGAACAAAAGGCTAGAGACGTCAGAGATCACTAGTTCAAGGTCCGTTTTAATCAAATAACATGATTTTAACATTAAATTAAGTTTGCCCGCTTGAAAACCCCTCCTGAAGAAGAAGAAGATGTGTGCAGTAATGTCAATGAGTTGTTTCTAGGACAGAGAATGAAATTCAATAATGAGTTATGTATGAATCCCTGTGAGACCGGTGTAGTTCAACTGAATGAGTCAGTTTCTTACTCGGGGTTTCCTGTTCAAGAATAGTTGTTCCTCTGTTCATAGCCTTATCGGCGGGTTTGGATCTTAACACCTTGACTTCATCTATTTTACTCTTTTCTCTATAACTCAGAGCAGTTTCACAGAAACCTGACAGTTTTCACCTGAAACTGGGAAACGTGTCTCTCTGAGAATCCCAGACCAGAATTCAGCTGTGGCAGCAAGTCAGTGGCGAGTTCATGTCTAGTCAGTTCCTCATTCAGTGACTCAGATCTCACTAAATGAGTCACATCCTTCTCATCTCTGCCTCTCTGTGTGTTTATTGATAATATTAGACTGTGTGGTGTGAAAACAAAGAATGTTTGGTGTTAACCGTTTGTTCATCTCACAAGCAGACTCAGGAAATTGGTCGCGTGTGTGTGCATTTGTGTGTATGTTGGTTTTAATCTATTAATTTGATGTGTGTGCGCCCCTGCCTGTTTTTCAGTGTGTAGGATTAACATAGACATTCCTGAGGCTCACACACTGTCACATAGACTCAAACTCATCCGGTGCACAAAGCCCTGGAATCCGTCCTCCCTGCTCTTCATCCCTCCCTCTCTCCCACCCAGCGCCTTGTCTTTCACCGTCTCGTCTGTTTCCTCTCGGAGCTTCTGCTCTCTCACGCCACTCACCCCCTAGACCTCCTTTTCTCTCTTTCTCTCTTTTCTTCTTCTTCTGTGTTGCTCTCTTGCATATATTTATCCCATAGGGTTTTGATGTTGATTCAACTGTAGCTCATTAAATTCCACTTTGAGACGTTTCTTTGGGACAAAGTTTGAGTCATGTAAAGAGCTGGGTGATCATATCTATTGTGACAGAGTGCAGTGCAATACATCCAGAATGTTCTGTGCTCACGCAGGACATTTTATACCTCCATGATAAAACATTTGGATGTGTTTTGTTCACTCTTTTCTCAGTACACTGCAAAAAAACTAAAGTATTATCAAGTGTTTTTGTCCTATTTTCAGTAGAAAATGTCTTTTTGGACTTCATATGAGCCACATTGACCTGACCAGTCTAGAAAAATGTCTTACTTCAAGTTATCTTAGGACAAAAATATGTACTGCATTGCTTGCAACAAGTTAAAAAATCTGCCAATGAAACAAGAGAAAAGTTATTTATTATAGTTAAGGCAAACTTTTCTTGTTCCATTGGCTGATTTTTTCACTTGTTACAAGCAGTTTAGACCTCAGTTTTGTCTTTAAATAACTTAAAACAAGAAAATTTCTGGACTGACTAGTTAAATGAGGCCCATATCAGTCTAACAAGACCATTTTTACTTAAAATAAGACAGAAACACTTGATAATACTTCTGTTTTTTGCAGTGTATGAGTTTCTGACAGATTATTTCCACTTGTTTCCACCTCCTGACATCCAGGCTTCATTTTGAACTGACCTCTGACCCAGCATGCCACAGGCCTCCTCACATGGCTAACTAATCATCCATCCATGAGTGTGTGTGTGGATGTTTGTATCTGGGAGCTCCAAGGCCCTGTGCCGCTCAATTAGTGATGTTTGACCAGTGGTGCATGTGTCCGTCGATACGCTCCCCCAGTCTCTCTTCCGTCCACTTAGGTTTCAGGCTTACGTTCACCTGCTCGTATCTCCGCTCGACTGTTTCATCAGTGTCAAAGCGTGAGTCACTGATGACTTTGTCACAGAAAATGCTGCAAACCTCACGCAGAAGCATATCCTGCGTGCTGAGCTCCTCAAATCATCAGGAAGTCCCTCATATCTCATTCTACATTCCTCGAATACACAGTCTGTCCTGGAGGGGTCGACCTTGGCACAGGGCCATGAGACCTCGACATAACTGCACGAACACAAATGTGTCCCATGCTGACACTGACGTGTTTTCCCTGCTTTGAAGCGTATGGGTCCCATTTGTTGGTGTGAAGATGGAGATAATGTAGTTTACAGCTTACAGCAGACATGCAAATGTAAACTGGTCAGGGTCTGAGTTTAAGTCTTAATAAGTTGTCCAGAAACGCTACTGCACACATTTTGTTTTTCTCCTGCCACTTCTGAAATCTGTGAAGAAAATAGATCAACTGTTAGTAACTGACAGTTTCAATGAGTAAATCTTACTGTTTATTGTGATATCAAGTTTTGTTTTTTTTTTTAATAAAACCTAGGGGTGGGAGAAGAAAAATCAAAATCAATACATAGGAAGTTTTTGTTGTGTTTGACAATATCAAAATTGGGATTCTTTGTCAAAAAAATTTGAGGTTTTTTTTTTCGAATTCAGATTCCTCATTTCATGTTTTGTTTATAGACTGGATTGGAAAAAAAGTTACCACTCTTCTCCAGCAGAGGGTGAAATGTTTCTCTCTGACTCACGTGATGTGCATTTTAATATGGTTTCTGATATAGTCTGTAGACATGATCATCATCATTTAACTTTTTCCCATGGTTTGGTGTTTAAAAAGCAAACAAAAAATTGCAAAAACAATCAAAGACTCGCAATTTAAATCGAATCGGTACCCCAAAAATTGCAATAGAGTCGAATCGCGAGAATAGCATATCGTCCCAGCCCTAATAAAATCCATGCTTGCATTCAGGTTACAGTTTAATATTCCTGGTTATCTTAACCAGTGAGATGGATCCTTAATGGAATAAAAACAACAAATTGTGTTGTTTCTGATTTCAAAATATGACCACCATTTATTTCATTATTACTTATTATGATGAAGTTTTTGCAGAATGCAGATCAGCGAAAGGCGCTAACATTGCTCAACAGTAGCCTAGCGAGGCTGCCTGCAGTGTCTGCAGATATTATCTGTTTTTCTTTATCAACCCAATGAGCCTTGGCATCAGCCAATGCTGGTTCTCTCAGTTTATCAGCAGTTTATCAGTTCATTTCTTATTTATGTACTTATTTAAGTAGATAATCTGTGATTGAAGATGATACATTCATATTCTTAGCAGCCACAGCCAACATATTCTCAGTAATGACACTCAGTCGACACTATCCAAGCTAATTCCCATACAGCTTCATTTTCTGCCACCAGCAGCTCGTACGCACCAACAACACTTAAATAGATTGGGAAAGGTCAAGAAGAGAGGATTTTATCGAGTGGACATAAAGGCGGACATTTTTAAACCCTGCGTCAATAATGTTAAAAGAGTGAGTTTGAATGTTGCAGCACTTTTTTTACACCAAAAATCCTCTCCATGCCAAAAAAAAGGACATTTTTTCTTCTCCCTCTCATTTGTTTAATCTACAAAGTTTTCAGAAACAACATTTTCAGAACATTTTTATTACAAACAAATGTTTAAAGAATAAATGTTTTAACAGCCCAAACTTGTTGACATCAGCCCCGTGTTGTATTTATTGACAGCGCACCAGCATCAAGCCTGCTATTTCCTGTTCAGTGATCTGTTCATCTGTTTATCTTTGGTAACATCGCACTGATCAGACAGTTCAGTTATCAGGAGCCCTGCATCAATTCTGTTTCACCTTTGTTATTTTAGTTTCTTTTTCCTGTCTTCAGTTTTTCTTCTGACTCAGACCTTTTCAGAGAAGCTCATCTGGCTCACTCTGACCGTCTCTTCGTTGTGTCTTCCAGGCCTCCAGTCCCAAGCTGACCACTCACTGCTCAGATATCCAAGAAGTCCGTCGTTGCAACCGTCTGGAGATGCCAGACAACTTAAACACATTTGTTTTAAAGGTATGTGCTGGTTTGAACTACATGAATCACATTAAAAAGGATAACAGTGGCAGTTTGAAGACTCTGCCCACTGGATTGTTTACATCCACGTTTCTTAGATCTTCAACCTCTATTCAACATGAGGAGGAAACAGGACAATCGGTGTGTCATATCACTTCATAACAAAACTCCTCAAAGAGCTCGATTTAGACCATGTTGGTTTAGATTTGGAGGAAAATCCACCTAAACTTTGTCTCCTAAGTGTCAAACAATCAAACCACATGTAGAGTTGGAGTGTGGATGTGAGAATGTGATACATTCCTCTTCTTGCACAGAGAGTTAGCTCATAGCTGGGAGTATAAGTTTGTATTTTTTCAAGTTTTCATGTACAAAAATTGTTTGATTTGATTTGATGCAGAAACATGCCTGTTATGAGGTCTACCAAGATTTTATATCCACAATATGTCCTGTCACAGACTGGTGTGATGAATCTAAATCATTTCAACCTTTATTCATCTTAAATGTTTCACAGCTGAAACAATAAGAATCTGAACTGTGATTCAGGTCACTGTGGAAAGTTTGCTGACTTCAAATCTCACACTTAAGGAGCCGAGTCCAACAGCACAAGGAATTCAAAAGTTAAATAGAGTATTATCAAAGAAAACTCCTTCATGTCTGTTTTTTTTTCCAGTTCATTTATTCAGCTTTGTCAGAGCCCGATATGTAACAGCAACCAGAAAAAAAAAACTGTAACAAGATGCTGAATCTAAAATGAAATAACTCAGTTATATTTCAGGTCATTGTTACAAATCTGGCTTCCCCAACATTTCTGCCAAACACTAATCTCCTCTGTTATGGATGAAGTAATATCTCACTTTCTAACAGCTCATTTCAAGGTGTTTCAACCTGTTTGACCTCACCTTTGATAAACAATGGTTTACTCTGTATAAGGTGTGTTGTTTAGTCAGTGTATTTGCACCAAGCTCACCACAGCTCATATTGGATTCTATATTAGCTCTTCAGCTTTAGCTGCTTAAAATCTATAGAATGAGCAAAGAAATAAAGGAATGCTAACTTTCTAATATGCTGTCAGAGTTTGCATTATAACTAGGGATGGTAAGTACTGGTATCGGGTATCGGGCCAATACCAGCCTTTTTTCAAGGTATTGGTACTTAGGGGCGATACCAGCAGCAGATAATCAAGACAAAAAATCTTAAGTTGAGTAAGGGGCCGTTTACATGACAACGGTTTTTAGGTGAAACGCACAAGTTTTGTCACATTTCAGCCTAGCATTTACACGGAGACAGCATTTCAGCTGACCTAAAACACAAACTTTTAAAAACGGCCCTCGGACTGGAATGTTTCTGAAACGCTTCCAACACCATTGTCATGTAAACAATAAGCCGGCGTTTTCAGCCGAAACGAAGACGCCACACTTCGCTCCGCGCTTCATGCATACAACAGGACAATAGTACCGTTGTTACAATCGTCGAAAACTACCGTGTTGTGCTTGAGCTGCTGAGTCTGCTGAATCTGCCGACTGTCTTCCAACAAAATGTGCATCTGTTGCTCCACTCTTGACCAGCTCAACTCTACTACTGGAGATCTCCCAAAAGCGGCTTCTGGACAAGACAGTTATAGCATCCCCTGCAGGCCTGGCATGCTAACTACAGCATTTTCAGTCCATCGGAATCTCCTTGTAAACGCAGTTTTTTTCCCACTGCGTTTTAGCGTTTTCAGATGAAACGTTGTCGTGTAAACGAGGCCTAAGTCCTCCTCCCCAGTAGTTGCAGCTTCTCACTGCAGTTTGACACCACAGCAAATGTGCGTCAGGTCCTGTTCAGACAACATGAATGAACCAGGGAGAGTTAACTGTTTAACTGTTTAATTTTGCACTTTTGTTAATTTATTTCAAAAATAAAAGTAAACTCAAAGAGTCGTTAGTGTTTTATTTTGTACTTAATGTCAGTGTGACTGTGCCGTCTTTGATCAAATTGATGTGTCACTGTGAATTAAAATGTTATCCATCAAAAGTTGTAGTAGTATAGATACTCATTATCGGTGAGTACTCAAGGGAGTACTCGAGGGAGTACTTGTACTGGTATCGGTCTGAAGAGAATTGGTATCGAACATCCCTTGTTAAAACATTTAACAATGGACGTGTAATGTTTATACACAGATTGATGCAGCAGTATAATGTTGTACGGTCCAGCTTCTGTACAACAATCTATGGAGATTAACATCCTCTCTGTCTCTGCAGGTTAATCGAGGTAGTCTGATATTTGAGACAGACAACGACCAGCAGGTCAGCTCCTGGACCACAGAGCTCAAAGAGTGCATCAGCAACAGGTGAGATTTTTTACTTTGGAACAAACTCACAGAACTTTTTAGTTTTCTGAGGATGAATCAAACTAAAGCCTGAAGCTAAAACTCATTTTCAACCTGAGTCCCCCTACACTCACCCACCCACACACACACACATTATGTAAGAGAGGCCTTCATCATCCTCATCTGTCTATTCACGCTGCATTTCTCAGAGATTCAGAGTGGAAATATTTTTCACTTGGACTTTGCCTGTGTGTGTTTTTTTCTTCTTGTGTTTGTGGGCGTGCTGGATGTTTACTTGTGCTGAGGTATGTGTTTGCACATGCAAACATACCTGCTGGAGGGCTCTACCGACTGGAGCAGGTTTCAGTCTTGTTATATTTGGAATATTCCTGGAAATAATCATTCATCAGGCTCGTTTGTCGACTTAATATTTACACTGAACCTTTTAGAAGTAACACATCTGGCGTAGGGGAGGACTCTGTTTGGACTTGAACGTTGTGCAATAAATGTAGTTTGAAAAGGCAGCTGAACTTTCCTTTACTGACATTTAATGTTAAATTTATTCAATTTGGAGAGCGGTGTTAGAGTTCTGGTTTTGTGTGGATGTTATGATTACTACAGCATTCTTCATTCTGCCTGTGTTTCCTGTCTCATCTCTAATTATCACAAGGTAAAGCTTCTTTAAATCTATATTTCCGTAAAATTATCCAAAGGGACGACGGTTTCTATGAGGATAAGCCGAGCTGCCTACATGGAGCCCATTTTTTAAAGGGAGGATTTGAGACCATTTTAAACAAAAGTTGTACTTTAGAAAGATGAAAAACATTTTCTGTACATATTACAGCTTGATGATAGTGTTTCTGAAAAGCTTTTATGACTTTGGATGGATGTTTCTGAGTATAAATATCTCTGAATGTGTGTTGTTTGTGCACGTGTGCAAGTATGTGTCACTCTGTGAGAGGAAGTGTGGGGGAGGTCTTTGAGACACGGGGGAATCTCAGGACCTTTCTCATTTCTGCAGATGTCTGGAATGCTCTCATGGATACATACACACACACACACACACACACACACACACACACACACACACACACACACACACACACACACACACACACACACACACACACACACATACTGAGTCAGTCTGCAACCCAGTGAACAGTCACCAAGGGAGGAAGTGAGGTCTGACTTTCCTCTGAAATCCCGTCTTTATTCAGAGAAACCACAGGCTTGTCTGCCACATCAACAAAGTTGTGCTCCAATAAAAATTAAGTTTTATCCTCACAACATGTCCACGCAGTGTTTTTCTTATGCTGCAACGAGGCTAAATAAAGAGTCCTGGCTGAGCTTTTCTGCTTTACAACATTAGCAGTTAGAAAAAACGATAAGGACCAGAGCGGTTTCATGAATCATGTTTTCAAGGAACTCATCCTGTCAGCGTCTGAAGAGAAACCAGGTGCAGCTAAGTTCGTTTTAAGGAAGTTTCTCTTTCACTTGAACTTTTTCCATCAGAGATGAGTTTCTCTGACGTTGGTGCCACATTATCAGCTGTATGGTGATGCAGTCTAACCTGACCTTGTGTAAATGTTACACATGTCTGATGTTGTGAAGCAAAATATAAAATACATGATCACTCTGACTTGTTGGACCGACTGGTGCTCCTGAGGGACGGATGGAGAATCAAAGATGGACTCCCCGCTCCTAAAGGCTAAATGTGAAGTTAGATCAGGACAACTTGAGGCAGAAGAGTCCACATATGTGAGGTTGGAGAGGAGTGTCGTCTCGTTTGATCTACTCTAGGAGAGAAACTTCAATTTCAAGCTGGCAGACCTTTGAGTGAATGTTTGCATTCTTCTGCTACAATTATCAGTCCTCTGGTCCAAGGACACCCAAACACTGGCCTCATGCTTTAAATGATAGCACATGTGTGATAGGCACGCTGCCCTTGCTCACTGGAGCAATCCAGTTAAAAGTACAATGTGTAGAAATGGGAATATTAAATGAGATGGCACTGATTGTTGAGGGAAAGAAAGCTTCTGTGAGGCATGAGCCATGTCGGGTGTTTATAATTAAAAATACTGATCAAAACACATTTTTTCAAACAAACAGCTATCACTCTCAATAACTACTGCCTGGCTTTAGTTTGTCTCTTCTGGGCCACTGTAGAAACATCTAAATAAGAAAAACAAAACCTTCATATTCAAGTGCTTTCCCACTTGTTTAAAGAGGGGGTATGGTGCTTTTTTAGGTGTTATCCTGTCACTCTGGTACCTTTGTAGAGGCTTTACATGATTTACAGCTCAATAAGTCCTCATTTTTCTCACACTGGTGTTTTAAAAAACTTATTTCAGCCACTGTCTGAAACACTCTTTTAAGCTGCTGTCTCTTTAAGACTCCCTGCTCCACAAACCCCCTTACTTCTTATTGGCCGGCCTCTGGAGACCTGACGGTGGCCAAACAATAGACAGGACTTGGTGTTTGGGTCCCATCCCAGGACATTTTCATCAGTTTACAAACAGATTCAGCATGTAAACATGTAGCAGATGTTACTTCTCATCACGTTTGAAACACTTTAAATTTTAAAGAAGGTTGTTAAACTCATGTATTTTCTGTTTAGATTATCAGTTAGAAGATCTGCTGTGGAAATGTTTTCAGTGTTTGTTGTTTCATTCTTCACCATGAGATGGAAAACAGACATTAGTGCAGTCATTTAAGACGAGTTTAATTACTCCTCCCCTTAAATTTATAGTAGATAATGACCAGTGTCAACATGTTATATTATTTTCTTAAGATAGACACAGATTATAACAGACTTAAGTTTCTCTTTAAGGAATGTAACAAAAATAGTTTTAATGTTGAGTCTTTCAGCACTTTTTACACTTTTTTAAACTCCCATCTTTCATAACTTATTTTTCTTGAGTAATATGTCTTACAAAAATAAGAACAAACACACACACACACACTCTCAGAGAGAAGAGAAGAGACCTGTTTTCCTGTTATTCAGCGAACAGCAAACTCAAGTCAGCATTTTAGCAGGATCTACTCCGGCTTCCCTCTTTAACCTTCCCCTTCTGATCCGAGCACCAACACACTCTTACTGTCCGTTCATCCTGTCTTGTTGTGTGTCCATGTGTGTGTGTGTGTGTGTGTGTGTGTGTGTGTGTGTGTGTGTGTGTGTGTGTACATGTGTTTGATGTGTGCCTGTGCGCAGTGAAACAGAAGAACAGTGAGTCTTAGTTCAGATGTGTACTGGTGAACTGGACTCGCTTCCTGTCTGTGCTCAGTGTCTTTGTGTTCCTGCAGCCTGCTGTTTCCTCCACGTTCACTCAGCCCACCGCACACACACACACACACACACACGCGCGCGCGCATATGCACACACATATTTCTCTCTCTTTTCTTCTCCCCATCGTTGCTACCCTCCCTCCTGCTGGTATAAAAACTGTGATGTGTAGGATTCAAACATGTTTAAATCCTGTTGGTTCCTGTTTCTGGAACTGTGATATCTCATTTCCACATCATAAAAAAAAAACAAGCTGACCTCTCAGCTCAGGCAGAACTGAAGTCTTTACTTTGACATACCATGAAGTACATGGAGGAAAAAGTGACATGAAATCTTCCTGGATTTGACCTATTTTCCTCTTCAGGTGGTCGGTAATGAGAAAAACACTCATCTGTTCTCTTCTTTCAGGTCGAGCACTGTGGAACTGGAGCCCCTCCCCTCCCCAGCTGACAGCTCTGCTCCGGCCAATCACAGAGGGAGCTTGGAGTTAGGGGGTCAAAGTGAGTGGAGGGATAAGGGGATGTTGCATCTGTAAAATCATCTTTAAGGGAAAGTTTTTCTGAGTGGTTCCTAAAATGTTCAGTTTTATAAGCATGTCGAAAAAATGTGTTTGTTCTTCAGCTTTCTGTAAATAAACACACCCTCCACCTCCTCTGCTCCTTTTGTACGAAAACTCTGACAGTCTTTATAATGAGGAAAATGTATTCCCCCTCCGCTCCTTGGTTTCCTCCTCCAGGTCCGGTCACCTTCACTACCCCAGAGCAGGTTGTCCAGAAGACAGATCACTTCCTTTTCTCTTACCCTTGGTTCCACGGGCCCATCTCCAGAGTAAAGGCGGCCTACCTGGTTCAGAGCTCCGGACCGGAGGGGCACGGAGTGTTTCTGGTCCGACAGAGTGAGACACGCAGAGGAGACTACGTCCTCACGTTCAACTACCAGGGGAAAGCAAAGGTACGGTAACTGTGGGCTAGCAGAAGAGAGTTTTAAAACCTCTTTCATAGTGAAACATGAACACACTCAGCTAAACGCAGTCACTCCTGATGACAGAGTGAAGGAAAAGAGCTCTACACTTCTCTCCAGTCTCACCTCTCGGGGTGTTTCTCTTCTCCCCGTCTCTGCAGCACCTGCGCCTCTCCCTCACAGAATGGGGTCAGTGCCGGGTTCAGCACCTGCGCTTCCCCTCTGTCATGGACATGCTCAGTCACTTTCGCCTTTTCCCCATCCCGCTCGAGTGTGGAGCTGCCGGGGCCGTCACGCTGTCCAGCTTCGTGGTCGCGGGCTCCAGTCCTCCATCGCAGGGTGAGACTCCACCTCCCACGTCTGTGTCACATCTGTGTGTCAGACTGAAACATGATGGATGTTTGGGTTTGTGGGGATGGGGGTGGGGAGGAAAGTTTTTTGGGAGAGCTTGTCTGTCTGTCTGTAAACAATATTACTCAAAAAGTATCTTGATAAAATTTTCAGGAAATGTTTGAAATGGGATAAAGAAGAAGTGATTAAATTTTGGAGGTGATCCAGATTACTGTCTAGATCCAGGTCTTTTTTAAAGGATTCATTATCATTGTGAGATAGGGCCATTTACACACCATCTGTGTATATAACTCCACTATAAATGGTCGGATTGCTTTGCAAAACAATACAAGACAACGCAAGATAATTTCTGACAGATGTAAAAGTATACTAAGATCCAGAATATGAAATATGTACTGGGTCATCATAATTTTCATCACTGTCAGGTAACAAATTATCCTACAAACCTGCAACTAACACCAAATTGTAGCAGACAGTCTGCTGAAAGGGAGTATAACATTAAAGTAGAACTAAAGCGTTGCGTGACAATCACAATATACTTGGTGGAGGTCTGCGCTCTCTGAGTGTTTTTCTTGATATGTTTGTGACAGCAGGTATGAAGTCTGGTCGACTCTAAATTATCCTCTTTTTTTATCGTTTGGTCGACTGATGTTGAAACTTTCAGGAAGTTGAAGCGTTTTCATACTCACCAAAACTTTTATGTCCTCTTTTGTGTCCTCAGGTCAGCTGTCAGGCGCCCTCCTTGTCCCGTTCTCCCTCCACAGGTGGAGCTCAGAGCCCAGCCTGGCTCACTGCAGCCTGGCCCGCAGCTCCACCCCCAGCACCACCTCCACCTCCGGGCCCAGCTCAGTCTCCCACACAGGGACCCACTCGTCCACTCGCACCAACTTCACCCCCAACCCTCCTCCCTTGGCCCCGGCTCCTCTGCGTCGCAGCGAATCCGTGGGCAGGAGACCCCTGCTCCGCCACCATCCCAACCCACACCTCCCTCACCGGGACTCGGACTATGAGCTGGAGCCCGATCGAGGGCGCAAGCGGGCGATAGACAACCAGTACATGTTGCTCTGACTGACAGAGTCACACACCTCTGTCACCTCTTACTGACAGCTGTCACACAGGAGCACGCACACACCCTTCACACACTCCTCCACCTGCACCCAGCTTCATGTGGGCATGTGAGACTCTGAGAGAGCGCAGGATGCTAACGCCGTCACAGCAGACTTGTAAACTTCAGCGAGCATATCTCTGTCTGACTGACGTGTATTTGAAAACACACACACACGCTCACTTTAAGAGTGTGTTACCAGTGTCAGATCCTCACAGCCTCCCCTGAGTGTCCACAGTGAATGTATTTTGGGAGTTTTTCCACCAGTGTTGAGCGTGATGATGATGATGATGATGATGATGATTATGATTCTAGTTTTATGATGTCGAGGTTCTGGGAGAGAGGAGGAGCTATCCTCCTAAAACATTATTTTGAAACGCTCGTTTTCCTCTGAACTCACAGAGGCACGCCTGATTTAACATGTTTGGCACTTAACCTTTACTAATGGTAAGTAACAGCCTGTGAAATCTGTTAAATCATGTGCTCCATTCAAATATTTATAAGACATTTACTCCTCACACACACGCCTCTGTGAGGAGCGCACTCCCACCTTTTTGTACAAACACCAATGAAAAGCACTCGATTTCGAGTGGGACACTCATTAGATTTTTCCTCCTGTTGCTAGAATTATATATTTAAGTGCACGGCGCTTTCAGTGCACTTTGGAAACAATGTGTATTTTTTTCTATACACAGATTCTTTTTGTAGAAAATTAAGAAAAAGTAAAAAAGTTGGTTGGAGTCCGTTGGGAAGCTGTTCATAAAAACTGATCGTTTTTCGCCTTCTTCAGGATTTCACATCCAGAAAGATTCTGTCGCAGCTGTTCTCAGCTGTTTCAACCAAAGGCAGTGGAAGCATGTCGCTGTTCGACGCGTCTTTACTGGCGTCTGTCAGATGATTTAAAGTGTGATCCGTGGAGCTGATGTGATTTCAAGCAGCAAAGGCACAAAATGAACTTCATAGAAATAAGCTTTACATGGAAAAAATAGTCTGCCACAAAATCCCAGATGTAGGATTTAACCGAGCCGTCCCGCAGGCTAGTTGGAAATTATTCAATCAGTGTTGTAACAGTTTGTTAAACCAGAATCAGAGTCACTTTTCCAGACAGATTTTTTTTTAACATTTCAAGTCACTAAAGGTGTTTTGAGCCACAAAGTTCAAAGTGTTGATTATCTTTTAATGGAAGAAAGAAAAGCTGTTGCATCAGATCATCAAAGTGTTCAAACCACAACAATTACAGCCGGGAAGTTTTTCAAAAATCAACATCTGAGAGTAAATATTTTATGAGTGGACATAAAGGCTTCACTCCAAGGAGCAAGGAGAGAAAAACACTCCACACACTTAAACAAAGAGTCAGCTATTTAACACACACTCACACTCACTCGCAGGGTTTGTCATCTCAGCTGAGTGGGCTCAGAATTGAAGCCTTTCTCAAAGCTGTTGTTGTTGTGGTTTGATAAATCATCATGTGATCATAAAAGGGCTCTTAAAAGTAGACAAAGGCATGATAAAACTCCTCACACACACACACACACACACACACACACACACACGTGCCTTTTTAGATATGAGCATTTATTTTCCTACATCAGGAGAAACCCTGTTTCTAAATCTACTTTTTCAACTTTCATACAGAAGCATCCTCTCTTTACTTTCTACTTCGCAGCAGCAGCCGTTATAAAAAAAACAAACAGGAGAGACTGAAAACAAAATATTTTTATATTTCTATTTTCTCTACACAAAGAGGTGTCATCGTAGTTTTCACGTCCCTGTGTGCTTCAGCTGGGTTTTATCCTGAATTAATAATTTGACGTGCCTTCTGTGTTGTCGCCCCCTCTTCTTCTAAAAGATCCAAACTTCAGTTGGAAGCTGCACAACGCTCAACTCAGGAATGACTTTAATTGTTGGGAGCTACATTTTTTCAGAGGTTGTTTCAAAGACTTCATCCAAAAGAAAAAAAAAGAGTTTTACCAAAGCAAGCTCTCCGTATACCTGGTGTCTCAGCTCTCCCTTCCTCACAAACATTCAGAGCTGGTTACCGATCCAAAGTGTGGTGAACCGTCACTCATTTTCCAATACACCGTTTCTGTAATTTAGTTTAATACCTGGCGCTTCTTCCATTCGCAGCATGCTTGGTGTCGTGTGTTTAACCTCTAACTTTGCTTGAACACTAACTTTAGCAGCTGATTAAGATTGACCTTCAGAGCTTCACGTAGGGTTTTGATCTGATTCTGTCTGTCTGCCTTCACGGCCTCTCTATCATGCTAGTTTCCTGTTTTTATTAAGAGAAATGCTTCTTCATTTCCTCAACAAACACGGCCAGAGTAAGTTTGCTGTGATTACTTCTCTTGTTATGCAATAAGTCAGCTTT
This sequence comes from Halichoeres trimaculatus, assembly GCF_033239565.1. Lineage (NCBI taxonomy): Eukaryota > Metazoa > Chordata > Actinopteri > Labriformes > Labridae > Halichoeres > Halichoeres trimaculatus. The sequence continues at coordinate 12,951,563 of NW_027437183.1, forward strand.
GTGTACCAAAGGGACATTTTTACAATGGTTGTGTAGTTCTCTTTTATGTATCATCGTGATCAAGACTGACATCATTAAATTGTTGTAAGGGGAACAAAAACAAAGATGTTTTTGGCAAAAGTACGGTTGATCTTCCTGCCTTTATAAAGCCAGAGTCTTATCAAGTCCCTGGACACATCTGTGTCTCATTTCTGCCCAAAGAAAGCAACGGTAAAAACTAGGATTTTAACTCTCAGTCCCCTCTCTTTGCTGATTTATTTTCTTTCTAGGGAGAAGGACTGTGCCTTTGCCAGAAAGCTGCTGTTGCTTTTCCCCTTTTGGAAAGGTCAGGGTGTGATGTGGTGTAGTGCAATATCAGACAGATGCCCAGTGCTTCACACCTTTTTGTGTACGTAGGGAACATTCAGAGGCTTCTCCATGAATGAATAATTGAGCGTGAATGCAACGTTTGCACCTGCGCGTAGACTGAAGAGAAAATGTTTGACAAATGCCAAAGTTCCCAGGAAGAAAAAGGCTGATTTTAAAACCAGGGCTAGCACATTTTTTTCTTGCTTTTTGGCTTCTACATTTGTTTCATGGTTTCACTCCAGACTCTCAGTGAATCCCTGTGTACCTCAGGATTCTTCAAATCTCAGCATCCACTCCAACAAACAGCCTTTATTTCCCTCCTTTTGTTATATTTTTGAAATGTCCAGTTGATGAATGTAATGTGTTCTCAATACTGTTCATCCTGTTTGTTAACTTTCAGCACTGTAAACATTCCATTTCAATCCAACACCCCCTCAACAGCCAACAACAGCTTTAAAATCTCTCAATGTGTTCGCATCCCCTTCAGTAATAAGCATCTAAATTATATTAAATATATATCAACTGTATATTTGACTTTTTGTAAAATAAACCTAACCAAAAAAAGAAGCTTGGTCTGTTTATTTGTGTCTCAGAGCAGAGCGAGATGTCAGCTGACCAGTCTGTTAACACATTCAGAAATTGTGTTTTATTTTTATTGAACAGTCATGCTCTTTAGTTTTAACTTGAGGAAATTGTCAGGGATGTCCTCAGGCGCTCAGGACACAATCAGGATGATATTTAAACTCTTCAAAAGCAGAATTATTACAAGCCTCTGGGAAACTTTGCTCCTCTAGGTAACATTTCTGTCAGAGGATTTTCTGAGGCGGGAACACTGTGTGAGGAGATCAGGAACAGAGTGTGTTGAGTGAATAAGCAGGGCACTGTTTGTTACCCTGACAGTGACCCTGTGGTCATGGTAATAAACCATGAGACGAGAAACCCACACCACAAAACCACCACAGTAAACCGGTCAGTTTTTAAAACTTTTTTTTATTGTTTTTAAGTTTTTTTGCTCATTTTTTAAATTATTTATATTATCTACAAAGTAAAAGTTTTTTAACTTAAAAGTTACATAAGGGTCAGGTGAGAAGTGGGATCTGATCACCTCTGCCATTATAATTTCATAAATAACGTTTCTCCTGTCCTCTTGGCTGCCTAACGTGTTTATTTCACAGGAAGCTTCTCCTCATTTTTCTTTTTTTAGTTTGGTTAGAAACTTTTCATGTAGTCTGGAAACAAACGCAGCACATAGCAGCAGCAATAAACAGTAAGATTAATACTGTCTAAAGGTTGGAAGATTTCTTTTTCAGAACAAGGTGCAGACAAAATACAAGTTCCAGTTGAATTTTCTTCTTCTTCTCTCTCACTGATTAGTTTCTCTCATTCTCTCTTTCTTACTTGGCAATCCGACTCAAATTGCAATTTAGGACCCCTGAAAGTGCGTGTGTGAGTGTTCGGTGTCTCTGTCTGTGTTTGCGTGTTATTCCTGCAGCTATCAGGGGCTGAATCGGATCAGTCTTGTCCAATACAACTCTTTAGTTTGTTAAAACATGTCACTGCATCAACCTGTTAACATTCTCTTATTGCCTAGTCAGGGAGGGAGGAGGAGGAGGAAGGGGAGGGGAGGGGAGGAAGGGGAGAGAAAAGCTGATGTGAAGCATGTCTGGTGAAGATGAGGAAAAGAGAGGAGAGGGAGGGGCTCTCGTCCTCTTCATCGCCTGGTTATGAAGGCTCTGGCTGGGAAGCGCAGCGCAGAGCGGGTCCCTCGGTTCGCTGGTGCCCTCTATCTACAGCTGCTGCTGGTGATGAGGTTGCACTGCAGAGATGAGACAAAATGGGGGACATAAAGAGTGCATTCATGAGATTCTCTTAAATTAATCAGTTCTTGTTTGTTTCATTTCCATTATTCTTAAAAACAAATACGTTCATTATTTCTCCTGCTCATAGCAGCTGTTCAGAGATCTCTTTAGGATTTAACGGTCAATGCTGCACAAATACACCTAACCACAATATTTCTCTCTTTTTAGTGCAAATTATTTTTTATCACTCATACATTGACGTGGAATTATTTCACTGGTATGCAGACGACACTCCATTGTATCTATCAATGAAACAAAAAGAAACTAATGAGTTAACTAAACTCTGTGAGGAACCCAGGAGTTCTTATTTATTTCTACAAGACTGAATGTATCCTTGGCCTCTTACGTTAGCATTAGCCACACAGTCATGGTTAGGAGACTATAGAGTCAACATCCACCACAGACTTTATCATTAATGGACGTAGTCTCCCTGAAGATTTTTGAAGCAAATTGTCTGACGGGGCCATATTGGAAATGAGGCGGGCTTTCAGACTCCACATTAACAGCAGTTGGGTGCCCACCTGTCAATCAGCTGAGCTGCGCCTCTGATTGGGCAGGCTTAGTACATAACGTCTTCTGACTGCCATGTTGGACAAAAAGATTCAATCCCCTGTGCCGTCACAGAAATCAGCTATCCAGACTGGAGACATCTTTGTAGCAGGCTGTAAACCTGTTTCTTTCTGCTGTGAAAACAGCTTCTTTTGGTTTGTGTTTGTGGTTAATGGTACTTTCAGAGCCAGCCTCAAGCAGACACATGACAAACTTCTGCATTGCCTTATATTTTTTGGCTGGAGGTTGCTCATTGTGGCATCATCTACACTGAGTTTACCTCCTCACAATATGTCATGTGACACTGCCTGCATTAATAAGTGAGCTGTCTTTTTTCAGTCTGGCAGGTTTCTTTGTTAGATCTGCTGTGAGGCGCTCAGATTCAGCAGGCCATCTGGTGTCACTGCTACTATTCTCACCAGTTCACAACACTGCTATGACTAACGCAGGCTGTGATCATCCACACTGTGTGCACGTAATGATTTCACATTTCACACTTGGTGTTAAAAAATGAACAACTGGCCCTTTAAATGGTTGGAAATTTACATGTCTTTATTTGAACAAAGAGGTTCACCAAAACAAGTCTCCACCCAGTGGGAGTTGGCTGATGGAAAAAACTAACGTACCTTGTGGATGTGCCAGGTAGGAGAAATGTGTGGTGGTAGAAACAGGTATGGGGTTGTGCAGTGCAGTCTGGGGCATAGCAGCCTGAGGACCACCAGGAGGACCCTGGGTAGCCATCAGCATCATGGTGGGGTGGGTGGGCGCTGGGTGGTGAGACGGCACCATACCAGACTGCATATGTGCCTGAACGATGAAACAGAAGAAGATCAAGTTTGCATTCAAACATGGCACGCCCTCTGTTAAAGGTTCAGTGGATAAATACAAAGTTCTCCTGTTTCAACAACGTTAATCTGATGTTTGGAGAGTGAATAAACATTGCTGAAAAGTCCGCCAAATTCTACGCTCTACACTTTACTACACTATCATCACCCAAATATGACCCATTCATAAACTCAAACATCTGCTGGAAGTGATCCCAGAATCCCTCACTCCCACATTTTAATGATAAGACACTGCTGCCCTGCTCACTCTGTCAGGATGCCTCTGATTGGCCAGCAGGCTGACAGCGTGTTGAGACTCACCTGCTGCACATGTGCCATGTGGTTGTGGTTGTAGCCGTGCTGCACCTGCTGTGGGTTGATGTAGACGGGCTGCTGGGCGGAGGGGAACGATGCCTGTGGAGACTGAGGATTGGGTCCTGGGGTCATGGAGGGGGGCGTAGGGGCCAAGGTGGAGTACATCGGCTGCTGTGGGGGCTGGTTGGCCAGGTGAAGGGCCTGGGCGGCTGCTGCAGCTGTAACACATAACACACATTCAGGGAAACGGCTCCACACACTCAGGTGAGACAAAGCTTCTCGTGTAATCACCTGCTGCTGCCTGCGGGTGCTGAGGGTGCTGCACTGGGCTGGCAGCTGGGTGGTTAGGAGGACCTCCGTGCTGTGGGGGGCCACCCTGCTGGCCCTGACCTGTAGGTGTAGCAGAGGGCTGGGGGTGCTGTGGGTGAGGGTGTAAGGTGGCACTGGGGTGGGGGTACTGCTGAGGCATCGGCCCTGTAGACACTGAGAGAAGAGCAAAGTTTGAAAAAACAGATACACAATGGGCACGCTCTGACCACACACACTCCACAGACGGAGAGCTGTCGTACCATACATGGCGTGTGTCTGCTCGGGGTACTGTGTAGTCGAGGAAGAGACCAGGCTGGGCTGTCCGTGCGTGGGAGGCGCCATCATCCTGGCACTGCCCTGCATCACCGGACTGAAGACGTGCTGCGCCTGAGGGTCACAAGAGACGGACACACAGCCTTAGATCCAGAGTGTTTGACCAAACAGTAACACTGTCCTGTGACTACGACAGATCGACATAAGGAAAAACCGCACAAGTTCATTTTGTTCTGAGCATTAAAAGTTTGTTGAAATGAATTCACAATTTAACAGTCAGATCCTTCAGTCTTGTTTTTTAGTGTTTTGGTAGCTGATTTCTAACAAAGCTCCACTGTTTCTTGTAATTCTGCTCTTTCTTTCACCATTTATTGAGCCCCATTCAAAACTTAAGCTGTCATTAAATGGAAAAATGCAAAAGGAAGAAAAGTCATTAATTTCTTTCCAAGTTGGGGCTTTGCTTAAAAAGAGCCTGAGGCAGGACTGTCACAGCAGCGAGATTAAAACTGGTGATTTTTAAAGCTTCAAAGATGCAACAGAATTTCATTTTAACCTCTCATTCCTCATCTTTTGCATCGTCATGTTCCAAACTAAATGCTGTCCGGGCTTTTTGCTGTTCTCCTCAATAAAAAAAAATCATCATGATGCCTCAGTAGAGAGATTGTGGTTTGCTTCTTGAATCAGATGTGAAGAAACACGGGCGTCATGCTGCTGAGCTGCAGGCATCTGTCAGAGAAAGCAGTGAACAGCTGGAGCACATCAAGACGACCAGAGCTCACTGATTGGTCGAAACTCCTTGACGAGGGTTATTAGCTTTCCCTAACATGAGCAACATCAGAGGCAGAGTGATCCCTGCATGCCAGATCAACCCACAGAAAACAGATGAGAGAGTTCAGCTGCTGCTTGTTGAAATCATAGACTGGTGTGACAGTCAGAGGTGATGTTTGAGGACTCAGAGTAGCGATGAAGCGTTACCTGGGACTGGTAATGTGTCATCTGCTGGACCAGAGGCTGGCTGGTGAACTGCTGCGGGCTGCAGGTGAAGTACTGAGCAGAGTAAGCAGGGCTCTGAGCTACAATAGGGGGTCCTGCTGCCGTCGCTGGGTGCATCATGGTGGGCGTGCCTGGCGGGTGGTGCTGGTCTGACCTCTGCTGGGGCATGTTGGGTACTGGAGGGTCATGGAAAAAGATCATGAGAGCCAGTAGAGGAAACTCACTGAGCAGGGAGAGAGAAGGTGGAAGAGACAAAGAGATGCATGTGAGGGGGAATAAGAGGAAGCAGAGGTTGTTCTCACCTTTACCTGGTCTGTAGGGCTTAGACTGGCTGACTGTCATATGAGGCATCTGAACCTGGTACATGGCTGGAGACTGAGAGGGGAGTGAAGAAAACCGGGTCATTCTGATCTTCTCACAGCAGCATGAGAACCAAACTTGATCTAAAATCTAAAGAACTCCTGCTCATGTGTCCCGATGCTGCAGTGACGCTGGATTAAAACTACTCAGCACTGATCCACACATTCAAGAATGTTCTATCAAACATGTGCAAGTGAGAGTGAGCGATAATCTCTTACCTGAGGCCACATGCATACTCTGAACCTGTCTATCTACCATGACTTTAACCCAACACTGCTCGACACCTTCCACATCTGAACTCCTCAACATGATAACCATGCATTTCTACAACAAACAGCACTGTGGCAGAGACAAAAGAGGCTTAGACTCCTATTAGCTGTCAGCCGTTTGTTCGGTGAACAGATGAAGCCAATAGAAATAAGATGAAGTCCATCTGTGATGACTGTTAAAAATGAATTGCAATAAGAAGTTGGCAAACCAACATCTGATGGCATTAATTCAACAAGCAAGCAAAACATCTCAGTACTAGTTGGCCTTTAAAAAAATAAAACAAAAAGGATTTAAAAAATTCACAAACCTTCCATATTATGCTTTTCTAATGGAGCGAGAGAGAGACAGGAGGAGGGGGAGAAAAGGGAAAGAGAACCACTCTTTAGTTGTTCACCAAAGTATTTTACATGAGTCTGATGTTGGATCACCAAGTTTTTCTTAAAGCAACACACAGAAAAATACAGATTTATGACTACAACTGTAATATTTCATTCAAATTATGTCAGAACGTTTAAAGAACTGCTTTCAAAACTGCTGTTACATCATTATATTAAGCATATATTTTTTGAATAATGGAAGAAATATGAAATGCTATGAATACAAACGTTTGGATGATGATGGAAAGGAAAAGCAAGGAGATGAAGGTATGAATATGAGAATACAGAGGAGAGAAAACCTAAAAGCCTCTGAGAATCAGGCTGTCATATATCTGTGCTTCAGTCATTTCACAGCGTGACTGTACACAAAGCAGCAGATGGTCACTTGAGTCTTAAATGATCTTTTAAGACCATAAAAATCTTCTTCTCCAAAATAAACAGACCCAGTGATAAAAACCATAACAAACAAAAAAAACATCTTAAAGTGACTTTTTTTAAGTCACTGGGACTGAAGCATTCAGAGCTCTTGCTCACTGTATCTTAGTTTGATTTTCTTATCACGAAACTGTATTTTTTTTTATACAGCCACTGATGTAACAAACAAAGAGATGTGATTTAAAACACAAAGAACACACACAGCATGAATAGTAGTCAGTATTCAGCTGAAAAGCTGAAAAATGAGTGTTCTGCAGGCTGGAATTAGAGATTTGGTGTTCTGCTACTCTGAAAAAGAAAGCTCTGAGGTCAGGTGCGGCCCTACAAGAAGCAAAGAAACGTGGAGAAAAATAAAGATGGCATGCTTTAAAGATGAGAAGAGGAAAAAAAAGACATCAGCTGACGTGTTAAGGGACCTGATGGAGATGGTTGTTAAAGGTTTGTTTTCATGAACTTCATATGATCAGAACTATCAACAGTCACTTCTGTCTTCATACTTCACATTGAAGCATGTCAGTGTCTGTCTCACCTGCACTCCAGGGCTCACAGGTGTGAGAGGGTACATCTGAGGGAAGCAGACTGTCTGGCCGTACACAGCCTGGGGCTGCTGGACCACGATGGAGGGACTGGGCTGGCCTTGAGGTCGAGGAGGCGTTGGGGTGTTGGCTGGTTTGGGCTGATGAAGGAGGACAAAAAATAGATCAACTTACAACCTCAGTGTGAGTGTTTAGATGGTATTAGGGTGGAAGCAGCAGAGTGTGCTGACCTGTGTGTTAAACCTGGGTTTGAACTCGTTGGCATTTGGGTTCAGAGTTGATTTCCTCACTTGACTGTAAGAAGAGAAACAGGTCCACAGATTCATCAGTTAGCACCATCACTGTGTCTTTTTACTGTTAAAAGCCTCAGCTGCCCATTCCACTCACTCTTGCACAGCTTCCTTCTTCTCCTCCTTCTCTTCATGCTTGGCTCCACTGAAAGTGGACGTAGCCGTCGTCTGAACTCCTTGTGATGTCACATCTAGCCCCGCCCTCTTCATGTCCGGGGCTGAGGGAGACGGGGACAGTGCAGCGGGGCTACCAGGCTTGCTTGTGTTGGTGGCGTTGGCGGATGGAGCAGGGGTGCCTGCGGTGATCACCACGCTCTCATCGGCACCCTCTCGTCCCGCTGTGGAGGCTTTGTCAAGGGGAAGGTCTTTAGGCTTGTCTGCTGAATCTCTGGGAGGCTTGGTCATCATCTGGTCAAAGGCAGGGTCAGAGTTTGAACTAGACTGCAACTAAAGACGAGAGGAAGAGTTAGAGGAAACACACACAGGGCTGGATCAGAAGCATTTTTATTTCTGGAAACAGTGTAAAGGCTTACCCTAAAATCTACGCTAAACTTCTTTAAATTATCTATTTGTTTTCGGTGGTCTGGTGCCATAGAAGGAGGTCCTGAACACAAGGAATATGAGAGACAGAGAGAGAAATATGCTTGAGGCTTTGATCTTTCAGCAAGTAGGTTCAGGTTTTCTCATTCTAAAGACAAATAGTCATACACATATTTAAAAAAACACCTCCTCTGGTTTTTAAGAAGAGCAGTGCTGTCTAAATTATTCTGTACCTTTACAAACTGGTCTAGTAATACTAGGTGAGCTTTCCAAGGGCTTGATGTTCTCCTTGTTTGCCGTGGGGGACGTTTGTCTCGTCTCCTGAACTCGACACTCTTTTGCTTTAGAAAACAGAAGAACAGTCGCTTTACACAGACATGAAAACAGACACAGGATTTCTGAGCACTGCTCTGGAAAATAACAAAACTAACAGGAATCAGTCATATCCAATAAAGCAAGCATCCAATAAACCTCACCATCTGCTAATGGAGAGGCGACCATGCCTGGGGCGGGGCTAGCAGCAGTAGGAGAAGAAGCTGAGGTTGGTGTGGCAGCAGATTCCACAGGTGTTGCTCCTGTCTGAGGGGACGGGAGGGAGGAGGAGCCAGGAGACGCTCCGCCCAGGCTGTTCTGTCGGGGGGAACGAGGTCTGTGAGCTAAGGAGGGGAGGAAGAGTTAGATTTAGTATTCATGTAAAACAAACATATCTTAGGTTGAGCCAGCAAAGACAGGTTGTACCTCCACTAACTACTGATGACCATGTCCCTCCAGAGGGGCTGCTCCTGGTTGGTGGAGCAACCGGGACCTCTCCTGGTGCATTATGGGAAATTAAGTCAACTCCTGAGGGTACTCCAGTCGTCCGGCAGGGTGGCACACGGTGAGCACGAGGCGTCCGCTGGGATTTTGGAGACATTCTGGGTGGGCCTGCAGAAGAGGAAAGACAGATGAAGATGGACAGAAATCTGTGATTGCACAGTGGGTGTGAGGAAGGGCTGCACAAAAAAAACAATTACTGTGATATTCATTCTTTCTGGGACTTTTATGAAATGAAAAAATACAGCAAAATATATCACATATACAAAACAATTGAAAAATAATAACAATATAATTATTTAATTTATTAATTGAATCTTAGAGTCTGATTCCTCCCCCTACTTTTAACACACTGTGTCCACCTCTCTGACATTCACGTTAAGAAGCAGAGATCACAGAAGGAGAGAAAACAGGCAGAGCGTTATCCATCATTTCTGATGGTGTTTAAATTTATCTTTAATCTGCGTCACCAGCCCCATAAATACATAATCAAACATAAACTCATTGTTTTCTCCTGCCTATGACTTTCACAACACTAGTTGTAAATGTGCTAAAGATGTAAACAAAAACTCAGTGGACCCCTTGGCTGAATGAGAAAGCATGTGATGTCTGATAAACGTTTCCCAGCAATAATTCACAGAAAGAGGAAATGGTGACACACTGACATGTTTCAGGTCATATGACTTACAACCCACGCCCAGTGTTGTGACTATTGACCACACTGATATTATGAATGTGAAACAAGATATCATTCAGCCTGGCGTAGAGATCTCAACTATACTTAACCAAATCTCAAAAATGATTCCATCTGATCCATTATACAAATATAACACAGCACACTTCAGTTATTGGGTGCATGCATGTTAGTGGAAAAACTGCAAATGATTCAGTAGAAGTGATAAAACAACACACCACACTTATCACACCAAAACCAAGTGAGGTGGGAGTAGAGGGATGGGAAAACAGGAAAGAAGATAAGGTGGAATACAGTATTTAAAGAATCCATGTTTTGCAGAGTTTGTGCCGTTAAAGAGAAAGTTTCTGAACAAAAATATTTTGTCCTTTAACGGTCACAAGACTTGTCAAGTATAAACACTCACAAGGACAGCTGCACGTAATACTTTAACTAAGTATTCCTGCAAATTAGATCAAATAGAAGCTATGGAATGACAGTCACATTCTTTAAATATCCAATTGTAAAAATCCCCTGCCCCCCAATAAATGCTGATTATATTAGTGGTGTTGAAAGACTTCTCTTGAAAATCCTGAACCTAGCTCCCCAGATTTAGGTCTTGGAAACTCTCTGCACACCAAATGCATGGGCAGAGCGTGCAGGCAAGTGAGTAAAGAGGCAGAAAAACATCCAGTCAACTGGATGATCGGATGGCCTAACCACAGATACTGAATAAATTCCTCTTTTGTCAGAGCTTTTTACGAAGAAGTGATTTCCCCAAAAGAGTTAACCTGAGCAATGTGTACGAGAGTGCTTTGGAAGATATTAGTGAGTCTACAATGGTGCAGGAATGCAGCTACAGACTTAGGATTTACTCTTGCTACACAGAAACCACAGCACACATTGTGGTGCACCCACATGCCAAGGTGAAGCTGCCTGACGCACTGACAAAGGATCAGCATTGTGGCTTACTAAAGCTTCATGATTTCCATTGGCATGGAAATTCAAATCTGACCCCTAATCAGGCTCAAAAAGCAACCTCACCATTTGTGTTGTTCCACACTAGACCTGGGCAAACTGGCCTCTTACTTCACAACGATCACAATGGATTGACTTATTTAGCATGATGACAACACTGCTTCATCTGAAAGTCAATCCATCCACCCTCAACTCATGCCTTTGCCCAGGTCTACTCCACACTGATGTGGGTACCTTCTGAAGACATGCGTTTGGGCAGAGTGTTGGCTGGAGACGCGGGCCCGTGCTGGGAAAAGGAGGATGAGGAGGAGGAATAGGAGGGGTGGGATGAATGAGAGGGAGGTCTGGAAGGTCGAGAGGGGGGTCTGGAGGGTGGCCTGGTGGGCGTTGTCGCCCGAGGAGGCAGGGAGGAGGGGCCAGACTGGTAACGGGAGGGGGGGCGGGAGGAAGGAGATGGACAGGGTGAGGGCCAATGGGATGAACCTAAAGGAGGGAAGGACAAATGATACAAGGATGACAACCAACAGATGACAACCAGTTAAAGCTGGGAAAATCAAAGTGTAGCAGAAACAGAAAGACAAAGGAAATTAATAAACTTCAGACAGACAGGCAAGGCAGGAATGATCAAAATTAAAGTACAAGAAATGTATGAATTAAACTAATAAGCAGGATACATCTGAACTACAGAGAGACACTACACCAGTCACCACAGGCTCTGAAGAGTAAAAGATAACATTCACACAGGGATCGATATGTTGACTACCCAATGCACCTCTCCATCACCAGGAGTATTTTCCATTAAGGGTGTTTGATGTATTACACTTACCTCCATTAACCACCCTCTGGTCGGCCCCTGAGCTGGGACTGTAGTCATGAGGTCCCTGTCGAGGAGTTGATGGCCCAGCTGAGCTCTGATTCAGACGAGGGGAATTCTGTCGTCCCGGTCCCCATGACATCGCCTCCCTGTTCCTCTGGCCTGGAGGAATGTACTTGTTCTCTCTGTAAACACATAAACAACACAGACAGGGACAATAATTGAGATAACACACTGTTATACAACCTGTTAAGTCAATCAGGCAAAATAAGAAGGAGGAAGTAGATTTTCTGGAAACAGCTGTTGTCATCGTGGTGAGATAACAGGAACTACTTTTTCTTCTTGATTAAAGTCCAACAGTTCTTCTGATGCACGTGGTTGAACGTTTCTACTGCAGACTGCAATCATTTACAAGAAATGGGGAACATTTGAACATGTGCTTTAGAATAGTTTTGCAATTAACACAGACATGTCATGTTTGATATCAGGTCTGACTTAACACAGAACCACATCAGCACTCCCTCACGAGAATTGATCTCTGATTATATTTAGTTTTACTGCATTACAGTGTTGTGTCTTGTTAAAAAAGGCATCTATTGTGGCTGTAAAAGATGAGGAGTTTATGTTCCCAAAGGTGATATTTCAAAACATTAATGATAAGTTGCTAACTATGCTTAGAATCAGAGTTTGAGCCATTAATTTTATTTTTCTACATGTAATAATATTTATGTAAAAGAAGCAAAATGCTGCAGTTTTTGTTCTGAATATGAGTATTTTCCAATGGTGAAAACTGCAAAATGAGTCTATATAGGCACTAAGTTTGCACTTGTGTCCTGCCCCACCTGCTAAGCGTGTGAGGCTCCCTTTCCCCTCGCATGACAGCAGTATATTTCTCCTCCTCAGAGCGTTCATCATTCTCCAGGGCTACACGGGCCTTGTATGTTGCACTGGCCTCAATCTCTTCCGCCAGCTGGGCAGCACGCGCCTCCCTCTTGAGGAACTCTTCTGAGTTGTCCCGCTCCAGAGGGACCCTGGGAAACAAGCTCAGGTCAGACGAGGGCAGTAGGATGATGGAGTGACCAAGGAAGGCCTGAATTCAACTTTTTGAGAATGTTATTCAGTCTAGACAGGATTACGACCTGAAACAGGATGGGTTCAAGAAGTGCTATGGTTTCATGTGTTACAGCATTGACATGTTTTTGGTGTCATTTCCTGTCAATGTTAACTAGAAAAGACAGTGTTCAATTGCAAAGTGTTCAAATTCTCCTGGAGTCTAACATCTAATAACTGATGCATTTAGCTATATAAAAAAGACACATGAACGCTTACGTGTATGTGGACAGGCTGCTGTCGTATGTAGACAAGACGCCATATTTCTCCTCATTGTACTTAAACATGTCATTGGGGTCCCATCCATTTGACTGAGAGAGACAGAGAGAGGGGTGAGACAGAGAGACTGTACATCATACCACACAACCTTAAACCCTCTATCTTTAATTCACCATATAACAGACCTGTTCAGATTCCCTTCTATTTGCTCAAAAGTGCAGCATCAGTGCTTTGTTAAGTCCATGTCTATTTTCTCACCACATCTGTATCCAGAGACTCAAGGCTGTCAGAGTTGTGGGTCTCGCCTCCATCCCAGGGCTCCAGATCTTTCTCTTTATGCTCGCCATTGATCCTGCCGCTCACTGCTGCATCTGTGAAATTGTCTGCAGGCAACACACAAAGAAGACATATCTATGTACAGCATATTGCTTCACACAAACACACTCTCTCTCACACACACAGAAGCTCACGATGGTATAAAGTCACATGGCTGCACTCTCACTGTGTATGCGGGTAAGCACTCATGCCTCAGGAGCTTCTGCCACGAGCTCTCACAGCAGAGGTTATAAAGAGGTAGTGGTGGTACACCAGGCACACCCACAACCAGACATGGGGCTGACAGGAGAGGGAAAATCCTTTCAAAAATGGTTTGAGTTATTGCTCTAGATGGCCTTGGTGAAACTAAAGAGTTCCAGCAGGATGAGCAAAAGCAACCTTGTAACTGGGTAATAAAAAATATTGCCTATAAAGTATCTTTAAATATAATTATAAATCAAAAAGGCATACATACTTCAGAACCTTATAAAATTAACACTTTAATATTTTGGCCAGTTCACCTAAACCAGAGGCAGACATGCTCACAGGGACCCCCAACCCCCTATTACTTTTGAAGGAAGTCTCATCTCATGTCAGCCCGATTCTGCTCAATTTCTCAGAAGAAGCACCAATGGACTTCGTGCACAAAGCATATCAGCCACCTGGAGTTGCATAACTCAGGTCTCCAAACTCATCCCAACATTTCTGGCAAGTAGCAACTTCAGAAGTATCAGACTGGCACCGTCCAGACCGTTGGGCTCAGACGCCTGGACTGTTTTAGTAAAAGGTTGTTGAAATGCTCGTTGCACACTGTCCATTCAGGGAATCAGACATAAAATAACGCGTAAAAATATTGAATGTGGGCAAAGTGAGGGGTAAGCAAACATGCATTTAGATGGCAGTCAACTGCATGACCTCAAAGCACTTCAGGACCAAACAAAGAAAATATCCTGCCACTGCTTGATTTTTCATTCACAGCTCAGGAAGCGGATATATGTGGTTGTGCCCGACATGAGATTTCAATCTGTTGCTTTCAATGGAATCATATTCATAGGTTTATAGTTTCCTTTCTCATCTAGCTAAATCTGATTTAGAAGCAGATTCAAAGAGGAAACCCTTTGTTAGAAAAATAAAACTATGTTTAAAAACTAACCACAATTTCCCACTTAATTCCTGCAGGGCATGTCTGTGTTGCTTTCTAGCTTCAGAAATCAAGCTAATGGATCTTAAAAAAAAAAAGGATTAATTTTCTGCACTTTCTACAGTAAGCAGCTTTGTGTACCCCACACATCCTCAGATCCCTCATAAGAGAGCATATGGCCTAATGTACAAGACCAAAGAAGCTAGGACAAGCCTCCGTTTAACCTCTTCTGACCTCAACTGAACAGTGTATTCAAGAGCAACCCTTCCACCGAAAGCAACACTTCATAAAAAAAAAGACCCACATTGATACTTTATTCCCACAGTTAAGTAATTAATCCCTTAACTTCCCAAATCATCAAGTTTGATTTGAACTGCAGCCAAAGGTGGCAGACACATCAGCCTCAAGCCTGGGGAAGAGCTCACAGATTTGTGCAAACAGAGAAGTGAGAGGAGAAAACAGCCATATATTACCTGTGTCAGAGGAGACTAGACCATCAGAGAGGGGAGACAGACAGATGACAGCGTCAGAAGATGGACCAAAAGACAGAACCACTGACGGGCCATCATATTAATCAGCAGAATGAGAATGCAAAACATCTACATGCAAGTTTGAAATGAAAATCCTGTCTCAAGTCTTTCAACTCAGATGTGTTTTTTCATTTCTCAATCAAGTCAGACTCCCTGTGTCTGTAATTTCTGTCTCTAAATTGGTGAATGGAATATTCTTGTGAAAACAAAAAGGATATTTCTTAGCGTAGTTCATAAAACACATGGGGTCCTCAGGAATTACCAGCGCCATTTGAATAAAGCTTAACTGCACCGAATATAACTGAATATACTACCATTAGCAGTGGCGTGCTGGGTGTTTTACTTAACTGCAAAAAAAGTAAACTTCCAGTCATTCCACATTTGTTCTGTGTAACAGGATAGTAATGTCAGAAGTTACAGCGATGTGGGACTCTCACACCTTAGTTCATTTTGACAAAATCAAGCTGTCCCTCACAGTTCATTTTGGCTCTGAGGAGAATAGTGTGGGTCAAGATGAATTAGATGAAGAAGACTCATTCAGCCTTTATTGAGTGCCCTTGCTGCACTGGGGCAACCTTCGGACCAATCAATAGATCACATTAGTCTTCAATGGTTGGCCACTCAGAACAGACACACAAGATGTGACTTTATGGCAAAGCCTCAGTGACATCAAGGGAGTGGATACAGACTGAAAACGATCAATATGTTGTGTTGTGTACACTGATGGGTATTCACTCTTGCATGTTTGTTTTTGTGTATTTATTTCTGTGTGTGCGTGTGCAGTGAATACAAAGAGAGACACTGGCCAAGGTACACAGTGTATGCTTCATGAGTTTTTAAGATGAACAAGCTCAGGTACATACAGACAGCTGTAAAAATGTATCAACAGAAATGCCCTGGTACCTTTCCTGGCGAAATTCAGATCCACATCTTTGAAGGTAACCACCACAACATCTGAGGCTTTGAAAATGATACTCTCCACAATATCCTCCTTCCTAGGGGCTATGCTCGGCTCTGGGCTCTTTCTATGAGCTGCATCCAACACCAGGTCACACTGTGGGAGAAAATGTATGAAATCGGATTAAGGAGCAATCCAAACTACAACAAAAGCTTCAACTTTCTAGAGAAGAGATGAGGAAAGATTGAACATGAAGGTCTGCAGCATGCAGCATTTCATTTCAAGTAAATGTTGCAGTACCTAAACAAAGAGGTGAAAAGTATTTCAATAATTCATTACAAAATTTATTCAAGTATATTTATTATGCAAAACATCTACTCTTCTTTGTTTCCAGCTCCTAAAGGGGGATTTGTGGTTGTATTTCAGCCCTTGGTCTGATAAAATAATATAAATAGATCACCCAGTTCAGGTATATTGTTGTAGGCCCATAATTACTCTAATATTGTTTTACCATCACAAAACTGTTTTGATAAAAACACCAAGTGATGGAATAAGGGAAAATAAATTCTGATGAGCATAACCAGGGAAAAGAAAACGTCATCAAACATATTCCTGTGTGTGCTTGATTGGAGTGAAAAACTGCCAACTTGGCTCACTATGCTTGCATGAAAATTAACTACAGGAAACTCTCTGTAGGTTTCCTGGCTGACAGCATATATAAACCAAAGTTTGATTGACATAAATTAATTGACTTCTGCTTATTTATTTTCTTTCCAACCAGATGGAGGAGCTTGTGCATTGCAGAGGAGGCAGACATGACCTCAAATATCCTAAAAAAAGCTATAAAACAGGCTAGTTCAATGCTATGGGAGAGAAATGACAAAACAAGTCCTGCAACCAGAGATTACATTGTTGACAAAGAGACAGTGTACAGAGGGGTGGTGAGTACAGCTGGGTGAATATTTCGCCATGTTTGACTGTTCGGCTTGCGCACACTGTGGTAATAAAAGCCAAATGTGATGCTTTGTTTTGGTTTCAAAACAAAGTGCTGTGTATTCCTGAAAGAACACCAAATTCTATTCATTTGGGCGTATCCTGCCAGCCTAAGTCTGTTTTAGTCACACAAGCTGATCTGGTCACAAAATACAGTGAGTTTGTAATGTGATTAGTTAGTTAGTCACTGTGTCATGCACCAGAATGGTGCCTTGTCCATATGGACTTAGAAGACCCTACAAAAGAAACAAGATAGAAACACCAACATAAGGTGAAAAGAAAGAACGATTGCATTGCACGTATCAAGCAATGTCTAAAAGTAAAGGCAGGACCCACTCAGGTTCAGGTTTACATTTGTGCTGAATTTAATTTCTCCCAATGGGGAATACCTCAACTTAAAAGGGAAGATGAAGGGCCACATACCTCTCCTCCATAAAAGGAGAGATAGAAAGGGCAATCTTTGTCTAAACCACCTCAGGGGTGAAGCTGCTATTGACTGCAGGCAGGGCACTTTATCCCAGCACAGTTAACCACAATCGTTATCCCTGCTACAGAGGAAATCACAGATCAAGCTTCAGTTTTAGCGCCTGCAACAATCATTGCAGGGTGTGATCCTTACCTCTGGCCCGTATGTCTTAAATACTCCTTCATAGACTGCTCCATTTTTTACTTTCAGCTCACACTTAGCCCCCTATGAATAAACAGGAGTAACATTATTATTCACTGGATGATTTACTTGCGCATCAAATAAAGTGTCAGTGTCTATTTACACATTTCAAGAATAAATTCAGTAAGCCATCTGTTGTAAAACAGACAAATGATTGATAAATCTCTGCTTTGTTTTTGCAACCAGCTGTCTCTACAAATCACACAGGCTTTGTTTATAGCAGAGTAGACATTTTGAAGAAACAGCATGCGGTCGGGGACACACTGCAGGACGTATTGCTGTCACAAAATCATTTACAGTAAGCATTACTCACACTGTTGTTTTATTTTTCTTCCGAAACTGTGCTCAATTCTATTGCAATTATTGTCACAGCATGGAAGGAACAATTCAGAAAGATAGACAGTGAACATACCACCACTGAAGTCAGGACATGGACCATTCTTATATTTGCATATACTCCATTGAAAATGACCTGAAGAAAAAAACACAGTGAGCTCCTGATATTCCTTGTTTACAAAGAAGAACTGCTGTATGGCACTTGAAACATTTGACTATCTACATGTCATCCTCAAAAAAAAAGATCTAATCACTTTATTTACACTTCATCCAGAATGCATTGAGTGCAATTTTTTACACAGTGCATGTCTGACAAAAACACGTCACATTCAAGTGACTGAAAAAAATTGACAATACAAAGCAGTAATCTAGGGTGACCATTGTCAAAAAGAATCTTCTTTTCCTTACAAAATGCTGCATTCAGATTAACCACAAACTAAAAATAAACCATTTACTTACTGATGCTGGACCTTTACCGCTGTGTCTGCCCCTGAAAAAGATACCATTTCTGTCAAAATCCCCATCATTGATATACCACATACTGCTCACTGAAAGACAGCACTCACTGCTGGGAACAACTACAACATTCAAGACAGAAATCACATAAGGGCAGGGGTTTAAATGTCAAGGATCCTATACTGCTGCTCTTGAATATACTGAAGGGAATAATCATGAATTTTGTTTCATTATCGAATGTCCTGAAAATGTCAATTCTTTTTGTAGATGAATGCTACACGTTTGGAGATTCCTTAAAGACCCCAGCAAGGCATTATGCTGGTAAGCAAACAGTTCAAAAGGCTACCAGTCAAATATTCAGTAGCCTACATTTTTTTCCCCAAGCATGTCCTAAAATGCACCTTGTTCAGCAGCTGGCACATAGCCAAGCATTCACACCCGGTACAATGTAGGCAGTGGCTACTTTCCCTACATTATATCCATTGTGGTATATGAATAATAGGCTCATTTGAAACGTCGTATTTCCCAATGATTATAGCAGAATAAATCTTAGTCATTTCGAAATAAAACAGGTTGCTTTACTGTACATGGGTCACCATTCTTACTTCACATTTTTTCGCACGCCCTCGAAAGATAAAAACCTACGCAATGAATGGGACGTACTGTCCTAGTGACCGGTGAATAGAAGCCTGACCGTATTAACACCTCCTTTCAGCACAACACGCATGCAACTCCTGCACTGACAGTGTGCGTTAGCTTTGTCTTACGACTGCATATAACAGAAATGTCATGCTTCAAGGACACTATTTCATATGAGCAGCAGCAACGTCAAGGTTGAAAGCCCGTCGGTCTATAATTTCCCCTTCTCCTCCTCATCCTCGTCTCCACACCCGCCCTCTCTCCCGTGCGCCCACACGCTTTATAGCAATTTCTTGGCAATCCCGTTGCAGCAACATTGCGCTAACGTACAAAGCAATTTGACAGCCATATGAAAACAATCCAGATGCTTTATCACAGCCTCTCTGGCTTTGAAAAGTCGCATAGGCTACCCCGTTTGCTAGCTGCTGTGACACTCGCCGAGGCAAGTGCACAGAATAACAAGCATGGACTGTCAAATGGCTAATTAACGTTAGCTAAATTGACTCCAAGCTGATAGTTCACCGATATCAGCAACTTGTCAAGCAGCCCCACTGCTCCAATCGCAGTTTCCTGGGAAATTGCGATTGCTAGACAAAATCATTTAAAATACGTAGTCAGGGAGCACATAGTAAGTCGAATAAAAAGTGCAAGGGGAGGTCGCGTTACGTCGAAGTTGCAACATAATTTGAGCATACAGGCCTCACTAGCAAAACAGCATAACGTTATAGTGGATGGACAACGCGTATCAAGGCCCACATACGTTCACCAACACGTATACTAGTTTTACACCACTTAACATGAATGTCATCTCTCAAAACTACCATTATTGGACGTAAACGTGTGCAAACACTGAAAACTTGCCACATTAAATTCTACAGGTGTGTTTTTATCCTGCTACGATAAGGTTTAAATTTTACAGACCTGCCCATATTCTGTCTTCCACCACCGCTTCCCCCGGCACCGGAGGTGGCGGCACCAGCGGTGTTGCCACCACCGGGCTTGCTACGATTTCCACCGGCCTTCATGGACATGGTGATCCCATAAAAGACGGCGTTTGAAAACGACCAGCTTCACACCGCAAGCTGTTAACGATGGGACGGTGTATGGTTTTGTGACAGCTTGCTAACGTTAGCAATCCTAAAATGGCTAGCTAGCAGGCTAATGTCAATGTGTCTCTTCAGGGAAGATGCTACGCTATGAAGCAAGCTGGCTAACAGTTGCTAGCTAACGTTAGCAATCTGTACAATTCCTATTAAAACAGAAAAAAATATATTTTAAAAAAGACAACACACGCTAATCACTCTCCCAAAATCAGCATGAGTGTTACACTTCTTGTCAATTTGTTATGCAATCCTAACAAAAAATTCGATTATCTCAAATTCGGTTTGCAGCTATCTCGGGTTCTTTCCGTTGCTAACAGCGAAAAGACCAAAACAGTCTGAAAGGGTACAAAAAAATGCGGAGGGATATATGGAATGCGTAACGGCTCATAACATAACTAGTTATTAAAAACTTGTGTGCACTGAAAAACTATCACCCACTTTAAATACAAAATGGATTGTATTTGATTTTGAACACTAAAATTGACACAGAGATACTCAGTTGTCTCAGAAAATTACCCGTACATCATGGCACTATTTCCAGGAAGTCAGTACATTCTCAGCGGCTGTTTTGTGGCATCCACGTGAGCCGGCATATACCCTAAACACGGCGTACGTAAACTCAGGTTAGTTGAGTTAATGGAAACAACCAAAAATAAATTAAAATGTAATGAACGCAAACACAAATTTATAACACGACCCAAAGAATATAGCTTTTACACTTGCTCTGCCTGTTAAACAAATATAGTGTTTAATGTGTAAACACTTAATAATACAGAAAATGCATTATTCAGATGTTTGAATATACTACCCTGATGTTACCGGAATAACATCAAATGTAATAAAAAAAAAAAAAAATGAAACAGCTCATATTTTCAGGGAATTCTTTATGACTGCATCGTAATTTATTTTGATCTATCTATTCAAGCATTTTATCAAAGCACATGATCATCACATACATTAGACTTCAACTTAATTAGTTTTTAGTCTTTCGGATAGATGAGCCCCTGCTGAATGCTGCACTGTGTAAACTCATTGACTTGGACACACGTTTCTCAGCAAAAGTGAGGAGCTTACTTCAGAGCATACTTGCAGGGTTGCAGTTGCATTTTCTTTTTTCATTTAATTTTGTTGGGTTGATAAAAATTATATATATATATATATATATATATATATATATATATATATATATATATATATATATAGAGAGAGAGAGAGAGAGAGAGAGAGAGAGAGAGAGAGAGAGAGAGAGAGAACATAAGGAAAAATATAAAAATGGTGTCATGTTATTGTGTAGTATAGCTGCAAATATCACCCTTGTGTTCTAACTGGATACAGAACCCTCAATCATTATTAAATCTTTGCCTATGGAAAAGTTTTAATAGAACTGCAACCTCCTCTTGAAATGGCGTTTGAATTTCTATCGCAGTTTATATAAAATATTAGGGCAAAAATATTGCCAAGGTCAATGTCTTTTGTTTGTTTGATGTTGTTAGAGAAAATAAAATATTTGTTTCCAGTGCCTCATGCAATTCAATAAATTCAAGTTAACGTAAAATTTAACTAAGATGGATTTCCAAAAAGAGCTCCAAAGAATCCAAGTTGATACATATGTTGTTTAATAATGTGTCATTAAATTCTTAACCAACACATTTTCATTATTCCACGTAGAGAGAAAAAAGTAATAAAGTTGAATTTAAAAAAAGAAGAGAAAAAAGTAACTAGGACCAAAAAAAGACCCGTCAACGACGGTCTGGCCATTTTAAATATAATATTTCACAATTTGACTTCGTTCAATTTGAAATATATACAAAACGGTGCTGGCTATGTGTATACAAAACATACGTACTGACTGGTGGTAGAAAAAAAACGATTTCAGCTTTGTCTTAATTTGGCAGATGGTTGTTGGTAATTTTCATCAGGCACAATGCACAGACTCCTATTGCGTAGTGCCGACTCGGTTTGTGTTTTCTCACTGTCAAGATGCTACAGGATTAGCAAAATAGTCCAGAGATGTGTATATCTCCTTGGTCAACTCTTAACACATTATTATAAAACAATTTCTTCTACTTGGGTGGTGTTTTTGTCCTGCCGAACGATGTTTTCACGTTAAACTGTCCGTCTGAAGAATGTTTAAAGCCTGAGGTTTTGGTTGGGGTTGAAAACAAACTTGCCAGCTGAGCTTTCTTGCTAGCGCTGTAGAAGCTCGACTCGACGACATAATAGGCTGCTCCTTCTTTGGAACACTGTGTGCTCGTCGTGTCAGCCCAACCCAGCACTCAACGTGGACTTTATTTGTGATTTCAGGTAGTATCTATATTTTACTGAATCTTTCTTGCTGGACTTCGTGGTGCAATCATCAGCCCTGTCCGTGTGATGGAGCGGCATTAGCTGACCAGCTAGCAAGCTAGCGACTCACAGTTTAGCCGGTGCGAGTCTTCGCAGCGTTAACATAACACTGCTGCCATTGCACTGGCTATTAATACACTCCTTGTACCTTTGATAGTGGTGGGTTAGTCCGCGTTGAACCTGTTTTGTGCCGCTTAGCTTGGATTTGACACTCTACATGGTCACTACAGTGGATTTAAGGCGACTTGAAAAGCGAGTCGGACCCCGAGGCTGGGAGCTGAGGTGGCCTGATCTAACGTCACACCGCACCTGCTGGTGGGCTCAAGGTCCCACAGTGAACGAAAACCGGCCGGGGCTGGCTGGCCCGATATCATTTTGTCCGGATGGCTTGTTTCGGCAATCAGTAGTAATATAAGAAACCGCAGTCTAGCTCAGGGTTGCGAGAACTTTGTAAAGGTCACTCAGAGACAAACACCTTGTTTCAACTGTAAACTGAGTTTGGCGAGGCAGATACCACCTGGGCAGAACAACAACCATGTCGGAGGATAACAACGCAGACAAGTTCATCAAGGTAAGTTTAACGAAACTGAACGTGACTCTTCACTCAAACTACAGCAGGCAATGCAGTTGTTGACTCCTTTGAATGATTTAGATTATTTTTGGTTAATGAAAATAGTTCAGTCAAACCAAAAGACAACAAGGAGCTTCAGCAATTTGCATTAATAGTGGACATCTAAATGCTTCCAGGTGTTATTTTCTGGAATAAACGTGATGAAAGTCTGTGAGTAAGATGCTAAGTTTAGCAACATGATTCTCTTTTTTATTGTAAGTGAAATGGTACTGTCCAGTGCTCTTGTAATGACACAATCTTCAACCCTTGAGACATGATTTGGATTGGTCTGAGACACACGAGACATACTTTGCTAAAAGTGAACGATCAAAGATATGTTACATTATAACAAAAGTACACATGGCTCTGCAGCTCACCTTCATTAGCCATGACATCAAACAAGTTCTTGGATTAGTGCCTGGCCTACTCTCCTCAATGTGTCACTGCCTGGACATTTATGTCAGCCGTAAAATGTGATCTCAAGTGGCCCCTGCCTTCCCCCTCCAGCTTTCACAGTAGGGTCACAATGTGAGTAATACTGGATTTACTGGGGGGTCTCACAGAGATCTGGGACACACATACTTGGGGGGTCGTTATCCAAAGGAAAGATTAGTGGTTTAGCAGTGTAACATTAAGTTAAACCCTTTCTTTTAGGTGTCAATACCATGAACACTGCTCAAGATGTTGTAATTAAAGGTTCTGTTGCATGGCCAGTGAGGATCAGTTGAGCGAATCTGAACAGGGTTAGAATAGCTGGTGCACTTTTTACTCACTCTACATCACTGACAGTAATATTGTGTTGTGTATTCATTCATGGCCAGTTTTTATATCACATATTATTCAGAGATTCAAAGATATAGTTGAGTTGTAGACCTCAACAATAGAGGTTTACACTGATTGTCTTTGCCAATTCCAGTACGTTCTCAGGAACTCAACCTTAATATTTTACAACTGTGCACAATCCTTTCCTATAAACTCCTGTTTGATAATCCTTTTATAGATAGTGGTAGCTGAGATTTACCAGAGTTATTCATTTTTATATCACAGCCAAGCTGTCATCCCTCCAGATTAATCTGTGTAAAGGATTAGCACTATTGTGGAACTAAACAGGTGATAATGGATGAGATAATCGTTACACAACCAAGTGCTAATACGATGAAAAAATTCACAACTCTCTCACTCTCTTGTATCTTCCAAACTGTTTTGTAACAGGAGTTTCAGTGGATATTTTGAACACTCACAATAACTTGTAGAGCTCCTTTAGCTCCTTTTCTGTGGTGGTTGGCTGTTAGTTGCACTTTATGGCAGAAACTATGTTGATAAAGGTGAAAAGACTACCCATTATCCCGAGACTTTATTGGGTTACATCGGATTCGTGTCTCTTTTGTTTTGTTTTTGAACATCTGATATATTGTCTTGTGTTTTCTCCCCTCCTGACAGGAGACATCCATTCTAGACGAGTACAACATCAACTGGACTCAGAAGTTGGGAGCTGGTATCAGCGGACCTGTGAGGTGAGCAGGAGAGACAATGTGCCAAGAAGTGCTTTTTTCCTCATCTTCTTCCAAAATTCAAATATTCTCCTCTCTGTGGATTTATCTTTGTTTAAGCTCAAACAGGTTGAGATCAAACTGCTGGTGTTGCCTGGTATAGACGTCCAGTCCTGCTAAGAGTTGTCTTCTGTTTTTGTTTGGATCCGAAAACAGTGTTTCGTGACTCATGTTCAAAACCCTATGATAAGATTTAAGGAATAGATAAATATTGATTTATTGTCCAGCCCTCTCAGTGCATGACCACAGATGGCTGCCAAAAAGTCTTCCTACATGTTTTTGACGTTTGCTGCTTAATACTTCTCCTGTGTTTTTTACTTTGGTCCGTAACAGTTGCTTCACTTTACGACTGCAGTTTGACTTTCGACATTCGGAGACATTTTTAGAAAACAGAAGGGTCTGGGCTGGGTGTGCAGATCAGACAAAGCAATAGTGTTTTACAACATCACATTACAAGACTTCATATGTCGACTTGTTGAGAATTGCTCAGAAAGAATCCATTCGACAAAGCATCTTTGGCTTGAATCAAACACAAAAGGTTAATCTCCTGTGGCTTTCACCCAAAGAAATTAAGCTTTTATTTTGAAAGTCTTGCAGTCTGAATTGAGTTGGATGCTTTATTTATTTATTTATTTTTTTGGCGCTTTAATGAGACAGTAGGGCAGTGGATAGAGCAGGGGCCCGGGGGAGACACTTGGAACTGACACATAGTGATACAGAAAAGCTCAGAGGTTTAATTCCTGTGATTTTTGCAGGATTTAGTTGTATAAGGCTGAGATGAAACTTTTTGCAAAGTGGCTGCTTTCAGATTGAATAGTGGACGTACATGGATGCTCATAAAACTCAGCAGCTTTCTTTATCGCTGCATTCTTCTCCCTTTTCCTCTCCACGGGCACATACATCTGCAGTTATTTATCACAGGAAAGCACATGTTTCTGAAACACTCTGAACAAGCATCAATTTCTGTTGAGCCTTTTGACTTCCAGTCGATTTAGAAAATGCATCACGTCATACTTGGAGGTTAGGTGGCTGACAGAAGCTGTGAATTGACTTCATCTTTGTTGTTGGATTGAATATGCTCAAGGTTTCAGTTTTTATTTGGCTACAACTTGAAAAGTGTTTGAATGCCACTCAAACACTTTTCAAGTCTGTTATTGCTTTTCACAGTCCTTTGAGTGCAACTTGTGCCGAGGTGCTGAATCCCAGAAACAGGCCGTACAGTATCAGTGTGTGACTCTGAGGCTTGAAGCTGTCACAGATCTGGTTGGGCAGAGAACAACCTGTTATTCCTCGGCGTGTGTAATTTTGGTGACAAGAATTCTGAGGAAGTGACTCACCAGCTCTTTATGTAAATAGTTGGTGGAGCTCATAACTCTTGATGATGAAGTGATGATTCATGCTGTACTCTTTGTCTCAGTGGCTCTGTGTAACCTGTGCGTCAGTGTTTACTGTGTATCCCTCTGATTCATTGTGATTTTCGCCAAATTAGGATCTTTTTTTGATTCACCCTCTCAGCTAACACATTTGTGTCTTGTTGCTCTCCCAGCCCCCCTCTGTTACACTTGGTGATTCATTAGGCAGGTATTGCTTTCCAGTGAATTGAACTTTGGCCGAAGCAGAATGTTTCTCTCAGTAAGGCTTTAATAGTGTAATCTGAGTTTAAGGGCCAGAGGTTGCTGTTTAAAGGGAAAATTTAGTCTTTGCTGCTAGGGGTGGATAATGATTTCATTTCAGTCCTTAAAGGGGACATATCATGCTGATCCCTGATTTAATACTTACATATAAAATAATAAAGTTGAAAACAAGACCTTTCACCCCCTGAATTTTCCAAAAATGAGGTATTGTATTTTTTCTGATATCCCAGAACGAGATTTGATGCCTCTGAAAATAGGTCATTGCCAGTTGGCTGCAAGATTTCGACCATCATGACGACACAAGGATCCTTTCTTTTTATTGGAGTAATCTGGTAAAGCAGCTCCTCCTCTGTGATGTCAGTTAGTCACACAACTGCCACCGAGGGATACACCCACCAAGAGCCGAGTATAAACGTATAAACTATACATGTTACAGTACCGGTTTGACTCACCACACTGAAGCGTCCTGAGATGATCTGTGTCGAGGTGGATTTTCTTCCTCCTGAGCTGCAGAACGGTCCAGGTCTGACTCGTGGTCCAATACAAAAGGACGTGTCCTACACTCTGCCAAATTATTAGTGCTATCAATGCCTTACGGTGAAGTTTTGGCAAACATCAAACTCGCTTGGTCTGCTCCATTCAATGTGGCGATTTTGTAAATACTGCCATGCTGCAAAAAGCGCCCCCTGGCTCTACCCCCTCCGCCCCTCTGATAGAACTGACCAATCAGAGCACAAAGGGCTGTGACGTTGCGAGGTTACTGGAGGTCATTCTCAAAACGGAGCGTTTCAACAAGATCTTCAGTATGGCCTTAACTGAGGATATTGAGAACGCTATTGTGGGGCAATGAAGGAACTAAATGACTTGTACTGAGGGCAGAAAGGCTTTACAGGCATCCTAGTCTGGCATAGTGAAAAGAAGAAACAAGCACGATATGTCCACTTTAAGATAAAGTTTAAAGAAGAAAACCAAAACTTGGAGATAGAGCAGCATCTATTTCTTCAGTTTGAATATGAGTAAATCAAAATAATGACACTTGGTGCATCTTTATATGAGTGTAAAGCCAAAGGAAGCCATCCAAGATCTGTATTTTCCAACACAAACCAATGTTGACAAAATACCTTTCCTATCTCCTGTCTAGTCAGCTGTTTTAACTTGCAGCACGTTACTAAGACTGTCAGAATGATAAAGATACATATTTTATTGAAGCAAACACACCAAGAATCTTCCAACTTGTGTGCTCAGTGCGTCTGAGGAAATGAAGTAAGATGCGAAGTTTCAATACAGACACAGCAGGTTAATTTATAAGACAAATACTCAGATGTCAAAACTACGGAAGGGGATTAGGGCCACTGAAAAAAAAATC
This sequence comes from Halichoeres trimaculatus, assembly GCF_033239565.1. Classification (NCBI taxonomy): domain Eukaryota; kingdom Metazoa; phylum Chordata; class Actinopteri; order Labriformes; family Labridae; genus Halichoeres; species Halichoeres trimaculatus. The sequence goes on from NW_027437183.1 coordinate 12,979,032, forward strand.
ACTATTTGTTGCTATTTTTCCCAGAGAAAAAAGTCAAAATTCTGAGAAAAAGTCAGAATTCTTTCTTTAATCTTAGAATTCTGACTTTTTTCTTCAATGTCAGACTTTTTTCCTCTGAAAAATAGTGATAAAAGGAATGAAAAAATAGTTTTAAAAAAAATTGGACCTTTTTTAGTGGCCCTTATCCCCTTCTGTACAAAACACAGATGCTAAACAGGGTAACTGGATGTAAAATATCTGACAAACTTCAATGGTTTTTCTCATACATGTCAGAGAATGAGTTCCCATGTTGACTGACTTCTGTTTTCTTCCTCTCTAGAGTTTGTGTGAAGAAATCATCTCAGGAACGCCTGGCCCTCAAGATCCTCATTGATCGGCCTAAAGCCAGAAATGAGGTTAGAGGGGAGACACTTCTCTCTGGGATTCATTTCTCCTGCTTGTTGTCTTTGACTGTATCACTGTGCTTTGATCTGCCTTTCTGCTTGTTATCAATCTCCTTAAAATCTGTTTCTCCTTCCTCGTCCATCTGTCTCCTGGGCCTCTGCTGACTCTGTTGTCAGTAACATTTCCTTCCTGTGGTGAACTGAGTGTTGAGCAGCCTCTCCATGTCATTAGCAGCCTTCTGTTTTGACCAAGCAGCTTATTCAGCAGTTGAGCAGTGAGACATGGAGTCAAAACAGGCAGCCCAGACTTGTTGTACCAAAGCCACTGCTGCCGAGCTGTGGAGCTTTCACAGAAAAGCAAACAGAGAATTACCAAACAGAATATTTATCATGTGCTTAAATCTTAAATGCATGCTTTGTTTCACAGTTATGGCTCTTATCACTTGTATTCTCTTTTCTTCAACTTATAAATGATCTTACATGTTGTTTATCCACTGCTGAACACACAGGTTTTATCAGAAAAAACTGTAGTTGTCAGGTGTGCAGGTTGCTTATCTTTGCAGTGTCTTTTTCAATCAGAAACCAAAGTAAATGACCAATATACACGTCTTTTTTATCTTCTTCAGGTGCGTCTTCACATGATGTGTGCCAACCACCCAAACATTGTGCAAATCCTCGAGGTTTACGCCAACAGCGTCCAGTTTCCTCATGAGTCCAGTCCGAGGTAAAGGCCCCTGCATGTGTGTGGACTTCGTTGTATGGTGTCAGACGGCTTTTACTTGTGAATGCTGTACTTCAGCAGTGCTTGATGATAATATCAGCAAATCTGGCAAACAATATCAGCTAATGCAGAGTTGAACTGATCATAATTTCTTTATCAAATGTGATTTTTATATTGCAAAAAAACACAGTTTTAGAGCTGAAACGATTCCTTGAATGATTCGAGGTACTCGATTACAAAAATTACTCGAGTCATTTTCTCTGCCTCGAGGAATCGTTTAATTTTAAAAAAGATCAAAGAGTGGTATTTCAAATAGAGCTGAGGCCATATTAAGAGAGTTTTCAGACCCCTCAAGCTACCTCTTATACAAAATTGCAACTAGCAACAAATCTAGCTTCTTTTCTGGAGTTTGGAGACGAATGGGTCGTTCTACGAAACAGGTGCCATTTGGGTCCGCAACATATGATGAGATGTACAAGGCACAAAAAATGTGTCAAAGTGTGTTTACAAATTTTGGAGCTACCAAAGCAAGTGCTCTTATTGACATGGTGTATCAGAAAATTCTATTTCTTAAAGAGAAAAAATTTCATTTAAAAAATAACTGCTCTGTAACTAAACAAAAATGTATTTTATCCAATTACTCGATTAATCGATGGGATTTTCAGTAGAATACTCGAATACTAAAATATTTGATAGCTGCAGCCCTACACAGTTTCGAACATAAAAGAAGTATGAACTGTGATAAGGGTTGGAATCGAACTGGGCCCATTCAAAGACTTGTCCTCTGAACACAAGACTTACTGATTTAATTTTCTGGTTAAAGTTCAGATGTCGGTGTCACCGTCTGTTCCATTCTTGTGGATGTGTCACATCTTAAATGATTATGGAGTTTGCTTTTAAGACTTTCTTATGTATTAAGATAGCTGTGATTTAACTTCTCTTGGTGAATATAGGCAGAAACTCAAAATCTTTTTTCATGTCATGTCAGACCTAGTTATATCATTGATCTTCATCTTATTTTAACTTTACATTAATCCATATCCTCGTGTCTGTTTCCTAAAGAGCAAGACTCCTCATTGTGATGGAGATGATGGAGGGTGGCGAGCTGTTCCACAGAATCAGTCAGCACCGGCACTTTACCGAGAAGATGGCCAGCCAGGTCACCAAACAGGTACGTGAAAACACACATTTTATCTAACTATGAACCATCTGTTTGGTTTTACATGAGTCTGTGTTTCTTTGAGTGCGTGTTTTCCTGCAGCCTCATACTGAGCATGGTCAAAAGGAGAAGCACATACAAGCTTTAATCCAGCGTGTTTGAAGGCTACTTTGACCCACACAGGCTCACAGATTGACGTCTCAGTGTGATGATTCTTCCCTCTGTAGATCAGTCAAGCCTTGGAACATTGTCACTCCCTGAATATTGCACATCGTGACCTGAAGCCAGAGAATCTCCTCTTTAAGGATAACTCTCTGGTAAGCAGCTTATGTTACTCCATAAACATTGAAACTGTAATTCCAAACATGCACCACTACTGACTCCACTACCTTTGCAACACATCACACTGTGCTTACTTGAAAGAAAAAAAATAAACTCTGCTGGGTTTTAAAGCTGCAGTTAGGACTTGACTTTTGAGGAAGAGTGAGGAGGAAAATTAAACAGTTGTTTTTGGCAAGATGTGACATAGATGCCCTGGAGAATTTAAAGTAATCCAGTGTGCCTTTGCAGTGATAGACTTGGAAATCTACTCCCACTTTGGCATCACCTTCAACAGTGATCTCACTGGAACCTTAATGTATTGCTTGACACAGTTTCTCCTTTATATTTCAAGCAGACTGGTTAATGTTGCCTATTCATGCTGCTAACTCTGATGCGTCCTCCTGCACAGGATGCACCTGTGAAGTTGTGTGACTTTGGCTTTGCCAAAATTGATCAAGGAGACTTGATGACCCCTCAGTTCACTCCCTACTACGTAGCACCTCAGGTAACAAGCAAGACTGAGACTCATCTGAGACCAAGGATCTATTCTAGGTTTCTTAAATTCAGGAAAAATAAAAGCAGAAGCAGTTTCTGATGGTGTCTCTCTTGCTGCATTTTTACTTCCTTAGGTACTTGAGGCTCAAAGAAGACACCAGAAAGAAAAGTCTGGAATTATACCTACCTCACCCACTCCTTATACCTATAATAAGGTGAGCCTCAAAGAATATTTCAACATCGGTGTTTCTCTATCGATGTAGTTTTAGGACTGTAACTATCATCCTTTAGTATGTATTAAAAAAAATATAGAGAATTTTGTGTCTAAGGTTTTTTTTTTCTGTCATCCCTTAGAGCTGTGATTTGTGGTCTCTTGGTGTGATTATCTACGTGATGCTGTGCGGCTACCCTCCGTTCTACTCCAAACACCACAGTCGCACCATCCCGAAGGACATGCGGAAGAAGATTATGACGGGTAGCTTCGACTTCCCCGAAGACGAGTGGAGCCAGATCTCTGAGATGGCCAAGGACATCGTACGCAAGCAAGTCATTTTTATTTCTCTCTGCTCTGTTCTGGTTGTCTTATGCAACTCCATGAGCGTAGCATGTTGGAGGAGGGACTCTGCAGATTGGCCAGCTGAACGGGTGGGAAAAGTTGAAATGCTTTTGTGTTTTCTATCTGTTGTGTGGAAGCACACGTGAGATTTGGTTTTGGCTCTGGGTCTGTTTTGTACCATCTGGTGTAGTCAATTTGTTTTAGGACATTATTTTCTTTGTTGAGGTGTCCAAGTTAAACAAAGACAGCCTGCTTTAATATGCAATTTTCATTGTCCTGAAATGATCCTTACACTTTTCTTTCTCCCACTTTCCCCTATTTTCATCTACCACCATCCCTCTATACACGCCTTTATGTATAGCTTTTCATCTTCAATAATTTGTACTCTTCCTTTCCTCACCTTCTTTGCTGCTCATAGGCTGCTGAAAGTGAAGCCAGAGGAGAGGCTCACGATTGAGGGAGTCTTGGCTCACCCTTGGCTCAACTGCACTGAGGCCCTGGACAACGTGCTGCCCTCCGCCCAGATGATGATGGATAAGGTGAGTGAATAAAGGAGAACAAAGGGGCCAAAATCTTGCATTTAAAAAGATGGACTCTGCAGTACTGCTGCAAATTATTATTCTGCCCCATTATAAATGACCAAACCGCCCTAATACTTATCCTCTGCTCCAAGGGTGAGCAGATCCTGGGCCTAACTGTTTACCCTATTTAATGACAGGTTTGCTGTGGGTTTGGTGCTAATATCCAGTTGTAATAATTACTCAATTTGGCTTTGTTCTAACCTCCACTGACTGATTAACAACAGAACAATGCTGGACCCCTGACCCTAACTCCATGTAGGTCCAGTTTAAAAAGTCAGGTTGGCCTGGCGATGTGAAAGGGGTTTGTTTTTAATATTTTTTCTCTCCTTCTTATTGTTTGTTCCTTTTCATCCAGGCGGTAGTTGCAGGTATCCAGCAGGCTCATGCTGAGCAGTTAGCCAACATGAGGATTCAGGATCTGAACGTCAGCCTGAAGCCTCTCAACTCTGTAAACAACCCAATCCTCAGGAAGCGAAAACTACTCGGGTACAACTCTTTTTTGTTCATGTTTTTGAATCAACATTTGTACTCTCATGGTATTAAAGGTTCAGAACCATAAATTATGAATCATATTTTCATCACCTACAAGTCTTTTTCATTTATTATTTATCTTGATGTCCATCAGGACTTTGTACTTGAGCCAAATATCAAAGTTTTGTCTAAATTGTGTTTTTGGTGTGTGTGTGTTTCAGCCCAAAGCCCAGTGACAGTTTCTTCATTCATGACCCAGAGAATGGAGGAGAAGACTCCAATGTGGCGTTGGAAAAACTACGAGATGTCATTGCACAGTGTATTCTGCCACAAGCTGGTGAGTAAACTCAACTCAACAAACTTTTGATACGATATAGAGTATTGATTAATATTGATTTTAATGAACTTATTTCACTTAGCGTTTCCAAGGTTACAAAACACTTTAAAACCAATTAAAAATAGAATAATGTAAAAAACTAAACACAATAAAAGAAAAAACAAGCTGAGGATGTTTTTACAGCTTTGGCTCTTCTGCTATTTTCTTGTATGTTTATATGAAGCTTCAGAAATTAGACTATGAGCAGCGTGAGATTGGACTTAGACAGAGGATGGACAGAAATCCGACTAGGCATAGCTCGATTGACACTCCTAAATAATGCGATTGCTATCTGACTATGGTTGGATTCGGTGGGACTCAGGATGTTTCAGTACACCTCGGAGTGAGACGTTCTTGGCTGTCTGATTCTCATTTCTGCATGTAAACATAGACAGGATAAGACCCCCCCCCGGCCCCCCCCCCCCCCCCCCCCCCCCCGTGACTTTATGATTGAGCTGTGACCTTAGTTGGTCTGCTGTGTGCATGTAAATGCACTGAATATGTCTCTTTTAAACAGCCTAGTACTGCTAGTGTGATGAGTCAAGCAGCCATTTGACCAGGCTGGTGCTCCCTCACTGCACGTTGTAAGCAGACCCTAGAGAAAGTGTTTTTTGTCTCTCTAGGAGAAAACGAGGATGAGAAGCTTAACGAGGTGATGTATGAAGCGTGGAGATTCAACAGAGACTGCAAACATTTGAGAGATGGCTTGCAGGGGCTCAGCTGGGATGGCAAGTGAAATTTACTCATGTCTGCATCTCATTGGATCTTGGATCCCCTTATGTTCAACGTTCAACTGTTTTGCCTTTTGACACTTTCATCATTTGATGTTGCAGTCCTTGACCACCGGCTCTTTCATTGCAGGACGATCCTTCTCTGATAAAGTCGATCGTCTGAAGCTGGCTGAAATAGTGAAACAGGCCATTGAAGAGAAGACAAATCTGGAAGAATCTCATTAGCAAACGCTGTCTTTCTATCCTCTTTTATAGTGTTTATTATGACCCTTTTTAACCCACATCTGTAAAGAGGCTTTTTTATGTAAAATGTGCAGATTTTTTTTCTTTCATGGACTCACTTTCAAAGACGTATTGTACAGCTGTAGAAATATTTCAAAAGACTTGTTGGTACTGGAATTTTTTTATTGGAAACTTGCAAAGATCATAGAAGAAAAAATATATTTTCATTTTTGCAAAAAAAGGAGAAAAGATGAGAAAAACAGTTAAAGAAATTATTTTCTGGTAGGGAGTTTTCACCAGCTCCTCGTCCTGTACATCCATTTTTAAAATTTCAAATAATTCAGTTTTATTCTACTTCTTATTTTATGTTATTTTAACCACCTTGAAGAATTTTATTTATTTAAACAAAGAGTTTCATTATTTTATAACTTTCTGGTAGCCTGGCTGTGGGCTCTAAAAAGATGAACTGACTGAAATGTGACTTTGTTCTTCCACATACGCTGAATCTCAGACTGAGTTTAAATTATGTGAAATCTTTGGTAATGTGTAGCTCACGCATAACTGGTTTGTTTTGTAAAGGTCAAGGCAGAGAACATGTGAGAAAAGAAAGTGTCATGAAATTGACAGATGCAACTAAAAATTCATTTTGTCAGAACTCTTCTTTTTTTTTTTTTTTACAGTTTTTCTCAGTTGCTTTGGTACATTTCTTGAATCATCTTCGCCATTTGCATACATTGGGCCACAAGTTCTCATCCACATCACAACAAAGATCTTCTCTGTCCACAAAACCCTTCAACCAACCTCAACAAGTGTAAGCTTATGATTGAAACATTGTCCACAAGTGTGATAGATCTTTATTGTCCTTTTACAGGAAGTTTGTTGCCACTGTCTGTACAGAGGGAAGCACACACACATACTTTCCAGTTGATGGTTCATGAGATGGACCTTTGAGCTGTTTCAGAAAACGGATTGATCATTGGTTGATCTTATGCTTCACACATTTCTGTTTGTAACAGAAAGTCAGTATTTACCAATCCAGACAGATTTAGAAAAAAAAGTCTAATGGAATTGTGTGGAAAGATGCTTGACATATTATAACTTGTTTAAACTTTTTGCATGTGAAGACTTATGCCATGGACTAATGACAAAATATTATGGGCGGGTGATACTTTTCAACAGACCCATGATAAGCCATTTTGATTAATATGACAAAAGCAGTTGATAATGTAGGAATCAGCAGAGAAATGCACATAATCATTTCCATGGCTGTCCCAAGGCATTTGCAACTTGTTCACAGAAATGAGAAACTACTTTTCTGACGTGCAAAAGTGACACAATGATGTGAAGATTGAACAAGTAGTTTTGAGAATTTCAATTCTGATCTGAAAAATGAACCAAAGCAACTGAGAAAACTTTAAGCTGGTTTGAGACTTCATAAAAGAGACTAAAGAGGCATAAAAAAACTGGGGCTTTGTTTCTTTCTGACTCATAGATGAGTGTTTTTGACTCAGTCAAGTTTCACCAAGGCATTTTCAAAGCTTCTAATTGTCACACAGCCTCTTTAGATTTTAATTTAACATCATTTGATGCTGTTGAAAGCACCAATTAAGTCAAGACTTGGCTGTCAGACTGCTTTAGTTGTCAAGAATGAAAGTTGATGCTCAATCTTTGAGTTTAACTAATCCACACAATAGATGATGCTGTTGAAGTTTTTAATTGGCAGGTAAACTGAATTGTATCCTTTTAGTGCAAGGGTAAAAAAAAAGCTTTTGTGTGTCTTACATGTGTGATGGGATTTTGAAAACGGTCTCAAAGTGTCAGTTTATAAGTACTTTGTTTTTCCTCTGGTTCCAGTCTACCATGACTTTTCTAAAGTGATGGTTGATTTGCTAGTTTGACCTTCTCTAATCTTAATTCCTTTCCTTTGGGTTTTCATTCACTGGCAGTTTTTTAACCTGCAGTAAGACAGAACACAATGCACTTTTTTAACATACAGGTGTGCTCGTGGTTTGTCCTGGAAACATAAAACAGCTTGAAATACTGCAAATGCAAGGGCTTTCAAAAATACTCTAATATATCTGTGTTACTTTCTTCAGCTATTGTGTCATTTAACTAAATTGATACTTTAAAAATAATCACTCTAAGATCAGCTAAAGTTGCTGAGTCATCTGCTGGAATCCAGGCCTAGAGCATTTGATGTTTGAGAAATCTTCATGAGATTAAGTCCATGTGTGGTGTATTTCAATGAGTCAGTATTACCAACTTATCTTTTCTACTTGATTTCAATGGTCTGGATATCAGAATACTCATTCCCATAATTATTTTATACAGTATCATATTTACATCATAGATTAGCTAGAGTGAAACTACCCCTGCACTTTTTTATTCCAGTCATATCTGATATTATATCATCAAAGAGAAAGTGAAAGAAGGGATTTATGAATCAGGCTTTGATGGCTGAAGGGGCATGTCCTCCTGTTCAGTGCCTGATTGTCTTTTTTAATGATGTATTTTAGTTTCATGAAATTCCTCTGAAGTTTATGATGAAATTCCCATGAAAGATGACTTAACTTTATAAAGACCATATTTATGTAAACATTACTGCATTGACCATTTGTTTCAGACCTTAATGAAACTACACATCTATCCTGAGGTCTGAGCAACCATTGTTGTATTATATTATTGCTGCCCTTAAAACTTGAATCTTGAGATCTTCAGATAAACTAAAGGATCAGGTGTTCCTTAAGTACATTCTTCAACTTCTTAAGACAAATAAACCTTTTCAAGACTTTTTGTTTGTTTGTTTGCATTTTCATATTGTAAGAGGGCTGTTACTTTTCCTCACCATGTAAAATGCAATGGATAAGACTCCCTCTGTGCATGTCTTTGTATCCCATTTTGAATTAATTTCAAATCTAAAATTGTCAACATGATTCTGAGAGATCCCTTTAACTGTTGGTCCTGTTGATGGTGAAAACCCAATATTTTGGCATCTTGTAAAGGCCTTAGGTTTTTGGTCAAATGTGCCTTCTTGGTGGGGGCAGTCTATTCATCTTGGTTGCCATAATTGGAAATATATTAATGACAGGGTAAAGGGTAAACTCAGAATCATTGCGGTTGTAATTAGTATTTTTCCTGGGACTGACATACTTGGTTTTATGCAAGTATAGAAAAGTTGTCATTCCACATCTGTTTTACTAGTATGCTTATATTTGTAAACATTAATTTAGCATCATATTTGAGACTAGTCTGTCCTCCAAAAAGAAAGACATGATTTACTGGCTTGTGTTTCTTAAGCGAAATCCTTAAGCCACTGCGTTTTTTTTCTATTCCTTGCAAAGGGTCACTGGAATAGGAAGCTGTGTACCAATTTTGTTTTTTATTCTATCTCGAGGCTCCAGCTAGCTGCTAATCAGTTAGCACCGCTAACATCAGTGTCACAACGTATGTTCGTTAGCATCAACGCCCGTCAGTTAGAAAACATTTAGAAAATACTCAATTTTCTCAATCCGTCTCTATAATTTTTTATCTTTATTTTATTTTATTTTTTTATATTTATTTGTATTATTTGTAGTTTTGCCGTTTTCTAACACGGACTGGTAACTAACTGGTGGTTGTGTATCAATATGGAGTCCTTCACAGTGGCTAATTACGTCTTTTGTATACGTTACATCCGCGCATTATGTGGATTGAAAAAATGGGATATCGTATATTAATTGGCTAAACAATAGCCTAATTAACTTAACAAGTTCAGGCTCCCTCTTTTTTCGGGACATAATTTGGATAGTTTCAAATTATTGACCATTTTCCAAAATTACAAAACTTTTGCTCTGTTAAATTGCTGTCAATCCTGTTATTTTCCCTTCTCCCCTTTTTTTGGTCAGTGCAATCTTGAATCAAACATTTCAGGGCGTAATACCTTAAACTTGTCAGAATCTGCAGAGCCTTTCAACGTGGGCCTACTTCCTGAATCCACAAACAGCATACTTTATACTCTTTTCTACTCTGTTTATAAACATTTTGTCCTGTCTTGTCAGGGCTTGTTTTATGATATGCTGTTCTAAAGAACAAAATCCTCAAAGGAAGCATACAGGCTCGTTTAGATAGAATCTACCTGCTGTTTTGCTGCTTATTAATCTGGCTCAGTGTTACTAACAAATTCAGAGCAGAAGGCTGGTTATGAAAATACCACTGTGTCTAAGAAGCTGGTGCAGGATGCTCTTCTGACTGACCCAGCTTTGACACATTTCACAAAGAGCGTCTAGTCTGCTCATTAAACAAAACTTGAAAGGCTGAAATGTTTTATTCAGAATTTCTGCTTTTCCTCATTACCACTTGCTTCCGTTCTCCCCTGCTGTACGTATTTTCAGAAAGTACAGAGGTGAGTCTTTTTATTTTGAGTTTATATTGTAGGATTCGGCATCAAAGAAGAAAATTTGTTGATTTTATTTTACAGTTTTTTGTTTTGTTTTGTGGTCTGGCAGTTAATGTAGCATGAAACCTCCAAGAGAGATTCGCTGTACTTCTATCTACATATATATTTTTGCCCTTTCTGTCTTTATTGGAATGTCATCAACATGCTGACTTTGTAATAAAGGAATTCTTGGACTTTTTGAACATGGGTCTATCTTTTTTTTCCCCATTATGTGTGTGTGTACATGCTGAGATTACCAAACAGCTCACAATCACATTAAGTTTTGTCAGGTTTGTTTACACATTAACACTTGGTAGAAAAGAATTTGCCTTTTTGTGAGAAGCTTAAAATGATTGATTTTAATCCCTTGCAAAGCCTCTGTGATTTCTGCACAGCATTTCCACATGTAATTATCCTTTTGATTGACAGCTGTGCTTTTTCTTCATTCAAAAAGTGTTTGACTCATTGTCAGCTTTAAAAAGACGCCTTTTCAATGTAGTTAATTAAGTTAAAAATCTTTTATTGCAGATTGAATACAGAGCAGATAGAAATCTTGAAAAAAATTATCTTCAGGAAAGAAAAACATGTTCACATTGACACATAACCAAAATAATCTTGCTATCTTTATTTCACACATATTCAAGGCACTTATTTTAAAGTTTATATAGTATGTTGAAAAGCAGCATTTAGAACCCGAAATTTGCTCCCAGAGTACAAATCAAACCATTAAATGTTTGAAATATGAAAGTACAATTTTAAATACATCTTGTGTGTTGTACACTGAATTGATAGGTCTTTTGTAGCATCAGAAAAGTTATAAAACAGACCAAAAGATGCTGTACAGTAACAGATGAGATTCCTGTCATTTAAAGGAGGAAAAGGCACTGAATGGTTAACTTTGCCTATTTCTTCACATAATCACGTCCAAGCAAGCAGAAACACCAGGGAAATTTTACAGTTAAATACACAAGTTGCATTGATCCCATAAAGATATGATTGTGCCTTGTTGTTGTGACAGAGCTCAAGCTGCAAGTGTTTCCAATTCCATTAATGGGATTAAGTAGTTTAAAACTTTCAAGTGGAGCACTTAATCTTAGCTAAACACAGACCAGATCAATTTTTTAATCTGCACTGGAACTTTGAGTGTAAACGGGCTGAACATAATCTGTATGTTTGGAATGTGTTTCTTAGAGTTTTGGTCCATTTCCCACCACTACATATGTTCTGCCTCTCAGTCCAAAGTGCAATGAATGCTAGAACTTTTAGCATGTAGGAAATGAATTCCCCAAAGCAAGCAAACTGTAGAAAAAATAACAGCGCTCTGAAATTCACAAACATTACACAGAGAGCTGAGAACTGAGGTGTCTGCATAAAAAATGGAACCAAAACTGAGTTACAATCAGAAACGGATCAACAAATCCATCTCTACATAGCCCCCCCAAAACCCAAAGGAAGACAGTGATGTTTCAATAGGTCTGACTCAGTCCGAGTCTTCGTCATCCAAATACTCTTCAGCGTTGCTCTGTGTGCGGGTGATGTCTGAAACAAACACACAGACATTTATCAGCAGGAATTCTGTAAGATTACACTGCTTGAATGTAAATTCAACATATTTAATGCCACTTGCAACAGAAACTTCTGGGGTAAGCATCAACTATCATTAGCAATACCTCCATATTCTAAGCAAGGACATTTTGACAGACATTGATATTTTTTAAGGTCTGAAAGACAAAGACTAAATCATTTGGGAGGTTTTGGTTGAACATCCAGAAAATTAGTGCTGTAGTACTCTTGTCTTGTCTTGTTTTCTGTTCTCCCTTGAAAAGTTTTGCTTTGGTGTTGACTTTTTCTAATCTCAAGGTGAAGTCTTCATTTCCATCTACTTCGGCTAACTTTTAATTCCAGTTAAGAGGCTCACATCATTTTGTTCCCAGTATTAATGTGTAGCAAGTCTGCCAAGTTGTGTGTAAGTGCGGCGTGGATGCCCCCTAGTGGCCACTGTACTTACTGCCTCCCTGCTTCTTTCGAATGAGTGAGGCACACATGGGGTGGGTGGACATGTCAACCGCCAGTTTGTTCTCGTTGTTCCTTATGTCTAGCCTTGGATCTGAAAAAAAAACAACAACATTAAAACACTGCAGACTTGAAGTAGAAACAAAATAAAAATACTCTCTGTGAAGAGTTATGCATTTGGGGACCTAGAAGATGACAAATTCTGAATAATCTGCATAAGCATGGGGGTGCTAATTCTAAAACCCAAGATGAAGAAGAGACTTGATACTCACTCTTGGCCAGCAACATTTCCACAATGTCAGAGTAACCTTTCCAACAAGCAGCATGCAGAGCAGTGTCGCCAAGTTTATTCTGAAACACAAAACATTACATTACCTGCAGAGTTCTAAAATTACAGTACTTATCAGGGATGGATGATTTATTCAGATTGTGAGGGTCACAGCACAAGATTCCCACAAGTTTAACTCTTGTAAAATGATTGTTTAAGCCTTTATGGGCTGTAAAAGAAAAGGCATGAATAGCTCAGGTTAGCATTAACACGGATTTGTTGTATTATGAAGAGATCGTTGGGAAAATGTCTTTGAAAATTAGAAATTAGGCTGTACTTGAGAATAAATTCCAATCTCTTGCAACAAGAGATGTTTTGACCAATAAGTGATACTCCATGCCTTTTGAGCTTTTGGTGAACTCACCTGTTGGTTGAGCTCCACATTTGGCTGGCTTAGCAACAGCTCCACTACATCTGGTAGAGGAACAAAAACAACACAAATCCAGATTGAGATTACCAATCAAGAAAAGTCAAGTATAAACAATGGAGACAGACCAGGGGGGTATTCCACGAAGCTGGCTTAGCTCAAAGCCTGGCTTATTTGGGTTAGCCGCGCTAACTTTAGCGAGAGTTGGGTTCCACAAACGAGGCTTAGGGCTAGCGTGGCTTGGTAACCATGGTAAATTAGCCAGTGCGACTAGCCTGGTCTCGGGCAGGCTAAACGTCAGGCTTACCTTAGCTGCGTCTCAGAGAAGGTCAGACCGGCTTCTAAAAGACGCCTTGTGAACTGCAGGTGTAACATTAAATTAATCTATATCTGTAATAGATGATGTTCTTGTTCAGAAACATAAACTGAGACCTTTTGGTAACTTTTCTGACACCTGCTAAAAACCAAAAAGTCAGAAGGATCGTGAGGCTCCGCTTTCACGGTCCGTATTCATACTGAAAATCAAGATCAAGTGAGCTTTTGTCCTTCAGCTCCACGGGAGGTTTCCGTCCTCCCTGAGCTCGCTTTAGGACACCTGCGTGATCCTTTGACAGGTGAACTGCCCCAGTTATACTAGACTGGAATAACCGTGAGTCAAGACATGTCAGACACTAGACTGTCTGCCCTTACGGTAGGAAAGTTGGTGGCTGAGAGGTTAGAGAGTAGGGCACAGACGCACGGTGAGCCATGTTTTATTTGCGGCGTGGGTTCGATCCCACTTGTGGTAAGTATTTGAAATAACTGATTTTCTTTCTTCTGTCACCCTCAAAGTACAGTCAACATATAACAGAATAAAGGCACAAATTGTCTTATGATATAAAAGGTGACAACAGCCACAATTTTCCATAGAAATACCTTCCTTTACCGGCGGTCCGTTCTGATCATGATGATAATGTAAAGGTGATTCCACATGGTGAGATAACTTTGTGTCTTCCTCCTTATTTAGATATAGGGCACTGTATCACTGACACATCTCATCTGACAGCTTAATCATCTCTAAAAAAAAAAAAAGACATCTCATCTACATGTCTTTTTCTGCTGTTTTAGTCAGTGTTTGATGAAACATCACCCCATGAAGTATATAGGCCTATATATATAAACAGCTTTAATTTAATCAAGACCAATCTCCTCTGGGCCACAGCAGTGTGAGGAGCTTCAGAGTGAGAAGAAAAAGGGTCATCAAACTCAGCAGAAACAGTCAGTGTTGATTTGACACATAAGCATGATATTCTTGAACAAGCAGCGTCTTTGGCTTTGTTAATTGCCACAGTGTCACCCTTTTATGTGATTTTCACTTTGTAGTCATCATACGACTCCATGAGGGGTATTTTCTCCGCTAAGGGAAGCGTCTCCGCTCTCGGTTTTGACATGATTTGGTCATTTCGACAATCGACACGTCGGGGCTTTTTATCTACCGCGGACGCGCGCTTAGCCGCAGCTTGGATCAGCCTGGCTTGAATAAGCGTCTCTGAAAATCAGCTGAGCCTCGTTAGTGGAACGACTTGCAGCTAAGATTAAAGTGGCCGCTTATTCAAGCCACGCTTACCGGCGATAGCCCAGCCTTCTTTAGCCAGCTTCGTGGAATACCCCCCAAGTTCCTGTTCTATACACTACTCCTACACTTGTTTTAATTTCATGCAGCTGTGTGTCATAACTTTATGTAATTTTATCCAGTTCCCTGCATCAAAAACACCAGCCAAACTTAACAACCTGTCAGTTAGCTACTGTTTTTCAAAGGTAGCTCCTATTTTTGTCCTCTTGGTCCAAGCAATGTTTATATCCAAAGTGCATCTTCTCCTTTATTTACAAACAAAAAGATAAATACCTTTGTGTCCACCGTGACACCCCCAGTAGAGGGCAGTGTTTCCAGCCTTATCCAGCCCATTAATTCCCACTTTGTTCTCCACACATTCCCTCAGCCAGCACAGATTTCCTGTTGAAGTCCACAAAAATGTGCACATACACACAAAGTTAAATCAAAGGGGAAAAACTTGTGATGCAAACAGAGCTGAGAGCGTCATCAAGGCTGAGGCCTCTTTTTTGTTTCCAGGGGGAGAGGTTTGTGTTAATTACAGCGAATCATATCTGTTGCATTGAGAAAGACGTGATTTAAAGAAGTAAAAGAGTTGTCTCACCTCGTTTGGCTGCTTCATGCATTGGATTGTCAATAGATTCTGCATTCTCAGCCACTGGAAGAAAACAAAAGCAAAATCACTGCATTATTCAAGCTTTACTAAAAAACGGACAATTTCATACAAAAGAGACCTGGATTTAGAAGTCTTTGCTAATGAAAACATAAAATGTTGGTCAGTCAATATTTTTTTACTTCTCTCTCACCATAGTTACTTGGAATGAGTCCCGACTTTCCTCTGCACGTCCCCTTCCACCAGTTTGAGTCACTCTGGGGATAAAAGTAACAGACATCTTTGTTTTCAAATCCACCACAATTATAACTTGGGACAAAAACAGGACAGTGAAAACAACATTAAACGTGAGATGATACCATGGGAATAAAGTGATAGAAAAGTGCAATAAGATTTTTTTTTTTTTAAAGGGAAGAAAAGGAGAAAAATGTTGAGTAATCAAATGGAGGCTAAAGAAAGCACACAAGAATCCAAAGAAAGAGGAAGAAGACAAGCAGATTTTGTTTACTTACTGTGTCAGAGATGTATAAGAAGTCTCCTTCTTCGAAGTACAGCTCATCTGGCTAAGAATTAAAAAAGCAAGAGCATGAACTTTGCGTTACATTTTAGATACTTTATTTTTCCTGAATTTCTTTTTCTTTTCTATGAATTACTACCTGGAACAAATGCTGCTGTTAAACTTTATCATGGTTCAACTTCTAACTGCTGATTTGGGAAATAAAAGATGGTTTGCTGAAAAATAATTTTGTAAAAATATTTATAGTCATTAGGATAACAAGTTGGCTGAAAAAGTAATAGGGCTGAACAATTTTGGAAAACAAATTTCTTTTTTTTTTCTACCAATATTGCAATTACGATGTAGCAAGCAATTTTTAGGGGGACGTTTATCTTCTGCATTATTTACTAAACACAAACAATAAGTAATTCAATAGTTTGACTAACATGACAAAGGATATTGTCAACATTGAAACATTTCTTCCCTGCACTTTTTTCATACAAGGGGTATGGCTCTGCCAGCCACAATCATTCTACTGTATGGATCTCTGTATAGCTCACAGGTTTTTGCCAGAAAAACCACCATACTGACTTTAGCAGGTTTTAAGAAAGAACAACTACAAATTATCATATTCCCTCCAGGTCTGTGTAGATTTAACTTTTTTTTCCTTTGCAATTTGAAAATTACATTCTATTACATAGCACTGTCTGTTTCAATTCGATTAACTGTTCAGCCCTATAAAGTAATCAGCTGTAATATCCTCAGTTTTGAAATCTACGTGCCAAACTCGTTTTATTTTAACTTTTTAAGTCACATAACTCATTTTTCATTTAGCACACAGCAACTGGTTGAATGGTCTTCAAAATAAAGTTAACAAATGTAAAGCTCATACCGTTCTAGGGTCGAAGGTGAACAGGGCTCTATACACTTTGACTTGGCCTGTTGGGGAGAGAAAACAAACAAATAGCATGGTGGATTAAAAATTCTATAAAATGAACAGCAGAATATACTGGAGAGACAGAGGCATGAATTCACACAGGCTCCCACTTCACAACTCAGGTAAACAACCAGCTTGTCTAACTGCACTGATGCTACAATGCCAGAATTTCATTAAGGAGACACTTGTCTCCATTAGAGGCAATACACAGGGTGTACATGTTTGGAATATGGCTGCATGTGAGAGCAAAATGTAGCTGAAAGTGCTAAACTTTCCTCACACAAGGACAGCCAATGAGAACAATGAGAAACTCACATCACCCCCTTCAAACTAGAAGCAGCTCTACCTGAACAATGCAGGGCTGCACTTGATCAAACTGAAACCTAAAGCTCCTCATGTTTGCGCATGAGCACCAGTGTCTACTAAAACAACTATGCTTGCCTACGAGAGTAGTCATTTTTGCACACTTGATTGTATAACCTCTTCTTGTGTGTGCAGGCCTGGACTGGCTGCCCTCAGGGCCTGACATGGCTCTCTGCAGAGAGTCTGGTGTTAGCTCTGCTGCTGGAATGCTACCAGAGTGGTTGTGGCCTTAGCTGTCGACTGAACTCGTTCATGGAGACTAACACACACGCTTAAAGAAACAGTGGCATATTTGACATTTTCTGATCTTATAAATGTTCGTATATGCTGCTGATTTCTGGGAATTTTCAAACACAAAAATTAAAATGCAATATATTTCCAACATATTTATTTAATACACACAAAATTTAACACGCCAGCCAAAGTACTGTCAAAATTGTCCAGTCTTTTACATAGCACTGGCACTTTACATGACAGGCCACATTCACCCATTCACTGATGGCACAGTGCAGAGGGCATGTCAGGGTTAGGTGTTGCATGCACAGACACTAGGGATGCATGATATTATCGGCACAATATCGGTATCGGCTGATAAAAGCTTAAAAACATGTTTATCGGTATCAGCAGATATGAAAATTTCTGCCGATAGACACAGCCGATAAGGTGCTATTCAGTTAGGATTATTATTATTTTCCATCTGAAAAATAAGCTCCTTGAATAAAATGTAGCACTTCATTCATTTGCACTGCAGAGCTCTGTGTCTGTCACCAGGTTATTACAGTAGCTCTAAAATGATCAAATGCAACTTGGTTATGTTTAAAAATGCAGTGTACATTTAAAGTTCATGCGATCTAAAGAAATTATTTTTCTGTATTTCAATACTGAATGTCTGGAGTTTGAAAAAATAATACATTTCTGATTTATGGTAAAATCAAATGTTTTTTGTCTTGTTTTGTGTGTGTTTCTTAAACAATTAAGACTGTCACAATAAGAGTAACATAAATTCCACTACAGGATAGACTTAGCTTTCTTTACAGTTAAAATAAACAAACTAACTTGTGATAATCAGTATCGGTATCAGCCAAAAGGGGTTTCGATATATCTGCATATCGGATATCGGCAAAAATCCAATATCCTGCATTCCTAACAGACACTTTGGCATGATGGCAGCAGAACTTGGGATTCAACCCAAGAGACCATTGTGAGACACCCAACTCCACTGAGACAAAGCCGCCACAATAAATGTCCCAAAACACAACACTGTATCTGGCCTATTGGTCGGAAACATGCATGACTGTGTATGCATGAGTGTGTAATGGTCATTGCATATTAACTGATACGCAGTATGGGCATCAGAAAAGTCTGAAGAATCATTCATGTCAACGGTCAGTGCTTTCTCACTCAGCATGTGTACATCAAACTTGTTGCATGGAGGCCTGGGTGTGATGGCCTCCTGTGTTTTCACTTTATTTCGATGCAACCTGATGAAGCTGCCGGAAGGTTCAGAGAAAAGAAAAGGACTCACTTTTTGGATTGGCAAGGCAGAAGATTGATAGAAGACTTAGTTAATCCTAGTGATGTTTGGGTTACCAATAACTCCTCTCCCACAATAACAAAGGTCAGCTACCATACAGAAGCTTGTTTCCCTTTTCTCCTTATTGATACAATTTATTACACGACAGAGTGAAGAGATGCTTGTTTCTACCCACCAATTAGCCACGGGCACAAGTTCAACTGATGTAATGACTGGTCCCTGAAGGTGTAATATTAATGTTTTAATACCAAACAAGATGGAGAAGAAACATTTTCTGGGAGTGATACAGTACAACTTTATTGGATTACATGCACACATTATGGTTGCAGCACACTTTTTGAAACTGAATCCAAGACTTTTGATGACCCTAAAATAGAAAGATAACACTATTTGGCACAGCAGGAAATTTTATTCACATTCTCCCCAGATTAAAGCATCTTTTCACATCTTGTGAGTTAAATTAATAAAATCAGTCCACTTAGAACTAATAAAATCTAAAGTGTTTTTAAAAATCAAAACAATATATTTGGTTATTTTTGTGTTTTGATATCTGCCTTCACTGCTATGTTTCATCCATTCGTACATCTAAGACTTGGTGAGGATCCTCTCTCTGCTGGTTTGTCTTTGTTTTTCTAACAGGCCTCAAACACTGGACGGTTTGAAACGCCCCGCTGTGGTTACTCAAGGTTTCTTTTTAGCAAACACTGTCCCAGTGTGTCAGACTTAGAGGGGCTGCTGCTGCTGCTACACAAGCCCCGCTCTGTTCACCGCACTAGCATGTCTCGTCTGCAAGCCCGGTCATGTCGTTCACAACACACAAAAGATCTGCAAGGACTGGTCCACGTTCTCTGTGCATTTTAAAGCCCTGGCAACAAACTTGGATTTATTAAGGCTAAGTACATAAAAAATGGAGACAAATTTGTTCTCAGTGTGAAGACAATCATTGTCTGAGTTTCATGTGCTTGTGGGTTTGTGATGATTTCCAGCTGTGTTATTTTATTGCAAAACAACTCCTCCAGCTCTGCATGTCTGATCTTGGAGGCTGCTTGATTCCCCATTCCTGCTGGAAGCCCAACCCAAAGACCTCACCATATAAACCTCCAAAAATATGACACCAAGAGTCTATGATCCAGAATATGTGTAGTTTTAAAGCTAAAAATGTACATCTATCTCAAGCAAAGTATTCCTCTGTTGAATGGAAAAAAATGTACTCACAAGCCTGGGCCTGTTAAATACATTGCTCTTCTTCTATGTATGGAAAGTTATCACAGTATGTTGTGTATTAGATGCCTTAAAAAACAATGAAAAGACAAACAAAAAAGTTAGGCAACCAAGGTAACAAAATTCTGTTACAGCAGTGAGGTGGTCTACCTCTGGCTCTGCCATGTGTATAACTGAATAAATAAAGCTGGATGTCAACCGTGTGATGCACTGACTGCAACAAACCAGGCCAACCAGCCATCTGTCAGGAAAGACGATCTCACCTGATGTCAAAACCATGGAGCTGACTCATAGGCACACATAAAGAGTGTGAATGAAAATCCTTTCATTACTCTAAATATAGTACAACTCATGGCTTGATTTAATGTGGGTTGATAAACTTGTGCAAGTTTATTTGGGTCACTTATCAAAAACCAATGTGGTTATACAATCTAAAACACGCTACATCAGCAATAAGTTTAGCATCAAATCGCTCATCTTGTTTACAGTCTGTTTAATACTGCAATCACCATAAAAAAGACGTGCTAATCAACCGCAATATTAAACCCTTCATTCATTTTATGGTTTGGGGCTTTTGAGTTGTACCCCGTTAGGATCAAAGAGTTGATAATTTTCATTCTAGGGACTCAAAACACACACAATTGTATATTTTATCATATTACAAAGAAGTACTGTCTGTATTTACAGGTCAAATTAGTGGGGACTTTGTAATTTCTGTTATGTGTCATGTAAATACTCAAAAAGAGTACCAGTCCTCAGGAAAAAGAATCAGCCATGTACTGGACCATAGTTTTGGTTCTGGGCGTGTTTTGCACAATTTATCATCTCATTACATTTTTATGATAGTAAATGTTATTCATTCATTCATTTCTCTGTTTTTATTTTAAGGACAGAATCATAATGTGCTATAAATTTACCTAAAACCTTTTGTGAGTTCATGGACACATTTTTTTGTCTCTGTGAAGAAGTTACCAGAACAGAAAATCAAGCTGAGCTTGCAGGAAGTCAGCCTCATGTCACTGATCATGCAGACTTCTCATCACCTCTTAACCTACGACCTACAGAAACAGAATGACAGCAGTCTATGACTGGTGGAAATGGGGAAGTCACAGAGGCCTGCTACAGAGAGCTGGATCCTCCTGTCAATCTGCCCTGAAGGCACTAACCAACCCCACTGTGTGCCAGTTCCAACCACTAATGACGTGTAAGTCAGAAACAGTACTTTATGAACTCTCTTCATTATTACTAATGGCTGATTTTACACACAAACAAGAGAGGAGTAATTTCCATTAACTTTATAAGAGGTACTCGCCGCCCGCCCACTGGTATAAGGCTTACAACGCCATCAAGGTGTGCTGTCCCCGTAGGACTCTAAACTGTTTAGGCTGAATTTAAACAAAACTTAGCAAACAAAGTCTTACCTGGTTTAGCAGGCTTGGGAGGAGGCTTCGACATTTTCGAGGCACAAGGATAATACAAAACCAAACGCGCTGTGTTTTATTTTAGTCAGAAAACGTCGCAAGACAGAGGAGACCTTCACTATTTCAGACTATGAGGAAGTGCAGCAGGCAGCAGCACTACAGGCTACGCGGAAAAGTGGTGGTGCGCATGCGCAAAGCAAGATTACTTTTTAAAGTAGGCGATAGATAGATAGATAGATAGATAGATAGATAGATAGATAGATAGATAGATAGATAGATAGATAGATAGATAGATAGATAGATAGATAGATAGATAGATAGATAGATAGATAGATAGATAGATAGATAGATAGATACTTTACTTTGTCTATAACTAAAATCTACATTATGTGATGTATACAGTAAACTGCATTTTATACATTATATGATCTCTTTTTTGAAACATTAGTATATAAATTACTATTTCACTACGAATCTAAAATACAGATAACAATACTTTAGTAGTCTGAGATGAAAAAAAATTATCAGCCTTTATCCCAAGCACTGGATTCTCTTATTTTAGATCTTTTACCAGTAAACAAGGATTACTTATATTCTGATAAGGTTTTTAATGGCTTTCAACTAAAAAGGTTATCAGACTAACCGTTTTTTTAATTTTAATTTTAATTCTATTATTATTATTATTTCTGACCATTAAAATATCGAAAAATGTGTGTATCCTTACGGTTTTGTTTTTTTATTTTACTTTAAATTGTGACATTTAACATGATCCATTCCCTCAGCTGAATTCCCTACAACATTAAGTTAGATGTATTTTTGAACCTATCTGATTCTGTTTTGTTAAAATTGTGTCGATTGCTCTAAAGTTGTATCGAAAACGTATCTTCAGTTCCTATGTTTTATGACAGACCAACATATGTTGTCACCACAGTCTTTAGTTGTCACACGGTGTTGTTTTAACATTTATTTACAGAAAGCGGCCCATTGTTGTTCTTTTACTGAATGAGCAGGTCGTTGATGACGTAGGAGTTGCATCAGCGAATCACCGGCGACCACAGCGGAAAGCGTGTAGAGGGTTGTAGCGCTCGCCACGAATATGCCTGCTTACTAGCTGGCTATAAAGATGAGATGTTAACGAATTTTCTATTTAAAACTTAGCAGCGACACACCAGGGGAGCCGAAATGAAGACACTGGTTGTAGGAGTTGGTGGGTAAGTAGGCCGAGGTGAAGCCTGAACACTGCTGTCTGCTGCTATGATAACAACCATGCAAATAATTCCTTCATTGTTCCGTCTGGATCCACTTTGCCCACAGATGGCCCGGTGGAGCCCAAACATCATTTTCATACACACTTTCAGCCTTTATTCTGCCAGACAAGTTTCTGCTCCTCCTGCTTTTTTAATGTGTTAGAGGGAAAGAAGGAGAAACAAGTAAAAAAAAGTCACTGAAAGATGAGGAGCAGCAAGGCCAAGCCATCAGATCAATAATACAGCATGTAAATACCAGCAAAGTGCTAGCAAAGACTGCTAGAAGTCTAACTCTTATCAGTAACTTTGTAGATAAAATACATCGAGTTAGAGGGAGAAATTGGACTGGTTGGCTCACGTGTTTTTCTGACCCCTGTACCCAGACTCATGCTGTAAAGGAATGTCAAAATAAAGGGTTAGTTAAAATATACACCCACAAACACGTTTGAAAATACAACTGTTACCTCTGCATGACAACTGGTTCATTAAAAAAGGATATCTAAGTATGTGGTACAGCAAATTAGGCAATGGTGTATTTTAGATGCACATTCTGCATGTCTACCCTCATTTGCAGTGTTTATTATTGTGGCTTAATGTGTTTGAATAATAACTCACTGGGTTGAAAGCAGAGTTTCACATCCTTTCTGGTGTGAAAGTGTGTCAACCACACCCTTTATCAACCGTTTAGTGTGGTTTGATCTGCTCGACGGTTGATTTGGTTGCACCCCTTACCACACACAGCAGTGATGTCACAGTGAACACACCACAGCTTGACTGATAAGTTAGAAATAGATGGCAACAATAGACAATAACTAAATGATTTATATAAGACCAAAATAAATACTCATGTGGGTTTTACAGTGCAGAAATATAGGTGAAAAAACTCATTGTTATTCATAAAAATATGTGAATAATAAGTCAAAGCTGGCAAACCATCAGGACCCAGTCCTTTTGTGTTACAGCTGTTTTCTTAAGATTTTAATGCTTATATAATGGAAAGTATTAGAAATAGTAGGTAAAACAGTTGATGAAAAAAATATAAACTAAAAATAATTTTTATATTCTTGTTGGTGTCAGTATGAGGCATATGGTGAAGATTCATTTAATGCACTATGCCATGTCAAACAGTAATGGCTGCAGTCACATAATTTATACAGAGTATGCAAGGTTAGTATTACACGACTGTTCTATGTGAATATATAATTTTGCACTGCAGTGGGAGGAGTCTGAGGCATCGCTCAAACTCAGGTTTTGGCACCAGGAATCAGTATTTGGGAAGCAAATAATTATTCAAAAATCCTTTAACACTGAATGTAAAGGCAGCCAGTTTGAGGCTCTTAGCCTGAACTAAATCATGTGGTTCAGATTAGGCTGCATTAGTGACACACCCAGGAGTGCACCAAAGGGTGCAACCACTGGAGGTCAGCATAGACTTTAAAAGTTACAGCTTACCTCTTATCATTATTAAAGCATTTAATTGTTAAAGTTGGTGTAGAATTTTGCAGCCTAAGTTGTTCTCATTATCTCATATTGTTTTGATTTCAGGATGACCAATGGAGGGAAAACTACTCTGTCTATGAGCCTGCACCAGCAGATTCCCAACAGCTATATCATTGCACAGGACTCCTATTTTAAGGTAGATTCAGTCTTTTTCAAAAAGGATGTTGCAGAGTTACTCTAGTTGTCTGAAAGCTTGAAATAGTCTCAGTGGGTGCTTTATTTTTACAGGATGACTCCGTGGTGCCAGTGGACAGCCATGGCTTTAAGCAGTATGACAGTAAGAAAGAACACCAACCCTAGTTTTCCTGATAACAAATGTATGGATTGTGTAGATCAAATATTAACTTATTTTTCAACTAATTGTTTAACTTTTATACATTATGAAAGAATATCAGTTGTTAGCCCAGCTATTTGCAAAGGATTATGCGGAAATATGTGGACCCACCCTGTGCTGTTGTTACATTTTCTGACACAAATGATAACATCACTTTATTTTTTTTTCACTCATTTTGTTCATTTCATGGTCTGAAAAATGTTGAAATTGACAAAAAAAACCTGATAGAGTTCTTAATTATGAAAATCTGAATCCAGAAGATCAATAATTAATTACACTTAATGCTTAAAATGAGCACATGCCCTTTTCTGGCAATATATGAAGAATTTTCACTTTGTGTTTTGTTACAGTGCTTGATGCTCTCCACATGGACACCATGATGAATGATGTCAACTCCTGGAGGAGAGATCCTGAGTCGTTCCTGCGACAGTTTGGCCTGATGCCAGAGCAAACATCCTCAGAGGAGGAGGAGGTGTTTGTGCTGATAGTGGAGGGCTTCCTGATTTTCAATCACAGGTAGACACTTTGGGAAGTTACCGTTAATTCCATTCACGGACCACTTGAAAACTGTCACTGAAGAAACAGATGACCTATGTTTCTAGAAAGCTTGTTAGAAAAAAAAGTGCATCCTGACCATTTATTTTCAAGATAAAATTTGTTCCCCAGTTAATTTACCCCAGCCAGCAGCTCATCTGCTCTTGTTGATTTGACATTCGTGAACTGGGCAACCTTTAAATCAAAATGTAAGCAAAATGCAATTTACCAATGAATGATGAGCAATATTTCTGTTTAAATATGACTCTTTTGTCTCTGAGGAGATTCCTCAGGACATCCTCAACACAACATAAACACAACTTAATAGATTCAGCTACATAAGCACCAGCTTAGTAAGTTTGTAAGAAATAAACAGGTTATTTGAGATCCTAAAAATGAGGCTACACTAATAAAAAAAAAATCCATTAGCTCTCATTCTAATAAGATTTTGTTGTGAAAGTGTTATAATAAACAAAAAAGAGTTTTAACAGTGTTCGATGGCTCTTCAAGAGAGGTTTTGTCCTGATTTGTTGTTTTTTTTAGAAAGTGACTTCCTGGTTCATCCTGTTTTCCCTTAGTAAGAAAATTTGATGATATTTAGATACAGGTCCTACTGAGAGTGGTGTAATGACGAAGGACAAAATGCTCTAACTCATACTTGTGTGCTGCACTTCTCCAGGGCTCTGAATGAGTTATTTGACAAAAGATACTTCATGGAGATACCTTATGAAGTCTGCAAGAAGAGACGAAGGTTTCCAAATTTATCATTTGCTGCATTACCCACTAATTTCTCTCATTTTGGTGTTGTTTTAACACAGTCTCTTCACATTCTTTTCACACTAACATCCCTATTATGAATTCCCCTTGTCTTTGTCTTTGACTGACAGCTCGAGGGTGTACAGGCCTCCTGATCCTCCTGGATACTTTGACGGACACGTTTGGCCGATGTACCTAAAGAACAGGCGAGAGATGGAGAGCAGGGTCTCAGGAGTTGGTGAGTGATAAGTCTAAGGTGATATGTATTAGAGTGTGTTAAGGTAATGGAACAGCTGTGGAAAACAGCTGTTTAGACCATAAAACATGAAGATAAATAAGTGACGCTTCAGATGCATCAGATTATTTTGGAGGCAGATTTTGTGTCTCTTTGATTGAGACAGCTGAAGAGACAAGGAATGAGGACAGAGACCTGCAGGTATACTTAACCAGTGACCACTGTGACAGGGGACTGTAGCCTCTTCACATTTAAACCTCAGAGCTAAGCCAGCTCCCTTAAGCTGATGTATCAAAGGAAACCACAAAAACTTGTTTTTTTTAAATGTTTTCAGAGTTTCTGGATGGACTCAGTCCAAAGGAAGAGCTGCTAGATGCTGTGTGTAAAGAAGTTTATCAGGAAATAAAACGGCTGATGGGTAAGTTGTTAAAGGTTTTTTTAATTTATTTATTTCATTTTGAATTTGTTTCTTAATACAGCTGTACAGACTTCTACTTGAACTACAGCTCAGCTCCATTTGTAAATTATGATCAATAAATCCAAGTAAAGCATTGGGTCAGTTCACCTAAAGTATTATCTGCTATTTGCAAGACTTTGAAGAAAACCTCTAAATCTTGTGTCGTTGTTTTGTTCACAGAGAAGAACTGAAAGCTGTTTTTGTGTAAACCTCTAATGATGGACTCTGCTGCTCATATGGATGTCAGGAAAGTTTGTTTTTGATTATGACAGAAAGGACCAAACCAAGTGTTATTCAAAAGTTCTGTGAATGCCTCTTTCCTATTGTACTATCTTTAATACTAAATGCTGAAAAGTACAAAAAGTGTAGAAGAGAAATAATGGATGCTGTAGCATTTGAAGTCGTCCAGCTGGGCTCTGGACAGAAGCCAAGGAACCACATTAACCTGATGCCTCTGTTTTGTACTAATGGAAGAATAGAAAAGCTAAAGAGATGATGTTTTTAACCATGTAGAGATGATTTTTAAAGTCTTTTTCCCAACTTTGTACAAGTATTTCATTTTAACACTAGAAGACCAAATATTAATGCTGCTTTGTCAGTGCAGAAGACTCTTATTCATTTTATTACAATATATTGATTTTATTAAACACTAAGAATTGCACAGTGTGGTTTTAGAGTCTCATTTTTATGTTTAATGTTTTTCCCAAGGCATTTGCTCAGTTTTAATTACTTTAATTACTGGTTCAAAAATCTTTTTTTCCACCTGATTAAACTGTCAGTCAGCTTATCTAGGATCCAAACAATCATGTTAAAACAGGGTTGATGCACTGTACAAATTTTTAAATGAAAAGTTAAACCAAAAACTTTCAAATTGTAAAGATGCAACTGTGAAATCTACCTGAATCCACTGTAGCAGTCTGGGATTGACAGAAAAGTGTTTTTAGTTTTTGAAACAGGAGGAAATGCTTCACTTGCATTTCATGCAAATCATTGTCTTGATCAGTTTTAGTACAGTGTTGTTCCAGTTACCCCCACTTTAAAAACACAGTTTGGACCAGGTTTTGTTAGCCTTTTTTATATTATTATAAATTTTCCATGAACTTTTGCTTGCTCTCTTAATTTCTTGCTCTTAGTTTTTTGCTAACTCTCCTCCTCCTGCTGCTTTGTTGATGGAGTGCATAGTTTATTAACTTTTACCCCTCTTTGTCAAAGGCAGTGCTGCCACATATTCAAATAACCTTTATTCAAGATCACTAACTTTTCACAGAAATTTGTGAAAGGAGGGTTGCTTTCTGGGTTACCAAGATCTGTCGCCTTCTTTTTGTTACTTCTTTGGGAAATGCTGTCTGCATGAGAAATGCCTCTTTGTCACGAGGGTATTGCATCAATAGGACTGAAGAATAGAAATATTATGCAATACAAAACAGTTAAAAAAAAAAAATCAAAAAAACAGAAAAAGTTCCTGCATCATTTTAAGATGCAGCTTTATGCATTATTTTGTTTTTATTAAAAGGTTAAAGGAGTCTCTTTCTATTGTAATAGAAATGTTTATTCTATGTAATCCTTTTCTAAAAGCCTCCACCTTCAAGTCCTATAAATAGATCACCTTCCCCATTATCAGACTGAAACCTGTTTAAGTGCAGTATGAAAACTATTTCACTGTGTAGATGTAGAGCAGATTTTTTTTTCTTACGGCTCATGTTTAATTCTCTCAACATCGATATGAAACCTTCATCTAACCTTGAAGCTTTTCCCAGCAAACTAAGAAATAAAATTTTACCAAAAAGTCCGTGCTGTCAGCAGAATATTTTTTGTTTACCTCAGCAGTCGAGTTGCCTGACGGGTATGTGCAGTTGAGGAGTCACCACATGAGAATCTGGACATTCCTCACTTCCCTCTGCTGCACATATCCTCCTCTGTGTCGATATATATAAGTATGCTGCAGCCTCTTACTGTCGCAAAGTCTCTCTTACAGCTTGTCACATAATTTCATGCGAGAGTTAGCACCAGCTGAGCTGGAAACATGTCAAACACAGGATTTCCTGCATGTGTTTGTTTGTTTGTTGTCTGCTGCTTCGGTTGCAGTGGAGCTATGCCGACTAAAACCAACCAAGAGGCGATAAACGACAGACCTGTGATCGGTGAGTGATTATGGACACTTAGCAGACAGAAACTCGAACCCTTATAGTCTTCCAATTAAAAGTAGAGCTACTCACAGTTTCATTGTCAGGGATATCTTCACCATTTTTTGTCTCTTAGGTATTTTGACGCAATTAGTGTCAGATGAAGTTATGAAACCATTCGGGAGGACCTACATACCTGCCTCCTATGTGAAATACATCGAATCTGGAGGCAGCAGAGTGATGCCCATCAGGTGAGATGACTCCTCTAATGAGCTTTATAACAGTAAAATAAGACCTCAAACATTGAAAAGTATGTCTTAGTGATTGATTACCGAGCAGGTAGAGGTACTAAATTCATTAAGGCTGATATAGTTTTTAATAAGTATCCTTTTTAAGTGTTTGTTTTGTAAAATGTTACTAAACTGACCAGAAACCAGTTGTTTAAATTATTCATGTAATATGCACAACTATAAATTTCACAGTCTTATCTGAATTTAAATGACAATAGAAAAAAAAAATTCTCTAATCTTAAAAAAAATTTGAACCAGGAAATGTTTTCCAAATTTTGAAAGGTTGATAAATGACTGATGCAAGAAGAATAATCTACATATTTACCTGTAACAAGACTTTGATAACCTGTAAAATTAATAACTGCAGCATGTTTAAAACTGTAAATGACATTTATTTGATCTTTTTGACCTGTATTTCCTCTAATGTTGAGGTTTGCTACAGAGCAGCAGAAAGAAGAAGTTGGTTTTCTGTCCCCTATAAGATTCCCTTTGAGATTCCTTGTGTGAATTTTTTGACAGCTCTGCTGTAAAACTATCATAAAATGTAGTAACTGTAAATTGTTTGTGGTCTTCAGGTTGACTCTTTCTACTGCTGAATATGAAAATATCTTCAAGAAGATTAATGGGTAAGTTGTAATTTCCCCTGCTGTCTTTGCATAGATTACTTTTGATAAAAACACATTGTTTCCTGTTATTACTCTGAACCTTCGCTGCTCTAATGCTTTGATGTTTCTCCAGTTTGCTTCTCATTGGTGGAGCTGTAGATTTGCAGACATCAGAGTTTGCCAAGGTGGCGAAGATATTTTACAATCTTGCACTGAAGGTTTGTACAGCAGGACTTTAAGGCTTAATTGTTCCCTACTAACAGTCTGTTATAGTAGACTGTCTGACTTAATGTCTGTTTTTGTTCACTATCCTTCTTCAATCACATCTTTTGAGTCCTATAAATTAAAATACGTCATAAAACAGTTTTCTCTCTTACACTGACAACTACTGCTTTCCTTCTTTATGAGACCACCACAGCATTTCTGATTCAACTTGCTGGTTGCATGTGGAAAAATAAAGCCTGCTTATAATGAATCAAATCAACAATCCATCCGGGAATTAAAGCTTTTCACTCAGGAATGATTAAGTTAATATTAAAGAGGGGGTATTGTGTTTTCAAGTATTGAGCAACATGGATGTAAAGTAAAAAAAAACCCCAAAAACTGGATCTCTACACTAAATATGTGTAGATTTTCAAAGCAAAACATCTTCTTATGTTGTTGAAACCCCTGAATCTGCCTGTAAACTGCTTGAAATAGTAAAATCTCAAAAATAGCATTACATCTTCACAGGTTTTTCCGAAAAATTGCAGAAGTGAGGATGTCTGCGTATAAGGATCTCCTAACTGGTTTGTGTATAGCTTTAGTAGTGGGCCACAGACATCAGCATCTGCTCATAGCTTTGCCACTAACAGACTTTCAGGGGACTGGCCAACCAGAGGGAAGGGGGTTTGTGGAGCGAGGGCCTTAAAGAGACAGCAGCTTAAATGAAGCATTTCAGGCAGGGACTAAATTATGTTTTTTTTTACTAAAACAGAGAGAGAAAAAAAAACATTTGCGTACTTTGTAGGTTCAGGGGTACCAGAGGAATAGCTAAAGCCTACAAAAGCATACCCCCTCTTTAAGGTGCAGTGCTGTTTCTGTTATCACTTTACCTGCGTATCCATGATAATACATAACACACTTGTCAAATCATAATTTCTACTTATTAATTCTTGACTACAGACTGAAAAAATAAATTATTTTTGATGTTTATCACTGCTGTTGCTAAAATGGTACTGTGTTCCTCTGGTGTTCTTTATGAGACGCCCCATGTGACAACCTTTGGTTTAGTTGGATGTAGGGCTGTAAAGCTGAACTTTGGTTTCACTTAAATTGCCCTGATGTTGTTACTATGACTTGCCAGTTGTTGTGTAGTCATTTTAGAGATGACAGAATCATCTGACTCATGTGTTTGTGTTCCAGGCCAATGACAGAGGGGAATTCTTCCCTATCTGGGGCACCTGTATGGGCATGCAGCTCCTAACTGTGTTGGTGGCTGGAGAAAACCTGCTGGCAAACACAACAGCTGAGAATATTGCAATGCCACTCAATCTCACCACAGGTTACAACTTCTGTATTACTATTTGTGTGTGTCATATTTTTCAGATTTTCAATATGCATTTATATAATGTGTCCTGAAGAGGTACAATGTGGAGGGTTTTACTTGCATTTCCTGATATCTACCAACAGATGGCAGTAGAAACAAGTTATAAAAGGGTGTTTTGGTCCTGAAATGAAAATATTACTGCCAGCAAGTTATTTTGAAATATTTCAGTGTCCACATTTTGTGAAAGTCTTTAATGAAATATTACTTTTAGACCTGGAGTGGTTAGAAAAGTACACACTCACAGACCCACCTCTGTCCCTGCAGAGGCCAGCTCCAGTCGGATGTTTGCGGGTCTCTCTGATGAGCTCATGAAGGCTTTATCCCGGGAACCTCTGACAGGCAATTTCCATCACTATGGACTCACAGTCAAGGTAGTACTACTAATTGATACTGTTAACCTTTTTTTTTTTTTTTTTTTTTTTATAACAAGACACTTTTGAATAGAAAGTAAGGTTCCAGAATCAGAATAAATCAGGTATGGTGTTAAAATAAAACCCTTTAAGCTAGTTTTATGAAAAGGCAACTACTCATTTGGCAGTTTCTATCCTCAGTCATAGTGATCTTGAGCCTCTGAGCTGTTATTTCAAAGCTCTGTTCCTTTTCAGATGAGTCTGAACAGATAAAAGAACCCTGTAGCAGGATCTCAAAGAGCCTGCAGGGTCACGCCAGGACAAGAGTTGTGCGATGCACTAAAAGTCAGACCATTTAATATTCTCTGAGTGAGAGAACAACCCCCTCTTAATTAACTGTGAAATTTCCTAAGACATAAAACCAGAAGCATGTGATGAAAAATCTTCAGTCCATTTAATTGATGACATAAAAAAGGATGTCAGAATGTAATTCTTTGTGTTTTCTATCTTTATGATCTAATGTAAAAAAACAAAAACAAAAACAAATCAAGAACACACAGTTTCAGATGAAACACCAGTGATTTTCAAAAAAATACTACCAAGTAATTAAGACATTTTTTTTCAGACTTTCCAGGAAAATGAGAAGCTGAGGACTTTCTTTTCAGTGTTGTCTACAAATGTTGCTCAGAATGGAGCCCTCTTTATCTCCACACTGGAAGGTAACGGGACTGTTCTGTTAATTTGACCGTCATTGCTGCTTTAGTCTAACAGATGAATAAGTGAATGTTTGTGTCCTCCTTTGCAGGTAAAAAATACCCATTCTATGGGGTACAGTGGCACCCTGAGGTGAATCGTTTCCAGTGGGACAGAAAGCTGAACTTCCCTCACTCTCTTCATGCTGTTCAGTTATCTGCTCAGCTGGCTGAGTTCTTTGTTCAGGAAGGTGAGAATACAAACACATATGATCAATAATGACACCCACTGATTGTATCAGCGGGTCTTTTTTTTTTTTTCTATTACTGCGGGAGAACAGGCTACACTCAAGCCCATATGAGATTATGTTAAACTATTAATACACCAGTTATCTCCGGTTTTATAAGACCACTGTGGATAAGTCTCAAAATAAATATCCACAACTGATTATTTTACAAATCAGCTCTAATTAATATCCAGAGTACGTCAAACACAATTTACTTAATTACATCTGGTACATATGGAGCGAAGAATGGAGACAATTTTGCTGGTATCTGATGACAGTAATTAAATCTATTATAAAACATAGAGTCTGACTGCTGATGAACAAATCAGTCTAAACATCAGACTATCAGGTTTCTCAAGGCCCACATGCAACAAACTGTTTAACACTCAGTCTTTTGACCAGGACTGGTTTGGATGGTTTTGTCGCATGTTTAAACTCATTCATATGAATGTTTTAGTCTGTGTGCACTCTGTTTTTTTTCATGAATGCACCAGATCTTCGGAGACTAATAAGGAATACAGATTTTATTGTTGTTTGTTGGTTGATTATTCATCATTTTTATTGACTATTAGTGGTTCCCACACTGAGAAATATCTTCTGAATTTTTCCTTTGATTTGTTGACTGTGGGCCCGTGTAGTTAAAAATCTTTGTTGTTTTATATCCTGTTCTTTTCCTATCTATTCCAGTCTCTTCTACTGTTTTGCTGTTCTCCTATAATTTCATAAATCTCACTTCTGCTTTGCTTAGGAAGGAGAAGTTTACATCAGTTTGACAATCCAGAGGAAGAGGCCTCGTCACTCATCTACAACTACACGCCTGTCTATGCTGCAAACTTCACAGGATATGAACAGATCTACTTCTTCTGAGCAACAAACTACTTGGCCTCCAAATTCTCAAAGTTTCATCACAGTGGGCAGAGCTTTCTGAAGATGAACTCGTTGTTTTAGGGCACTTACATTTGATGTTTTTGCAGATCAGATCCATCATTGGATAAATAAACTCTGATTTAATTTTTGTCATTTTTAACATATCTTTTAAAGCAACATCTGGATGGATTTTATTTACAGCTATGTTTTGGATACCATTATAGATGACAGAAATGTTGAAATAATTTAAACATTAAAGAGTATAAGATGAGTATGTCACCACAAGGTCTGTTTATGAGCTGGTCTTAAATTTCTAATCTAAACACATCACATTCATCAGAAGATTAAATTCCCTCAAAACGTATGATGTTAGATTTTATTCTTCACTGGGCTTTCTCCAACAGATAAAACTAAAGATTATACCGTGATGGGTGGACTTGATAACAATGGAAAAGTCTGAAAAATGGAGTCATCGTTGATCAAAAATTTGACTAGCCCTTTATTTTAAATCATTTTGCTAAATTTATAATGTAGTCAATTTAAAATTTTTAAGGAATCTAAAGGAAGTTTTCATTTTTACATTTTAAGCATGTTACAAGTCTTTATATACATGAACAAAATACACTGAACTTATGGGGGTCAAATGGGTCATATGCCAAACTTTTACCCTCAGGGAAGTTGAAATAAATCTTACCTTGTCTTAAAACATGCATATGGAAGCACATTCCAGCCGGTTCAAAATAATCAATTATTAAAAAAAAACTTTTTCTGTAATTCTATTTATCATTATTATTATTATTGTTTTTATTGAAATTATTATTATTATTATTATTATTATTATTATTATTATTATTATTATTATTATTATTATTAACAAATGATTTTATTTTTATTTTTTAACTTGTCCTTGTTTTCCAAATTGGCGTCCATACTGGCATTACTAAACTGAAAAAGATGGAAAGATACACTGACAGGCCCTCACAACGCAAGCTGACCCAGACTGCTTGCTGATTGGCTCCCTCGCCTGTCAGTCACGTTTGTGGGGGCGGGAGCAGGAACGTCGAGCCAGTGCTCTAGTTTTCTCCTTTCTCAAACAGATGCTGCCGCTGGGTCAATGTTATGCCACCTATTAATAAAAACAGAGTCCAGAATAGCCACGAGGAGAAGAAATAAGAGGACATCCACGTCAACATTTCTTCTTTTTGACACGACAGGAAACGGAACAAAATAATGTGGGAAATCCAAGCTTCAACTTCCGATAAAATGCTGTCTTATTACATTTTATACGGCGTGTCAAGGTGCTAACGTCTCGCTAACCCTTCAAACTGCTCGTGCACTTTGTTCGTGGTCACCCTCATCCGTGTGCTCGCGTGGAAGAAGCTGCGCCTTGTTGGTAAACACGAATCCGACCCCGCCGGCAAGGACTCCCTCTGGTGCATTGATGCACCCGTTTCAGTGGTGTAACGGTGAGCAGTCATTTTATTGTGTCCGAGCTCTGTTTAGTTAGGCCTAATGTTTAAAAATACAGCCTGTTATATCAGAACACTGCAGCTAACATGACAGGAGTATATTAGACTGTAGGCTGTAGTGTCTGAATCACCCACTGTTTCCAAATATAGACATTTCCATTGTGAGGAGTCAGAAAACACAAAAATCACTCCTGTTTGGACTTGTTGGTCGTGTACATTGAGTTTAATCACTGTTTATCACCACAATGAAATGCATTAGCAGAATGTTAAAATCCCATAAATGGGTTATCACTCTGAAAGGCTGTGTAATATATTATATGCGTGCTCATTGATGTATTTTTTCCAAGATGTAACTCCACAGAGGAGTGGAAACCAACAGGAAAATCCCAAACAATGGAGTAAAATAAGGTTGCTTAAGCTTTATCTCAACACACAATCATTTCCATATACAACTACATTATCATAAACTCTTTTGATAAGGGGATAAACACAAATGCATTGCCACTAATCCACTCTGTTGATCATTTAAATGCCTTTCATGCTATTTTGCCACTGGTTTCCTGATTCAAGCTTACTTTGAAGGAATTAATCTCTTTCACGTGTAATGTAAGATTAAACAAAAATGAGATTTTGTGTTGAAATGCAAGATATGGTCACTTTTTCACCATGTGCAATTGTCAAGGGCACACTTCCTTTGTGTAATGCTAAGTGACCATTGCAGAATCAGTGCACACAAACATAACGGATGAATAAACAAACAAATGATGGCACAACAGGTTAATTTAAAGTGTCAAAACAACACATCAAGAAGCTATTTGGCACACAGTTGATAATGGAATAACATTGTAATTTCTTTACCACTACCTGTTAACTCTTTTCTAAATTAATTAATGATGTTATAGATGTCTTGGTCAATAGGGTCCTTTATTTCCCTCTAATTTATTCTACTGAGAGCCACACAAGGCCGGCTTTTGTGCTTTGTTAGATTTTGCCTCTAAGGCTAATCATGTTTATACTGACTCTATCTTTCACTCCTCTCTGACGCTCCTTGTGGCCTTGACAAGTTACCTTCAGCTGTGACAAAGTCTGAACAACCCGTGTATCATGTTTAAAATAGCTTTTTTCACACAGAGAAGCTTTTGCCTCTTTTCACACAAGTATGACTCTATTAACTGCAGCGAAATTACACGTGTCACTGATGAAGATGCTAGATTTGGGGTATTTCATTTTTCATCTGACTTTAGTGTTCATGGAGTGCAGCAGTAACAGCCTTCTTGGGGGACTGTTGTTGGTGTTCAGACAAGAACAATTACTCCCTTTGTGCTGCTGGCCATGGGGGAAAACACACACACACATACACACAGAGCCACAAATGGTATCAAAGAGTGACATTCTGCTGGAAAAATGAGGCATTCTCCTCCCTGTGCCTTCGCTCAGCGTCTCCTCTGTGTGTCAGTGTGTGTGTGATCATGCTTGTTTGTCCCTGCGATTATGTGTGACACATGTAGCGCTTTCATGCTTTCAGGGGTGAGTTTGGGGCCCAACCTACTTTCTTCTTCTTGGATGAACTGGCAGCAGTCATCATGCATGCAGGCTTGAGTGTTCCCCCCCATGTGAACTGCTGAATATTTGATAGGAAGTTCTGTCTTTAGAGCGGGAAAGCAGCGACGGCAGAAGTAGCTTTGTGTTAACGCGGCAGTATATGGGACAAAACCCCTGAAGGCATCTCGTAGGGGCTGTCAGCAAAGCTGCCATAGTCAAGATATTCTACAGCTCCGTCAAATCACGGAGGGATTCTCCTGCCTTTTGTGACCAAAAAAAAAACAAGAATCTGCCTGACAGCTGAAGCTTAACATGCATTCTGACTCAATCTTGTCCAAAATGGGAATTTAAACTCGCCAGCCTCAATCCTTTTTCCTGCATCTGCTACTCTTGGCACCACGGCGATGGGGGAGCATCTTGAGTGTGCCACTATATAGGTCAGTGGTCATGCATGGTGGCCCCACCCAAAAGTGAACATGCTGTCTGCTTTTGACACATACAAACGTGGAGGGAAGCGAGAAGAAGTGAAAGCCCATCCATCCATACAGACGGGCAGACAGTCGTGACATAGCAATCACAAAGACTTGAATACGATGACCCAGATAGAGAGAGCAAGCAGCAGCAGCTTCACAGGTGATTTGTGGCATCAGCTGTGCACTGACATGAATACAAGAGGAGATAGCCAACAGCCCCACTCACTGTGTCTTTATCTGCTGATGGTCTTTGTGCTGCAGACACTGCAAATGTAAACATGGTGGACGACATTTGGGCTCACGGTCTTGTGTCCAGTGTCTAAGGTGGACAATGAAGTCATGAATATGGAGGATCTAATGACATGAAAAGGGGTCTGTAGTGCACGTTTACCAAACACATGTTGTTATTTAAAGGGTGATTCTGTTTATTTTCAGCCAAGGAGCCAGTAGCCACGGTTACATGAGGAGTTTTCCGTCTTTCTGAATGGAATCTTTCTGAATGACTTTTCCGAAAACAATAGTATACATGGAAAGAAATATTACAATCTCTGGTCTACATGTGCTGCTGTAATCAAACAGAATACTCAATGGGGCATGTGCAGAAAAACGTAAACATCACGTGATTTATCAAAGAAGGAGGACAACGTTTTTTTTTTTATCACGGTATTGCAATACTCCGTATTGCGAGTGTCCGTCCAGTCTTGAAATTATGTTCAGTTCTTCAAAGTTTGGATCAAAAGCAAACTTTCCTCCACCCCTGTGAAACCGATTAAATGTCCATTCAGATTGGCACTTTTCTTTCGGAATGAGGTGTATACAAAGGTTAAATTCTTTCACTTTGAGCAAATCAACCGAATGCAAGCGGAATATTTGGGTCTATGTATACGTGGCTAATGTTACCTTATCTGGGCTCTAAATTCTGATCTGTTTAGAATTTAGTCCATTGGACAACACTCCTATAGATCTTGCATGAGCTGTGTCAGGAGGAGTGATGACCTCAGTATTTATGAAACCTTGGCCTTGACCCTGCATCTGACCTCTAATTAGTATCCGTTTAATTTACTCATGCACCTTAACCGTGCTGATGAAGGATCAGGCAAAGGTCTCTTGTAAAGATCGCTTCGTGCTGAGTGAGGTAATATAGTGGTCTTGAATTTGTATTCATCATAAATGGATGATCACTTCTCATTCAGAGAGAGTGGAACTGAGAGGTGGAAAGTATTGATCGTCTCATACTGCAATTTCCACTGTGAGGTGGGAGAAATGTCAAATAGAAATGTCAACGTGTCACTTTGGCTGCAGGCAGGACTAGAAATACCAGGATCGATAAAAAAAAGAAAAAAGTTGGCCCCAAGAAAACAATACCCACCACAGGGAAATGAAGCCTGAAAAGGTCTACATTCATCCCTCTGTTTGTCTCTCCATCATCCTTTAATTCATCCTTCCAAATGTTATTGTGATATGTAATCCAGGTATTCATCTGTTCTTCTCTCTGTCTCTCTGTGCATGTGTCTGCATTATGAGCCCATCCCCCTGAGATCCACCCCTTCAAATGTTGGTCTGACCATCCACACGTCATCCATATATCCATACATCGTACTCACAGGGGACTACTCATCCATCCTTAAATCCATCAATCCATCATCCATCAGTCCATCCATGAATTCATCCAATTGTCCTTCATGCATCTTTTTATCCATACATTAATTCATCCATCAGTCTATTTGTCCTCCATCCATCCATCCATTCAGCAATCCATCCGTTCAGCAATCCATCCATAAATTCACCCATCCATCCTCATTCATCCATCCATCAATTAATTCATCCATCCATTATCCATCAGTCCATCCATCTATCCATCAGTCTGTCTATTTATCCACAAATCCATCCATCCATCCATCCATCCATCCATCCATCCATCCATCCATCCATCCATCCATCCATCCATCCATCCCTCCCTCCATCCACCCATCCATCCATTCAGCAATCCATCCATCCATCCATCCATCCATCCATCCATCCATCCATCCATCCTTCGGTCCATTCACAAATTCATCCAGTTGTCCGTTATCCATCAGTCCATCCATCTATCTTTTCATTTATCCACAAATCCTCAATCCATCCATCCATCCATCCATCCATTCATCCATCATCCACCCATCCATAAATTCATCCATTTATCTTCCATCCATCTAATGCTGAAGTATCTATCATCTATGTTTCCATTTACTTAAAAATCCTCTCTTTATCCATCCATCCAAAGATTCATCCATTCATCTTCCATCCATCTAATGCTGAAGTATCTATCCATAATTGCATCCATCCATCCATCCATCCATCCATCCATCCATCCATCCATCCATCCATCCATCCATCCATCCATCCATCCATAATTGCATCCATCCATCTATCCATAGATCATTCCATCCATCAAGTAGCTGTCATGCAAGTCCTTCTATTCATCCATCATTCCTTCATTCCATTCACCCTCCATCTATCCATCCATCCGTCTTTCATCCATCTATCCATCCTTCCATCCATTCATCCATCTATCCATCCATCCATCCATCCATCCATCCATCCATCCATTCATCCATCCATTCATCCACCCATCCATATTTGTATCCATCTGTTGATCCATCCCCATCTTTGTTTTCTTTCACTCTTTTATGTAATCAATTTATTAATCTATTCATCTCTGTAAATGAAACTCTTCTCTCTTTCCTGAGATTTCTGTCTTTTCCATCCAAATAGTCAACCATTCAAGTGTCTACTAACACTCAGTAAGTCAACCAATCAGAGCCTTTTACATTTATATCCTGTTCTGGGTTTTTCAAAGCTACAGCGTGTCCCAGCATTCACTTGGCAGATGGAACATTCACAGACACGATCACCACTGCAGTTAAAAATCCACCTGTCCTAGATCTCGTCAGAGCAGGGACAGAGAAAGAAGAACATTCAAACTTAACACTTAAATAAGCAGCAGCTGAATCGGTTCATGTCCTGAAGTTTTCCTATATTTCACTCAGGAGCAAGATGAGACACTTCAGGCTTTGTGTAACACTCTGCTTCCTGTTTCTGTTCATATCATCGCCTGTGATGAGTCCTGTGTTAGCTCTGATTCACTATCACTCTCTGGGTTAGTGTGACCCTGATCTCATATAGCCCCCTCTCACATGCAGATACTGGCTACTCATTACTCATACATGCACAGGGACATCTTCTCAGAGTGTGTGTGTCTCCAACAGTCTAATCTACAGCGGCTTCTTTGCATTACTTTCTCTGGGAATTGAATGTACTCTTCATTTATCCCTTGAGAATGAACAACACAATAAACAAAGAGCAGTGAATTGTGTCAGCATTATACACTGCATTCTGTCCAATGTCATGCTACATTTGCTCTTCCGTCTTCACCCTCCCCCACCTGGCTACCTCTCACCCTCTCACCCTCTCTACCTTTCTACCTCTGACCTTGACTGCAGATGGCCATGCTGCAGTGATAATCTATTTCATGGTAAAACAAACACACAGGAGAGTAGCTTCAAAGTAGGAAGGATGAGACAAAAGAGGACACCTTTAATGGGAAAACCATCTGTTTGGATTGGAGTGCGCTCAAAGTTCTCCCTGGAAGTCCTCAGTTGAGGACATGAGACATTTATTTTTACAGTGATTGGTGTTATATATGGATGGGACGTCTGATCTGATTACCACAAAAAGAGTCTGAAATGTTTAAATAACACATTTAAAGACTCATCATCAGTTTATGGCTTAAATTTGATATTTTCTTCACCTGTAAAGCAAACACCATGACTTTGACTCATGCTTGTTGCTGTTGCTGTGTTTTTAAACCCTCCCTCTGTCTGTCTTCAGGGTGCTTCTGCGGTCTGGGCCTGGTTTACTCCAACAAGTCGTGCACCATGCCGCCCATCACCTTCCAGGACCTCCCACTCAACATCTACATGGTCATATTTGGGACTGGGATCTTTGTTTTTATCCTGAGCCTCATCTTCTGCTGCTACTTCATCAGGTGAGGAGCAAGGTTATAATAGTTTTGGATTTGTCATTATAGTTTAGTTTTAATTAGTTTTGACATTGTTTTTCTCATTACAGTTTAGTTTTAATTAGTTTTAGAGCGGGCATTCTAGTTTTAATTTAGTTTTGATTTTTGCAACAAGGCTTAGTTTTAGTTCAGTTTTAGTTTAGTTTTAGTTTTTTCATACCTTATTAACCAGGTGCAGGATTCAAAAAGGTCAGAGTAAATATTTTGTCATACTGTTTATTTTCAAGTCCAACATAGTGCTCACTGCTCAGTCAATTCTGATACTGAACTGTTGGCTGCTGCCTTAAACACAAACAATGATATAAACTTAATATAAAAAATATAAACATAAATTATTTAAACAATATAATATGAGCTTTAATAATTAGAAACTTGGACTCTGTAACAATAAAGTCAGACTCACATGCAATGAAACTATTAAAGATGCTCTGATTCATTGCTCCACTACGTTTCATCGCAGCACAGAGCACAGCCAGTCAGTGCAGTAAACAATCACGTCCCAGTACCTCACTATGATGGTGCTGTACGGCACTGACAACTGCCGAAAACTGTCATAAAACTGGTTGGGAAAATGTGTCGGTTCAATTTAAATTCTAAAGGCTATTAATATTGTCAGAAACTATAACTAAGGAAATTTTGTCTTTAATTTTAGTTAGTTTGAGTTAGTTTTATGAACACAAGATACAGTTATAGTTTACTTATCGTTTTTGTTTTCTTTTCTAGTTTTTTTATTAGTTTGAGTTAACTGCAATGTATTTTAAATTTCAGTTTTCGTTTTTAGTTTTGTTTTAGTTAACTATTATAACCTTGGTGAGGAGGAACAAAGGATTCTTGATAGAATAACAAAAAGTAGTGAAAATATGATGAAAGATTTCCTCTGGTAAAAATCATTGGTTTGTAAACGGAGGTTAGAGCTCAGTTGAATCAGATTACATAAACGTAACAAGCCGTGAAAGAGCTACAGGGGGCATGCAGCTCGGACTCACTTCACCTTGTGAGTGGGTTGGATCGGGTTAAACACAAGAAAACACCTGGGGATGTTCCTTAAATCCAGGTCTGCCCACACAAATTGTACCATGTGGGGAAATTAAACTGGATTAGCACAGGAAGCACCTAGAAGTGGAAAATGTGCTTCTTGTACACAAGCGACATGAACATAATCTGTAGTGGTAAGTATCCAGTTTGTGCACCAGTCTTGTTCTTTTATTAGTTAGCACCAGAAAGACCAACTTTTCTCTCTCCCTGCCTTTCGGCATGGAGATGATTTGATCTTGACATAAAGTGATGTCTGGCTTTATCTTGCAAAAAATCTCAACTCTATGTAGGGACTGTACATGTTTATAAGAGAGAGGGAAAGAGGAAGGAAAGGATGTATGAAGAAAAAGACGGACAGGGTGACCTCTCTGTCTTTTGACTGAACTCCCT
This sequence comes from Halichoeres trimaculatus, assembly GCF_033239565.1. Classification (NCBI taxonomy): domain Eukaryota; kingdom Metazoa; phylum Chordata; class Actinopteri; order Labriformes; family Labridae; genus Halichoeres; species Halichoeres trimaculatus. The sequence continues at coordinate 13,021,180 of NW_027437183.1, forward strand.
GATGAGCTCAGGGGACATGTGTGTCTGAAGGACAGGATATGAGGCAACAGGAAGCTGACCGTCACAATGTGTGCGGGCTGCGGCGATGAAAACTGTAGAGGAACTTTGCTCAGAATAAACATGTTCTGAATAGCATACGGTGGGAAAACATGAACACATCATACATGAATGTATGCAGTGTACAAACACTTCTGCTGAATCACAACACGTGCAGACGGATGACTGAGCATGTGTCTGAGAATTCTGAATAAAACTGAATTAAATAGAAATGAAGAGAATAGATCTACAATCAAGGTAGCAAAGACTTATGTTTGTGGTCAAAGACGTTAAGACCCAACATGCTATTTAAAGATTAGCATAACATATACTTTAACTGGTGAGGCACATTTTAAACATTCATGCATTTTTCACCCTGTTTTTCCAACAATAAGATTTTAATCATTTCAAACAACAATGAAAGATGTTTGTCTTTAAGCTCAATTGCATTTAATTTTGACCCCAAAGTCACCAGAAAAACTCATCATAAGGCCCAGGCTGTATTATCATTGTGCCACTCTTAAAAGCTCAAATGTCTTGAAATACTCAGGGTCCAAATGCAACTACTCTTGAATACTACAGAAGGTAAATAAGCCATTATAAATTTCTAATTTTAATCTAAAGAAACTGTGACAAGTAGTGACTGAAGTTGTAAAAGGAAAATGGGTCTCTACTCTTGTCATGTAAGGAGCCACATGGTAGGAAATGGACATATTCATGGAAAGGTTCATCCTTATTTCTACAAAGTTGCTGTTCTGAATTGTTTCATTATATCACAAAATCTTCTTCTGCTGGATAAGTCAGTCCAATTCTTAATAGGGATGTCCCGATATTACATTTTCACTTTCGATACGATACTGATACTGCAGCATTGAGTATTGGCTGATACCAATATTATTCTGATACGATATCAGCATTAAACATGGATACTTTTATTACTTATTTTGTAGTATGTCTGTCATGTCAGAAAAGGCTTGATTAAATGATATTATTCAAACATAGTCAGCAACAGTAGGTATGAGGAAAAACTGATCCATTTATTATTAACCAATGGGTAACAGAAATTTTAACATTAAACATGAGAATATAGTAGTTATTGAATTAAAAAAAAATAATTAGAAGACCCAGATAATAACCTAAATGAATCAAATAAAAACAGCAGGAGCGGAGTCTGGTTATGCCTGAGTGCTTATATCGAAGATTTTAGATGCATTCTGATATAATCTGATACTTGTTTTTTTGCTGATATTGGACTGATATCCGATATCAATATCGGACTGGGACACCTCTAATTCTTATTTAGCTCATTAACATAATTTAGTCTACCTTAAGAATACATTAATTTACTTTAATTGCTTATGGTCATGTGACCAAATGTCTCTCGAGTGCACTTCACAGTGAGAGCAGTTCCTTATCTGGATCATCTTTCACTCACAGGGTTGTTGCCAGCACCCACAATCACTTGCGGACGTGTCGCTGGGCAAGACACTGAACCCCAAATTGCTTGTGGTGTTAGTCAGAGGTGTGTGGATGTGTTTGAATGGATCAATAGCTCTTTGCCTTCGGTGTATGAATGTGGTGTGAATGGGTGGATGAGACCTGTGTTGTAAAGTGCTGTGAGTGGTCAGAAAGAGCAGAGAAGCGCTACGTAAGTCCATTTATCGTTTTCAGGGTCGGTGATGAAATAAATTCACAGTGGATTAGAAAAACTCATCTCAACAGGAAATTCCTAAGAGGTGATAGATAAACCGTAACATGATGCTTTTAATTTGAAGTAAAAGTGAATCTATTTCTTCTTTATTGTTATGTCTTAAGTCTGAAGTATCTTTTGATAGATTGAGACCCACGATACAGTGTTGAAGTGAAGCTGTCTTCTTTAATCTTGAACATTTTCTTCGCCCTTGGGCTCATCAAAGACTTCAGCACGGTCAGAAAAGCTCAGACCCGTTCGATTTCCAGCACTTATCTATGAATCATAACCAGTGAATCACTTCCTCTTGGACCCATTAACACGCTGAGTGTTTTCTTGGGTAGATGTGTGGTTGTGGGTTCATTTATAGACTGGCTGATCTATGAGTGCTGAGCCATGAATGATGTTCTCTGCTGGGTGCAGGTTTCCTTTTTATCCCTCTCAGACAGGCTCCTGCGTGACACAGAGTTTGTAATATTTGATTGTGATGCTGACAGAGACGCTTCATTTAGAAAAAATAAATTAATTAATGTGTCTGAAGGTTTTTCCTTTAATCATTCAGAGCGATTGTATCACATCTTCTAAAGAGCATTGAGAGCGAAGAAAGGCCGACTGATTCACTGGGGACTCTCAATGATTTTAACTCCCACAATCAGAAAATAGTGACATACATTGTGCTCCAAGAGTGTACACAACGGTTAAATAAGGGTGCCTCAATTAAAACTAAGTAATGTAGCTTTAATTGAACAGAAGTGTGCTCTTACAGCCAGGTCTGCTTGCAGTTCATAGAAATGCACTGATCAGACATGATCTTTTAAATGGCTTAACCCATCATATAATACACCTATTCAACAAAAAATATTAAAAAATTCTACCTCTATATATTCTTGTGGCTAAACCAAACTGTTTCTGCTTACTTTTAGACAAATTTGATGTGTTTTAACTTAAAACAAACCGCTTTTAAGGGTTAAAGGTATCAAAAGATGACTGGTACAATTCATGTGGCGGACAGATGTATTACACCTACTTAACTTTAGGAATCAGAGTCTTGGCACAAGTGTCTTACCTCTTTGAGATAATAAAAATATTCATTCAACTTAGCAATCAAACAAATTATATCGTGCATTTTTTAAAGTGAACACTGGTTAAAAAGTTTTATGTTGTTGTTTGTTTGGCGTTCTCTCACCGATCCTTGTCTTCTTTTCTGATGTTTTGAACACAGTGCTACAGATGCTTCATTTGATTACAGGGCAGGAATAAACCTCAGTCAGAAATTCAGGTATTAATCAGACTGATAAGCTAGCACTAGTGAAGTTATGTCCAGTGACTGGATGTGTATTTTGAAGGTAATTTGACTCATGTCCCATCAGTCGACATGAAGGAGGCAGAATTTATGCATAGTAAGCAGGAGGTGCTCTGAATGTTTTGGCTTCACTGTCGGAATTCTGTCATCTCATCCATCATTTTATACATTCAGTGATCTCAACTAACAAGATCCTTTACCTTCCCATTACTCAATCTTAGACTTTTTTCAGCTAACCAGCTACCATGAGGTGGTTTTAAAGGTGCCATATTCTACTCCTTTTCTGCAGTTTAATATGGATCAATGATGACTTCATGAGTTGGTAGTAACATGTTTTGGTCCAAAAAAGCCAATAAATCAAGCACAGCAGCATTATTTCCAGGCTCTCATAGCCCCTCTGTTCAGAATGGTCTGATTTAGTGGGCGTGACCTTCATATGTTAACAAGCCACCGCTGATACCGCCCCGCTCTTGAGCGGCACTGAGAGTGGCGTCACAAGCTCCAAGTGCACAATGTTTAGAAAACAGCGACGCTCGTTTATCGTAACATTACAGGCTAAAACAACAGGCTAACGGCAGCTACAGTTAGCATCCTGAAGCTATCACAGACGGGGGGACACTGGGGAGGCTCTTATATCTGCTCCACAGCACACAGCATTTAAAACACTCACATTTCCAGGGTCCGAGGTTTGTTGGCAGATGTTTGGTAATACACCTGGATTCAGGACCAGTCTATTCGCTAGCCCTCTGTTGTACTGTCCAAAGTTGGAAAAGCAGTCGGCCGTGAAGTGACTAGCACACACATGCACAGTTTTACTGAGTGTAGCTGGCACATTTCCCTCATAAATGAACTCTAGCCACTTAGTCTTGTCTTCTGTCGAGATGGGGAGCTTGAGCATGGAACTATGTGGCTGTTTACAGCCAACAACTGCCACACTCCTCTCCCCGCAGCTGCAGAGAAATCTCTCCAGCAGCAGGGAGAGGAGAGGTCGGGGAGGGGGTTTGGGGGTATTTGCTCCGGTGGACCAATCAGGTCAGACTTGCTCCTGATTGGTCAAAAAAGGGACTCGCTGACGTCGGCAAACCCCGGAAATTCCAAACAGCTCGTTTTAGGTCTGAAGTTTACATTCACAAGCACTACTAAGTACAGGTTTTGTCATCAAATATCACATTTTGTGAGCTGGGAGGAAAGCCAAAGACCCACAAATTTCACTAAAAGACTTAATAAAGTGATTTTTGCACAATATGGGACCTTTAAAGTACATTCTCATATTCAAATCAAATAGCATAAGTTCAGCTTTATGATTTTAATGCTATAAGAACTGTAGTTGAGGAAAGTTACTGAACTAAATTTTGATGAGGCTGCAGATTTTTTTTCCTGTGAAAGCAATCCGTATTACAAAAAGAGAAGTAAGCATTAATTTCCAAACACTGAAACACTTGTGTTTTATATAATGTGTAACTCACGTCATTGCCATTTTTTATTCATTAGCAGCCAGTTTTTAGATGTTCTGGTAGAGTTGCACGGCATCCACAGCTGTCAGAGAGACATCTGAAGAACTTACACATAGACAACAGAGTGACTGAGACCAGATATAAACTGGAGCCACTTTCCTCAAATAAAAGCACTGATTCACTTAATTTCCTGCCAGCAGTCCTTGAGACCAGACCTGAGATTTCCCTCAAAGGGATCACATCCCTGAGGAGAGAAAAAACAGCTTCTGCAGCTTGATAGGGCAGTTTGTCAGCTGACGGGAAACATGACTGGTAATTGTAACTTCTTATTATTAGAAAGTGCTTCTCCTATCGCCTGCAGCTCCATAAAACCAGAAAATGGTTGCACAGATACCATCTTACCCCCAGGGATTGGAAAGCAGACAGAGATTGGGCGAAATAAATTGAGACAGTTAAACGTGGATGCTCTGACTGCAGAGCGGTGAGGCTGGAGCTTCTCTGTTAACACATGTAGAGACACAGTTACAGAGTCAGACGCTCATCAGGACAGAAACATCTATTACATCGATTAAAGCTATAAAAAGTGTCTGACTGGGAAGAAGACTCTAAAATCTGGTGTTTAACACTTTGATTTCTAACCACAGTGTCTCACACTGCAACTGATGTAATAAATTTTCTGTTTTGTAAATGTTAACATGTGTTTCTCCATTGTTCTTGTTATGCCTGCTTTTTAGCGACACTGTAAATGAGGAAAACCTTAATGTTCTTGAGAGATTAAATACAGGTTTAAAATGAAACTTAAAGGCAGTTTTGAGGCATCACATTTCCAAATACAATAAATATTTTGTTAAAATTTATGTAAATAAAACAAGACAGATTTTAAAAATGCAAATAGTGGAAGTAACATTAGTGAAAAACTTTATTTCTCTTTCACTTTAATTAAAAAAATAAAGTGGAACAAAACAGTCATACAGTCAAAAAAGTATAAGATAAAAGGGTCTTACATTGAAATGTTGAACTCTTTAAACATATCCGTCTGAAGAAAAGAGAATACTTAATGTTGAATGTTAGAGTGAGTCTAAAATGTTTAATTCACTAACCAGACTGCCCAACTTAATAAAAGTCTCAAAATAAAGTCCTTACACATCCTGAAATATTCATATGGAGCAAAATATTAGCTTGTTTGAGACCAGTTACCATGGAAATGATCTATTATTTATTGTGCATCAGAGGAAAGCTGTTGTGAAACAGTATTTTTAATGTTTTCTGTGTATCCTGTACACCTGTTGATTTTTGTTGTGCTCACACAATGAGAACTGCTCACAGCAACTGAATGAGGATTTCTGTTCTTAGGCACAATAGCTGAACAAAAACTCTAAAATCAGTGCCTTGCCCCCCTTTCACCCACATCACTTCACTCTGCAGGCTCTGGGAAACCTCAACACATGTTAAACACGTATCCTCACATTGTTCTGCTCTGGAGACTGTTTGCTGCAATCAGCGTAAACAATAAACCAAATGACAAAAACAAATGATAACTGTCACTTTCATACTTAAAGAAGCAATCTTATACATTTTTTTTAATGATGTTGAGATCACAAATAAACTCTCTTCTTTAATCTCAGGTGCTGTTCCTGCATTTAGTTTCAGGCTCCAATCACAGACAATGATAGACATTTGTGTCTATGTTTAGTTGTGTAAAAACAGGAGGCTGAAAATAACCACCGGAGCAGACACAGCTCGCCACGGCGATAAAGATCTCCTCTCCATTGTTGGTTCAGGGGTGGTGCAGGGATTCAAAGAGGCAACATGCTCATTAGCTGTGTGTGTGTGTGTGTGTGTGTGTGTGTGTGTGTGTGTGTGTGTGTGTGTGTGTTTTGTAAGCATTTGCGTGTAGTTGCAGGATTACTTGGAAACACTGTGTGTGTTCATGAGGATCATGTCTCTGTACATTGTGTGTGTTACTGTAGATCTCAAACACTGTTAATTACCAGTGTTTACCCAGCAATTACACGGCTTCTGTTTCACACGCTGTCCCATAATTTAACCACTCAAACTTTAGTCTGTGCCTCATGTTGAATTATCATACATCCTTAACTTCAAATAATAAAGTAGAGAGCAGTTCACATCAGCACAACAGCCTAAAGACAAATATGATTACATTTTAGAAATAATGATGTCATTTTTGACCAATCATGTACATTAGGACATTGTTTGAACTACTTTGAAAGTTGAGATTTTACACTCACAATTCATGACAAAACTGATGTGAAAAATGTGACTTCTCAAACATGCAAACATGTTTAATGGTTGCCACCAGCAACAACAAACATGGATCCACCAGATATGTTATGATATTCCCCAGAGCAGGCCTTTTCCATACTTCCCAATAGGGATAGACCGATTATCGTCTGGGCCGATTATCATGGCCGATATTTGGTATTTTGAGGCGTATCGGCATTGGCCTTTTTTTAATCCAAAGGCCGATAATTCTAACGTCAATGAAAAATCCCATTGACGGGCTAACGCAATTAGCATCGAGACTATCTTACTGTCTATGAGCTTATTTTTACTTCTACAGACACAAAAATCAGTCCTCTTATCAATACCCACAGGAATATGTTTTTCTGCCCCCTAAAATATGATAAGAAATGTTTTGAACTGCAGACATTCAGGAGCTGCTTGTTGATGCTTCTCTCCACTATGAAAGCTCTAGATGGTCAAAACATGTAAAATCAGCTATGTAAAACCAAACAGAAAATTAATTCAACTGCATAACATGCCTGTAAAAGGCAGCACAAACTTGATTCTGTCCAGTTTTATTGCAGTTACATAGAAATTTTGGAAAACTTTACTTACTGTAGAAAACTTTGACTATTTATTTTTTTAAAGTTTTCATTTAACTTTATAAAACATGCTGCTGAGCCTGGGAGCTGTTTAATAAACACATGCTTGAAGGCAACAAATGCAGTCAAGTGTTGGAGTTTGTATTGTTCAAAATTTTTATGCCAATATTTTACTTTGACAGGAAATGAATATCGGCTTCAAATATCGGTTACTGGCCTCCTTGCCTACCAATAATCAGTATTGGTATCGACCCCAGAATATCCATATCAGTTTATCTCTACTTCCCAAGCCTTACCCTGCGTCATCAAGGTTTAATGACACTCAATAGGTGCTTTTTCACTGCAGGAACTTTCCCCAGGAACTAAAACCTTTTGAGGAACTATGTATTTTGAAAGCAGGAATCAGAGTCTAAATCTGGTTCTTGGGTAGTTGATCTGGCCCTGGAAGAAGTCGTAATGTATCCTAGTTCATTTTTTATTACAATGTCAAAATCTACTGCTCAGAGAATTATTTAATGGTAATCTAAAAGCATTTGAAGGGCTGAAAGTCACCAGTTGACAAGGTCACACTTCAAACCACAACACTGATCAATCTCTGCCATGGCTTTAAAAATGCATCTTCTTGCTTTTAGTCGAGTATTTTGGGATGTCCTAAGACTGATTTCTTACTAGCCCTTATCTCTCCAAAGTACTGATTGAATGAATCAATTTTTAATGCAATAAAAGATGATTCAAATCAGCAATTGAATTTGGAGAGTTGATCCACTTCTTGAAAATATGTTTGTCCTGCTCAGCTTTCCGTAGCAGTCCCTGGATGGATCTCTTTCGCTCATCTTCAGTTTAGTACTTTTCCGCAAATGCTGTGAGCTTGTTCTCAAAATGTCTCTCAACATTACAATTTTTTTGTTTGCTAATATTGCCACATATCAGGCACACAGGTAATGAAGCTTTCCAAGCAGAATTAAACTCTATTTTGCTGCATATTTTAGTTTATAAATATTTAAACTGTTCTTAAATGCAATGTTAGGTATCCCCTTACACTCCAAGGTAAATGTACAACAAAATAAACAAAATTTATATAATAAAATGAGTAAAGGTTGAAATCATTACAAGTAAACCTTTTTAAGATTTTTTTAAAGTGTATTCATCAATGTGTTTCCTACTTTCTCTCCTGGTCTACAGCAAACTACGACACCAAGCCCAGAGTGAACGCTTTGGATACAGAGAGGTAAAAACAAACCTTTACTTGTATTTATGACTCTGAAAGGTCCCAGTCAAAAAACTCTAAACATTTTCTGCGTGCATCGCCCCCTGCAGGTGGTTTTAAAAGGAGACCCCAAAAAGCTGAATCTTCATGGGGTAAGAACATGATTCATGATGATGAATATAAACAAAACAGGGAAGAGAAAGAATCCTTAAGTACTGTTCAGTAACGTCATCCAGTGACCGTGCTCTCTCCCTGTCTGTATTAATCTGTCCGTCTCTCTCACAGCAGACGTGCGCCGTTTGTCTGGAGGACTTCAAAGTAAAAGACGAGCTAGGGGTGTTGCCATGCCAACATGCTTTCCACAGAAAGTGAGTACCAGAGAGAACAGCATGGCTTCTCGTCTTTGCTCTTGTTACCACTTTGTACCTGCACAGCCTTATTGAAATGAAAATGTTAGTGTTTGAAATGAAGTTCAGTGATCTGGGTTAGTTCTGGTCAAGTGTGACTGCAGCGTGGCACTGCTGGAGGTCTTGTTCAGTAAAGGCAGGACAGAAGCATGTTCTCAAAACCTCCTACTGCCTACTGGATGTAATATGTGGTATGACTGTCCAGTTCAATCTGCTTGCAGTGTGTCTCCTTGGTTTTCAGTTTTGGAAAGCTGAAGTTAACAGTGGCTTATAGCTTATAGCAAAACCTCTCCTGTAGCAGCGACTTATGGTTGTAGAAAGTGGTTTATATGGAATTTATAAGGTAAAATAAACAACAGTTCTTGGTAGGTTGATTTTTCTATCTTCTTCCATGTTTTCAAGCTCTTCCTTCTTTTCTAGACACCATGAGTGAAATCAATGTATTTAAAAATATCAGACAGAAAGAATACATGGATTAGACTCCACCGTGACTAATATCTATAGAGGAAGACATAAAACTCTCAGCTGAATCCCCCTCAGCGCTCCTGGAGGTGGATGGTTGTGCAACAGCAGGTCTGAATGAGAAAATAGCATCGATATTTTAGGACTGCAGGAGGAACGTAGGCTAAAAAATCATTGTGAGTGTCAGGAAAGTGAATGCAGGGACATTGATGATGTAGTAAAGTCGAAGCACTGGAAAGAAAATAGAGCAGGAAGAATGGCCTACATACAGGAACGAAGGAGTGAAGACCTTCATTTGTGGTTTTCACATTAAGATAGAGTTGTGCAAAGCTTTGACACGGCACAGGGGCACAGTCTGTCAACTCCACTGTTGCTCTTAAATACAGATTTCACACTTAAATCTTTGATTATTTTAGAATTAAAAATTCTAACTTTACTTCAGTTTTAGTTTGAAAACAGTTTGTCAGGGGCTATTATTACAACGATTCTTTGTCATCGTGAGATAGGGCCGTTTTCACCATATGTGTATATAACTCCATGATAAATGCTTTGCAAAATACAGGACAAGACAAGGTCATGCTAATTTCTGACAAATGTTAAAGTACGATCCAGATCCTGACAAAATTCTGTATACTAAGATCTGGAATATGAAATATATACTGGTCATCATAATTTTCAACAGTGTCAGGTAACAAATTATGGTACAAACCTGCAACTAACACCAAATTGTAGCAGACAGTCTGCTGAAAGGGAGTATAACATTAAAGTAGGACTAAAGTGTTGCGTGACAATCACAATATGCTTGGTGGAGGTCTGCAATCTCTGAGTGCGTTTCTAGTTTTATTGTGAGATGGAGTGATGGATAGAGAAGGAAACTGGGAGAAGAAACTGATGACTTAGAGGGCTTTGTTTCTGTACATGGGGCTTACAATTTGAGTTTTCCAGTGGTCTACTCTGGCCATGAGGGGCTTTGGTTCCAGTAGATCAAAGTGATTCAGAGGATTAATGATCCCATGGAGGAAATAGCAAAAAAAGTTCTCTGTTTGGTCCCTTATAATATGTCTCTTTGTCTTTTTAATCTTCTTAGGTGTCTGGTAAAGTGGCTGGAGGTGCGCTGCGTTTGCCCCATGTGTAACAAACCCATAGCGGGCCCCCCGGAGCAGCATCACAGCATAGGGACTCTTCTGGATGAACTGGTGTAAGCCTTCTTCCCCTCACCAGCCTACAGGGACCTGATGGGACACTTTGGTTCAAACCAGCTGGTTAATGTTGTCAACCGTCAGGAAGAGAGAAACTGTTACGCTGTTGAAATTCAGCCAAAAAAAAAATAAAAGCCAACATGATGCCAGTAAGTTGGGGTAACCTAGTTACCACCCAAAGAAGGACTATAAAGGATGCTGTTGCCTGGCAACCACCATCTCAGAGATGGCAGCAAGACACCTTGTAGTGTCTGAGAGATTATCTGCAGCCGCCCACACATCACTCCACCACTCTTTTTTTCATCACTCCCCTCTTCACCCGCTCCGTCACATCTTCTCCTGCAGTCCCGAATGATGTTAATGACACCGCCCGCTGAAGTGGAGGAGACGCTACTGTCAAGGCGATGTCTTGATGTGAGTGTTGAAGGATAACAGCAGGAGACACGAGCATGATTGAGTGTTGTTTGTTGTGGTGGTCTCTCAAGTGAAATATCAGTGTTTGCTGAGGTTATGTAAACTCTTTTTAAAGCCCCTGTGAGGAGGTTTTATCAGCTCGTGATGATGATGATGATGATGACTCCTTATGATTTACAGAGCAAACGACACCATCAGCATGAAGAGTGATCATTTCTATACAGCTATTTTTAATCCACTGCCATGAAGTGTAGGTGTCAGACAGCAAACAGATGGTTATGCGTTTTCCACACAATGTGTTAATGAGTGATAGATTCAGTTTTTAGGAGGCGGCAGGGTGAGAGTTCTTCAGACAGAAAACACTTGTTTGTGTATGGGACAGAATTAGCACTTTGACCAGAGGAAGCGCCAAAATCAACACAAAGTGAAGGTGACTGACTGGAGCTTAAAAGTCTGTAAAGAGCTGGTTATGAGACAGACGGAAATGAATTTGGCCTGAACGGTCGTCACAGGCGCTGCAAAGAGAGATGGAGCCATACAGAGGCGCTGGATTTAGTTTTCTGCTCCTCAGAACTTGTTTACAGAGTGTTCCCTGCTGAGATCTTTGGTAAAGTTCATGTGAAAAAAGAGTGAAGGAAAGATAACTGTTAGCGTCTGCAAATAGATCCATATAGGGTTAGATTAAAGGAAAAACAGAGCAGATTATCAAAGCTTTTAGAGACTATTTCTTAAAGATTTGGGAAATTTAAAAACTCTCACACTGATTCAAAACTGAAGACAGGTCTGCCCTGAGTTACTCAGATTTCTGGCTTTAACTGGAGGTCATGTGTAGCAAATAAACCAATGTTTTCCTCCAGTTTTTTCTCACACACTGGTTTATTTCTGCTGAAGTGTTCAGACCACTACTCATGTGTGAAATCTATTTCTACAGCGATACCATGTATGACTTTTCCACAGGGATATTTTATTGTTCAGACATGTTCGTATTGTGTTAACATAGATGGAAGGAACCAACACTTCCTGCCTCTAGCTGTAACTGTTTGGTTCTCTGTTAAAGTATGTTGAAGATTTTTTAAGATATTGCACTTTGAATTTATAAAAAAAAGGGTCCCTTGTTTTTGGGTTTGGTGAGTGTCGTATTGATAAAAAAAAAAGAGTCTGTGAAGAAGCAGAAATGCTGCATCATCTGAAGATAAGGGAAGCAGCCGTACAAAGTCAGTGTTGTTCTGTGAATTCATCCTGGAAGCAGCCAGACCTCAAACTTTCAAACACAGCAGGTTTTGTGGTATTATTGATCAGCTGATTGTTTTTAAACTCCTCCGTAGATAAAAGCAAAACACTGCCTAAAGTGAGCACAAATTCACAAGCACATTGTTGTATTGTAAAACACACACACACACACACACACACACACACACACACACACGCAGACACACAGACACATACACACATACAGGTGACTGCTGAAGTCATGTGAGTTTATGTGCCAAAAAAAAAGAAAAGGGAAAACTCGTCTGTATTTTGTTGCATTTTCAACAAGCCCACTTTGATTCTGGCCACATTCCACGTTTTGTAATTCAACAAATGTAAATAACTTGAAAAGAATAATAAATTCAGTTGTCTGTTTTGCTCAGATTCTGGTTTGTTTGGTTTTTATTTTGTAGCTGTGTATCTGGCGCCATCCCCAGGTTCCTACTGCGGTAAAACTGTCAAAAATTATGTCCACAGTTTAAAGTCTGAACTATTTACAGTTATTGACTTGCGACCAGAAGTTGAACCCCAGGTTGTTGTTTTACTAATCACCTTGATATGTCCTAAGTTAATTACGAAATGATTAAATTTATATATCTATATATCTATATCTATATATCTATATCTATCTATCTATCTATCTATCTATCTATCTATCTATCTATCTATCTATCTATCTATCTATCTATCTATCTATCTATCTAAATATATATACATATATATATATATAATGATAAGTAATCAAATAATGTAAGTGTATATGCCTCAGTAGATCATTACCATATTAACATCCACCACTAATTAACATGGACATGGTGGAGAACACATGCAAAGTTTCTGACCTGAAGGGGATCAAACCAGGAACCACTGCACCACTACGGAGCCTCAAATCAACCTGACTGATTGAACTCTGTTGTAGTGAGCTCATTTCAAGAAAAAGAAGAAAAGGAAAAAGCAAATGAGGAAGATTTGTACAACATTACACAGGACACAGATAAGTAAACAAGAAACTTCATCACACAGTGAGAACAAGATCACACACTACAACCTTTTTAGACAATATCTGACCTTTGGGAATGATTTTATGGTGTGATTAATTTTTAATTTTTATTTTGTACGCTCAAATGACTAGAAAATTCTAGGGCTTATAAATCTGTCTGTTGTTATTTGCCTTTCATGGCTTGTTTTCTCATACTGTTGTTTGTTATCCATGTGTTTTGCTTGTTGACCATAAGTCCTGTTTTGTATTCCATGTGGTCCTAGTTTAAGTTTTTGGTGTTTCCTGTTTTATTCTGTCGTTCTCACTGTCGGTGAGTTTGGTTTAATTTTACTTCCTGTCCTTGTGCGTTTCCCATCTGTTTGATTGCACCCTAATGATTTTCACTTGTGTCTCGTTGTTACACCTGTGTATTCAGTCTCCGTGTTTCCTCCCTACTGTGTCATTATGGGGTTTGGTAGTACTTTTTTTTTTTTTTTTATCAGTTTTGACTTTTAGTTTTTGCTGTTAAATATAAAAAAGTAAAAAGATATTAAAGCTAAAAAGAGTTGTAGAATTTGAAACATGAAAAATAAGAGTTTTAAAGTTAAAGCAGTAGCAGGTGTCTTGCATGTGGAAAAGGAGATGCACTGTGGTAGACGGGATACTTGGTCTAAGTTTGAGGTCTAGTTGATCTACATTTTGATTATTCATCTGAAAACACTTAAAAAAAACATATGTTTTAGAATCACGTAGTAAAATACTGATAAATAATGTAAGAAATGTATTTTCAATGCTTATCAAATCCCCTTGTTAAGGAAAAACCTCACATTATAACTGAGAAACAACTTGTTAAAACCTTCAGGAGATTCAGAGCTCAGGACATCTAACTGAAAACAAGGACCATCTGTACGCCGCCTCATTAAATGTGCAAGACCCCGTCCTATTGGAGGGATCTATTGGGCACCTAACTATTTCCCCACACCAGATTGCAGGTGGCAGAGCGTCGGAAAAGAAAAAAAAAAAGTCCAAAGCGCAGTTCTTACTCCGGCTGCCTTCTAATTAGACTTAAGCATAGGACAGAGCCTCGGAGGATGTGAAAGGGAATTCCGGATGAAGGCAGATGGTGGGAAATCTCGGAGGGATGGAAGTGAACACTGGTCTGATAGAGAGTGAGGGATGGAAAAAGAGAGAGGAAAGGAGAGCAGAAGGAAGGGGAGGTGCTGGGAAAAGGTGGAGACTGAGGGGAGGAGGAGGTTCTCAGAGCTCAGCAGGACAGCATGTAGTTGACTCTTGTAATGCTACTTTAACCCTCAACTTTTCACATGGTAGGAAGACGCTTCATTAACATTTGATGAGCTCACTTCACACTTCCCCGCAAGACGATAAAATGAAGCAGAGCACGAAATGATGAGAAACTGGATTCTTCAAGAAGAGGCTTCAGGATGATGGACACCACACCTCCACTCACCTCTGGGAAATGGTATTAACACATTATTTTATTTGACCTAAAATGCCCTATACTTGTGTGTTAAAAAAAACTGTAAAAAAGTGAACAGTGAGTTTTGGGGCTAATCTTTGCATGCTCTTTTGTTTTTTTGGAAGTAGTTAAATCAAGGAGTTTATCCATGTCATAATGACCCAACGTGCTGAGCTGAGTGAAAGAGCAAGGTGACAGCTTTGCAGTAATTCATAGATTGATTAAAAACTTCTATATGTGCAGAAAAACATCAATGTTTGAGACGGGAATCATAAACATAGAAGTTCTGATACTGTGAAGGGCTTAGATATTTTTTCTATTAGTGGTGGGGTGATTGGAAAGGGTTTGCATGGTATGGACACATATGTACCTGCTCCTGAAATCCCTCCAACACACACACACACACATACACACACACACACACACACACACACACACACACACACACACACACACACACACACACACACACACACACACACACACACACACACAAACACACACACACACACACACACACACACACACACACACACACACACACACACACACATGCAAAACAAACACACGCACACATCCATGCAGCTTGGGTGGACCTGGAAACATAAGCAAGTCTTTCATGAGATCAGCCTCTACCTGAGTAATAAAGAGCCATCTGTGTTGTGAATAAACTGATGGCAACACACACTCACACTCACACACACACACACACACACACACACACACAGACTCACACAGACATATGCATATATACAAACTCAGGGTGGAGAGACACACACAGAGAAATGCTTGTTTCTGTCACTTCCCACCTTGAGCGTCGTGGCACTCAGAGTGAATGTAAGGTCAGGTAATTTTTCTTCCCGTCCAAACTAAACCTGAGCTACAGTCCAACAAAAACCAGGCCAGGGACAAAAACACCAAGGCACATCAGGACACAACTGACTCAGCTGGTGGATTTATTTAACTTTAAAAAAGGAACACTTTATTAATACTTCTTATGTACGTTTTCTTTTTCTTGAGTCCTGTACTTTGTCATTACTCAGAGCCCAGCTAGCCTGACGCTGGAGTCTTTGCTGTGACTTTCATTCGATCCAAAACTGCCCACTCTCTGTCATCCAATGGTGTGATATTCTAATAATCAATAATTCCCAGTGTCACCAACATTACAGGAATCCCAAAAGTGCTCTGGATAAATAAGTAGGTTCATGAAAGTGAGAAGCTAGGCTCTGAACTGATGCTTAACACATAATTTAGCTTGTTTAAAAAAACTCAGACCTAAACACTTATGTCTGAGGTGTAATGGTATGCTCTATTTTTGAATTTACCCAATGCTTCACTTCATCAAATCGTTTTTTATCCACCCTTGGACACGTGTGTGTTCTTCCACCTGCAGCACACTCATCAGCTAATGTGATAAGCTGTTAATTCTGGTTTAGGTGCATCTTAGTTTAAAATCAAATGAGAAACAAATGCTGAACATTATCTGAATGACACAGTAATCGCATGAACTTTGAAGATGCCATTCAGCTTTTGAGCTTTTCTGATTCAACATCTAAAAATTGAAGACAGTAGAGAAAGCAGCTGCATTCAGAACAGTGAGTAAATGAGTTACAGAGGCTAAATTACTTCCTGATAGCATTGCAACATTTTGTTGATGTTTTGCATAGTAGCCATTCTATAAGTTAATTACAGTCTTAGTCAATCACTTCAATCAAGACAGGAATGTATCATCAAGTATTCGGTGGAGTCCAGTGAAGTCTTTTATGTTTATAGTGTCTGGAAGATGAATCAACATAAATTAAGTGCCACTGCACCATCAGAACATTTCACATAAAACTGTCTTTAAATCAAAAGTCGAATGGAGGACAACCCAAACGACACTTGCATTAGTGTGTTAGCATCCTTATCATTTAGCTTACATCACAGTTGGCTTCAGTGATGACTGCACACACATCTCACCTCCTCAGAACTTCATACATCCTGAAATCAACCAGAAAAGAAAAATCCTTTGTTTGTTAAACTACTCATACTACTTATTCACATTCCAAGATTATCTTGTGAATCACCTTTCAACTAATTTTTGTTGTCTTTGTAGGCACTTTCAGAGCTCTGGTGATTATTTCTAGTAATGTGAAGCAAACACTTTGGACACACTGTGAAGGCGCTTCTGATGATGTGAGGCGTGGGATGTCCTGAGGAAACAGAAGGATGACGTCGAGGACTACACTTACTCATCTCTTTGTGGATGTTTCTAAATGTGGCTGACGTAAAGCCATGGTTTTACACCTGTTGGAGGACTTACACGAAAAGTGAACCCACCATGTTTAAAAGGTGGCTCTTTGCACTGCTAGCTCGTGTCGGCCTCATTGTGTTGGGCCTCTGCTGCTGCCTGGCCTTGTTCTACCTCCTGGCCTGTAAACCAAAGTCTGAGAGTGGACAGCAGCCTCTGCTGTGGACTGGAGGGACCACAAGCAAGGAGGGATACCTGGCTTTGTTACAGGAGAGAGAAGACTCTCACAGACATTATATCAATAGTCTGATGAAACAGATAGCCCAGCTGAAAGAGGCGCTTCAGGAGAGGACGCAGCAGCTTCAGGAGTCTCTGGAGAAAGCTAAAACCAAAGGGATTCTGCCTCAGGGTCTGGAGAGTCTGCACAAAACCCCAACACTGTCTGACCTCAAGGTGAGTGATGCAAGTAGAGGAGAAGGCTATGGCATGGCAAGAAAAGAGCAAGTGAGAAAAAAAGACTGAATTTGACTATTTCTGCGCTGTTTTATCAATGCATGAATAAAATAAACTAGTCAGGTAACACTGCTGGTCATAGATGCAGAAGTGAGTGTAAATTTATGTCTTCCAGGAGTTCTTCCGCTCCCAGCTGAACCAAGCGGAGGTGAACTCAGGGGCAAAGCTGCCCAGTGAATATGCAGTGATTCCTTTTGACACGTTCACCCTGCGGAGGTGAGTGGGACAGTTGTTCAGTGGTGAAACGATCAGTGCCCCTTCAGAGGTAACTGAATAACCTACTCTAGTGTGAAGTCTTACCTCATGTCTCTTCATAGAGCGGCTTATTGTTGTGTCACTCAGGGTGTACCAGCTGGAGACGGGACTGACCAGACACCCAGAAGAGAGGCCTGTCAGGAGGGACCGCAGGGACGAGCTCACAGGCACGGTGGAGACAGCTCTGCATGTCCTGAACGGACCTCAGCAGCACACAGACAGCAGCGGGAGGAAGCACATGTACTCCCCTTCAGACTTCATAGAGGGTGAGAGAGATATGGTGCTCACTTGGTTCTTCACACCTTCAGTTTTACACACAATTAGCCAAGGTGGGTGGACAGAGGTCCTGCAAGTTGAGTTAATGTGCAGGGTGAGCTTTTCAAGTTAAGCAGAAATCTCATTTAATTCAGTTTGAAATCAACTGAAGCCCTCTTAAATGACTGGCTCTCTACCCCTCTGCTCTCAAAGGTTTGTTTGCTTAGTAAGCTGAAGCAATCTGAAGAAACTAGTTTTACCAAAGATGAGGCTTGATATTTTTGTTAACATAAAAACTCAACTAATGCAGAAAAGCTGCACTGCAAAAACTGAAATCTTATCAAGTGTTTTTGTCTGAATTTCAGTAGAAAATTCCTTTTTAGACTCAATATGAGCCAAATTCACATGACCAATCCAGAAAAATGTCTTGTTTAAAGTTATTTAAGGACAAAAATGAGGTCTGAATTGCTCGTAACCAGTAAAAAAAAATCTGCCAATGGAACAAGAGAAAAGTTACTTGTATTAAGACATTGTTCTAGTCTTACGGAAATTTTCAAGCAATTTTTTCTTGTTCCATTGGCAGATTTTTTTACTGGTTACAACCGATTCAAACCTCATTTTTGTACTCTGATAACTTGAAACAAGACATTTTTCTGGATTGATAAGTTGAAAGTGGCTCATATGGAGTATAATAAGACAATTTTTACTTAAAAAGGACAAAAACTCTTGATAAGATTTCAGTTTTTTGCAGTGTGCTAGTCAGCACAGCACACCGCATCTGTCTTTTTTTGTTTGCTAGATTTTGAGAAGGATGTTTCCATGCTTTTTGGAAGCTGCCTGAAGCTCAACTGATAGCTGTGAGTTTAATGGATACTGTAGTCAGAAGTAATCTGGGAGGAGGAGAGTGTAAGGAAACAGACATGGGCAGAGAGGGGTCACAGTTCTTGGAGGAGTGTTTACCTCTGTGCCCAGTTCCACATCACTTGCATTTCGAAACTTTCATGGAGCAATTTTGGAAAATATGTTTCCCAACCTCACAGCTGGGACAGTAAACAAAAGTTCTGGGGTATGGTTTGACCTACATGGAGTTTTTTTGTTTTTGCTCTCATCATATCTGTGTCTAAAGCTCAAAGGTTCAGCATCTGTTGAAAATACTCAGATCTTGACATGAAAAGTTTTTGACAGTAGGGCTTATCATTTTTTTCTTTTCAACAAACATTTTTTTTATTTTAGAAAAATAAACTGATTACTTTGGAAAAAATAACCTTATTATTTGTAATCTGGTTAAAAGTGCTCTGACATACTTTACGGTCACTGTTACTGGCAAACTTCCATCAACTTCTCTCTTTATTCTTAGTGTCAGTATTTTAACTTTTGACATTATTTTTCACATAATTCTCTTAGAATTGTTGAAGTTCTCACCATAAGGCAATGACTTAAAGTGTCCCTGGACATTATAAATACCAGTGGGAACGATCACTTGATTTCCAGTGAATACTGACTGCAGTTTCCTTGTGATTATTTCCAAATAAAAAAAAAATTCTTTGATTTAATCACCATTTATCTGTTATTTTCTTTAAATTAAGTGGTATAAAAAAGAAAATGACAAAATGAAAAGTTATTAAACTGATATTCACTTTTCTTTTCCCTGCTTGTCACAGGGTTGACTCGCACAGAGCGGGACAGAGGGACTGTTTACGAGCTGATGTTTAAAGGCTATGGCCCTCGGGACTTCACACAGCTGGTGCTCTTCAGGCCGTTTGGACCCGTGGTGAAAGTGAAGAGCCAGAGTGTGGACACGAGCCGCATGCTCATCAACATCATTGTACCGCTTTCCAAGAGGCCGGATGCATTCAGGCAGTTCATACACAACTTCAGGTATTATTCAAACCCTTTCATGGCCACCTCCTATAATCATAACATCAGTGACCTCAAAGCATTTAGAGGTGCTGAATAACACGAACCAGTAATGCATCTCGGTACAGGTCTATCTATGTATTTCACAGGCTGAATTGAGTTTAAATCAAATTCACTCAGTGTTTCTATGAGACCCTGTTATGAGCTGAAAGCCTCTTTTTGTGTTTTCTGTTCAGGGAAGTGTGCATCCAGCAGGACGGCAGAGTTCATCTCACTGTGGTCTACTTTGGTCGAGATCAAATCAACCAAGTGAAAGCCATGCTGGACCAGACCACCAGGTAATGTGATGTTGAGGTTGAGTTGCAGGAAATGAACTCTCTGAGTTAAAGTGTGTGACTCAAGTCTACACCACATAACAGCACAATGAAGATAGATGTGTAGAGACGAGCAGTGATGCCGAGAAGACTCTAGGAGCTGGACGTGTGTCTCTTTTCTCAGCCGTGTTTGGGGATATGTCTGTGCTGCATTGCAGATATTTCAGTGTTTCAAAGCTTCAGGCTGATCATATTTTAGTCCTCTGAACCCCAGAGAGTAGCACACACACGTCTGTGGAGTACAGGATGAGCTGATAAAATGTGTTTTCTACTCTAGGCTGTTATTAGAAACACTGTAGAGTCCTGTGAGTTCATGCTAACTGACTGCAACTTTGTGAACACTGCTTTTGATCATTATTCACTTTAAACTTTACAAATGTGATGACTCTGCAGCACCTGTCTCATGAAACACAGATGTCTCATGACAGCCCTTTTCTTTTTCTTCTTCTCCTCCAGAGAGACCCGGTTCAGGGGCTTCACTCTGATCCAGCTGAACGAGGAGTTTTCTCGTGGCCGCGGCTTAGAAATTGGCGCTAGGGCTTGGAGAAAAAGCCAGAATGTGCTGCTTTTCTTCTGTGATGTTGACATCCACTTCACGGCTGACTTTTTAACATCCTGTCGTCTGAACACAGAACCTGGTGAGAGAAAGGATGGCCTCAGGCTGTATGACACAGCTTTCCCAATATTACAACACAGATCTGTGGTGAAATCCTGCATTGATTCATACTATAACCTGTGTCTGGAACAAATAAGGCCCAAACAATAATTAAAGGCTGTTTATGTAATTATTCTGGATGACACAATCTCAGCTCAGCCTGAAGTTGGGCTCATAGAGAGGTCAGGTCATCCACTGCTGAACTGAAGTGAAGTAGCAATGGCCTCACATCAATTTGGCACAGAGACTGCACATACTGCTTACACTGAGTATTTCATATGATTTGCTTTCTTCTCTAACATTATATAAACAAATTAAATCAAAGTTAAACACAGATTCTCTCACACACACCCCTGTTTGATTATAAACTGGTTTACCATCACACCCGCTGACGTCTGACGTGAGAAATGAAACTATCAAATAAGTGACAGAACTTGCAGTTCCTCGCTATCTCCTCGAGGACGTATCCTACTCTGACTAACCAGACTTCATGTTTAATCAACTTTAATTCTCTTTTTGATTTTTTATTTAGGACTGGACTTGTTGACTTGATGTGACAAGGAATTTGAGCATTGTCTATTTTTGTCTCCAGGAAAGAGAGTGTACTACCCCGTGCTCTTCAGCCAGTACAACCCATCTATCATCTATAATAATCACACACTCATACCTTCCATCCAACAACAACTGGTAGGTTTAAGATGATTACATATGAGAGAACTTGGGTTTTATCTGACTCATTTCCGGCCGCTTCTCTTCATCAGGTGATAAGGAAGGAAACTGGATTCTGGAGAGACTTTGGGTTTGGCATGACATGTCAGTACAGGTCGGACTTCATGAACATAGGTAATGGAGAAGCTTGTTCTATTGTTTAAAGAGGGGGTATTCTGCTGTCCCACATTTAAAACGTGCATATAAAATATCATTGCAGGAGGTCCAAACTAAACATGGGCAGATTTTCGAATCGCTACATATTCATATGATGTATGAAAGGATGGACTTCATATGCAAAATTGAAGGTTTTTCGAAAAAGTAACGCAATAATTACTTTCCCTGGTAACTTAAAAAATTTATGAATAAGTAATTCGGTTCCTAATTCAATTGCTTTTTCAGGAAAGTAATGAGCAACTATAATCAATTACTGTTTAAAAGCAATTTGCCCAACACTGGAAATAAGGTTTTCCAAAACACAAGTGTGAGAAAGTTGGGGGTTTCTTTCAGGGTAACAGAGGGCCAATATATTTTTTTGACAAAAGAAAAAAAAAAAAAAACGCACAATACCTCTTTACTTAGCATGTGGTACCAAACTAAAATGCTGTAACCACATAACTGCATAAATTTCACTTTGTGTTTAATGCAGTAGAAATATCAAGTGAAAAGTCAAAGTGAACTGAGTTAAAAAAATAGTTTTTTGTTATCATAATGACTTTTTCTCATACTGTTTCAAAGCTCATTCACTTCCTGATATTTTGATGACGTGTGATTTAAAGACTCTTCCTCTGCTTTAATCAAAAAGAAATATAAAATGTGATTTTTAAACATCCATTAAACAGGCATGAAGAAATGAAGTCATTCTTGCCCTCTCATATTTCATTGCAGGTGGTTTTGACCGTAACATCAAAGGCTGGGGCTTGGAGGATGTGCACCTCTACAGAAAGTACCTCCACAGTAAGCTGATGGTGATCCGTGCTCCATCTCGAGGCCTTCTTCACTTGTGGCATGAGAAGATCTGCTCAGACGAGCTTCCTCCAGACAAGTACAAGATGTGTATGCAGACCAAAGCTATGAGTGAGGCCTCACACAGCCAGCTGGGGGAGCTGTTCTTCAGACGGGAGATTGAGCTTCATTTGAACTCTCAGAGGCAGACAGACAGAGGGACACAGTGAAGAAAAAGAAGGTTTAGTTTGGGATGTTTTAGAAATTATTGTTTTGTATGTGCTGGCTCTGGTTGCCATTATAATTTATATGGACTGACAGTGAGCCATTGAGGTTCAAACAAAAAATGTATGATTGTATGTGATTTCCATAAAGACACATAAACATTATTAAAACTCAATGATTCATATTTTGTGTCAATAAAATAATGAAAAATCACAAAGTCTGAGTGCTCTCTGTAACAGCAGAAAAAAAAAAAACTTAAAAACACGGCTTGTTTGTCTGCTTTGTTTGTATGCCCGCTTTATACACCTCTTCTTAATTTTCAGGGTCGTGAACTACAAAGTAACCTGAGTCCACCTTTCTCCTTCATGCGTGCCAAAAGAAACTTTAACCACTTTAATCACACACAGGGGTGCTTGAACTCATAATCCTGCCTCAGGTGCGGCTAGACGTTGAGTCAGGTGTGGCTCACAGTTTTCCAGTGAAGTTGAACAGTTGATTTAGGAAATGCAGTTTAGCGGCATTTGTATGTTATTGGAAGTGATAAGGAAATGGGTTTCTGTGTGACCTCAGTGTGGCGTTAAATTGGCCAAACCAGAGGTGTAATACTACTTAAGTAACTCAAATCTCTGTTATACCTCTGCAATGGGTAAAAAGTCCTTAAACATAAATGTAAAGGCAGGTAAAGGCAAGTCGTACAGGCAAATAGTTTTTGCATTTAAAAACAAAAATAAAAAAATAAACATACTGATGGTGCTCTGGAAATGAAATGATGCATATCATATTATGGGACTATTAAAGCCAATGCGTGAGGCCTTTAGGGGCATTCACACACTGTGGTGATCAGAGTGGAGCCAGATTTTAGTAGTTTCCCTTCTCCTTAATAATTCTTTCTTTAACAATTAAAAAAACCCAACAACTGACACATGCAAAAGCAGAATGCTAAGAGTTATAGCACTAAAGATCTTTGCCTGAAATCTTTTCTCTATGGGCTTAAAAAATCAATCCAACATTTATCAAACATCACTGTTTTTAAAGATGCCATACACCAAATTTAACCAATCTACTGATGTGGGTTTATTCTGACATTAGCACAATCTTGTTATGACTATTTCCCTGGCACCCAGTGTTACCCTGATTCTGCTGATACTGGTGTCCTTAGAGGAGCTGAGAAGCTGTTGTGGCATCATACCAATACATAAGATCAGAAAACAAGAGTCAGTCTAGTCTCTGATTGATTTCCACTAACTGTTAATCTCTGGACAATCCCATAATACACAACAGTGATACCACTATAAGTCTTTGAAACTTTTAAGGGAAGAACTAGAGCTTTATAAGAATAAATAAAACAAACGAGTATCCTGGGCAGCCCAGTGAATCGGTAAAGAGGCTCTGCTGGGCAAAAAGAATTAACAAGTTTAAACCAGGTTTAAGTGCATGATACTTAAAATCCTTCCACATTCGTGCTGTGCTAACATCCAACAGTAGACATCTACACAGGCCTATATCCTCCTGACTACCAGGAAAAAAAATATTGTCCAATCACAAAGATTTTAAGATTCCCCAATCTTTGTAAGGTTATTAGAATACTGAACACATTTTTTTGGATTTTTTTTTTATATATATATTTCAGATATTATGTGTCTACTACAGTGGACATCAGAGCGCCGTACATGTGAAACTGAACCTTGATGGCAATCATTTCGTGCCAAAGAAAATACCAAAAGGTAAATATAAGAATGAGTTTCACTTGGAAACACAAAGAAAAACTTTGCACTTTGTGCACATTAAATATGTTTTGCCCTTGCAGCCGGATCTGCGACATCTTGATGCATATATTTTTGTCTCCATCTCTGGAAGATGGATGGCATGTTGGTATCGTACTCAGCAATCGTGAGGGGCCTTGACACCTGGACAAACCTTCTGTCTTTCTTGGACCTTTTCTACAATACAAACTGAAGGTGTGCTTTGGATTTTTGCTCCACAGTTGACGCCGACTGAACTTAGATGTGGACCGGTCTGCTTCATCTGACTCCTCTGCATCTGCTTGCCCTGCCTGAATTTCATCCTCAGCTCTCTGAATCATCTTCCTCTGCCTATGTATCTTGATCTTTACCAGACAACTCAATATCTGAGTTCCCATCAACAATTGGCAGTAAAATTGTCTCTGCTTCTGAGAATGAGTCCCTTTCTTGTCATTTGAAAAAGACAGAACAAAATGATTAATTACAAATGTCCACTACGGCGGACAATTTTTAAACACTTAATTACAATGCTAAAATAAAGTAAAAATTATTCAGACAATGTTCAAATGTGTTTTTAAGAGTTCCATAAATTTCAAGAAAAAATTTGCTTATCAAAAAGTTTTATACACTTACTTTTCCTCTTGCACTGATGGATGTCATTTTCCTTAATGATAAAGAGAAAGGTACCAAAGCCCCACCCCTTCACATTTGGTATCATTGAAAAGCCCTTAATGTCCTCTGTAGATGGCATGAGGAGTTTATTCAGTTGTGTGAAGTAAGTGGAAGATATTTAGGTTTAAAAATGTCCTCCACAGAGGACAAATTTGAACTACTGGTAGTCAGGAGGATATATTATAATGAAACTGTATTATAGTTTGATGATTGTTTAGAGTTCTATGCTTTCATTCTTTGGTAAACTTTAGGATGTAAGCGTTCCGCCTTTTTGGTGGCTTCAAATGTCTCTAAAATCCATATCTATGGCACAAATGATGCTATGAAGCAAGGCTTTGCCACAAATCTTCACCATACATTTAAAATTCACTACAGGAACACAACTAGCAGTAGGACTTTTTGGTATTTAAAGCAGCTTTACCCCAAAATACAGTCGAGAAACGTGTTTCTAGCACACTTCTTCCTAAAGCATCGAGGGCTATCTAGTAAAATCTTTTCTATTAATAGGGATACAGATTTAACCTCATTATCTCTGTGAGGCACGCAGCGGAGGGAGGAGCTCCTGTCTATCGGCAGACGGTGAGCGTAGCGTCAACACTGGCACGCGATAGGTCCCAACTCCTGCTACCACTTCCCTGTACTGTGCTGCATTCAATGACGCCTCGGAAATTACCTCCTGGGAAACAACCTGGAACAGTCACTGTAAAAGATATAGAACATTTAGAGACCATGCCCCCAGAGAGCTCTCGACTTTATTTGGACTGCGAAGGGACACTGTATCTGGAAGAAAGGGTAGGATGACTCTAATAGTCCGGGACTGGGAAAGCGTCCTTGAAAGTTAGTGTTTTTTTTTTGTTGTTGTTTTTTTCTGGAGTTAGATGCTATTGTGTGTGGACTATCAGCCAGTGTTGGTTATCAAACACAGAGTGCTTTTGGTCATTTCATTAGCTAACAAATTAACCTCCTAGTCATGATAGTTACCACATAGTGTGAGGTTGGATATGGTGGTTGCTAAACTACTTATTAATCAAACTGACGTACCAAGAGCAAGTGTCATATTTGGCCCAGTAACTGGATTTACTAGCACCCATTTGTCTCAGACTTACCTCATGCTTTATCATGCACAGGTTCTTGAGATTTCTGATGGGAGAACCAGACTTTTTGGGTGGGGTGGCCTAAACTGGGGTAAGGTGACAAAAAGTATGCTTAAACACAAATAGTGACATGCATGTATTCATCCTTTTTATGACAACTCATCATACTAAAACTATTGACATTTAAGTATCCAAAAGACTTTTTTTTTCCAATTATCTAGTATAAAAAGTAAAGTAATATTCATAACATTTAACCATTTGAGGACTTGAAAAAGGTTGTTCTTGTCATTTAAAGTGTGAATTATAGGTGATGTTATTCTCTCAAATGGAAAGAACACTGCTGGGAAACAAAGCCAATGAGGAGGTGTGAAAACTGCAGTTCCTTGAGTGTCCACTCGAGGAAAGTTACAAAATTCCCATGCAGAACCATTCTAATTAATCATTGTTACATTAGAAAAAAATGTGTTTACAGTCTGGTACAAGTAGTTATATTAATCTCAATATATAGTTTTCCTATCCACATTGTACGTTTTTTTTTTTTTTTTTTTTTTTTTTTGGGGGGGGGGGGGGGGGCAAAAAAGAGGATGTTGTTTTTTTTGTGTTTTAAAGCTGGGTAGTTTAAATGGATACTGGTTCACTCCTGGAGCAAGCCTTAAATGGCTACTAGTGAAACTGTCTTGTTTTGCCCTTGTGGGTTGGTTCAAATGCCCCGCCCCGGGTGTTGTGGTAGTCAGCGTATATATTATTCCCAGCTGTACCTGAATGCAGCATTGATCACAACTAGAGGAGCGCTCGTACCCGCACCTCGCCGGTAATGTCTCATCTATCTGAGCACAGGACGGTATCATGAGCTGAAGAATTTCCGCTGTGTTATGATGGTTTGTGAGCTGTTTAAAGGGTGAGCAGCTCCTTACATGTGTCGTGGTGTTAGATTAGACTTAGTTTTAGTTTAGTGTATTTGACTTTTAGTATTTATTTATGGTTTTTCATCTTTTTTCCTGAACTCTTCGGTAGTTTTAGCCTCTCGGACAGTCTCGGAGTTGTTGTTTTGTGGCCGCACAATGACCCTGGTGTGTTTCAATTCTGTGCTGGAATAGCGACACATGTTCGGCAGATAGGCTGCTTCTTGTGCCATCTAAACGCAGCCGGGACCGGAGATTTTTTACCAAGACAGAGAGCAGAAGAAGGAGAAGAAGGAGACACAACATGTTTGAAGCTTCAGGAATCCCTCTCATTGTGCTGGACATTACCTGCCTTATCCTCGGTAGGTTAATCTCATCCTCCTCTGCCTGTCAAAGCAACCTTTAATCCGCTTTGTTTATTTACCACGAAAGTCCAGCTTGTTAAACTGTTCAACTCGACTCTGCTTCTGTAGGTAGGCTTCACACAGACTTGCAAATTCATCCATAATAATTTACATAAACGTCAGATTAATACTCATGGGAGGGCTTGAGGTTTGGGGAACAGGCAGGAAGATGGAAAAAGGGCAACAAGTCACACCCTGTGTAAGTGTGTGTGTATGTGTGCTTTTTTCCACGCAAAGCTGTATTTTAAGCTCCATGTTTGGAGAGTAATCACAGCACAGAGACACTCAGCAGGGCAATGCTGCAGTGATACGTAACTGGGCTAAAAGTGAAGGAATGAAACCACTGATCAGTCTTCTCTTTAATAACAGCTGCCATGTCTGAGAAGCACTAAAAAGTTTCGATGTTGTGAAGTCTTCTCCATACCTTCCCTTTTGCTTAGTCAGACTGTCCTGTGGTCTGCACTGCTGCTGACTGTGCACCCATCCTGTCATTTTGTTAGTGAGCTGGCAGAGACCACAAACTGGAAAATCTAAGTCAGGTTCACTGGGAGTCCTGGTTTGTTTTGTAAACTGTGATCTGCAGTACGTCAAAACTCCTGTAATTGAAGCGTACACTCCTTTTAGTTAGGTAAACGTGGCTTTACAACTACAATTACATAAGAGAGCAACGTTATTTAACGGTATTTTTGTTATTGTATCAGTCACAGTGGTGGTATATCAGCGTGAAACCAGTAGGGTAAAAGTACACAGTTTCCCTGAAAGTTAAAGTAAAGTATAATGATATACAAGTAAGTAGATTTTTTTAATATTAACAGAATTTAACCATAATACCTGGAGTTACTGGGAAAGGTCTTTTGGGTATATGTTAAAAGTAAAGAATTGTGGTGGGAAAATACAGTTATTATACTGTAATGTCACTGTAAATACATTTTTAGCAACTGTACTGTAAAATTCAAAAGAGCTTTTTTTTACAGTGCAATTTTAAGGAAAATAATACATTATAAAAATCTTTAATGTGTTCCATTAATCTCTTATGTAAACCAGAAACTGTCTTTGCTAATTGCTCTAAAGTCACAAAATATCTTGTTTCCAATACATCTTCATGTCAAAGATAAAGAAAGGACTTTTTGAAAATAAACATACTCTAATATCTCTTTGCTATTCTCTCCTTCAGTTCTTGTTTTGAGATGAACAAGTGTTTTTATCACAACAAGATCTAAATGCGAGACTTGAATACTAATATTATGCATGAAAGGACAAAGAAATAGGATTTGAAACACATCATACTAACTTTCAGTTCTGAAACAATACTGAAACCTGTAACTGCAACAAACTGTCCACTTCGATACAAACAGCTTTGTCACATGGCTATTGAAGTACTTTATAGGCTGAAGTTTATTTGTAGAGCTCCTTTTAAGACAGCTTTAACTTTTTCTCAATGTATATGCATAATCACATCAGCATAGTCCTCTTACACTCAATCTGAGTTAATCCAGACCCTTAAAAGACAACGGCCAGTAGTTTCCCTGAAGTTCATTTAAACAAACAGGCCTAATCGAAGCTCTGTGGCTGAGAGATAATTCATTTAGCCTAATAGCATCATAAACAATCATTGTACTTGGAAGACAGCCTGGAGTTGCATTAGTAACTTCACTTCAGCTTTTTTCCATTTTATCTCTCTTTAGTTTTGTAAGGTTGGAGAAAGCTGCAGATTGAACAGTGAGAGAAAGGGAGGGTGTGTATCTAAAAACAAGTTAAATCAAGTTACCATGTTTATTTTCATTGCCCCTGTATGGTTTGGATTCTTGCAGCATTTTAAAGCTACTTTTTGTCTTCCTGAGCCTCGTGCATGTTTTTGCAGCATTGCTTTGCCTAACTCCAGGCCTGGAGGGTAAACTCTGTTCTTGTGTAACTTCATGCCTTCAAACGTTGGAATTTATCTTTGCAGCTGGATGAAAGCCAAAAGAATCACCAGCTTCTTTTTCAGGAGGGGAAAATGCCCGTGTGATCTATCATTGTTGTTTGTGACTAACTGTTAAATTTGGGGCAGTGACTCATCAGATGAAAAACTCTTCTGTGATAAAACTGTGAAGTTGTAATATGACACAGCTTTAATCATGATCTGTCTCCTTATTTCCTCCCACAGTCGGACTTCCATTTTTCATCCTCACCCCTCAACACAGCCCTTTCAAACGGGGTTTCTTCTGTAACGATGAGTCCATCAGATACCCACTCAAAGAAGACACCATATCCTACCAGCTGCTGGGAGGAGTCATGATACCCTTCACACTCATTGTGGTAAGATGTCTCCAGACAGAAAGACTGGCATCTTGTTTATCTTCTTTGTGTCAACTGTCTCATTTTTAATCTACCTTGTGTTGCAGATTGTTTGTGGAGAGTGCCTTTCTGTTTACCTGTCTCGTATCAAGAATCAGTCTTTGGGGACCAAGTATGTGGGGTGTGTCTACAAAGTGGTGGGGAGCTACTTGTTTGGAGCTGCAGCTAGCCAGTCTCTGACGGACATTGCAAAGTACTCCATTGGCCGCCTGAGACCAAACTTTTTGGCAGTGTGCAAACCATCCTGGGATCGCATCAACTGCAAAGCTGGAGGATACATCGAGAACTTTACCTGTAATGGAGACAAGTTCTCTGTGGATGAGGCCAGGTAATGCTCCCCAGGATGAAAGACATTTTTAAAATCTATCTTGTTGAATATGATACGAGATGCTGGGATGCTGGACAATTTAAGAAACTGGACACAGTTGCAGTTAAATAAGAGAAGACAAACCAACCTCAAAGCTCCAGTGAGGAGTTTTTAGCTGTTTATTAAACAAAATGAAATTGAAAGTGAAGTCTTTTTATGATTTAAAAAAGCAAACAGGACTAGCAGCAACAACACCAACTCCCTACATAAAGTAATTTTCAACAGAGTGTGATGTGTTTAATTGTTTAATGATAACAGGAATGAACATTACTTGCACATGCATGAAAGACTAGGCAAAAGGATAAGAGGTATCACTTTGTCCACAGGGGGCGCTGACACAAAGAGAAAGTTACCTATGAGAGCTTTAACTTGAAAATTCAAGAGTTAAAGCCTCAGAAGTGAATTAAAACTTTGTATTTTATAATGAACTACTTACAAAATACCTTTGAAAAATAATACATATATACATTACTGATCATTTTCATAAAGCCTGATATAGTTGGTTTTCTTAGAGCCCTCCTAACAACCTCTTTGAACTCTGTCCCCAAGTTTTCTGTTCAAAGTGTCGCCTCAGAGTCCAAACTGTGATAACTGTGATGACGTTAGTTCTAATTGTCCAAGATAATGCTTTCGTAACTCTTTTCACCACCAAGGTTTAGCCTTTCACACCCGGTAAAATAATTATGTCATGAAAAAAGGAGTGGTTTTCCTTTAAAACAGTTCTTTCTTTATATGGAAACAGAAGTAGGACATCAATAGGTTTATTTTGACAGACTCTGACTAAATCTGTGCTTCCAAATTTCTTTTTTTCTCATCTCTTGTAGGTTGTCCTTCTTCTCCGGTCACTCTTCTTTCTCCATGTACTGCATGCTCTTCCTCGTAGTAAGTATATTTATGTTTTCTCCCTCAGGCATCCACTCACAAACCCATCGTTTGAATATTTGCTCTGACAACACCTGTGTGTCTTTGAGCGTTACGGTTTGCATCTTTCTAATTTATTCCTTCCCTTCCTTTGCTGCAGCTTTACATTCAAGCCAGACTGAAGTCTGAGTGGGCGAGGCTCCTACGTCCCACAATCCAGTTCTTCCTGATTGCAACGGCCGTGTATGTGGGTCTGTCCCGCGTGTCAGACTACAAACATCACTGGAGTGATGTGCTTGCCGGCCTCCTGCAGGGAGGTTTAGTTGCTACTTTCACAGTAAGTGAAAATGAGGAATAAAAAAATGAGGAAACCTTTGTGTTTATGTTGCAGTGATGTCAAAGAAGCAGTTGAAATGTCAATTTGTTGATGAATTACATCAGGAAGAGACACATTTTATTACTTTATGAGGTGCTTCATCTTTTTAACAACAGTTTTCCACTTGTTTTCTCCCCAAAGAGCTTAAAGGTCTGAAATTTATCACAGTTTTTACTCAATCATTTTAATCTGATTTCAGTTTTGTGTCATGTTGTTTCAGAGATTTACTGAGCCTTTTTTTACATGCCAATCCTTATGTCAATCATTGACACTTAAATGAAAAGCCTGTGGGTTTTAAGTGTTAAGCTTACTGAGTGACTCAGAAACTGGTCAGTGAAGTCAAGAAGGAAAGGTTTTAAACTATTCACACGATGAATAGATAATGATTCAACTTTAGATAATGTGAGGAAGCAGAAGTTTTTCCAACTGTAATTTGTCTTCACTGTAGAAATATGAAGATACAGTGAGATAAGCTGTAACTTTGTCTTTTTCTGTTTCAGGCAGTCTGTGTGTCCAACTTCTTTGAGCAGCCGGTGGACCCGGTGGTGTCACAGGAAGAAGAAGCTTCACACACCAGTTTACAGGACAACCCCTCCAATGGGAACCACTATGGCAGCACTGAGTGAACCCGAGGCCTCAGAGACAATACTGTAAAGGGACTTTATCCATTATACTTGCCACAGAGGACCTAAATCACACCAAAGAACTCAACAAGTGCTTGATATCATGCTGTCTGGCTGTTTCTGTGCTTTGTACAGCACAGTTTTGCTCCGTGTTGCAGACGCTGCAGTCTGTGGGCTTTAGCTGCTACCTTTGGTGTGGTGGCTGAACTTTAATTACAGGAAGAAAGGTGCACTACAGAAAACAGGGCTTTCACTTCACTGCAACGTTCAGATGAAGACTTTCTGCCAAGTTTTCAGGAAATCCAACATAGTGCAGTTTATTATGGAATTAAAAAACAAAATATAGCATGTTGGGTTTACTTTAGGACAGCTTGCTTTTTTACAGTGTGAGCCTGTTGAGAACGTGGTTTTAGAGTATATATTGGTCTGGTGTTGCTTATACCGTGAATGAAATTCCTTCTGCTCAGAATATAATGACTGTCTGTATGCACACTGCAAGCAGGCTTGTAGAGAGCCTGGTACCTGTGAATAAGAAAACCTGGACTGTCCTTAAACACAAAGTGGAGACTGAACTCAAAATAATTTATTTCATGTTGATTTTTGCCTTAGTCGAGTGCTGCTACTTGCTGTTAAGTCCTTGATTTTATTCTGTGTATGAAAAATGAAATGCATTGATTTATTAAATTTTATTTCCCCTTTCTTTTAATATTCTTTTTTACTGTTTGTATGGCGCTCTTCAGAGTTTTTTTCAACATTGAAAACTCTGAAAATAATGTTTGAAGCTGTTCCAGGGGAATTGTTTTGAGAAATAAAAAAAGCTCTGTTTTTGATACAAAGGGGGAAGTAATTCCTGTGTTTGGTTTCAGTATCAGGGATGGCATTCAGGAAGAGAAACCACCTCAGAAACCTCAGAAAAAAGCTTTTTCTGAGCCATCGGGCGTGTCTTTCCCGGTCTGCAGATAGACCAGAGACACCAGAGACATTCAAATGCACTGATGACAATGGAAAAACAAGTCTGTCTGATGTCCTGGTGGTATCATTATATGGAGGTTAAGCACAGCTCAGCACATTAACAGAGTGACACTCCACCACAGGAGGGTTTGATAGCAGAGGACACTGATCCTTGACTAAATGTCCGAGTTCACGACATGTGTATGGTCCTAAATCCCATTACAGTGATGGAAAGAAGAAGTAGGCTTAGGAGAAATTAAACGGGTGAGGACAGACACATTCAATGATGTCAGGATCCATCAATCAAGTTAAATCTGTGAAAACAGTGCAGCACAACAGGTTCCCATTGAAATGGAGTAAAGTTTGCAAACTAAATGGTTTTTCTTTTAAGTTGAAGCTGTGCCTTAAAATCTTTCTTCTGAGAGATGAAAATTCATCCCAACAGTTTTTTTTCTTTTGACAACCAAACAAGGACGAGCGAGGGAGAGCAAGGAAGGGCAAAACAATCTGTGATTTTCCAATCTTGACTCTGAAAAATACAACAAATCAATCAAAGCACTAAAAACAATGTGTAAGTGGGTATAGCAAGAGCATTACAGAAATGTGTCCCAGGTGTAAAGATGGGAAGAGGTTCTCCTCTCTGTGAGACTGCATGAGTGAATTGTTCAACTGTTCCAAAATAATGTTCCTGAGCATAAAATAGCAAAGAGAATCTCATCAACTTTACCATATGTTAATATTCAGAGAGTCCAGAGAAAAAGAGACAAAGGTGATCATTGACACTGGATGGCTATGATCTTGCATAAGCAGACATGTCTCTGTAGTGGGAGGCGCTGCATACAGGCTCAAAATCACATACCAAAACCAATGTCTGTGAACAAGAGCTGCATCTGCAAATTTAGGCAAAAACTACTCCATGCAAATAAGAAACAATCTTTATTAATGATAAAGAAAATGTTGATAACTTTTTTAAGATAGACTGAGGCAAAGTGGAAAACTTTACTGTGATCTGACAAACTAAAATTTGACAATCTGTGGAAAACCTGAACTCCACTCTACGGAGAAAAGGAACAATGCAACTTGTTATTAACACAGAGTTCATGGGTTACTTATACATCTTGGAAGGCACTGATAATACTGGGTAATTTATGTACGGGTTTTGGGACACATGCTGCCATCTAGAAAAGCCTGATTCAGGCAAGATTTTGTTTATATCAGCAAGACGATGCTCAACCAGTTCCTGCATGCCTTACAACATTTTAACTCCATGGTAAAAAAGTCTGGGTGCTGAACTGGTATGCCTGTAGTCCTGACTATCCACCCCTTGATTTGGCACATAAGGCATCATAGGAATTCAACTGATTCACTTTTTTTTAATCTTGGTTTCCAATCATGGAACAATCAGAAAACACTAAATTCCTGACAAACGTCATACCCCATATTAATACAACATAATTAAATACATCAGGCTGAATATTTCTTGTTTCTGAGTGTCCCTTCTCATGCAGTTACTATTGTAACATACCATTTTGCAAGACTTTTATTTGATCCCATTCTCAGTTCCTGGTAAGGATTTTGTTTTTATCAGCTCATAATTTCACGCATACTTCAGCATTTTATTCTTCAGAGCAGTTTCACCATAAAAATGTTGGAATTTCCCATGGAGATATGTTCCATTGTGTCCTTATTGACTACATCCCGCTGATCCTATTGAGCAAATTTGATTTAGAGGCCTAGCAGCACCAGAGTTTAATTTTGCTCTGGGACAATGGAGGTATTAACTTTGCAAGCAGAGAAGTAAGAGACAAGGGGTGAAAATTCCCACTCAGGTGGCTTAAATGCATGATGACATGTTATTAAAAATGGACACTGACTCGTGGTCTGTTCAGCTCTAAACAAAAAGCAAACACAAACTGTTCATCTTGCTGCAGCACCGCTCTGACCTTCCCCCCAGTCCAAAAACTGAGCTATCATGTTGTGTGTTGCTCCACAGAGCTCTTTCTCTTGTCACGCTGTTCTCCACAATAGTCCTTATTGAAAGCAGCTCCATTCACTCTCTGTCACATGTCTGACTTTATCTTGCCAGACAGTGATGGCACTGCAGAAACAAGCAGCTCTCGATCCAGTTTGCAATGACAGCTTTTAAAGAATTGGCTGTGAAATCATGATCCCCTGACACACTTACTTTTGTTCCAGACACTAAGAAAAACAAACAGAGACAACAGAATAACAAGGAAATCCTTTTGATAGTAGCTGTTGTTACAAAAACAAAGAAAAGATAGCAGAAAGGATGAATCTATAGTTTAAAGTTTCATTTGGAGTAAGATGAGCTCTGAGTCATTGTGTTCCTCTTTGAGAAAACATGAGCAAACAGAGAAGTAGAAAGGAGAAATAGGAAGAGAAGAACAATGATAAAAAATACTCTGAGAAAACAAAAAAGAGGATGTAGACGAGGTTATACCTAAAACATTTTGATTCAGATGAAAATGTAAAGTTAAAAAGCATCAATTCTGACTTTTTTTTCTTATAATTAGTGCAGCACTGATTTAAAGAAACAGACATGGTTAATACAGTTTTTCTCGATTGTTTACACACAACTTTGGGTGCCTGAGACACGATGACCACAACATATAACCAATGCACCAACTCCATGAACCAAGTCTGCTAAACTATAAGCACAATTCCTCCTTTACACTCGGACTGCAGATCTACAACACACTTTTTTTCAAAACACTACACACAGTTCTCTGAGTTTTGGCACAATTTTCATGAAGTAAACTTTTTGTTTTCACAAAGAACACAATGCCACTCAAAACAATAAAATTAATATTCCTATTATACACACTGACTCATCACATGGGTAAACACCTGTCACACAATTTTACAATTAGCAATCAGAGCTTTAGCATAAAAGGGCAACAGGTGAGTTTCTCTGTTTTGGAACAATGGATGCCAACAAAATCAGAGGGAGAGCCAGAGGTGTGAGAATGAGAGGAGGAGGACGCGGAGGATGCGGAGGACGAGGAGGACGAGGAGGACAAGGAGGACGAGGAGAATGAGGAAGGATGAGGGCCATAATCTCTGATGAGATCAGGGCCACTTTGGTTCACCATTAGGTAAACCATGGTCTAACAATGAAGGAGGCTGGGCAAAGGGTGCAGCCAAATTTGAGCAGATACACAGTAGCATCCATCATCCGGACTTTCCAAAATGAAAATAGGTAAGAAATTTAGTCTTACTAGTATTAGAAAATTGTTGTACTGCAATTCAACACAGCACTACTACAGTATTACCAGTGGACTGTTCTGAAGGACTGTAAAAAAGTAAAGTGTTTATTTGAGAAATGTATTCCTTCTTTTTATCCCTTCACAATATTTACAGTATTTCACTCTGAGTATTGCAGAGCTGAAAGACGACCATCAAGAGGAGGTGGGGAGCGTCTACTGTCTCCTGAACAGGAAAATCAAATTGTGAACATGGTCCTCGAGAATAATGCCATCACATTACTGCAAATCCAAAGAAAAGTACTAGAAAACAATAACATTTTTCCAAATGTTGATAGAACAAGTTTATCCACTCTGGACCGTGTCTTGTGAAGAAATTCTCTGAAGATGAAACAAGTCTATAGAGTTCCCTTTGAACACAATTCAGACAGAGTCAAAGAACTGCGATATAACTATGTGCAAGTAAGTCCTATACAATCCTGTAACTGATGCATACCCTGAAAACTGTAAATATTATACATGTTTTAGTATTGGAATCATAATGAATGTATTTCACAATAGTGACCACTCCATGCCTATTTCTGATATTATCCTGTGTGTTTCACAGAGTCCTTGAGCTAGAGGTGGCTGCAGTGGAGCACCAGTTTGTCTTTATTGATGAGGTTGGATTCAACCTCACAAAAAGACGTAGAAGTGGAAAGAACATCATCAGCCATTTTGTGTTCTGAGTCAAAAAAACAAACAAACAAAAAATTCTAAAGTATTTTGCAAGAAGTGTCACACTGAACACAAAAAGGCCCCAGTCATGATGAATATTATGTAATCACAGTGTTTTACACTGAGCACATCAGTGTTCAACTGGTTCATATAAATGTTTGTTCATATAGTGGTTTGTGTGTGTCATTTGGAGACAAAACACCATTTTGAGAAGAATAAACACCGTTTTGGATGTAAAGTTTCATTTTGCAGGAGAATTGAGGGGTTTTGAGAAATGTGTGAGTGATTTTTTGATTTGTGTGTAGAGTTCTGAGAATATGAGGCATCCTTTCAGAAAATGTGTGTAAGCAGTCGTGAAAAACTGTAAAAGGACAGAATAGTCCCAGAAATAAGGAGATTCATTTAAAGCACATTATACACTTTCCTTTTACTGAAAATGTAATACTAGTTCATGGTAACCTAATTTTGTCTGTTTTACATGTTGATTTATTAAAATGATGATTTTAAAAAGTATTTTTTTTAAATCTAATAAAATATTTAGGATGACAGATGACTTAATTCATCAAGGACTTTAAAAAAAAAACATGCTACCAAGTGCCTAAAGTGGACAGTGAAGTGAAAGAGGCAAATCATAAAATCACACATTGGCAAGATCAAGAAATAAAACAGTTCAAAATACAATAAATTTGTTAAAAAAATACTACAAGAGTATTTTTTTTAAAAGTAATACTTGAAAAAATTTGAATTGGAGTAAAAAAACAACTAGACTCCTCAATGCAAAACCAATATGAATTTGTTGCATCACTTGGAGTGATGCAAACATAAAATGTTTTCCTTATCATAAAAAAGTGATATGTCTATTACAGGTTCAATAACAACAATAAGGATACATCTTTAAAGGAAACAGGTTTATTTTGAATTAAGAATAACATGCTTTAAAAAAATTTAGCAAGCCAGAGGGAAGCATCTCCCAAACAGTGGCTCGTATTCAAAGTCTTGATCTGTCATTGCTGTTGTTAAAATATGGAGAAACCTGTGGGTTAGCCTCAGGAATCACAAATAAGGTGTGTGTGGCCCCCTACTGGACATGAATGTGACAAAGTTTGCACTGAACTACAGACAAAGAAATAAATCTCAGATAGCAACTCAGAAAGTAGATAAAATTGAAACTCCTGTTTTTTTTTTTTTCATTATTGAGCTGTAGTGGATTTAGCTCAGATTCAGACCAAAAAGAAAATATTCTGCATCTTAAACCTGGTGAACACAAGGATCTACTGTTTTTCCATTAAGTTTAATTTTAAACTGAATATTCTTGTGAAACAAAACCCTGGCGTTCAGACCAAAAATATTTATTTTTCAAACTTAAAATATTTTATTCTGCTGACTCACAATATTCACTTCACAGCATCAATTGTTGAGATTATGGTCTTACAACACAAGACAGGACAATAAAAAGTGGGCTTAATGTGTGACATTGTCACTGAATTTATTACCATGGTATCAAACATATCACCCCAGAACTTCATCCAGTCAGAAAACTAGGCTCACAGTTCACTCCATTAATCTTTTGAAAGCAATAAGAAACGTACAGACTTGTCAATGATGTGATCTTGACATTCATTTGCCTTCTCTGAACATGTTCTTGTGAAAAACTAACAGAACAGCAAACAGAACTCATTAATGAGGTGTGTGTGCTGCTGCACTCTACCTGTATATTTTGGTACAAGAAAACACATTTGATGCGTTTAAACTGAGTATATTTGTTCTCTACTGCACCTGGTGACATCAGCTCAGACCTACAGCACTGCACTGAACACTCAATCAGAAGAATTTTACAGCACTTGTAGGGTTGTAAAATTTTATTTGGAGAAATCTGTACATGGAGGTTTTGGCCTTCAGTGTGTTCACATATATAAGCAGAATGGGGACACAGACAGGTAGCTCACTGAAGATCAAAACAAGTGCTATCCTTTACTCAAAGCTGGACAGGAAGGTCAGTACAAGCTGCTTCAGTTTAGCGTCTGATGCCTCTGAGATCATACCGTCAGCCCTAAAACAGAAAACACAGATGGGTCAATCAAGCATGATCTAGCTGTTACAGTTCAAGTGAGAAGTGACAAAAACAGTGTGACTGAAAAATGTGTCTCACCTGATTGCAGCAAGCAGGTCCTGGTGCTGGCTAATGATGTGCTGCAGGAAAGCGTTCTCGAATTTTGTGATCTTGCTGGGCTCCATCTTGTCCAAGTGACCTCTGACACCAGCGTAGATGACTGTGACCTGCTCCTCAATGGCCATGGGAGCTGAAGGGAAGAATGGATAGTTTGATGGTTATATTTCAGACATCATCTTAACATTTTAATTTTGCTTCCTAGAAATCAAAGTGGGCACTTACAGTACTGCCCCTGTTTCAGCAGCTCGGTGAGCCTGACTCCCCTGTTAAGGAGCTGCTGAGTGGCAGCGTCCAAGTCAGAACCGAACTGGGCGAAGGCAGCGACCTCACGGTACTGAGCCAACTCCAGCTTCATGGTACCAGCCACCTGAGGGAGTGATCAGTTGTTATAGTGTTAGAGGTTGTAGCTTCTGTATGAAGAGAGCAGACTTTTTCTCATTGCTCCAGATGTTACCTGCTTCATGGCCTTGGTCTGGGCAGCAGAGCCTACTCTGGACACAGACAGACCCACATTGATGGCAGGGCGGATACCCTTGTAGAACAGCTCAGTCTCCAAAAAGATCTACAAGATTAATAAATAAAGCAGAAAAAATAGCATTTAATGAAAGAATTTTTAATGTCTTTACTAAATCACAACCACAAATGTGACAGTTTTGCACAAACCTGTCCGTCTGTGATGGAGATGACGTTGGTGGGGATGTAGGCGGACACATCGCCAGCCTGGGTCTCGATGACAGGCAGGGCAGTGAGGGAGCCACCTCCGAAGTTGTCGTTCATCTTGGCAGCTCTCTCAAGCAGACGGGAGTGCAAGTAGAACACATCACCAGGGTAAGCCTCACGACCAGGAGGACGACGCAGCAGCAGGGACATCTGACGGTAGGCGACAGCCTGAGAGGAGGAGGGAAAAAGACTTGCTTTACCACGGTTTTTCAAAAGAATTTCTTTCTGTTTTTGTTGGCAAATGTAGAAACTTTCATATTTATCTTTGTTTTTTGTTTGAATATTACAGAAGCATTCTGGTCATCTCACCTGCTTGGACAGATCGTCATAGATGATCAGAGCGTGCTTGCCGTTGTCTCTGAAGTACTCTCCCATGGAGCAGCCAGAGTATGGGGCCAGGTACTGCAGAGGAGCAGCATCAGAAGCAGTGGCAGAGACCACGATGGTGTACTTCATGGCATCAGCATCAGTCAGCCTCTTCACCAGCTGAGCCACGGTGGACCTCTTCTGTCCAATGGCCACATAGATACAGTACAGCTTCTTCTTCTCGTCGGTTCCATCGTTGAAACGCTTCTGGTTGATGATGGTGTCAATAGCAATGGCAGTTTTACTATAGAAGGAAAAATAAGAATAATTAGAGACTCCCCTCCAATATTTCAACCTATCTTTGGCCCACATCATTCTCTGAATGCCCAGTTTATAAACTTCATGTTTAATGTCTCTTTTTAAATGTGTTTTTAATTAACTTTAAAGTGACCCTGAGCGTCATAAAGGCACTTTTAAATCAAATGTATTACTAATGTAGCAACTAAGTTTCTGAGTTGAGTATTTACCCAGTCTGCCTGTCACCAATGATCAGCTCACGCTGGCCTCTGCCAATGGGCACCAAGCTGTCCACAGCCTTGATTCCAGTCTGCATGGGCTCCCTCACAGAGATGCGGGGGATGATACCAGGGGCCTTCAGACCAACACGCCTACGGGTACTGGCGCCCAGGGGGCCCTGAAGACAGAAAACATTTCAAAAGATGAGTAAACATTAAGATACCCCAAAAGAAATAAGGAGAAGGGATTTATTGTAAAGAAAAACCACAACACAATTATACAATGTTTAATTTTAACTAAAACAGTGAATAGACTTTTTAAGTGTTCCCAAACCAAAGTACAGAAGCTCAATTAACCTTTCCATCAATGGCGTTACCCAGGGCATCCACCACACGGCCGAGCAGCTCCTCACCAACAGGGACATCCACGATAGCACCAGTCCTCTTCACAATGTCGCCTTCCTTGATCAGTTTGTCATTACCGAACACCACAACACCAACGTTGTCAGGCTCCAAGTTCAGAGACATACCCTGGAGGATGGGGTGGAGGATTAGCAAAACTACTGTTGTAGTATTTTGTATGATATACAAAAAAAACCCCAATAAAAAGTAAAACTCCAGAAAAAGTAAAACTGTCTGATTTTTGTAGATATCACTTTTAGATAGCACAAATTACATAGTGTTCCAATTTTTCCTAAGTCATGATGGCTATTTTCTCTATTTTTACTCAGTGTGAATGTGTCCACAAAACAAGGAAAACGTTAGTGTCACATAAAACTTCTTTTTAAACATACTTTGAGTCCAGAGGAGAACTCCACCATCTCTTCTGCCTGGACATTTCTCAGGCCATACACTCTGGCAATACCGTCACCAATGGACAGCACACGTCCAGTCTCCTCAAGGTCTGCGCTGGTGTCAGCTCCCATGATCTTCTCCTCCAGGATAGAGGACACCTCGGCTGTGCCTGCAAGAGAAAAGGTCATGCATGTCATAGACTAAGGCTTTACCACTTCTAGGCATTCATGCACTGATCAATTTTACAGCAGTTTTAAAACATTTTAGTTTAACATTTCAATTTCTGAACAGGACTCTTGTGCAAGCTCCAACAGATCATTAATATCCTGATACCACTTTTATAATACTTTAATTAACTTAACTTAAATTGAACCAAATACAGTTTTAAAGTTGTTGGAGACCAGTGAATCAATGCAGGCCAAAAACTTTCCGACCAAGCTGAAACTCAGCATTGTTAAGTCTTTAAAAGTTTTTTGGAAATTTAGTCATGCATGTATGTTGATGAACTTTGCCTGGAAAGTTTATATTACAGACGTACAAAATGTTCCTCTGACCAACAACGACAAAGAATATGAGAGCAAATAATCATAGAACGGAGAATAATCATTGACCTTCGTCAGTCACCCTTGGGTGCCAACACACAGTGTTGAGAACAGACAAATGTCATGTTGTTGCTGTCTTTCTCACCTGTCTTCTGCAGCCATGGTCTATGTGTGTGGAGGTGGTTGACCCCAACGCAGGCGGCCGGTACAGCCTTGGACACCTAGTTAAATGACAGACGTATATGGTTTTACATTACTGCAAAGATAAGTTTTCCAAAAAATATACCCCTGCCAACATTTAACGGTGCAATCTGAAAGCTCTGCAAGCTTAACTTTGTGTGCAGCGCAGACAACATGCGCTGTCAGGCTTTCTGACCTTCAAAGCGTGGCTGAATGAGCCGTTAGCTGGATGCTAATATTAGCTACAGTGCTAGCTGAACAGAGTTAGCTTCAGGGAACGAAATGTCACAAGGGCACCACGAACAAACACTGGTAATGGATTAATTTGAATATTACAAATGCAAAATCTGACTAGTATGTTTAGCTGCGTTTATTGTAGCATTAATAAGTCGATGACAACTTAGCTAGCGGCCTGTGACGTTAACATTACCCTTCACGCCCACAAGGTTCACACTGCTTAAAAATACATTTGCAGAAACATCTTCTTCAAATATAGACTGTTTGAATGAAATACTTACAAATCCAGCCCTTCTAGGCAGGGCTCTGGCCAAAGCTGCTGCAACTCTCACGGATAACATTTTGTCGGGTTGCTAATGACCTGTCCTCCACCACGAGCGGCTTCGACCTGCTCTGCAACAGAACGTAATGGCTGAATGAACTCTTCTTCTATTTATCCCAGACTGTAGGAAGATTTTCTGCTTTGCTGGTTAACTCTGCCCCCTGTCGGTACGGATATGTTTCTGACAGCCGCAGCAGGCGAGAGGCCCTCACTGCAGTAGGCAATCCACTTGGGGTAATATCTCTCTTACACATATAAATGTGGAAACGCAATTGTAAACAAAATACTGTGAAGTTGGAAAAATTCTGGTACGCTTTGCAAGAGTATACAAGACAATATTTTCCCTTTTCCTTGTAAATTATTGTTATTGCTGATGTGATGATTGTTGATCAAAGCAAGTTAAGGAGAAACTTATGAAACAAAAAAAAGAATTCAAATCCTTTTGGAAGACAGTTGAACCATGTCCATTTAAGTCGGTATTAAGGTATTGATCAAGTTAAATTTTCAGGAAAAAATATTTTAGCTGAAATGTACCCAAGGGGTAATTTTCTTTTACTATTAGAACAGGAAAAAAACAACAACAAAAAACTAGCTATTACTACAAATAAAAAATCTTAACAAGACATCTCTGACCAAAATATTTTCCACAACCTTATTTTTCCAGTCACTAAATCATAATGTAAATCAGATTCTTAATTTTTAATTTATTCATCTACATATGTTGAATACAATCAATTTGAGAGCAAATGCTTCTAAAACTCTGACCATACACATGAAGGGACTGTTGAGAAAATGCAGAGTAACAACAAGGACAATTATTATAATAACAACAAAAAGACACACAATGTAAAAGTCAAGTCCCCTGCAGAGAATATCCAATTGTCAAATCAGGTGTAGCTTAAAAAAAAAAAAAAAAAAAAAAAGAAGAAAGAAAGAAAAAAAAAGACATTAATACATAATAAGAAATGTCTTGTGGATTTTGTAAAGTATAGTACAAAAAACTTTCTGGTTCTAGCTTCAAATCTAAGGACTTGGTGCTTTATTTAATCTTACTTTAG
This sequence comes from Halichoeres trimaculatus, assembly GCF_033239565.1. Taxonomy (NCBI): domain Eukaryota; kingdom Metazoa; phylum Chordata; class Actinopteri; order Labriformes; family Labridae; genus Halichoeres; species Halichoeres trimaculatus. Next base: position 13,065,037 of record NW_027437183.1, read on the forward strand.
AGTTATTAAACAAAGCATACTCGATGATACAATTAAGTGTTCTATCATAAAAGTTACAACAAAAATTGGTCAATTGACTTTCAAGTCTACACAGATATTTTTTCGTTTTCGAAAGAGCATATAAAAAGGTAAAGAGATATTACATTTTAAGCATTTGTTTTCAGACTTCTTCACTATGCAATGGCAGAAATATATGTTTCAAAACTATTATCAACATCTTTTTATGAAACAAAATTGTAGGTGGTATTCATGAGTGAATGTGAGATTGTGGGTTAATTAAGAATATAAAGACTGATATTAGACAAAATCATGGTAAATGTAGAACACAGCTGTATATTTCATTCCAATCAATGCTAATGCCCCGTTTTATGGTTAATAGTATCTCTGAAATACTAGGCCATATGAAAAACAGATTATCTTTATTGGAGGAATAAGGCTGCCTTTCTTGTTTTGGTTTTCAGACATTTTATGAAGTCGAATTGAGAAGCCTGGGTAGTTTAACCTGAGGATACCTCTAGCCCAGGGACTGTGTAATGTTCTAGCATCAGCACTCTCCGGTCTGAATGGTCTGGGTATACAGCGTCCCAACAGCGCCCCCCGTTGCTCCTTTTCGTAAATGACATGTCTGCTTTTGTCAACGACAGCCGAGCGAGTCAGACAGTCGTTTCGTTTGGTTTGCCTGTGGTGCTAGCCAGCCAGCAACAACCAACCGCCTGAATGTAGATCCGCATGGGCTACTACAACTCTATCTCTCCGAATAACCCAGCGGAATCATAAGATAAGGATCCCAGGATGGTCTTAGTGCATGTCGGATATCTGGTTCTTCCCGTATTCGGCTCAGTAAGAAACAGAGGTACGGTATTAATATTCACATCGATTCAAAACATGTGCCCTGTTTATCTTAATATTCACTGCAGCTGTTGGCTAGCTAGCTCGAGCGCAGCTGTTGGGTTGGCTCGCGCTAGCTAGCTTAAAAATAACGTTTAAATTGTTCGCAAAACGACCCTCAAAATTATTACATTTTAATTGACGTTCAACTCGGTTACATATAAAAAACGAGATTGTGTCATTTTACGGATGTAACTATGCCGAATTGACAACAAATAGCGCCGCTAAGGATAGGCTAACTGGCTTGTTGGCTCAGGCTAAATCTTGGAAGGGAAACATTTTCCACAAAGGATTCCACATGCACAGGGCGTGCGGTACAAATATATCCCATGTCAAAACCGCAGCCACGCACAGACAAATGTGTGAAAAAGCATCAATTTACTGCACTGTCCATGGTGTGGTTTTTTAATTTGGTTTAATGTAGGTGCATTCTAATTTTCCCCTGTGCGCTTTCGTGTATTTGCACTGTAAAAATACCGCAAAATAGACGTAGCCTCTCCAGCCAGTCAGCTTATCTGTGCCTGGATGATGTCATTTGAAGATCACCTTCTCTGCTCGCGCTCGCCGCTTCCCTTCGTGATTTCAGTGATTATTATCCGCGCCAATTAGCCAATGTAGTGATCGATACACAAGTAATTGCCGAGGAAGCGTTGACTTCCGAGCCATCAGTGTATCAGACGTCTTTTCTATTATATGCTCATAGGCAATTCAGCAGCTGCTTGTTTGAAGCTGCCGAATTGCTAAAAGACCGGAGTATGCGGTCACAGTGAAACAATAATAAAGCTACAGTGTAACATTAATTTCATAACAGTGGCGTCAGTGATTTCATTGTGCTTTTATTTCTGTTCTTATTTCCCTGTTTCATAGTATGGAGGCTGGCTCTACATTCTGCATTTATCAGATCTTTGTCGTCCCCCCCATTGTGTAGCTAATGATCATCTGCTGCTGTGTGGTGTGGCGTGGCCTCTGCCTGTTCTCTGCATTTAGCTGTATTGTGAATCCCTTCTTCATTTCCTCTTTCCATCAGAAGACGACATTGGTATTAAAAAGCACCCCCCTCCCAAGATGTATTCAGCCATAGACTTTCCATGTTAAGCAGACTAAAACTATAGCTAACACCTAGTAAAGAGCACCTTTTTGTCTTTTTTTTCTGTCAAATTGCTGTAGCACTGAGTAAACATTTTAGCTCCTTTTTTAGATTATCAGTTGAATGTCATTGTGTACCTCCCATCCAGTCTTATAGACAACATGCTGTAAATTCCTGTAAAGTGGATACATTTTGCATGATCTTAAACACTGCACTGCATTGTTGAACACCAGAATTGGCTCATCTTCCTTCTCTTCACACAAGGTGCAATGTACATGATTAAAGTGACCCACCAAAAAGAAATAAAAGCATGCAAATTGGAACCATGTGCATGCTAGTGTTGTAAAACTCAGCATTTCAGCAAATGCTGTCATGTGATCACTTGAAATGACTGAAGGTACACTGCACCTGCACACAACAACCTGCCATAACTGTCTCCATTTTTGTGTAATCCTTTTGTTCCCCTTTGCAAATTTCAAGCTTTGAATCACACTGAATTGTCAGGGCTGTTTGACCCTTACAGGGCAAATGAACCTCTAAACATTTTAATCAAGCAAAACATGCTCACTGGTGGTTCATCACTTCCCAATTTTCCCCACTAACACGAGGCCAAAATGCTATCCATTTCACAGGGATGCCTATTTTCCTGCACTGCTAAAGAGATCCTCTATTAGTAATAACGTCTTTATTGTTTGGTTGTGGTCTCTCTTTACCTTTTGTTCTGGTAATAGTACTTTCAATGCATGGTCACATTTATGATTCATAATTTTTGGTTTTTGTTTTTCTACATTGACTAGTGAAAATCCAATGTAATCTTTCTGTAGTAAAGATGTACCCTGCTGTACTTGAATCATGTGCTGTAGCAAACACGTCTGCTCATTGGATGCCGCTTTTGTTCTTTTTAACCCTATATGGAGCATGGTGGGCCTTGCCTTCAGTCTATGTTGTTTATTTTTGTTGCATGGATTTATACTATTATTACAAACAAACAAGAAAGAAAAAAAATACCACAATTCCACATTTACTAATATTTTTCAATAAAGAATATAGTGTTTTTCCTAACCTTCAGTGTGCTTCTTGCTGATTTCCATTTATTGTCCTCCCTTTCCCTTGTCCCTACCTGCCCCCCTCCCCCTCCCTTCTCCTCCACCCCCTCACCCACCTCCTCTCCCGCTGTGACAAAGATAGACAATTTCCACGCTTCCTCCATCACAGGGCCTGAATGAGTCTATCTGCTGTCATTCATGGTGATCGTTTTTCACTGAGACGCTTGAAAATGCAGTGTGCTCTGTACTTACAGTTTAGACTGGAGCCTTTGACCCACAGCAACAAGGTCATCTCTTGTCTGCCCAGCTACACCGATGACCTGTCAGGCTGAAAGCATTGCCTGAGAGTCTTATTTTTTATCCTGCCTGGGTGCGTTTTTAAAACCATACTGCATTTTTCAAGCGTACTCCTAGTAAATGCAATGTAGACTTTGCCTATTTCCACATAATTTAAAGAAGAGTTTCATCCGTTTATACAGAAATTGTCATGTGTTTCACATTACACAAGCAGGTTAAATTTGATCCTCATACTGGAAATTTTTCTTCATCCTTAAAAACAGCACAGTTTTCTCCTGTAAAGTGGAAGGTTTGTGTGAGAGTCACTGCTTCAGCTAACAGCAGGCTCCCTCTGGCTTTACTTAAAAGTTTCCGATTAAAGCTACTTTTTTAACTGGATTTTTTTTACGCCCATCATTAAACAAAAGAGTCTTTTTGAGTTTAAGCATGGTATTAAAACCATACTGTGCTACAGCACAAGTTAGCCTCTCTTTTTTCCCTGTTGAGTCTTTGCAGCAGACTGTTCGCAGCAGTTGCCAAATAGCTGTGGTTGGAGAGAAAAAAAAAGCATTCAAGCTATTTCCTCTCAACTTCTGAATGTTAGCAGGGAGAGAAAACAAGTAGAGCTATAGTTTATGAGTGAGGCAGGAAAACACAGCAAGTTTTGGTAAAGTACTGATATGTAGTAATGTCAACTGATTGTTCGGTTTCCTTTTTATGAAGGGAGAAAATGTTCTTTACTGCTATAGCTAGGGACTTGGCATCTAAACAGATAGATGTACACTGAGCGAACAGCCAGGTACTAAAGGTTTTACTGTGAGGGCACTGACCCACTGTCAGCTGCAGAATTTACGAGAACTGAGCTGTGTTGAGGACCGTGTACTGGTAGATCTCATCTGTTCTGATCCAGTCTGTGAATCAGAGGACCAGGAGTCGATCCAGAGGTCGGAAATGCAATAACAGAAAGCTTACGTTTTGTGCCCAGGACCAAAAAATGGTCGTCATGTTCATGGTACTTGTGGTAACCATCATTTTTCCACCCCCCACAGAAGTATTTTTCACCCTAGGTAAGAGGTAGGGCTTCATTAACATGCTTTATCACACACACAGTGACACCACATTTCACCCACAATTAATTCCACATAATCTCCCCCCTCAGGTGCCTGACTTCTTCTCCTTATCCTCCGCAGGATCCCATTTCAACCGGCAACAGACACAGCAGCAGCAGCAGCACAGCCATGCTACCTCTTGCCGGCACTTCCAGTTAGGTCCTCAGGCCCCGCTGCCCATGGACTTCCCCATGCCCCACCCAGGGCAGCCACAGTCAGGCATTAACCCCCACCTGGCCCCTCCTGGCCACCAGCATGGCCCTCCACTCCACCCGCCCCTCAACCCCCTGCCCACCCCCCAGTTCCAGGACATCCCTGCCCCTCCCTTCCTACCTCAGGCATTACACCAGCAATACCTCCTCCAGCAGCAGATCCTCGAGGCCCAGCACCGACACATCCTGCCACCCTCCAGGTATCTACACAGGTTTGCAGGGAAAATTCAAACCCTGAATGTAACCGATGAACGTTGATCTAATGGTGGAAGTAGATGCCAAGTTATTTGCTAAGTTGCTGCTAAATTATGTGTTATAGCAGACGCACCCCAGAGAGAGTTCCACACCAGCCCCACAGACTGCGGCCCGGCTATGAATTTGCTCCTCCTCTACATGTCCCTCCTCAGCCTGTGGTGCAGCAGCCCCGGTACCTGGCTGAGGGCACAGACTGGTGAGCTCATACATCCTAAAATCACAATGTGCTGTCCGTACTAAGAGGACAAATCCTCTCAATTCTTTTTTTCTTTTGAAAAAGCTATTGTCATGATGTAGGCGTCGATTTATTAGACACTAAATTACTCATAGACACTTTGCATTCCTTTCTTAACACAGGAGCAGTTTGTTTTGATTGGTATGCAGGGCTATTGCATACAAAGAAAACAAATACTTGGACAGGGCATTCTGTTTTTAACTTTTCTTGGTGTGACTGCAGCAAATGGGCACAAACTCTGAGTGGATAAGCAATAAAAAGGGTTCAAGACCGAGTTAAAATGGAGCCCAAAGCAAAAACAGCTCTTGTTGACACTGAAATTGACAGTGAGCATTGTTTGCGCCTCACTAAATGTTAAACGCCCTCAGTTTCAGAGGGAGTAAACAGAGAGTTAGAGAGCTACTCAGGGAAGATCAAGAAGTTTCAAGGATATGATGCTTTTTATTGGAAATAAAGAAAAGAGGTTAAGGAATAATTGAGCACATCATTAAAAAAAGATAACATTCAACATCAAACTAATATGGTATGTAAGATGAAGGGGTTTATGCCACTCAGAAAATAAAATAAGAGAAGACACAACAGAATATTCATCTTTTTATCATAAGCTATCTTTCTATTTGAATTAACTACATGGTCTTATTTACCTCTTTGCTAGCTACCTCTGATGTTCTCTCAAAACTTTATGTCCCTGTATGCTCAGTATCTGTGTATCTCTCTTTTCAAACTGAATGTTTTACTCCTTAAAATGAGATGAGTTCGTTCCTCAATTGCTCCAAATGGCCCTTCAGAAACCCAAACCACTGTTCCGAAGTCATTTTCCTAAATACTGTGTAGAAATCCGCTGTTATCAAAAACCAATTTGTCAGAACTGATATGAAACACTGACTCCTGTGCCACTGGTTAATGTCTTTTTTGGATTCTGCTCAGGGATCTGAGCGTAGACGCCGGGCTGCCTCCTCACCAGTACCACATCCATCCGCTGCCGCAGCACTATCAGCACTACTTGACCTCTCCCAGGATGCACCACTTCCCCAGAAACAATGCCTCAACACAAGTGGTGAGCACCCTCTCGCCTCCCCAATCAATCATGCTCGTCTGAATGAACTCTCTCTCGTCTGCTTCCCTCCATGATTAAAGTTGATCCCCAGCAGCTGCTTGATGACCAGTATTTTTTTTTTTTTTTTTTTTAATGCAGAGCTGGCTCTTGCTTCTTTTATCTGTCATCTCTCAGGTTGTCCATGAGATCAGAAACTACCCGTATCCCCAGCTGCACTTGCTGGCTCTGCAGAGCCTCAACCCATCTCGCCACGCGTCTGCTGTTAGAGAGAGCTATGAGGTTCGTGCTGTTGCTCTCTGTGTGTCTCCGCAGCACACACTCACACACACCAGTCTAAACTCATTTATCTTTGTTTCACTCTGTAACCAATGCTCTGGACAGGCTCGAGTGTGTAACTGATTTTCTTATTTCCAATTACTCCAAGTTCCAGATGCTCCAGTGCTCTGACTGCCTTTAATCTCATTTGTTTTCATCTGGACAAGATGCAATTGGGTTTTGAGTGGCTTTTTCCTGTTCTTTGAAGCGCCACTTATTTTATTTTATCAAAAGGCCCCACACTGACATGACAGTTTGCACTTGAATATTTTATGACATGGGGATGTTTATTTCTGTGACTTTAACCTAAAAGAAAATAAAGATATGTTTATATTTTGTTGACACTGTAGGAGCTTTTGCAGCTGGAGGACAGACTTGGCAGTGTGAACCGTGGAGCTGTTCAAACCACCATAGAGAGATTCACCTTCCCCCACAAGTACAAAAAGGTAAGACTGTTATTTAAAAAAAAAACTTTCTTACCGATTTTTTAGCATTAGGCGAGAAATAAATTGAACCATATGGAAAAGATGGAAATTGAGGAGTGCAATGGCAGGTCGAGGGGATCAAAGAGTAAGGACGAAAGTGGAAGAGGGTCAAGACTCCTGCAGCAGTTCAAAGGTCAAACTAATTTCCGTTGGCAGATTAGAGAAGCAGGTCTGCAGTGTGCACAAATCAAGGCTGGGATGACTCATCCAGCTGTCTGCAGATATGAACGTGGAATGAATTTAAAAATCTGTCTACACTGAATGTGACCCAAATACTCTGGAAAGAGAGTCGGATCATTCCCCACATTCCGAGGGAGAAGAAGTAATTGAGTCTTTTCCATCCGATGTCTATCTTTTCTCAGGGAAGCATGATGAGGTGACTCTTTCCTTCCAGCCTTGGCTGACTCAGAGACTCAAGTGGCATAAACAGAACAGCTCCCAACACGCAGCTGCACCACTGGCTTTAATAATTAAAGACTATTGGGCTTTCTTTTTTTCTGCGCAGAGAATACCCCAGGACCTGAAGATGTGTCTGGATGATGAGGAGCTGGACACAGATGAGAAGTGCACCATTTGTCTGTCAATGCTGGAGGACGGAGAGGATGTCAGGTACAGCTTTACACTCTGATCTGACTGTTTTTGAAGCCGGTGTCGGTCTGTTGGTCATTTTGCCGTCAGGTCAGCGCAGCATTTATTCAGACTGGATTTTATAAACAACTGTTGGATTAATTGCCTTTAAATTCTGTGCATGAGGGTTTCTATGAGGATGAATCATGCTGACTTTGATGATCTCCTGATATTTTTCAGCCCCATAAGCAGGTTGACATTTGTCTTTTTGAGAGCCTGTTGGATCATAAAAATAATACACAGATATAATTACCCTTCTGGTGATGAATGTTAATAACTTTCTTTATGCCCTGACTTTTATTTTTCGCTCTCTTGGGTTTTAAGTTTTGTGTCCATTACTTTTATGAAGAAAACAGAAAGCCTGAGCAGTAATTCAAGTTAAGCACCCATAATGATGAATTTAACACCAAACCTAATAACATTACATATCACGCTTGTTTGCTTTGTCATTTTTAGATTGCTTTTGTTGTGATTTAGCAGCTTATAGCCAGTGTTTAGCATTTCTGTACACCCTTATGCTGTGGCACAGTTATGATCAAGCATTTCACACTTGTAAAAATAGTTTGCAACAACATTTAGTCATATTTATAATCAGAGCTGTCATGATGTTTACATCCAACCTAGAGTTGTGACCAAAATATAATCTTAATTTTGTTTATGGAAAGAAGTGATTTTCCTTACTGAGGGAAACTTTACGACTTCTCGTGGTATTTCTTCAGGATGTATGAAGAGTCTACACAGTTTCAACCCTAAACTGTTGCTGCCACATGTTCAAAGCAACAACTTTTGCAATCCTCTAACACCATCACCCCTCTTGAAAAAATCACCCCGAGGCAACATTAGCATTTCACAAAGTCTTATGATGTGTGTCCAGTGTTGTGATCTCTCTGACTTGAAAAATTTCTCTCTGAAAACAGAAAAAACAACAGCAAAAAAAACAGCATCCGCTTTCCTTAGTTCTGTTTTCTTTACAGACATTTTGTATTGAGTTTTATAAAACATGCTTATCCAACCACTCTGCAACTTTTCATGGAGAAAATACAAAGATTTGTTGTTAGAAATTCTTCGTGTTTGATAAAATGAGTCCCAAGTTGAAGGTCACAAAAGGCTATGAAGAAAGTTGTATTTTGCTCCCAGACCTCTCCAAATACGCACAATCATCTATAAAACACTCTAAGCAAAGAGGAGTTTAACAGAGAATTTGATCACAGGAAGTAACTTGAGACATGCTTTGATGTTGAGTGTGAATGACACAGTCAGACAACTGGATCTAGTCTAGACACAGTCTGTATACTGAACATGACAGCACATATAAAACACATGCAGATAAAGGATTTCAAGACATAAACTTAGTGTAACTGAGCTGTTTTATCAGCTGTATGAGCCTTTTTTATTGAAATTACATATCTCCCTTTTATCATCCATCAGATAGAACAATTAGTTTTAGGGATCACATGTACGAACGAACCAAAACAAACCAGATAATGATTTAATGATCATCTCATTTTGTACGTAATTGTGAAACACTTTGTGAAAAGCATTTTCATAAGATATTACAAATAAATCATAAATCAGCTTTATGATGTCTAATGTGTGACACTAATTAAAAAGCTACAACATTAATATGTTTTTAATATTTGTTCTATAAATAGACAAGGTAGTGGTTAAAGGCTGCTGCTCTAGTGCTTTTGGAGAAACTTCAGTAAATTGGATTTGTTTAAATCAATGATTAAGAAGGCACAGTTAGCTTTATGCTAACAAATGTTTCAGAGCGTTAACGTTTAAATACAAACCACAGGTTTCAAAATTAGCTTTGTACACGTGCATCAGAATCAGCACTCACATGTAGTAGCTGTATTATTTTAACATAATAGATGCTGTATTCTCATTTAAAACAACAAAGAGGATGATAACAGATGAGTTTGTGGTGGAGAACTTGTTAAAAATACAGGTTTCTTTGATGTGAAGCTTTGTTAATCCAAAACGATGTGAGTTCTTTTTCGTACCACAGAATTTGTGAATATTGTTTTCAGTGATTGATTCTAATTATTCCACATTATGGTGGCTGTAAAATTTGTTTGATCATTTAATCTCAGTGGTATCAAAAATTCTTGAACTAATTTACCCTGAGCTGTATAAAGCCTTCAACATTTTCTTGAAGCTCAGTGCCAAATTTATTTTAAAACCCTCACCGTGTCTCCTCTGTGTCTGCAGGAGATTACCCTGCATGCACCTCTTCCACCAGGCATGTGTGGACCAGTGGCTGGCCACCAGCAGGAAATGCCCCATCTGCAGGGTGGACATTGAGACTCAGCTGACCCCCGACAGTTGATAGCTCCTGTCGACCCCTGCAGCTTCGTATCTGGATCTTGTTAATTCTCCGTCGCCTCCCTCTGGGAGAGGGGGAGCTCTGCCAAACCACCCCTCCTTCCCTCTCTGCATCTCTCTACAAGCCTGCCTTCTGAGACAGCTGTGACGGAGAGATCAACAAAGCACACTCACCCGCAACACAACGAGGGATGGGGGGTTGATGCATTGATAGTTGGGCTGGACTGAAGGTTTGGTTGAATGGACTTCGGGATGTAAAATGTAGGAGGAGCGGACATGTATGGACAGATGTGCTGAGGCTTCACACGATTCTGTCAGATTGTGTTTCCTGCGTACATTTCTCCATACGGCCACAAGAGCAAGAGAGAGGACACTCTGACTGACTACCAACCTGTGTGTGCTGTATCGAGGCCATTTCTCTGCCACTATATCGAAACCCTTTCCCCCGCAGGCCTGTGAAAAATCCTTTAAGCTGCACTCTGCCCAAGCCCTCAGCACATCTGTACAGAACAATTTAAACTGATTAGCATGAGGTTGTTTGGTGTGAACTCTTGTAGCTGAACGCTTGTGGTGTAATGGAGTATAGTACTGACAAAGTATTTACAGAGTAACAGTGTTGTGTAGCAAGCAAAAGCCTTTTGAGAAATATGTTTGTGAAAATAATCCTACGGAGAGGGAGACCACAGCTCTGACAGAGTGTGTTAAATCAGTGAGGAAAGAGCTAGTTGTGTTTAAAAAAGGCCAAAAATCCCTCTTTCTTGTCTAACACGGTTTTTGGATTTACAGTTAGTAGATGCCATCAGAGTTGATGCTAAACCCGCTAACTGCAGGCATGGCTTCCAGTGATCTGTGTAGTGTCGTAGTCGGGCCTCTATAATCTAGAGCAGAGGCCTCAGATGTGCATGCTGTATGGCAGGCTTGGGCTGTGTCGTTATAATATTGTGGAGCAGTAGAAAACAGGGACTGTGTCTGTGCATGTGAACCGTAAACTATGACTCTGACGATCCCACTCATTCATAGAGGAGGACAAGAATGCACCTAATCCCCCCACCTCACCTCCCCACACCCCCATCCCTACTCATCCAGAGCAGACCAAAGTTGCCCTTAGACACCGATCTCACACCCATGTAGCATTTCTGTCCTGATTCTTGACGTTTCAAGGATTCAAAGAGCTGCTAGCAGATCCGTGTCTAACTGCAACTCCTCTGTGTTGCCTCGCTCATGTCATGGTGCGATCATGACATGAGAGGCCGGCATGGGCTTGAGGATGCAGTGCCTGAGTCTTGCCATCAGAGTGACTAAAATCTGACATTTGTATTACCTTTTACCAGAACCTTATTGCCTATCGAACAAGCACATGTGATTTCTATATACAGTGAATCGCCTCTTGTCGTGTATCGGCTCCTTTTCATTTCAATCTAAGTTTTTGCTCCCGCTGTTTGATAAACAAACAAAAAAAAAAGACTGTGTCTGGTGTTACAGGGAAAATACAAACTAGTTTGCCTGTGATCTTTGCTAGAATGTGTATGATTGTCCCCCACCCCCCTCCCCCATGGTAGTAGTGTATGGTATTGCTAGAACAACTGTGATACGTTCAGTGATAGAAGCCGTTTTCTCTTTATCATGCATGAACCATGTCGGCGTAGTTCACTTGAAGGAGGGTGAAAGGGAGAAAAAGCCATCCATTTGAAAAATACCAAACAATTGTTCTTAAGATTATTATTTTAGTCGTCTTCTTTTCTGCCATTCTTTTCTTTTCCTTATTACTTGTACTTATTTTTTTTGCTCACATGCCAATCTGGACATGGTACTAATATGCCAAGTCCCTGTCCATTTTAACCATAGTGAAGAAAAAGCTGCAATGCTGCAAAAACATATTTATTGTTGTTCTAATGTAGCTTGTGTTTTGTAAATGCACTATAATATGGAGTTGCCTGATTTTTTGGTTTGGTGGTGTGGGTTCTTCTTGTCCTAGATTTTGTGTTTCTATTCAGTTCCAAGTATTTTCATGCTTCCTTGTGTATTATTGGAGGGTAACTTGACTGTTTGTGTTGCGTTTTTTCTTTTTCTTTAAGTGTGAAACCTCCATCCAAAAAACTACAGATGGATGAAAATGGAGGTTTGCTAGTTCACATAGAATGCTGTGATTAAAGATGCCTTAAGTATTTAACAATCATTATTTATTACTAACTGTAGCTAGCTAGCTATTGTGGTGGAATATTTAATGTCTCTATCTCATAACTTTGCAATTTAATCAATATATTTATTTAAAATAACACAAAATATTAAAAAAAGAATACCTCATTATGCATTGGTCGGTGGGGATGCTTCTGCATGCCGTCTGTGTTTTCTTTTCAAAGGAGAAAAAAAAGAAACCTGTTGAAAATTTGACTTTGGGGGCTGGGGTGTTTCCCGACACATATTCTAGCCAGCATGGTGCTGTTGATCTGGATTACATTCCATTCATGTCACCTCTTTGTTTTCAGTTTGAAGTTGTGTTTTGTAATGACAGATTTCGGGGGTGAAATCCCCTTATTGTCTTAGTACGGCTCCGTAATTAGCTTGCTTTTTGTTAAACGATACTGCTTTGTTTCCCATAATCAGTCATTATGATTTGACGTGTTTTCGTTGTGTTATTACCATTTCATGATATTCCATCATATCTAGATCTCAACTCAGTGCTTCTTATTATTTAGGACCCACATAATGAACGCTACTATTTGTTCCTTTGTATTGCTGGCAAATTGCTTTGTGTGGGATTTGGGAAGTATCTAACATGCTAACTTGAGCCATTGGTCTTATTGAGCAAATTTCTGGTGTACTGTGGTTATACAATATGGATAGCGTGTTTTACACCTGGGTATAATAAGCTAACTATGTTTTCGGTGTGCATTTCTTATTAATACTCTACTAATACTGCAAATGAATATAACATGTATTGGATTGGAATGACGCTGGCTGGTCTTACTATTATAATTCTTTCATTTCGTGCTCTCACTGGCCTTACCCCACGTCCTCCACAGTGTACCCCATTTACTCCAGAGCGAACTGGACAGTAGCCATAGTATTAACTCAAGCTGATGAACCGGAATGAACAGTAGAACTTAAAGCACAAGCTTTTTAATGCATGTCCTTCTCAGGTTTTCCTATGTGTATGTGGGAGTAGCTCTGTAGACGTGTTTAATATGATGCTGTACCTTCTTGAATATTTCAGATGTTTCTTTGCTGCTGAAAAATGTTGATTATTAACCTGCCAGTGAAAAAGGGATGTGGCCATCTTTGTACAACACACTGCTGTTTTGCTGTAACCGCGCAATGTTTTATGATCTTGAGTATTTTATAGAAAAGTAGAAGTATGTATCAATAATATGAAAGCAATAGCTAAATCATAATGAAGAATAACATGATCAGTGAATATTGTGGAAATCTTTAGATTCACTCTGGGTGGATTTTGTACTGTATTTATTACTAATGATGATGCAAAAAGTTGCATAGCTTAACCCAAACTGTTCTGTCTCTTTTTTATTTATTGTCTTGTATATGATCTTTTTGTATGTGTTTTTCAAATAAACTGCCTAAAATGCTGACAACTAATCTATGCAGTCTTCCTGCTTTCTTTTATGGTAGCTTACTTGGAAAAAAAACCCCAACATTTGTAGGGTCATCAAATTTCAATAACAGTGGAAGTGTAATATTAGTGGATACACAGCTCTACAAAAATCACAACCTCCTTATAAAATTGTTCTTAAAGTCAGCTCTCTACATGAATAATAGCAGTTTAGTAGCAGAAAATGAGCATTAGTTTAGAAAAAAAAGATGTAGTGGAATAATCCAAAGAAAAACGGGCTACCCTCACATTTAAACAACTGAATGTTTTGCGGGTGGTACTTTGGCGTAACTGGTAGAGCACATATACTGTTGATAAATAGTCTCTGTGACATCACCCATCTGGTTTTAATAGAGCATTTTCAAGCAAATGGTCAGCAGCAGCTATACTGGAAACGAGGCGGGTTTTGAGCATACAGTCAGCTTCTGACCTTAACATCTTTTAAACTGTTGAGCTATTAAGAATTCCCCCCTTACAGTGTGTGTCATTAGAGAAATGAGGTCCTCAGACCCAAACCGTTTTGAACCAGGCTGTAAATACGTTCATTGTTGGTGTGTATGTTGTTTCCACTACTACTGCAGCCAGCCTTGAGTGGAGTCTCAAAGAATTGCTGTCTTTAACACTTCGGCATTGAGTTTATTTCTCACAGCCGGAGGTTGCCGCTTGGTAGAACGGCACATGGAGAGGCTGCAGCTCTAATTACACTGGTCACAAGATCTACTCAAACAATCCTGTCTTTTTCTTTGGGTGTACATCATTTGTCTCCTGTTTCTCACAAGCTGTCCTATCATTAAGGGGATTAAGACCCCAAAACAACAGTTTCAAAGAGGAATACTCATGTTTTAACTCTTTTCAGATATCAGCACTGAGTTAATCAGCTCTGTCTTGCTGTGCTCTCCATCACTTGTTCACATTAGACATGAAAATAAAACAGTAGCTGAGCTTCGTTCGATGGCTTGTCTGGTGATCATCAAAGCAGAACCTCATTAAGTAGAATGAGGTGAGCCTGTGTTAAAATTCACCAGACGTTGGAAAAGAAATACTTCCATTTATGCTGCTTGGAGTATATTTCAATTACTATATTTTCAAGTTGAAAAGCTTGGAGAAACTTTGTGTATAATAAAACAAAAATGTCCTTCAAACCAAAGGAAAGCAGTGATCTGTTCAATTTTTCTAGAGCTGAATAAATTAATGTATCAGTGAGCATTGAACTAAAACATCCGGACACGTTTTTTGAACCTGAGCTGTTTAGACAATATACTGTACAGAGCTTTGTCACGATTCCTTTACAAATAAAATATCTTAAACTGCAAAGTTATGTAAAACCAGAATTTTCTTTATTACAATTCAGTGTCAAGATAACGTGTGAATTATGTTTTTTGTGTCAGGGAGAATATTAATCTCCTTTCAAGGAACATTAAAGCAGATTTCCTGCTGATTACATTCTTCTTTGTGTTATTAAAATATAAAAATGAACAGATAAATGTGGCATAAAATCACCAGCAGACATCTCAAGCTAACAGTAAAAATACATGATACAAGCTGAGTACTCACACTTGTCTACATGACACTGAGTCTATGGAGTAAGCACTGGTTTTCTATGGCGGAGGATGTTCACTTCATATAGAAAGAATCTGTATATACTCACAAAACAGGCTGTCAGACGTCAATCAAACTACAGCTCTGGAAAGCCTCTGTCAATTAAACACCAAAGAGAGAAAGAGAGAACTGTTTGTCCAAAATGTATTGGCTCCTTTTTTTTCACCAGGACAATCATCAGCGGCTGAGTGACTTTTGCATTCCCCATGTGCATTGCATTGTGGGAGAAAACTGTCCATCAAAAGCACAGTGAAAGCATCTTTTTTTGTTTGTACACCGGCTGCTCTGAATAGATTATGCACTCACTTTTTCCTATATAACAAACTTTATGCTACAATGTGTAGCACTACGAACTCCCTGAACAGGAACGCACTGAATGTTTGATTATTTCTCGTCGTTTTATTAAACCTGCAGGGACTGAGTGAGTGAATCACAGTGTGTGCAACAATAAACAGAGACTGGATGTCTGTTGCTCTGGATTATTTGCTCCAGGTTAGTTATCAGATCTGCTCTGGGTTTGAAGAAAGAAGGTAGAAAATGGCCATTTCTGATGATTAAAGAGAGGCAACCTAAACAATTGGCACACACTTTGAAGAAAAGAGGTGAAGAGTTGTGTTTGAGGCTGACTTAAAATGAAAAAAGCTGTAAAAAACATCTCAAGGGGAGCTCACCAGCTCGACATGTCTCTGGTCCTCTGTCTAATACTTGGGGTAGAGCACTCTCTGAATCTCCCCGTCGGCCTTACACGTATCCAGCCACTTTCCACACTGGAAGATGGTTGTCACTGAGTTGGCTGTGTTGGTCACCTCTACACACTCTAAAAACCACCCACCACTGGTGCCGCTGTTGTCGTGCTCCACTTTGACCCTCAGCAGCTCCCCGAGGTCCAGCATCTCCACAACAAATCGGTCTGTTCGCCCTCTCTCAAAAAGGTTGCGGAACTTCTGACGCAGATGCCGCTTGCCTGAGTCACCGTTGACGCCGTAGATGGTGACGAAAACGTTGGCGTCTGTTCCGCCCCTTTTAACATCCCCTGTGATGACGATGATTTCATACTTGACAGGGACGAGGTTGCGGACTTTGCTGGCAAAGCTCTCCACAGACTTGTAGCACTCAAACGTCAGAAACTGATCCTTTTTGGCTGCCAGGGGGATTCGTGCATTACAGTGGAAGAAATACCTAAACACCAAGGAGGAAGGTTTGGGTTTAAATCAACACCATCAGCGTGACATCTTATATAACTAAGTATGTTTGTAGCTTTCACTCACTTGTTTCCCAGCTCCATTTCTGTCACCACCACCTCCATGACGTGCCAGAAAGCTTCACTCTTCACCTTCTTCCCGTCTTTCGTCACATGGCCGAGGCAGATGCCAGCGATTTCCCCCACGTGCTTTGACGAGAACTCAAACGTGTCAGTGGCGCCGCTGTGAAGGGGTGAAAAAAAAGTTACAACTCCTGGCAGAATTTGTGGTTCTGAACATTGAACAGTGGAATTGGCTGGTCTGCCACACAGTTTCGTCTTTTGTGCGTCTCATGGGATTAGCTCTCCTGGGAGAAGAGAAAGTGAAGCTATGAGATAAAAGGAGCAAAACAAAACGTGGAAGAGGGGAGATTATGTAAGGCCACATAATAAGGGTTTATTGTGACTCCCTTTGAAGATGCACCTTAAGAACTTCTTCTTCTTATTCTCCAGAACAAACTCCTTAGAACGAGCTTTCCGTCCTTCCAACACAATCCAGGCGTTCTCTGAGGTGGAGGCTTCCTCTGTGTTTACAGTTGTTATGGCAATTTCATATTCTGTGGCAACACAGAGAGACACGTTTCACCGTTATCATTTCACACCTTGCAAATGGATGTAATTAGCTCCAGGTCCTTCATCTTCAAGGATGAAAAGCTTGTAATGAAGCATTCAGCTTCCAGTTTCACTCACTGGTTTTGTCACTGAGGTCTATGGAGTCGTTGTTGGCACACGCCAGCTCCCTCATAATCTGCCCGTCGTCTTCGCTTTTAGCCAGCCAGCGGTCGCAGGGGAACCTGAACGTCTGGTCCATGGCCTCGTCTTTCACGTCGATGTACTCCAGGTGCCAACCAGGAGCAGGGCCTGTTCACAGCAGGAGAAACAGAGATCAATATCATTGGCATGCCATTAAATTTAATGATTTGTTCTCTGCAGTCTTTTTGTTTAAAGATGCAACGACACACCTGGCTCTCATCTCCTCCTCCTCACCTTTGTTATCATGCCACACCCGAACCTTGGACAGCTCGCCCAGACTGAGCATGTCCGGGAATCTGAACACGTCTTTCATTTTACGCTCAAACTTGTTCCTGTTGGTGCTCTCCTTCAGAGGGAGCATCCCCGTGTCCCCGAACTCCCCGAACACGATCAAAAACACATTGGCATCAGTACCAGCACCTGAAACACAAGAGATTCACTCATGGAAGCAGTTATTTTGATTCACTCTATAATACTTAATGAACACACCTGTGACACAGTGAAAAGTTATCACAGAAGTTGTGTGACCTACCTCCAACGTCACTGGTCTTCACCTGGATGAAGTAGGTTGTAGTCTCCACCATGTCCTCGTCGTCCACCACAGCTCCAAGCTCACACACTTTCGTCCTCTTTGGTCCTTTTGTTTTTGACAGCCAGTTTTCATAAGTGAACAGATAAACCTCCTCTGTGGTCAGGTTCCTCATCAGGATCTGAGATAAATGAAGATTTTAAGTTCAATGTTTGGACACATAGCAGTATATTTTCTTGGTGTTGCAGTCAAAGCATTTTAACAGAAACATTATCAGGCCTACAGGACTGAATGATTTAATGTTTTAATTTGAGGTGGTTGTTTTCAGAAATTCAACTGCAGGACTGTCACCACTCTTTGTTGAAACAAAAGACTTCATATTCTTCATACTTCCTATGACAATGTGAGAAAAATAATAAAACAGCTATAGCACTTACAAAATGACATTGATGATGTATTGTTTTTCTTCTCTTCGTACTGTTCTTTTAAGATTTAACCACAATGATTTTCAAAGTCGGAGGCTCTGCTTTTCTCTACATTACCCTGTCAAGAAACCAGTCAGGGCGACTTCCGGTGCCGTCAATCCGAACTCTGATCTTCTTCAGAGGAGCAATGTCGTCTATTTCCAAACTGAAGGTGTCTTCCTGACCCCGTTCAAACCTATATGAAAAAAGAAAAAATATTTAAATAAATAATACATGGTAATATCCACCTTTGCTTTTAAAACACCTTATGCAAAGAGTCCCCTAAGAAGTTATTCCTTATCATCATGTCTTTAAGCGACTATCTAGCTTAAGTTAGCAGCTGGTTTGCTTTACTCAAAGACAGAAACAACGAAATCAGCTCCTAAATCTCAAATATGTTACATTTTGCCTGTTGTTTTCAAACTTTCCTAAGAAATAAATGAGCCATATTCTTCCTTATCATCTTCATTTGGATTCAGCCAATTATTGTAAAATATGTCTGGTTCTTGACCGGTTCTTGACCAGCTACAGGCTCTGATGCTCTCGACTGACCTCTTGCTGTGTTGGTCTATTGTTTAATTCAGAACATGTACTGTAAAGTTTGTTTTTAAGAGCTTATCCCCTAAGCAGGAGCCTAGCACAAAGGAAAATTACCCTAAGAAAAGTAGATTAAAAGTTTTTAGTTATTAATTGGACAGCTTAACAGTCAAATAAATAGAACCTGTGTATTTTCCACACTTCTTTTAATAATGTGATCAAAACAGCCAGGGGTAACAGGAGGACTGACCTGTCCTCGTTTTTTGGCAGTAGCATTTCCTCCGTGCTCCCGTTGGCTCCAAACACGGTGAGGAAAATGTTGGTATCAGTGCCTGCATACTGAGTATCACCTGTGACAACTGTTGCAGAATAAATGACCTACAATACACAGCAGACGACCCGGATAAGGATGAGACGTTCTGTTTCATCGAACATTAATGACTCCACGTTTCAGCGTCTGTGACTCACTTTGCGGATAATGTTGATGGTGCTGGAGTCCAGCACGTTGAACAGTCTGGCAGTCAGACCATCTCCCCTGTCTTTAGCCAGCCAGCACTTACATGGAAAGATGTACTTGATACCTTTGGTTGGCACGGCAACCGACAGCTCATCCACCAACCAGCAGCTCTCTGGAGTGACACCGTTATGGCCGAGCTGAGGAGGAGACGCAGAGAGGAGAAGACAGAGAGGGGGAAGACAGAGCTGGGATTTATATATCATTTGATTTCGTTTGATCTAGGTACAAGAAGGCAGATCTGGAATTAATTATTGCTGAGCTAGAATGGCTTAATTTAAATTTTTAACAACAGTGCATCTGAGGAGGCAGCACAGAGGAGACAGTTTCACAGATTTTTTTAGCAACAGAGACAGTCCCAGATTCTCACTTCCACCCTCTTGATCTCTCCTACGTCAGTTCCATAACACACAAAGTGCTCCATGGTGCCAGCTGTGAAGGCTTTCTTTCCCTCTGGCAGGTCCAGCCACAGCCGGTCTGTCTCCACTTCGCCGGGGCCGATGATGATGACATAGACCCTGGCTGTGGTGCTGGCATCGCGGTCGATCCCCGTGGATACGGTAAAGTGATAGGGAATGACTGGGTGGGAGAGGAGAGGAATATTTTAAGGTTGCAGGATGAGACAGACAACTTGGGGAATAAGCTTCTTCAGTTTCTGTTGAGGAGTTAAAGGAGTGGGCTGATGCTGGATGCTCAGCTGAGTATTAAAACCTGAAACCAGGAAGAGAAGTGTCCTCCCTCTGTCTGAGGGTAAAAAAAACTCAACCAGCTTCTCTTAAACCACACACATTATTATAGATTCTCAAACACAAAACTCTTGAAAGATGATAATTACTGAAAAGAAATGATCATTATGTTGAAATGCTGACTCAGCATTTCAACATATTGTTATCCTGTGACTTTATTCCACTTCTTCTTCTTCTTCTTATTCTTCCGTACGTTTTTTGGCTCTTTTCACAGCCTTCAAATTTTGTCCGATTTTCACCGTTCAACTTTTAAACTATTCAGCTTGTTTAGGAATAGTGTGCTATATCTTTTCACTTTTCTAACTATTAAACTTTTTGATTTATTCAGCTTTTTCCAAAAAAATTTCTCTATGTTAAACAGATGGGAAATTTCAGCTCCTCTGACTAAAATCTGCTTCAACTTCAACAAGCTCTAACTTCAGCTTACTCCCACTTACAGACTTCATTTTTGCTTTAAAATGTTCACTGATCTTTCCACTACTGATATCTGTAATAACTTTTTTAATATCTTCAACTGTTTTTGAGATTTCACTGTCTAAGCGACACAAACTTTTCACTCTTTTCACCTCTCCTCCTGCTCTCAGAGGGCGGAATGTTTTCAATTTGACTGAGAGAAGCAGCTGCTGCTACTGAAAAAAACTGCCGATTAACCTGCCATAAAATTCTCAAACTTGACTCAAATCAAACAAAAAAGGCTGCTACTCCTTCAACTTCAACTGCTTCTACCTTTTGCAGACTTTGACTCGAGACTCTGTTCACACATTAAACTGGTCCTATTCTCCTCATCTCATTTACACATTAATCATAGATTTCTGCTTTCTTCTACATTTTTAAGATTTCACTGTTTGGTTTCTCTCTCTTTTTATTTAATTATTTTAACTTTTGTAGGCTGATTTACATTTCCACTGTATCCACTTTCTTTATCCACTCATTGTCTTTTCCTCATTTCTCTTAACATTTTTTTTTTCCTTTATTTTACATTTTCAGTTTTTTCCACTTTTATTCAAACTTTTCCAGCTTCAGCATTTCAACGCATTTGCTGCAAGGAAATGCAACTTCTCTAGTTCCACTTCTTCTTCTTCTTATTCTTCCGTACGTTTTTTGGCTCTTTTCACAGCCTTCAAATTTTGTCCGATTTTCACCGTTCAACTTTTAAACTATTCAGCTTGTTTAGGAATAGTGTGCTATATCTTTTCACTTTTCTAACTATTAAACTTTTTGATTTATTCAGCTTTTTCCAAAAAAATTTCTCTATGTTAAACAGATGGGAAATTTCAGCTCCTCTGACTAAAATCTGCTTCAACTTCAACAAGCTCTAACTTCAGCTTACTCCCACTTACAGACTTCATTTTTGCTTTAAAATGTTCACTGATCTTTCCACTACTGATATCTGTAATAACGTTTTTAATATCTTCAACTGTTTTTGAGATTTCACTGTCTAAGCGACACAAACTTTTCACTCTTTTCACCTCTCCTCCTGCTCTCAGAGGGCGGAATGTTTTCAATTTGACTGAGAGAAGCAGCTGCTGCTACTGAAAAAAACTGCCGATTAACCTGCCAAAAAATTCTCAAACTTGACTCAAATCAAACAAAAAAGGCTGCTACTCCTTCAACTTCAACTGCTTCTACCTTTTGCAGACTTTGACTCGAGACTCTGTTCACACATTAAACTGGTCCTATTCTCCTCATCTCATTTACACATTAATCATAGATTTCTGCTTTCTTCTACATTTTTAAGATTTCACTGTTTGGTTTCTCTCTCTTTTTATTTAATTATTTTAACTTTTGTAGGCTGATTTACATTTCCACTGTATCCACTTTCTTTATCCACTCATTGTCTTTTCCTCATTTCTCTTAACATTTTTTTTTTCCTTTATTTTACATTTTCAGTTTTTTCCACTTTTATTCAAACTTTTCCAGCTTCAGCATTTCAACGCATTTGCTGCAAGGAAATGCAACTTCTCTAGTTGTTATATAAAATACATTATCCACCACAGAGCTACAAGTTGTTTTAACACTATCCCATAATTATGATTTAACAAATAATATATAATGTGTTAATTATGGAGCTTAAATATGTTTGTGGGTGGTTCTGTAGCCCGATGAGTAGTAGTTGGCTTCTGGTATCATTGAATTTGTAAGTGTATAAGAAATTATCTTCATTACAAAATAAAGGGCACTGTCCCTCTGGGGCCCTGTAGTAGCTTTACATGATTCACAGTTAAAATTATGCCCATTTTTCTCACACTGGTGTTGTGAAAAACCCTTATTTCAGCCTCTGAATCACTTCATTTTAGCTACCATCTCTACAAAGCTTCCTACTCCAAAAACCCCCATCTCTCTGATTGGCTTAAGGCTTATCAGGGACTGAGCAATGGGCAGACTTTGGTGTTTGAGGCCCACTCCTTAAATGACCCTTGGACCAATTACATCCTTGCGTGATGACCTCATCATTTCACCTAGTCTTGTGAAGTTGTGCCACCTTTAAAGCAGACCTTTATGATCAGCTTCATGGATTTCAACGGCATATGAAAATGTGGTGGTTCGAAAATCTACACGTTTAATTTGAAAATCCAGCATTGTTACTTTGTATCCAAGTTTAAAATATGGGAAAGCATACCTTAACCTCTAAACACTCAAGATGAAACCGAAAATGAATTCAATTAATAGTGTTCAAATATTTCTGCATTGTTATCATACCATTCAACAATGTGCAATTTAGTGATCTGATTAATCATTTTGAGTAATTTCTAAAAGCAGACAGTCTTTCAGTGTGTGTGTGTGTGTGTGTGTGTGTGTGTGTGTGTGTGTGTGTGTGTGTGTGTGTGTGTGTGTGTGTGTGTGTGTGTGTGTGTGTGTGTGTGTGTGTTTTTCTGCTGTCGGTACGGTTTCAGAAGTTAATAATCTGAGTCATTTTCAGGTCATGGTTGTCCAGGGAACTGGGTTCAACTGGGGGTTTGGTTCGCTTCAAACTGCAACTGGTCAAACAAACTGATCTGTCAGTACAAAGAGGAAAAAGAAAACAGCTCATCGACTGGCTGGAGCAGTAAATAGAAATCCACTCCCTTTGACCAACTTATTCATCTCATACAGAATAAAGCAAAATCATATCAAATCATTTACAAGATGGAAATGATCATATTCCACATCAGGGTTTATTAGATTTATACTGTTTTCTTGTCTTTCCTCACTCACAATGCACTGGGCTTAGAGCAACTTCCTGCCTTTGGCGTATGAGTTGGCCCCCTTTTCTTTCACACCTCAAATATACCAGCTTTCACCAGGGTTTGTACCAGAGCTCAAAAAAGATTTCGCACCACTTTAAATGTACTGGACTTATCAGAGGAGTGAACCAGAGTTCGTTTGAAGAGGACCAAACAGCTCTGGCTTGGAAACAACCGTTAAGTTCTTTGCTCTTACCTCCAGAACACATCTTGAAAAACACAACAAGATCAGTTTTGTGGACTTACTTGGACCCTCTTCCATCACCACCGCCTTTTTCTTCTTCTTCTTTTTGTTGGCATTTCTGTCCAAACCCATTTTGGACTGAGCAATCATCTTGGAGTATGGATCAGTGTTCCTCTCTCCTTCATACCCCTAAAACACACATATAACAGACTGTAGAAGTCCTCTCACGTCTAATTTTGAAGCAGAAGCTGCTGGTTTATCATTGAATAAAGACCTTCACAAAGAATGTCCTCTCGATGCACTTGTCCTCTTTCTTGGTTGATAGCCAGCGCTCACACAGAAACATATACACCTCCTCTGTTTCTACATCCAGCACCTCCACCTGGTCCAGGTACCAGTCAGCCCCCACCATGGAGTTATCATGACGAATATGGATCTTAAAAACTTGGCCCAAGTCCACAGCTTCGATTGTGAACTTGTCCACCTGTGAGGCAGAGACAACAAACACATTCAAGAACCTGGAGCATCCCTCACTGATGTGTCAGAACATCCCACACTTTCTTCACAAACCTCTCCTCTCTCAAACTTGTTTTTGTTGTTCTCAGATTTGGCAAGTTTGCGTGGTCCTGTGTCTCCAAGGTCTCCGTAGATGGTGAGGAAAACATTTGCATCGGTTCCTGCTCCATACATGTCACCTGTCCGTACTGACACCTTGTATGCGTGAGCTGTGTGAGAGAGAAAAGAGCCTATGTAGATACTGTAAATACACAAGCTTGACATGTTATTTATCATATTACTACTAGTGCTGTCAGGTGATTAAAAAAATAATCTAATTAATTACTGGATTTGTAATTAATAAATCTAATTAGTCCCATTTAATCTCATATCTGCTTAAGGTCCCCAAATAAAGAATGTGAATTCTAGGACATTACAAAACTGTAGAGCATGACTAATCAAATAAATACTTGAAAAAGAGAAGATTCTTAAATCCACATTTTTTTCAACTGGCCAATATCAAAATGTCAGTGTTCACTGCCATTGACGTCTACAGAGGCAGAGTCTGGTGGAGCTAGTCAATCAAAATCATGCTCGTAAGCTACTGTGGGTGAGAGTGGTGCACTCTTTGGATGAGAGATCAGCATGGATATGAGGAGAAGATGTGAGATGACAGAGACATAGCGAGACGCTGCAAGTCAGAAAAGTTCAGGCAGCTCACGCTTGAACTTAGGATGTATCACAGTAGCTCAGAGAGAAAGAGTGGCGTGATCACGAGAAAACGATGGAGATCATGGCAAGGATTAAAGGATGGAGCGCCCAAGATGAACGTGATAAAAAAAAAAAGTTTTGTCTGTTTTTTGGATCAAAAACAGGACAAGAGACTTTAAAGTGAACATAGTCATAGAAAACAATAGTATCTTGAGAGTGATCTTGAGAGTTTGTTCAAGATGCTCTGAAAATGGCTGGCAACCAATGAGTCAACTGTGGGTTTGTTTTTGTAACATATTAATTTATGGTGTAATTAAGTAATCTAGTTACCGTGTTTAAGTGTCAGCCCTAAATGCTACCCTTGAAAACAAAGTAATTACTATGTTAAAACTCTGGCTTTAGTCTCCCCCATGTCCAAAAGTGGGTAACCTGGCTCTTAAGCCTTTAGTTATTCCTGTCTGGACCTCACAAAGCTTCCCAGCGAGTCCCATACTGTCTATTCTCATCACATTTTCATCTTTGAGTTTCTCTGAGGACAGCTGCCTGCTATGAGAGCAGTCAGGGTGAACCATAACAAAAAGCGCCGGGCCAATTTGCTAAACAATGAGCTGAAACACGCCATGCAGCAGCAAAGAGCAGCAAGGAGCATCAGAGTCAGGTAACACTTCTCTGTAGATATTTGACCCTTTGTGCTCAGATTGTTCATTTTTTTTCACATTTTCATCTAATTTTGTTGAGGAGCAAATGCAAATTTCTCCACTGATATCAAAGCAAACCTACTTTCTAAAGCGTCCTCCACCTCTGTCTCTGTGGTTTTCAGCTTCCCATCCCTGAGGAGTTTCTCTGTGATGATGTCTGAGGGGACCAGCTCCCTCACCGTCTCCCCATCATCTTCAGATTTTGCAAGCCAGCACTCACATGGGAAAATGGTCGTCTCTGAACCCTGTCGTTAAACACAGTCAAAAACAGTGGTGCTTCTGCATGGCTTGAAGAGAGGAATATGGATATATCCACACCTGATGAGTAGTGTTAAGAGGTCCACGATACTATCTGCTATTGATTTAATGAGACTTATACCTTTCCTTTCCTGAGCTGCCGTCTGATCTCCACTCTGTCAAGGTGCCATCCCGGGTTTGAGCCTCTGTTGTCGTGTCCGATCCTGATTTTCTCAATAACATCACCAATATCCTCCAGCTGGGAAAAAACAGAAGTGTTTACAGAGCTGTACCCACCATCTTACAGGATGTGTGGTTAAAATATACACACGCACCTCCATGATAAACATGTCATCAGCTCCCCTCTCAAAGTACAGTCGCCGCTCTCTTTTGTTGACACACAGGTGTTTCTGCTGCGTGCACAATGCATTACGCCCGTATAAAACTATAAAGACATCAGCGTCTGTCCCCGCACAGAAGATGTCACTGGTGAATATTTTTATCTCGTAAGGCACAACTGAAAAATCAGAGAAGATGGTCAAGATGGTCATTTGAAATTAATACAACACAGTTTGTCAGTAATGTTGCAAATGATTCAACTCAACAGAGAAAAAACAGTTACTCAAACACTTTAGCAAACTTTTCTAAACTAGTATCCCTGAAGTCCAGAATTTCAGATTTATAAGAAGCCACAAAAACTTGCATTGCAAATCTTCTATACCCCTAAAGTTTTTAAACCCTTTGTGACCTACCATACTAAGTCAACCTTAGCATATCTATTTTGCATAAAACTTTTGCTATACATCAATGCAACTGTCACAAATATAATAAAAACTATACAATTATGTCCAAACTGAATAAACAAATTGCTAAAAAGTACAATAAACCCTAAAAAATAAGGTAATCTTAAACACATTTTTCTTTAAACAGAAATTTCATGGCTGTATTTCTTTAAGATTGTAAATATTAAAAAATGTGACAACGTGTATTCAATGTAGGGAGTGAATATGAACGACTATGGCCTGATTCATGTTTTCATTGTTCACGCTTTATACTGGATATCTGCAAACACGTTAGTGGAGGGGAACAGCACTCTGAGCAATGTTAAAAACACAATATTAAAATGAAAATCTCCAGATTTTCTCTTCAAAATAAATGATCATTAGATCTTGCCTGGTTTCAAATATACCACCAATTGAAACTCAAAATGCAAATCGTAGCACTGGCGTTACGCTGGGCTCTAAAGCGTTAAAGCCCTTGAGAAAACGATGTAACGGCTTCAAGAACATCTTCGTTTAACAATTTTGTGCTATTTTTGTTGTTTTTGTGTTTTTAGACGTGCAAACGCTGCGTGTTTTGAATAGAAGTGTCCACTCTTAAAAGTGGTGTTAAGTTGCTTTAATTTAAATTTTTGGTGTTTTTATATAAGAACAGTTTACATTTTGGCAACCACAAAAATTTGCCTTGGCCATCAAATGACAAGCTACGACATCCTGTTCTTATGTTTTGGTTGGTTCAAGCTCTGTTGTGCTGAGATATGACTGTAAAACCTTCTCATACTATCTCTGTGATTTAAGTGAAATATTAAAATAAATCAAGACAACATGAATGCAAAAGCATGTAAAGCTGTGTCCTTGTGGCTTGAAGTGTGTTGTGGGTAAGCCAAGAAGTAGAATTGTGCATCTGCAGTGAATTGTAAGAGCAGAGCAACATTACAACTCTTGTAGCAGATTAAATCAAAGAGCGCTAGCTTGGGCGAAGCACCCTTCTTTCCACCGAGTGCTTCAAACATACTTTAGTGTTAATGCACCCACACTTCTATGAGAGTGAAACTTTGCATATTTATAGGAAGAGTTCTCAATGAGCACGCTGCTTCTTCTTTCACTAATGGATTAGAGTACTTCTAAGGACTCTTCACTCACATGGTGTATAGAGTTCAGTCTGTAGCTCAGCAGGATAAAGGTCCCTCACAATTGCCCCATCATCCTCTCCTTTATCCAACCAGCGGCCACATGGGAAACGCAGTCTCTGACCCTGTGAGGGGGCGTCAACCTCAACCCAGTCTAAGAACCAACCAGCAGAGCCCCCTGAGATAAGAAAGAGGCTGTTATTTTTATGCAGCTAAGGATGACTTCTTGTTGTCTGTGAATCCTTTTTTTCTGACCTGAGTTGTCGTGACCAATCCGAAGCTTTTCCAGATCACCCAAATCCACCGCCTCCACAGTAAACTCATTGATCATCCCCTTTTCAAACTTGTTTTTGTAGTTCTTGCAAGCCTTCAGGTTGACGATTCCTGTGGGTGACATAAAAGCATTAAATTCAGTGTGAATAATGAAGCCAAACACACAGAGCATGAGTCTGGATGAAGTGATGCCAGGACTCTGCTGAGTTATCTTACCTGTGTCATCGTTTTCACCAAACAGAATAGCAAAGACATTGGCATCAGTCCCTGCGTACTTCTTTTCTCCGGTTTTTATTTTGAGAGTGTACGTAGTCGACATGGCTGTGAGATAAATTTAACATGTCAGTACCTGAACCCTTTCATCTTCATACTATCACACGAGAGCCTGAATGTTTGAGCAGAACATACATAAATACTTGAGCAGATCTCCCTTTTATCTTGTCCCTCTACTAATAAAATATATTTAAAACATGAGTCAGCTTTGAAACTGTGTTACATTTCTGCTCAAGGCCCAGAGTGGCTCCTGTTCCCTCATCCTCATCCTTCCTCATGAAGGCCTCGTCTACGGGAACCAGCTCTCTCGCAATCTGTCCGTCATCTTCATCCACCGCCAGCCAGCGGTTACATGGGAAAAAGTATCTGTGGAGCAAAGAAAGACCCCTGATTAGGACTCTATAAGGGGATCTTTGCCTCTGATCACCGGATGAATCCTTACACACTTAATGTAGGTTTTACCTACGTTGTATCATCCTTTGTGTCCACGATCTCAACACGATCCAGGTACCAAGCTGAATTTGGCTCACTGTTGTCATGGCGGATTCGAAGCTTCTTTAAAGTTCCCAGATCGACAGCTGTCACTGTAAAAACATCCTCCTACAGAATACAGCAGGTAGAGCTCCTGTTCAGTCACAGATCTTATCTGAATGTAAGTCCTTTAGGATTTTTTTGGTAGGAGGGCATTGTGTGTGTTTCTTTCCTCCCACTAAATAAAGATACAGAAATGTCAGGTGAAAGAGAAATGTGGGATAATGTGATCAGTGGTCAAAAAGGATATATACCCTTTACTCTGCCAAATGTAACAACATTTTACAGTAATAAGCAAAAGTTAAACTCCTGCCTTTGTTGAACTCAACAACATATAGTTTCTATTGTGCAAAATGAACTTTTGTGGCTGTAAAGGTTAATCAAGGTCACAGTGGCTAAAAGTTTGATCCAAAAAAGCAACTTCTACTGAGTCCAGTTGACTTTAGTTGTCAAGCATTGAATCTAGCACATTGTAATTCTCATTAGTAAGGGCTGCTCAGTTGGGGTGTTAAAATTAAGTCTTTGCTTGATATTTTATTGTCTCACCAGTTCAAGTACTGATATAATGAAAGCATCATATAATATAGTCGAATTTTAAAAGGAAGTACAAGCATCTTGAGCATGATGGATTTTTATTTAGTTCGTATATTTTTAAAGCTTATGTAATGAACTTTTCATTTGTGTTGATTTTGGTGCCCCCTTGTGGACACAGTGGTCACTTGTCCTGTAACAATCTAATCAGTGTTTTCTGAGCAAAAGAAAATTATATTCTTTTTACAGTCAAATATCTACTCATTAAAGAGGCGTTACTGTGGAGCACATCATAAAGGCTGTTAGCAGCATATAGTTAATCATCTGTTCTGACACCTACCGCCCACAGCAGAGCTTTAGACATTAAAGGTAGGGTCTGCAGGAATTTTTGATACTTTTTCGGAAACACAACATTCAAACTGGGCTCCTCCTCCTCGGCTCAGTGCCAGTGGCAGCACACACCTACAGCCTCCAGCCGTAACTATGTGAACACAATCACAAGTCCAGCAATCACCTGTAGCATTATGTTACTGTGTGGGAGAGACTCAGAGCTGTTCACCAGACTTAGCACAAGCTAATCGCGGATTTATTTCACTTTGGTTGTGTCTTTCTCCCTACTACGTCCACTATCATAGCTGCTCTGATAAGCTTCCACTCGCAATTATCAACACACAAAGTCATTTGTGCACTGGGCGCGCCGTGATTGACTGATGTGATCACGCTCACTCTCTGCGCATAAACCTCCTGATACAACCAAAACATCAACATACAGAAAAGGAAGGGGGATGAGGCAGACGCAGACACTGACACACATGCATAGGGGCCTGTAGTAGACCATTAAGCAGAATTATTCCTGTAAAACTTGACATTCTTTTTTTTAGGAAAATCCAGCTGACTCTACCTTTGAAGCTTTTCGATGCCATCTTTTGCTTTTTTTTAGGTTGTAAAGATATATCAATATAAGTTTCAGTCTGTTTCATATCAAGGTTAAAATTCCTCACAGGCACTTTGATAAAAATTATTAGAGAAAATTGAGTGATATTGTTAGAAGAGGTCATGAACAGCCGCTAAGAACTTGATACCAAAAACAGACAACGAAGATCCTGAGAAACATGAATGATTGACAGAATGATCAATCAAACTTAACACCCCGCATTATTTATCTTCAGCCAACACTAAACAGCTTCTGCTGGTTTTCCAAAGAACATAAATCTCACCTCTGACTGACAGAGGGCTATTGTCTTTAAAGAATAGGCAGAAACAGACCTTATTGTCTGTAGACATGAATTTCACATGCCAAGCGTGATCAATAATTCACTACAGGTTGGATAAAGTAATGAGTAAAAGTAGGATAATGACAGAGAGGACTGCTCATAGCTGCTCTCAGTCACAGCTGGCTTGCCTGCATGAGAGCTTGTAATCCTACCAGAAAACACTCCCACCCACACCTTAATGAGAGGCTCGTGTTGCGTGGAAGTGTGCTTCAGTGTCAGGCTAACTGCTGGTTAATTTTCAGCAGGACGTCTTCCAAGAAATGGGCTAAAATTAAACCGCTCTTAAGAAATGTTTTTTTTCCTTTTTCTGTGTATTTCAGACACAGACTCAGGAGAACGTCTTCTCCTGGTTTACACATTAAAGATAATCGCAAAAACATAATGAAACAAAGCTCATTTTCTGTAAACTAGATGTTTGGTTGGAGCCTTTTACTCTTAACTAATAACAATAATGAATTTTTCTACAATCTTTCTCATCTCTTCTCTTATCATTAACTCATCTTCAAAAGCTGTGGTGATGTCTTTGTTTAAGCCGACATACCTGTTCTCGCTCAAACTTGTTGATGTTGTCAGAGTTCCTCAGGTAGCGCTCCCCAGTGTCTCCGTTTTCTCCGTAAATATTAATGAAGACTTTGGAGTCGGTCCCAGCACCCAGCATATCCCCAGTGAAGACGCACACTTCGTAGGTGTTGACTGTCAGACAACAGAGGGGATGAATTTCTAACACCTCTTTAACCTGTCGTGAATGTCGGTCAAGAAACTGTGTCAAATCGGACCACAAATCTGCGACTTTAAAACTGAAAGGAAAGGAAAGATATGGCTGTATTTAATCTCCTTTTACACATATCTGTAGTGATTAAACAAACAGAATAACTTAAGCAAAGGTTGGATCGGAGTCAGAAGTTCTTTTAGGAAAAAGTTGTGTTGTACTAAGTTATATTTGAACATGTTTAATCTCCTTTTCTCTCCCCTCTACACTTTGAATCAGTTTGTTTAACATAACATAACATATTATGTGTTGATTCCACATTATCATTTCAGAAGTGTTAATGTAACAGGGCATTATGTTTTATACGAGTTATACAACTCTCCTCAATTCATCCGAGCATAAAACCCAGCTCCAATGCACTGTGGGTGGTAAAACATCTATTTTGGGGTAAGGGAATTAGCTTGTTACTACTTCATAATTCAAAAATAACAGCCTCCGTGGTTCCTGTGCCATTTTAATTCTGCAGCACACACACGGAGAAACAGGTTACACTGTTTTGCGTAATTTGCCAGTGCTGTGGCCGCTTAACAGCCAAGCAAAGTTGGATCGTGACATCCAACATAATTAAAATGTGTGCCGAGCACCCAGACATTCAACACCTCTGTTTATAATTATCACGGTGTTATATTCATTTCATACCTTCCAGATCCTCTGCGTCCTCAGGCAACAGCTCAACCACCAGCTCACCATCCTCCTCTCCCCCGGCCAGCCAGCGTGAGCATGGGAAATGGTAAGTCAGCACCACTTCCTGCATCTCCTCTCCTCCCTCCTCCTCATCTTCCTCATCTTTCTTCTTTTTCTTCTTCTTTTTCTTATCCTCCTTTTTCTTCTCTTTAGGCACCATGGCCATGATAAGATGTTTGACATCTACCGTCTCCAGGAACCAGCCAGAACCGATCCCTGAGCCGTCGTGACCGATGCGGATCTTGAAGATTTTCCCCACGTCTTTGGCCTCAGTCTGGAGAACAGAAGCACTGTTTCAATCTAAAATGAGACAACAGTTTTTCAACATAAGAGCACAAAATCAAAGCTTTGATACCTTGTATATTTCTGTGGTGTTCCTCTCGTAGTTGTTGGATCTGCTTTCAAGGATGATGACCTCTGTCTTTCCCTTGTCCCCGTAGATCTGGATGAACACTCTGGCGTTGGTGCCAGCGAATGTCACATCTCCGGTCACTACTGTGACCTCGTAATTCATTACTGAAAAATACAGAAGCATGTTTGATTTATGGTTAGTGATATTTGGTAACTTGCTCAATCTACACACACTGAGTGCGAGTAGAATAAGAAAAACACATGTAAGAAAAAGCAGTTTTGTGTGTGTTTCAGTTTTCTGTTCTTGTGATCTGAGAGCGCTGCCTACATTGTTCCATCTCCAGGATCTCACTCGGGTAAATCTCCACCTCCGTCTTGCCGTCAGCTTCATCCTCATCCAGCCAGCGGTGACTGGGGAACATATAGTGCCTCCCATGGACTGGAACCATGATCTGGACGCTGTCCAAGAACCAACCGGCACGCATGCCTTCATTCGTGTGGCCGATCATCAGACGGTTGATCTGAAATCAGGCAAAAATATTTCAGACCAAATATCACAAGTTGACATGTTCAAGATAAAAACAAATAAAATAAGCAAATACAAATTGTGTAAATTGTTGTGATCTCATCTTATGTGATTAAACTGCCGGTGTGTGTAGACTCCTGTGTGCCTCTGATGAATGATTTCTGAAGCTATTTTTTCCTGTTAATGTGAGAAATGAACAGATTTTTCCACCTCCACTCAGTCACCTGTCCAATATCAAAGGTTTCCACAGTAAAGATGTCGACGCGACCCGTCTCAAAGTAGTTCCCGAGGTTGTTGTCAGAGACCACCAGCAACATCTTACTGGTGTTGCCTTTCTCTCCGTAGAGCTTCACAAACACGTTGGAGTCTGAACTGCCCCCTGGGATGTCACCTGTCTTCACTGCGATGTGATAACCGATATCTGACACGTACAGAAACACAAATACAAACATCAGAGGGGGATGAAATGCATACGTTTGGACAGAACTCAAGAAATTTCTCTGACTTACTGTAAAGACGCTGCCCGTCTGCAAATGGCACTAGCTCTCTGACAATCTGTCCATCATCCTCGTTACGGTCCAGCCACCTGCACGTTAAATCAACAAGTTCTCATCTGTTACATCAACACCACTACTCACTGCTGTAGCTTTAACAACTGTGGTGGTTTCTGTATTCATGCTGAACATGATGCACCTGTTGCAGGGGAACTCCACAGCATGGGCTTCAGCCTGTCCCTCCTCTCTAACAACCACTTTATCCAGGAACCAGCCGCAGCCTCCGCCTCTGCCATCATGTCCAATCCTCACCCTGCGGACTTGCCCAATGGCGACTGCCTCTACTATAAACTCATCCAGCTGGACAGACAAAAACCACAAATGTCATGTTTTGACGCTTTGATTGTGTCAAGCAAAGAGAGAAGTGGTGAACCAGCAGTGCTTTTGATACAGCATGACAAACACATTAAAGTAATCCCATCAGAGCTGCCTTTTTCAGACTACTGCACACAAAGACTGTGCAAACCGGGAGTCCTGATCACTTCAATACACTCCACAATCAGTCCACTAATTTTTCATCACTGGTATCACAGTGAAAGCAGGCTGCTTCAGGAGGGGTTGATTGGTAAATATCAGTCACACGAATTCACTCATTGGCTCCAGTCAACTGTTTGTTGAAAAAATTGAGAATTATCTGCAGAGTGGGGAAACACACCTTGTTCATTAACATTTGCACTGAAAGAATGTACCCACATTTCCTTTCTCGAACTTGTTGACGTTGTTTTTGCAGTTGACCAGCTCACGATCTCCGGTGTCTCCCTGGTCTCCGATCAGATTTAGAAAAACAGATGCATCCGTGCCGCTGCCGCCCACAGTCCCCGTGCAAACGGTCACTCTATACTTCATCACTGAAGACGAAAAAAAGAACAATCACTTAGAAATTACTTCTTCTCTTTCTTGGAAAAAAACATTTTGTTGAACACAGTTGTCTGTGCGTACCTGGCAGTGGCTCAGGGACCATATCTCCTGTGGCAGGAAGTTCCCTCACAACCTCTTGGTCGTCTTCATTTGTGTCAAGCCAGCGCTCACAAGGAAATGTATACTTTTCCTTTGTAAGTGTCTTCATCAGAGTGGCCTCGTTAGAAAAGAAAAGAAAACAATATCACTTTTTTTCTTCTTTTACATGCAAGTGTCTGGAATGTTGTTTAACACTGAAGGGAATAAAGAAGCAAACATATCAGACATCATTAAATCTAGTGATGCTTTCCATTTTATCTTCATCTTGTATAAAAAGTGAAACCGTTTTCACCTTTAATCTTTTTTGACAGACCGTGCACACTTTTGTTTCAAGTCGACTAGACTACTGCAACGCACTTTACTCAGGTGTCAGCTAGTGCTGCGTGATTTGGGGAAAAGGCGCGATTAGGTGGACAATATTGCGATTGCGATTGTGCTTGCGATTTAATAAAAAAAGTTGTGTCATGATGAGTCTACGGACTTGCTTGGTTATCATGGAGAAAAATCTGAATCGGATGTGCTGACACTGCGATTGCGATTGCGATAACCTCTTTTGCGATTACGTAATTGCATGTGCTGACATTGCGATTGCGATAATCGTGCAGCCCTAGTGTCAGCCACAAAACCCTCTCTCGCCTGCAGTTAGTTCAGAACGCTGCAGCACGACTTTTAACAGGGACCAAAACGCAAGAGCACATTACCCCAATCCTTGCACCTTTGCACCTGCTCCCTGTAAATTTTCGTATTCATTTTAAGATTTTATTGTTTGTGTTTACAGCTTTGAATGGACTGGCCCCACAGTAAATTAAGGACCTCATTCAAATCTAGGGCGAGACTTAAAACCAGGGGGGACAAGGCTTTCTCTGTAGTCGGCCCCAGACTTTGGAACGGCCTCCCCCTCCATGTCTGAACAGCCCCCACAGGGGAGTGTTTTAAGTCTCGTCTTGAGACCCATTTTTATTCCCTGGCTTTTACATTGCATGAGTTTTGTGGTCCCCTATGTCTTTTAATTATTTTACTATGTTTATCTGTTTGACTTATTGTTTTATTTATATAATCATTTTAAATTTATGCACTTATTTAATTATTTATTGCTTATCGTTATGTGGAAATGTTTGTTTTATTTTGTTATGATTCTATGTTAAGCACTTTGGAGACATTCTTGTTGTTTGAATGTGCTATTCAAATAAAGTGGATTGGATTAGATGCCATCAATGTAAACTTCACTCTTGTTTTACTGTGTCTTTTTGGGATGATAGCATGCCTGGATGGCTCTGTATTTGTTTTATTACCTTACTTAGATGCCATCCTGCAAATGGATTTCTCTTCTCATGCCAGATCCGGAGTTTGGTCAACGTTCCCAAATCTGGCAGCTCCACCTGTTAAGTTCCATCAAGATGAAAAGAAACAGCTTTCTTCGGAGGCCTCGTGATCTGATTTAAGTACTGCAGTTTGGCTTTAATACACTTCACACTTACCATAAACCTGTCCACCTGTCCCTGTTCAAAATTGTCCGTCTTGTTGTCCAGTCTCATCTCATCGCTCTTGCCCTTCTCCCCGTAAACCTGGAAGGAGACATCTGCATCGGTCCCTGCACTGGGAAGATCAGACGTCCAGATCCACAGGGACCAGGGGTGCTCTGAAGAGAAACAAATCATATAATTCACTTTAACTTAGGAGCTCTTTTTTTGTGTGTCATATTGTAACATTAAGGTAAAAAAAATCTCCCCTTTTCACATTTACAGCAGTGAAAGATTTCAACAAGTGTGTTAATCTTTCAGGATTGGGCTAAAGACCAGTTTAAGTTTGATGAGTTCTGTAAATATTTTAAGTGTAAACTGTATGAAAGTTAATTGACATAAAGTAAGGCACTTTACTCACTTTTTATTTGTGTGAACATAAGAAATGAAGCTAATGCACATGTTCTGTTGTTTATTTTCCTTTAAAAGAAGATACTGGACCTCATTTCCCAAACAAAAGGACAAACCACACTCTAAAAAGCAAATGAAGGTAGAAAGCCTGCTGAGTCATTATGCAAATGTCTGAAACAAATGTTGGAGTTTTAAATGGACTTCTGAATGTTTTGCTCAGTGTTTCAGGAAATGAAAGTGAAAATGACAGCATTTACTGCTGCTGCTGAAATCCATAATTATACACATTGTACTCACTCTTCTGTCTCTTCTGGCGAAGTGAGACCATCTCGTAGAGCTCTCGCTCTATAAGCCCATCGCCCTCCTTCTCATCCAGCCATTTACTGCACGGGAAGGTCTGCTCTATGCCTGTGAATGGGCAGTATACTACCACCTGCAAGAGCATTGATCTCTATTTCACTGGGAATAATCAAGCTAGAGAGATTGTATGCGTGTGTATCTGTGTCTGATTTACCTTCTCACAGAACCACCCGGAGCTGACTCCGTCATTGTCGTGTCCGATGGTGACTCTACTTAGAGGACTGAGGAGTGCGGCAATCTCAACGTTAAAGATGTCCGTGAGGGCTCGCTCGAACTTTCCACCCTCTAAAAACACCTGGAGAAAAAAAAAACATGACAGAAAATCTAAAAGAAATTGAGTATGATCATCATCTGTGAAACAGATATGCAGAGAAGAGACTCAGTCCCACTGGTCTGAATCTATGAATTCATAATCCGAGTGGGGAATTACTTTGAAAAAGTGTTCATTTTGCTCTATGCATGTTTTTTTTAAGCAACTTTGTTCTTGTGTAACAAAAAAAGCTGCAGCAGGTAAGTACAGCGAGGGTTATAAGTAATAAAATATGCAACGAAAACCCACCATGGCTTTGAAAAGAAAAAACACTGAGACTCATTAACAGAAAACTGCCCACACTGTTTGGCAAATAACCAAAGTTTGGAAAAAATGTCTCATTAACAGCCCCAAAAACTCACTATTAAGCATCAGAAAGTTGTTAAAAATTATAATTAATAATATTTTTCATCTATGTAGAGCTTTTCAAAACACTCACACACTTAACAAAACATCGCATTTTTAAAACCCACATTTCTTTATTTCCTCCATTTCATCCAAATGCTAACTCACTGCTGCAGCTTTGTTTTTGTAAATGAGGTTGTTTTCTCTCATCTTTTCAGTACCTTGCCGCTGTTTTTCATGCCTTTCGTGCCGTGCATCACAATGTGGATTTTGGAGTTGGTCCCAGCACCTCGTATGTTTCCTGTCACAATCTGGACATTGTACACAATACCTAGCGGGTACAGTTACATGTTAGACTATCAAGAGCTCTGCCATCGGGTCAGTGTGGATCACAGCTCACGCACTCCCCCTAACAAGCTGAACAGAAGCCAAATCCATGAGATCTCAACATTAATCGTCTGACCTGAGGATTAGTGATCAAACTGCTGGTCATATATTTCACTTCTAGCAGAGTAAAAGGTGAAAACAGAAAATGTAATGTTCCTTGACTACAGAAATGTTGTTTTATCATCCTTCATACAGTATTTGAGACTGTGTGAGAAGATGATTACTCCCCAAAGAGGAAAATCAGTCAGACATGAGATTGATTTTGTTTTTGCATGGTTACCTTACCAAACATGAAGTTCATTTTTCAAGAAACTGAATTATTGAGGGAGTGCAAACACTGTAAAGCATTAGTGACTTACCTGTGGGCTGGCTGCCCCCCACTAGAACATCTCTTTGAATCTTTCCATCATCTTCATCCAAAGCAAACCAGCGACTGATCGGGAATTCATACACTATTTTGTTTCCCATATCATCCACAATGACCTGTACAAAGAAGGAAAACAAAACCTGAGTTCAGAAAATGTTACAGAGACAGTGGAAAGGAACGTGCTCTCTCTTCATTCTTTTTTATCAGCTGTGTATTTTCAACTGCCTGGATAATAAAATGAAGATTATTAAATTATAGCAGACTGAAGAGGAAGAACAGGCTTTTATGTTTATCTTCATTTTTGAGGACGATGACTGACATGATTTGATTTTTGCTTTATCTGCACTTTTGAGTCAGCTACTTTTGTTTGAGAACATTTGCAGCTTTTAAATCTACCTGCTTAATGAAAACTTAACATTTCAAACAGTAAAAAGTTTGAACACATTTTAGCAGCAGTGACAGAACAAAACTGAGCTTGAATAACTTTGCCAAAAGGATCTTTGTACTCCCAAATATATGTAAATATATTCATCGATAGCTTCACAAATGCAAAGATACGATTCACATTTGTTGTCTCGGATGATCTTCGGTGTCACTCTGTGCAGCAAATCCACCCAGCGGGCTCTCTGCTTGATGTAAGGCAATCTCTTAATGGGTCAAGGTTTCTCTTTACAAGGAAGGTAGAATGACGACAGGTGTGCTGTGTGTGTACGTGTGAGCTAGTGTATGCATGTGTCTGTGTGGATGAAGTCATCTCTCAGCCTCACACACGGTGTGTATTGGGGAAGAAGGGACAGGAGTTTCAGATGAGACAACTGAGAGGAAACAAGAGGATCACATGTCTTAAGTACCTCTGCAGAGGCGGAGCTGACTTTAATGAGGTACAGTAAGACTGTGAGACACAGCGATGTTGCAGGATAAGGGACTGTAAAACATGGGAGCTACACATGGTGCAACACATGAAAGTAACACATCTCCCTCTTCTCTAATCTGCCTGAACTGATAAGGCAGCTTGTTTCTTCAGCGACAAACAAACTCCTGTTACTCTTACCTTGTCCACAAACCATCCTGCTGAGGAACCTTTGTTATTATGGCCAATAGTGATCTTCCTTATTTTGCCTAAGTTTGGTGCCTCAACGGTGAATTTGTCCTCCGTGCCTTTCTCAAAATTATTTTTGTCGTTGTCAAGTCGCCTTTCACCTTAAACAACAAAACAATCAGTTAAATTACAGCCTAAATGGAAATGAATAAACACCAGTAGTTAAACCTTACGTGTTACCTGCAGCGCAATATTTACCTGAGTCTCCAAACTCCCCGAAGATATTAATAAAGACATCGGCATCAGTTCCACTGCCTTTTATATCCGCAGTAAAAACACTCACTGCATACTTATTATCTTAAAAAACAAACCAAATGTTTTAAAGAAGAAGCTGGAAAACAAACTGTAAACAAACACATTCGAATAGTCTGAGCTACCCAAGAGTGAAAGAAAACGTCTCTACTAGCCCTGAGTTAGCTGATCAAATTGATCTCTGAGGGAATACTAAAAATGATACTTTTTCATTTTTCTTGCACAATATTTTGACCATAAATGAAGAGTTCATACACACATTTGGGCATGTCCATGGGATCCATGCTACCCAGCAGGTCTCTGACATAAAGGCAGTCTCCCTCCACCTTACTCAGCCAATTGTTGCAAGCAAAGTAGAACCTGAGGTGAGGCCTGATAACGTCTGTCACCACCACCCTGTCCAGGAACCAGCTGGCACTCATGCCTGTGTTATCATGCTCAATCCTGAAAAATCAGAGCAGGAGATAACTCTTCTTTTATCAGAGTTAATCTGATCTTTACTGCCAACTATAAATGAGTAAACTGTGAATAAAATAAACTGTTTCTGTCATGATAAAGTGCTCTCAGTCAAACATACCTTATCTTTTTTATAGGTCCAACATTGTGAGTCCTGATTCTGAACACATCAGTTTTGGCCCTTTCAAAAGCTGTGCGACTCCTAAGAATAATGAAATGATCACATAAGGCAGAAATCCTAAATATCCCCACAATTTTCACTCACCAAACTCTTCAACAAAAAATGATAAAAGATGGAAACAGTAAAATTACTGGAAACACAGAAATATTTCAAAATCACTATCATTTTACGATGACATAGGAAGAAATTAGGGAAGATCACACAGCAAATCAAGACATGCAGATTTAAAGCAACAAGCTTGAATACCTTTTTTCTGTGCTGTCAAGGAGAAAAAAAAAATTTTGGTTCAGATCATGCACAGATCAGTGTGGTGTTATGGTGAAATCATTGGTCTACATTTCGCACAACTCTTTTTCTTGATCTTTTTTTTTTTTTTTTAACAAACCAAAATAATCCTGCTGCATGCTAAAGTAACAAACTGCAGGGCTTACTTGCTGGCCAGGTGAACTTTGGGTGTGATACCATATTCTCCAAACAGAGTAACGAACACGTTGGCGTCAGTTCCTGCTCCTCTCTCGTCACCAGTGATAGTAACCACCTCATACACTAAAGAGTTTGATGAAAATATAAATTAAGGGTTATTTACACAGCAGATTCAAGAAATAAACATGGTAAAGTGTGTTAGAAACAAGAGAGAGCAAGATACACAGGTAAGTAAGTTTAATGATTGACACAGAAAAACTGCTATTAGTGCCTCTCTTTATATTCTAGTGATTCAACCCTTTTAACTAAATCTGTCTTAGTGGGGGTCTTATCGGAAAAGGTTTGGGCAAACAGCAGCTTTCAATCAACATTTAGCATTAGTCTGTAAGTAAGAGCTAGTGTGGCTTTGAAGAAATATTTTAATGTCTTTCTTTTAATCACATAATCAGTGTTACTCAAATTGACTCTCAAAAGATCTGCCAGGAACTACCTTTGTTTTCCAAACCTCATTATGTAATGTCACCATAGACAACATTACAAAGACATGGGTGAGAAGGCAGCTTCCCAAAAGTGAAGCCAAAAATTTCACTGCTCGGTCTCGGTACGGCGCGCTTTTTGTGGCGTTTCCACTGACTCATCCCGGGACAGATCCTTAAAAACTGAGATGAGTCGGCCTACTTCTTTGGGACCCTTCCGTATGGGTGCCAGACTGAACTGATCTGCTCTTGGAAGGTGGAGCAACACACTGCAGACCATTGATTGGTCAAAAGAATCGTCACTTACCCTGACAGCGGCTGCATTTCTCCTGGCAGCACACAGACTTCTCTGAAACAAAGCTTGATTGCTCTTTGTAACAGAGAGCTACATGC
The DNA here is from genome assembly GCF_033239565.1 of Halichoeres trimaculatus. Taxonomy (NCBI): domain Eukaryota; kingdom Metazoa; phylum Chordata; class Actinopteri; order Labriformes; family Labridae; genus Halichoeres; species Halichoeres trimaculatus. The sequence goes on from NW_027437183.1 coordinate 13,106,047, forward strand.
CAATCACAGAGAGGACAAAATGCTGCATGTCTTCCATCTGTATTCTTTGTTTACTGTGTCGTGTTTTTCTTCTTTGTTTGATTTAATAGCGGGGTAAACTGCTACGGCGTCACGCTATTGTTTAACAGCTGTGGCTTCCAGCATCCGGCTTACTCGCTGCCCACCACGAGAGGGCACAGTTTGCTGTGGAAACGCAAAAGGGATCAGGCTTAACTGTACCAAATCGTCCCAAACCGTACTGAACTGACCAGGACTACTTGGAGGAAACGCGGCTTTAAAGTGTAAAGTGACGGGACATGGCATTGTTCAAACTATAAATTTAAAGCAAAGTTTAAAAAAGTTTATCTTATCACAACTCGCTTCATTATGCTAATTCCCTTTTATCAGGAAGTTGGGTTTCATTGTTTTTTTTTACATTAGAAATTATATATAAGGTTATGCCATGACTGACAACTCTATTCATGCATGTCATCCTGGAGTGCTGCTAGCAAGAGATAAGACAAGTAGATGACAAATGGCGAGCTGGAACATGGCAGGGAGGAGATCCCTCCATGGCAAAACATTCAGAATAGCTCTACCTTTAATAAACTATGAGAGCCAAAAAAGAACCTTAGAGGACCAAGAGGCACTTATTAGGACGTGAAGCTATCCTGTACAAACTTGTGAGTGGCAGGTGTCATATAGCTGTAGGTTGAGATAACATACAGGTAGTACATGGGCACTGCCTCAGAGAGCATTATGTTACTGTGGACATAAACCACATAATTAGAATCAGGTATATGCAATCAAGGGTTCATGTCTCTGAGTGTCAGGTGACTTAAAACAGTAGCTTAATAGAGTTCACTCTCTCTGTGCACTCAACCTGGACCTTGACATTTACACAAATAAATGTTAAATAAAGAAGTTTTCTGTTACCTTTCTTTTTGTGATATTCATCCTCATAGTTTTCCACCTTTTCTGGCTCATAGTTGCGGAGCTCATTCTCATAAATTTCGACGTAATTTTCAACTTTCTTCTTCTTTCCCTTTGTCTTCTTGTTGTCCTCATCACTGTCCCCCTTGTCTGATCCTTTCTTCTTCTTTTCTTTCTTTTTCTTCTTCCCTTCCTCCTCATCCCCTGCCTGTTCTTCCTCTTTCTCCGAGTCCTTCTTGGATTTTTTGTCGTCCTTGGACTTTTTATCTTTTGACCCCATCTTGTCTTTGTCCGGACACTGCTTTGATCCTTTCTTTGTGGTCTGAATCACGTCAGGGAGTTTTTCTTTTCTTTTTCTCCTCCTGGAGTCATCGCTGTTATCCTCATTATCTGAGTTCTGTGAGTTGGTGCTCAACTCATCTCCGCTCTCCTCTTTGGCTTTCTTCTTGTTCTTTTTGACCTTTTCTTTATCTTTCCTTTTGGTCTTGGTGCTCTTCACACCAGACTCTGATGTGTCTGAATTGTATCCTTCTTCATCGCTGTCTTTGAACTTCTTTTTCCTCAGTCCTTTTGCATCCTCTGACTCACTCACTTGCTTACTCTTCTTCTTTGGCTTTAGTGCCTGATCCTCCGAGTCCTCGTCATCCACATCTTTGGTTTCCTCCTCTGCACTCTGTCTTGTTTTTTTCTTTTTTGTGGGCATCTTTAATTTATTTACTACCTTGTAACTGTAACCAGTTCTTGTGGGTTCCGGTGAAACTTGATTAAACTGACCCGTGACTGCTGAGAAGTGTCCAGTTGGCAACTCAAGTCCAAGACAGCAAACTCACAGATACTTGGCAGACAACTGGGGAAGCCCCTCTGCGCAGGTTATCCTGACCTGGAGAAGAAGCATATGCTCTGACCTCATTAAGAAAGACAATTTGCATATTGTAACCTGAGCACAGGTGGAAGTCCCCCTGACATGGAGAACTACAAAAGATCTACAATTCCCCTTTTGAAACACTGCAATCCCTTTTACAGCTGTAACAAATTATTTTACAGCTTTATTTGTATGTTTGAACGAAAAATCAGACATTAAAACAATATGGAAACACCACTTGCCCTGGAAACGCAGTAGTACAAATCTCAGTGTATGATGATGCCCAGATAAGGTTCTTTTAAGGGCATTAACACTTTTTAAAAAATCAAATTTACTGTCATAAATCGTTATTTTGGGTCTTAATTACCTAAAAATGTTTCAACTTTTAACACAAATATACTTTTTGGTCACTAGCAAGAAGGAAAAAAATCATTTTTTGGCCTGTTTTGCTAATACGTTTACAGCTAGCTAGCTGTTTTACTCGTGACAGTTAACACAAACCGGGCACCTTTATGGAACACATGCTTGTAACTAACTCGGCTCTAAACCTTTTTTCTGTAATCCTTTAATGCTCTTTTTTAAAACAAGCTGTAACAGATATCATCGCTCTCTTGTTTTTAGCTAGTAGCTAACACTCATCTGTCTTCACTGAGTAGCTAAGAACGGTTAACCTTATTTAGGACCGTTAGTATTGAACGTAATTCGCTAATTTAACGGTTGGAGTCAACGCTTTCACACACATGGCTTTTTCCATATTATTTTAACATGATTATTTACATTTATATTATGCAGCCAATGAATTTTACGAATCAACATATGCTGGACTGGTGCATTTATTGTTGCTTTGTTGAGAACTAATGTTACATGGCATGCTTCTGCTAGTAGTTTGACTTCTTTCCGATAAAACTTATCTCTCTTTTGGACAGCACTGGCAGCCAGGGTCAGTTTTGTTTTGCAGTCAAAATCCCCCCTGAAAAAGATGTTAGGAAATTAAATAAAATAAAATAAAATAAATAATAATAATTAAAAAAAACTCGTGGTGTGAAGTTTTGTTTGTTGTTGAATCATCCTCAGGTGTTTGAAAAGCTTTTGGTACACATTTGGTGTGCTACACTGACCCCTAGCGGCTTTACCGGCCATCTGAAATACGTTCTGCTCCCTTGTATACACTTGTGTAATTCACTGACACAGGCCTCACCGAAATCATCCGCAAAGTATGAGTCTGTGGCAACACAAAAACACTTGTCTGACATTATTTATTGTTGATTAATGTCACGTGTGAAATATCTGCAACGCATTTTCTGGAGTTTAAAGTACTGTTATTTTTCTGTGTATTGACTGTAACTGCTGAAATTTGCAGTTCCACATAAGCATGGAGTAGTTCTGCTTTTTCAACTGTGTAAACTTAATTTCAACCAGCAGAGGGAGACACCATCACTTGCATTTGGATTCTGGATTTGCCATACATCATTCATTCAAATAGGATACTCTTTGCTTACATCCTTGTGTGTGACCAAGTCAGCACAGTTTATTGCAATTTATACTTCTCAGTTTTCGCACGTATGAATGTAAAACAATTACATTCAAAATATGGGCATTCTTATTGTAAAACAAAACAGTAAAAGGAACTCTGTTCAGTTGTGGAAATCTTTTATTTACATTGACAACAGCGGTAGAAAATTTGAAACACGTGTATACTGCTTCCTCTTGGGTTCATTTTCTGTTGAGGCAAGTGTTTATGTCTTCAGATTTTACAATGTTTCCTTTGACTGAAAACAGATATTTTGCCTGGCATGGTGTTGTGAGCCACAGTGAAACCAAGAATACTCTGCCTCCACTCGTGGTCCTCCTTCTGTTTTCATCACCCATCTCCTCCCTCCTCTTTTTTGACCCTGTCTTTCTGCCAGGCTAGAGTATCAATGATTCATCCAAAACAAAGAAATCACTGACTCTTGGAACTCTGATTTCATCTTAATGTTTGCACCTGTGAATAGTTATGTTGTATAGCATGATTACAGTTTATTTCTTTTTCAGAATGTGGTTTAATTTTTTTTCTGTTTTAAGTTGTTGCATGTGTTTATAACCTTAAACTGATTTTGCAGATGAAATCGCAATCCCAACAGTTGATTAAAATGGACCTCTAAATCAAATTTGGGAAAATAGCTACAAGCAAGAAAAGACAAGAGCCTCAAATCAGTTATTTCTACCCCTCTGAACAGCTTTTCTCATGGCTCACTGTAAGTTCAGGCATTTGATAAGATGCCTATCAGTGATGCTTGCAGGAAAAGGTTTTTTATCAAGCCTTTCAAGATGTTTATCCATAACACAGCAGGGTCTTTAACTTCTCAGATTCATAGAGAGCAAAGGAAGCCTTTCAGATTAGAAAGGAGCAGATAGGATGTCATGGGTGTACACGTCCATAGGGGCCAAATACAGAACTACAAATGCTACGTTTATCTGCGTCGTCTTTGAACAAAGATTTAAAGGTAATTGAACCCCACGGCACATGTCATCTCTGAACCATTGAAGATTTAAATCCCTTGAACTGCATTTGTCCTTTCTGTTTGGTTATCAGACTCTATTTTAAAATAGCCCACCCTGGTTTATCATCTGCTCTGAAAAATAAAATGAACCTATTGACTCCAGTTTATTCTAGAGGAATAAACATCAAGTAGCATCGAACACTCAAATGGTGCTCTGGACTTCAGATCTTTTCACAGACTCTATATAAAAGACTTAATTAGTTTTCCAAAGCTACAGATATTTATTTTCTATCCCATCCAGAAGGAAGTACGTGATAAAAAAGCTGCAGCTCTGTGATACAGATGACACTCTGCAAAGACACTGAAAACAAACACAGTGGAGGGTCTAACAGTTCATGGCGGATGCACAGAAGGAAATGAAGAGGAAATAGATTGTCACAGCAGGATACATGAGGATCACAGTCTGTCATGTAGCTCAGCCAAGGGCTTCAGAGTCCATGATTGTGGTCAAGTTATGTTTTGACAAGAGGAACAGATCCTAGTGAAACCCAAACATGGATTTATTTCACAAGGACAAAGTGGCGCGTTCCTTCTCACAGTAGTCTGTGTGTGGTGGTTATACAACAGAAAAAGAAATCACTATGGCTCTGATACCTTTATTACTTTGAACAACAGGTGACAAAGTGATAAGGGTTTTACTTGAACTGTTTCACTGTAACTGTAAGGTCCACCATATGTCAATTTTTCTTCCATTTTTGGTTCTAACCGCTGAAACTTCAGGAGTGACATTCTGTGGAAACGGTGGATCAAAATGTTGCTAAAACAGTCTTGAATCCAAAAATGAAAACAGCCTAATGCTATTTGCTTTTCCTGGTCTGAGAATAGTGCAGGTTGTGATGCAAAGGTTTTGGCCTGACAAGCCAAGTGGAAAAAAAACATCAGATATCAGTGTCTATACTTCACCACATGGCATTTGAAGTTAGACACAGTATTTTAAACTCCAGTATCTATTTTAATCTGCTATTTCATCATCCTTCAGACTTTAAATGAGCTTCCAGTTATTTCTAAGTTGATATAAAGAAAAAGATAGGGCACTTGGATGGACAATCTTTCTCTAAGTATAATCCAAGTGGAGTCATAAGAAATAGAACCTACAACCCCAGTTTCTTTGTCTGGTGATTGTTTCTTTGACCAGAGGTTCCCGAAGCAAAGTTTTCTGAACCAGGTCACAGAGGTTATCTTCAAAGTATAAAAGGCTGATGGTCTCATTTTGTGAAGTTAAAAATGTATGAGACACTTTGCTATAATGTTGTTACAACAAGACATGCAATCATTATACTGCCTGCAATATTTATTGCACTGTGTTGTTACTTTACATTAAATTGCAATGCATTGTGATACATTGTCTTCAAATAGATTTGTTGTGTCATGCAATGTTATGTTAAATTCTCACGTGCAAGGTTGTGCTTTTACCTTAAATTATGTAACGATACATTATGCTGTTGTTACACCACGTTACATTATGTAACATTGTCATGTTGCTTTACTTAATGTTACATTATTTTAAATAAAGTTATGCCATGCTATGTCTTGCTACCTTACACTACTTTACCCTGTTATGCTATGTCATGCTACATTACCCTACGTTACCCTATGTTATGCTACATCACTCTACATTACACTGCGTTACCCTGTTATGCTACATCACACTGCATCATGCTATGTCGCGCTACATCATGCTACATCACGCTACATTACACTATGTTATGCTACATTACACTATGTTATGCTACATTACACTATGTTATGCTACATTACACTATGTTATGCTACGTTACATGTTGTTGTTACATTATTTCACGTTACTTTACGTGATGTTAACATTACATTAGTTGTATTACACCATGTTACACTATGTTACATTCCATTTTGTTACGCTATGTTAGGTTATGTCATCATGTTTCGCAATGTTACGCAATTTTACACTGTATTACTTTTTGCTTTGTCATGTTACGCTGCATTCATTTATGTTGTAATGTTATGTTACACTGTTACATGAGGTTACATTATGTTATATTAAATCACGTTATGTTTTTCCACATTATGTTAAGCCATGTTATGTTAAACAATTGTAGTTTTTTTTTTTCAATAAATTAAATTTTAAAAATGCAAGTAACTCAGGAAGCAAGAGAGTTTCAAATTGTTTGAGTGGGTGAACAGCTGACGTCAGTTAAATTCTTAGATCTAATAACTCCCATTAAAGCAGATTATTTGCTGTCATATGCATTAACTTGGAGGTAATATCTTTTCAAAATGACAGCCAAGCCCAGAACTCTTAAAGACTGTTTCAGCTTCTTGATATTTGACACTTATCTGGCATAAAATCCCCCGCCAGAGGTGATATTATTGGACAGGTTTAAAGAAATATGCTTTTTGGACACCTGAAAATGATTTCTGAGGTTGTTTCAGATGAGCCATAACTGAAGCTTATTTTTCCCCTTATGGAAAATGTGTTTGGAGTGAAAAAAAGAAGAAGTTTATTTGGTTGGAGAAAAACAAAGATAGGGTGCAGGACAGTTCAGTTCACTGCTCTACTCAAACTGTGACGTCTGTGATCTTTTCTTCAGGCTGAAAAGTGCACCCACGAGTGACATCTGCTCTAGCATGAGTAATGTTCTCCATTCCAAGTAAAACACTGCTAAAGTACTTACAATTATTTTCATCTTTGCTACCAACAACTGGTGCACCTGGTCTCTGCAGTGGAAACTAATGAGGAAGCACTTAAGAGAGGTACCAAAGTCAAGAATCACAACAGAGGAGTCCAGTGCTTTACATGCCATTTCTCTGACAAGGTGTAAAGAAGCGTGACAAAATGCACATGCAGAGCACATTTACTATGATGAATTGCATGTATCATTGATACATTGCATGTATCATTATTTGAATACCTGGCTTATTACATACTCTGAATCTCTTTACACCATCAAAAATTTTGCTCTTTTGAAGTCAGTTTTTCCCAGATGGAAAAACGTAGAATGATTAAAGGCCTGTTCCTATAGTTTATCTTGATACCTAACAATGTTTTTTTTTTTTTTTTTGTGGTCCAAGTTCAGAGCCACATTGGTGCAGATTCTAACTGATTTGCACATCCAACATAAAAGATATGATCCTTGCAGCTGCAGAAGAGCAGAGAAGTGCCAGGAATGTGTGATTTAGGTCGAGACAAATTCTGTGATTTACACAAACTCAGTAAGCCTAAAAACATCACAGGATGAGCTGGAATTATTGTAGCAAAGCTAACCAAAACTGTTTAACTTGACCAAGAATCTGAAGTCTGATAAATGAAGGTTCTACCTCCTGTACAACTTTTAGAGACTTTCAGTACCACGAGCAGGCCTGCATACTCGTGGTACAGTGGTCTGGAGGGTCAATAGGCCACTATAAGCTCTTTAAGCTATTGTGGGGCCTGACATTTGAGGTAAAACAACAGTGAACGCATGCTTAACCTTTAAAGACTCCATGATTTATAACCATAATGTTTCTTTTCTTTCAAACGGCATGTGACAAATTAATTATTTGAGTTCGTAAGTCACTGCTTGCGCTGGCTCACAGAGAAACAGAGTTTGAGTAATGAGGTGCTGAAATCTTGAAACAACCCAGGATATGAGCTGCATTAAAGCCATCGACATAGTTTCAGAGCACAATTTGTTGACCAAACCTCAGAGTTAAGGGGCTGTAATCTGATCTTCAGACAGAGCGGCAGCTAAACTAATACTGTTCAGTTACAATGGTGCTGGTTCTAAGAGGAATGATGAGGAAAATACTTCTCAGCATTTAATAGGTGGTGTTGAAGGTAATGATTATTTGAGGAATGAGAGAAAAATACTTATATTAACCAGTTGTTTAACAAAAATGCTGACTGATCCAAGAAACACTGGCCCAGGAGCAGGGTTGGCAGGGAACACTGTGTAAGCTGGGAAACGCAGCTTGTTTCCAGTATGTGTGATCATGTGACTTTCTGTTTGAGCACTTTTCTGCAGACCTGGGACCATGTGGTTAAACTGTTGAGCACACACAATCACACTCAATAAGTCACATTCAAATCTGACACAAGCAACTTTGAACCTGTACAGGTTGTTCTGACTTAAAATGAAGGGGCTGTGAAGTACCTTCTTTTTTCCCTCACCTTTTTGTTTTGTGATTACAAAATTAATGCTCAAGGAGGAGTCCAATATTTTTGTCAGAGCACTTACTGTTCTGACTACATGATGATTATGAAGCTAGAGTCAGCTGCTTAACCAGGGCTGGATTCAGCTTTACAGCTCCTGTCCAAAGGTAACAAAATCAGCCTCAGCATCTCTCATGATGCAGATCCTCGCTAAATGACTGGCAGGAGGATTTCCCAACACACATCTGGTGACGCATATTAAACTGGTGCAGCCACAACAGGATGTGGAGAAATCTGCATAGGTAAGGACAGCATAATAAGTAGCAGTTCTGGCAACTTTCTGAACATCTGTGAGTCCAACCAAGAAATTACCAAGCAAGGAAATGAAGAAATTGCAGCAAATCTTAAAACCAAATAATGACAGAGTGTTTTCTAAGTAAATACCCTGCTCATGTTTGTTTCCCATTTGTTAAAATTATGGATGTCTTGGACTTCCAGCTGTTATTCAGGACTTTGTTTCAGAACTGGGATGATGACTTTTCATCCAGAATCCAATTCCTGGACAGAAGTTACTGTTTTTACAGCTTTCCCCTCATTAATTCATGTTTTAATCATCCATCTTGTGGGTCTCCATGAAACAGTTGATTTCTGATGAATAACACTGTTTCAGGGCTCTGGTGGGGTTACTAGACTCCTATAAAGAGTGGTTGCTAGTGGAGACAACCCCCAGCACCTCAACCCAGAAATCCTGAGAGTTAATCCCTTGAAAGATAACAAGACAAGCACTACAAAGTTTTTTAAAAAAGAAAACTTAATTTGTGGGGTATAACTTAGTGGTCTAGGCTGCGTGCCCCATGAGGTAAGCTCTCAAGCGGGTGGTCTGGATTCAAATCCAGCCTGTGGCACCTGTCCCACATGTCACTCTCCACTCTCACCCTGTATCCTCCTTCGTCCGGTCCTTTCTGATTAATTCATTGGCTGCCAATTGTTTAAGAGCATTTTGACCAAGATCCATAGAACATTGTTTTCTATGACTATGTAAACCCTAAATTTGACATATAGTCAGGAGGGTAAACTTCGGGCTACAGCGAACACAACCTTTTGTTTTTTTCCTCACCAGTTGATTATTTCTGTCTGATAACAAAGATAAAGAGCAAGTGCCAGCTGACTCACTGATTTAAACTTCCAGTGTTTCTCTTGGACCCTCTTCAGCATGCTTTCTCAGTAATGCAATCCATAACAAGAGGGTGTTTGAGATGTCTGTGGCTGATATGAATTAAAAACTAATGGGAAACAAAAGAATTCTAAACACCCTAAATTTGACCTTTTGTGGGCTTCGATAAGAGTTGATTGTAAAGGTTTGCGGACGATGTGGTTCTTTCAAACACTCCACCAACAGGGAGTAAACTGACAGAGACACAAAGAAAATGTCAGTTTGACATTTTAGGCACTTTACTCTGAACTTCAGGCACAAGATTTGAAATATTTAGGAAAAAACCAGCTGTGACTCTCCATTTGAAAACAAAATAACAAACAGAATCTGTAAGGAACATGTCGAAACTATCTGAATCTGTCCCTGTTTGTCTTGTTGTCTGTCAGGTCATCTCATGTGGTGAAGATTTTCCTAGCCGCACGGTGTTACATAACAGCCAAGATCAAAGTTGGTAATTATCAGCTGATTTCATGGGAACTTTCTGTCGTACATATTGTTGCTGAAAATCTTTGAAGAAGCTGCTCTGCTTTCTGTATATTTGTTTGGGATTTAACAGAGTCAGGACAGGGAATAATTCCTGGGCCTGGAGCTGTTCACAATGTCCTCCAGCATCAATGACGCAACAAGTGAATCTTTGGATGATAAAAGAGGTTTCAAACATACATCAAGGAAAATAAGTATTGAACGCGTCAATTTTTTCTCATCACATTTATTTCCAAAGATGCAGCTCAAACAAAATTTCTACCAGACATCGGTATTTACTAAAATAATTCACACATGGAAAGAAATCACAACACTCAGGTCCATAAATAATGATTATGAGGAATTAAGTGCGATAACACAGGAAAAAGGTATTGAACATGCTAACTGAGACTCATCTGATACTTTGTGGAGAAGCCTTTGTTTGCAATGACAGCTTCCAGAAGCTTCTTGTATGTTTTATCTAATCGCCCATGCTGCTCAGGTGTGATTTTGGCCCATTCCTCTGCACAGATTGTCTTTAAATCTTGAATATTCTTTGGTGTGGTATGACAGCTGAAAAGTTCAGTTTTGGTCTCATGTGACCAGACAACATTCTTCCATTATTCTACAGGCTTGTCAAGATGCTGTTTAGCAAACTATAAACAAGCTTCAACATGCCTTTTCTTGAGGAATGGGGTCTTGTGGGCTGAGCGTCCATAGAGGCGGTGGAGTGCATTGCCTATTGTTTTCTCTGTAACAATTGTACCTGCTGCCCCCAAGTCTTTCTGGATCACTTTCAGGGTGGTCCTTGGCTCGTTGAGTACTCTTCTGACTATCTTTCTGACCCTGGTCAGAAATCTTGCAGGGAGCTCCTGTGCGTGGCCTGTTGATAGTAAGGTGGTGTTTCTTCCACTTGTGAATAATGGCCCCAATGGTGCTGACTGGAATATTCAGGTGCTTTGATATAAGTCTGTAACCAGTTCCATTCTGATGCTGAGCAACAATCAGGTTGTGAATGTCTTCAGAGAGCTCTTTGCCTTTACCCATCATGAGATGTGTCGTATTTAATTGCTTGGTGAAAAAAAATTACCTTTTTTTATAGGCCCATCAATTTGCTCTAGCCCAGCTGATGTTCCTTTTCACTTATTGGAAGTTCAAGTAATAATTACTGACAGATTTCAGGTGGTTTCCTTGCCAAATTATAATGCCTTTCCATGGTGTGTTCAACACTTTTTTTCTGTGTTATCGTACTTAATTCCACATAATCATTATTTATGGCATGGATGCCATGATTTCTTTTCATGTGTGGATTATTTGAGTTAACACCAATGTCTGGTAGAATTTTGTTTGAATTGCATCTTTGGAAATAAATGTAATCAGAAAAAGTTGAAAAGTTGATGCGTTCAATACTTATTTTCCCCATTGTATAATAAGAGCAAGTTTTCATAAATACAAGTGAAAAAAATTTTTTGGCAGGAGTTTTCAATGTCCTTCAAAAATATGTTACTTAATAAAACTTTAAATATATATATAAACAGAAAGTTATAAAAGAAAACCCCTTGACAGCAATTATTATCTTTCACTAACTAGCAAGGCCAGAGGCAGACTCATCACATTAAATTAATCCAAATTAAAATTTTGAAGAGTTAAGCTTCAGCTTGTTGACACTACAGACCATACGGTGGGGTAAAACTGTTTCTATTTGTTCCATACTGACTAACAAAGTGGCCAAACGTTAGCTTCACTTAGCATGCTAATTCATCAGCATGCTAGGCACCTGCAGCTTACCAGTTGCTACAGAGAAACTTAAACCATGAGCACTTGTGATGATAGCAGCAGTGTTCATTGTTGTGATATTTATCTCATTTATTTTCAAAGGTGCATCAGCCACAGAGCAGACAGAAGACGCAGAGCTAATGGAGGACAGATTCCCAGTGTCTTGGCTGCGACAGGTGGATACGAGTGCATATCATTGTTGTTTATGCTTTGATAAGTTTTATGCTTTTAATATTAGCTGATATTGACATTGAAATTGACATCTCTGAGGAATGCTAGCTGCTGTGGGATCACAGGGACTATTTTTTCAAAAATGAATGCATAAATCATTGTTTGGCTGTTGCTATCTTTGGTGTTTTTTGATGATTGTTAGCAGTTTTTAACCACTTTAAGAAACATCTGGGTTCACAAATGACATTGACTCTAACACAGTAACTTTAGAGGTTGATGGCTAAAAGATTTGGGAAGAAGCAGATTTGCATTTTTTTTCTCTCATTGCTTAAATTGGAGTTTTATCCTTTTAGATAATATCTGTATTAGAAGCTCTGCCAAGACTCTGAGTATTTCAGTAATTTAGCATTACATTCCTACCTCAGAGGAAAGAACGATCAAAATCTCTGCTGCAGAGGCTAAAATATCTGATCTTTACTCTCTTGTAATTATCCAAAAGTACGGCTCTTGAACCTACGCCATGAATGAGTCAGCAGCTGTTTTCATATTAAAAAATGTTGCCTTATAACTGCATTTTGCATTAATGATTGAGTTGAGTGATCTAATCTTTGCTAAAGTGTTCCAGTGTCCCTTAAACATACAGTGGTCCTTTATCTTTGGTTTTCTTTGCAAAAGCTACCAGAGAAAAGAAAAATACCAATCAAAGCTTGAACACATCAAATCTACAGACAGAAGATGATCTCTGCACCGCAGAGAGACAGTGATCTACATTGACCCTGGATGGTTTCTCTCTGAATCACATTTCATTTCTATTTTCTCCACCACCTGAGGGAAGAAGCACAGGCTCTCAGACATTTATCAGCTTCTGCATCAGCTCTGCTTCTGTTTTATCCTTATCTCCAGACTGGAGGTGTTCAGTGTTTGTTTTGAACCCAGTGTGACAGCAGACGTAAAGGAGCAGCAGGTGTTTTTCTGCTGTTTATCAATGAGCAGAGAGGGAACAGAGAGGACAGCGTCACTGAAGGACCTGCTGATGTAAAACAGGTTCCTTCTTCATTCATGTCCACTTGTTTTTGAATGAGGATCCTTTTACGCACACATCAGCTCATTAATCCTCATTTACTGGTTGTTAATGTCTGAAAGGTCAGTGGAGTTGTTCTAATTGTTCTCAGCTGGATGTGAACGTACACCTGTTAACTTACGTCACAGGTTCTCCATTTATTCACGCACCTAAGCAGCACATACTGTGCTCAAAGCAAATAGGGTCATCATGGTAAATAACAGAGCATTTGTTGCATGCAATACTGTGTCCCACTGCTGCATGATCCCATTTCTCACATTTTTTTATTAATGCGTTTTTCCCAGAGTCTGGAGGATACCCCGACACTCGAGCAGCTTTGCAGTGTGTTTCCTTAAGCCACTGCGTTGCTTGTTTAAGCTTAATTGAAATGAATCGAAGCCTTAGGTTGTGTTTGTTGTTTCAGGAGAAAAAACTCCCTCAGCCAGGTCTTCTTCCCGAGACCCTTATTTTTTTTTTCCATTCAACTATTACGCTGGTTTCTGATTTTGTGTGTGTGTGTGTGTGTCCAAGAATGTTTTTCACACATTACCAGGATCCAGATGTTTTTTTTAAACCCTTAGTATCACTTAACCTCAACCCAGAGGGCTACATTTTCATTTATTTGAGTGTAAACTTTGCCAAAGTGTCATCCTTCTCCAATTAGGGGCCTTTTCTTTGTGCTAATGGGGTTATTTGAGGGTGTCACTAATCTTTAAAAACATAATTTGAAAAAAAAAAGACTGCGTGAGAAACTTGGTGCTCAGATGATTAACTTCCGCTTTATGTTGACAACATTTGATGACCCGTCAAAGGCCCTGTTTGCTGTGAAATAACAGATTGATTACAGCTGTTATAAACTTGACATCTATTCCTGAACACAGATGAGCTCTGAGTTATTCATTCTTCACATGCACAGTTTACATTTGACACAACAGTAGTAAAAAAAAACAAAAAACAAAAACAGAAATATTCAACAAATCCACAGGTTAAACATCACAATTTTAACAAAATCCAAAAAAGTGCATCAAGTGTATAAAATAAATTAAGAAACCTCGTGTATGTGGCCCTTTAATTGGTAAATGTACCTTTAAACAAATTTCACAACACCTTGTTACAACCAGGGGCGTTTTCAAAGCACTTTAGCTGAAAGAAAAATGGGTTTAAAATTAACAGCAACAAGAAAAACAAGAAAGTAATTTGCTCTTTAAGGAACAATCTGGCATTGAAATAACCACAGGGGGAGGGAGGTAGAGTGTGTGCGTCAAATCTGCTGACATTAAGAAATAATGTTTAAGTAGAAAAGCAAAGTTCAGAAGTTTAACCTTTTATGAAATGTTAATCGAAAAGCAGAAGTCTGAAAACAGAGACTGGCATCAGCTATGATGAATAATCTGGGTTTGATTTTTCAAAATAAAAGCATTTTACAAACTTGAGTCTTCATGCTTGGAAAGTGTTTTTCATTACACAGTAAAAGCTCAGCAACTTTGTTAATAATGATTCATCTTTAAAGTGTTGAAGTAGCTGATACACACTGAGACATGTTTGATATTCTCTTTTTTTTGTGTCAGAACGTGCACTGAAATTTTCTGGTTTTGGATGGGACAGCATCACTTTTTCCCCTCACCCCTTTTTTAAGGGATGAGAGCAAACAACATTTGCTATTGTAGGTAATAATAAATATTTGCACCCACCCTATCAGAGGCTTTTTTAGTTTTAAAATATACACCCAGTGTACTTCAGTCCTGATTTCCTGCACGTAGGAGAGGAGGATTCATGAACACGATCTTAACACGAGCTTCATTCATTTTCAAATAGGACCAAATACTTAGTGAGGATGGATGATCACTTTAGAGCTGTGACTTTTTAAGAAATAAAGGAAGTTGTTTGGTTTTCAGGTCTACAGGTTTGTTTAAATATCTTCATCCTAATACTCAACATTTAGCAACATTTGTGCCCTGGTTCACTCCAAACTGATGGGAACAGCACTTGGAAGTTGTTAAAGCACTTTCCTTTTAAAATGGAAACCTTGTGTTTTATAATCTAAGGTGACAGAACTGACAAATCCACACCATAATACTGCACTGTACATGAGTCATGGATCTACCACTTCACAATAGAGTTTGTTAAATGAATCAGTCCTCACGATGGACATGCCAGTGATTACTCACACATATGGACACTGTATTCATTTACCACATCAGCCACAAGCATGTGAATCTACTCTACTGACCTCTTTTTTATTTTACAGAAAAATCACCACGCTGACTGGACAAAGAAACTAAATCAAGAACAGATAGCTTTTCCATCACTGGCATTTGAGTCATAAAGAGGGGGTTGAATATTTTGGAGAAAATGCCCAAATCTGCACACACAGTCAGATTGAGTCATCATCTGAGGTAGCTGGGTGCTGAAACAAAGAACACACGATGATGCAGCTTCAAGATTTTTTCGTTTTAGTATGTGCCTCCCTCTGTTATAGAGGTTTAAAATGTTCATTCTGAGACAAGACAGTCAGAAGAAGACCTACCTCACAGCAAACCATTTTTCCACATCAGTTTATTCAGATGCATTTCTCTCCCTCTGTCTGAGTGCTCAACGACATCTGCAGAGATGAATCTTTTGAGCACTGCAGGGCTGAGAGGTCCCTGGAGTCTTTAGTCCCTTCTCCATTTTCAGTCTCACCACTTCCCTGCCCAGAAGAATTAGAGGCTTTAGAGTGTCTGATTGAAGAAGGTCTTGGACCAGAGAGTCTGCTTGCTCTCTGACAGCCTCCAGGGTAAGCCTCGCTGCCCTCTGGTAGGTAGAGGAAGGTCTGGGAGGTGCTGGAGAGATCTCGCAAGTCGTGGGAAACGAGAGAGTGTGAGTCCCGGTTAGAGATCACAGAGGAAAGTTGGTGAGTGTCTACGCACTGGCAGCTTCCCTGTCTCTGTTGCCCCCGTGCTTCCATCTTGCAAAATAAACATTTGATTTTCTCGATGAGTTTGAGGAGCACAGCCTTGCGGAGCAGAATGTAGATCCAGGGGTCAAGGATTGGGTTGAAGGAGGCGAAGCGTATCGCTCGAAGATCAGGATTTTTGTCCAACCTCAGCTCCACTGGAGTTTTATACAGCTGGTTCAAAAACACCTGAGCCTGGGGACAGAGGACACAGGCAGTGAAGAAAGCGTAGATACTTCTGATAATAAGTGAATGCCTGTGTTTCTGGGAAGACTAAAACAACCAGGACCAGAGCATCATTGGAGAAAGAGTAGGCAGCTTTACATAACTTAATCCAGAAGAAATTTTTTGGCAATTTTTAAAGTCACCCAGATAAATTTGGGTCAAACTGAGTGAAACAAATGGCTTCAGATAAACTTAAATCTATGAATGGGTGATGGAGTAGGCATGCGCAATGGCTAACAAAGAAGATGCCAAAAGAGAGTGGCTGCGAAAAATGTGAATGATAAGAAAAAAGATTCTTCACCTCAGATGATACACGGGCATTCAAAATACATGCATGAATCGTTTTATGTAGGAGAAAAACGTAATTTATGCATAAAGGAGTCGTGCGTAAAACGTGCGTAATGGATAGAAATGGCCCAATGGGCTGAGAGAAACAGAACTTACAACAAGTGGAATCGAGCAGATGAGCACCACTGCTGACGTGCCTATGAGCAGAATGACCATCTGGATCTCTGCACCGGCCAGATGCCCGAAGCTGCGCCCCCTCCTCCGCGGGTCCCCCAGATCGGTTCCCAAGGACGTCCTGCGCACATAAAGTCTGTGCATCCGGATCAAAGCTCCGCACACCAGCACATTACAGATAACAGTCACGAGAGTAAGAAGAGAGCTGAAACCCGCATACATGTACGAGTAAGCGGCGTCACTGGTCTTGTTGCTTCTCCACTCTAGAAAGCACCAAGTCTGCGGGTACTGTTTCTTCACCTGTCCAAAGCCGAGGATCGGCAGAGCGCAAAAGAGCGCGTTGGAGATGTAGATCGCCAGAAGCGTTAAGCCTGCTAGTTTCTGATCCACATAGTCATTGTAAAAGTAGGCATGGTTTATGGCGATGTATCTTTCCACAGACATAGCGCAGATGATGCTGAGCCCCGCCAGAGAGAAGAAAAGCATGGTGAATCCAAAGTACTGGCACAGCGGGTCCTCTCCCGGCCACGATCCTTTCACATAAATGGCGATAGTGACTGGACTTGCCAGCAGAGTGCCGAGCAGGTCCGTGACAGCCAGTCCACACACCAGCGTGTAAAACGTGGTTTCTTTCTGCTCCTTACGAGATTTACACAAAACAGCGATGGCGATGACATTCCCAACCACCCCGAAAATGAACATTATAGACGGAATGGTGGGGACCATCGTCCTCCCCGTCGTCGTTTGATTATTCATGATGTTCTTGAAGAAAAGTCAGGACGAGTAGAAAAAACTTTTCTTGAGGCCAGTTTGTCCAGTCCGAGAGGGAAAGTTCATCACTCTCCAAAAAAGTCTGGACAACATGGTCAAAAGCAGAAACAAAATGTTTGCACCTTATCCTTCAACGAGCATCTCTGAAGAAACCCATCAGCCTGGCTCAGAGCATCATGAAGGCTGCTGTGGTGGTTGGTTCAGGGATGTGTCAGTAATACATTAGCTGGCTGTGTGAGACAGAGGCAGGTTTCTCCCACCAGGACAGTGAGGTAAGAGCGGGCAGGAGACAGCAGCGACTTCATTGAAATAAGGCTCTGCCTTCAAGCTTCCTGCGAGTTCAGTCCCTCCCTCCATCTCACTCCACAGTTCTCATCAGCTGTTCAGTCTGAGGCAGGAGGGGTCCTGGAGAACATGAACTCTAGGCAGAGCTTTTACAACATACTCAAGTTTCACATATTCAGAAAAATAAACCTATAAAAGTTTTACGTGATGTGTGCTTTTGCTTCTATTGGCAGGCAAATAAATGTAATATATGTGACCTGTAAGGTTTCAATGCCAAGTAGTCAAAAGGTAATAATAAAAACAAGGTCACTGAAATTTTTGAAATGAGGTTTAGTCTAACTAGGTGTTTCACTAACATCAAACTTCCTGGATCTCAATAAGCAATGACCTGATGTTTGTACTGCTGCTGTAATCCCTCCTCCCATGATGAGCAGTGTAAAAAAAAGTTATTCAGGGAGGGAGAAATCCTACACCACCTGTGATTTTGAATTCACATAACATTAAAGAAGGCTGTGATCAGAGACAGCCAGATTTTTTGAAAATCTTGAGGATGAAAGGTAATGTTCAGAGCCATGACACAAAAAACAGAAAAATCTCTGGAAGAAAAAAAAAGTTTGCTAATGAGACCAGCACACAGCCACCTACTTAGCCTGCTTCCAAACCCTGCATGCTGCATCAGCAACGAGATTCAAAAGGAGTCGGTGTGGGCTTTAGCTGAGTAGTTAAAACTTTCAGGCCTGCTATCAGTTCTCAGAGCAGGATCCTTACTCTAAGCAAAGTGACTGCATCATTTTTAACATGGCACAAAATAAAACACAGAATGCTCTGATTGTCTTAGAAGCAGGATTAAGTAAGAAAAGAGAATCTTTCACCAAGCACAGCTGGGGTCATCTCAGTGGACTCTCTTTGCATTTAGCATAAGAGGAAATGAAGACAGATGTTCACAAGCTGCATAAAAGGTAAAAATATGACCGGCATGAGAAATTTCAAAATCAAAAATCAAGAAACAGCCTCTTCTGCAGTTTTTAGCTCCTATCTGTCAACAAGCATTGCATCAGAACATGTGGACTCTGGGAAAGACTGAACATTTGCCCCATGGAAGAAAACATAGCTGAGAACACAGACTTCAGAAGGCCTCATTACTGTGTCATATTAAGATGATGTGGCTGGGAACTAACTGACTAACTGTAGTTCTGTACTGATCTGTACAAGTTAAAATCTGACAGACGCTGAGCCAACTACCTCAGTCGGTTTCCTCCTCTTCGTCAGACTGCTGCTCTCACAGAACATGTTGAACTCTGAGGAACTGAGACCCTGAACCCCACCGCCTGACGTCATCCCACTACACTGACCCTGTGCGCTCTAAAAACGCACTTGTTGTTTTCTTTGTTGCCAGTATCTGCCATTCATTGAGAAGCAGAGAGGGGGAAACCCTGAGTGATAATGGGCATGGCATAGCCTTGAAATGATAATATTTTCTTAAGCACTGTATGCAAAGTGATTGGCCTCAACCTTTAAAAGAGCTGTTATATAATGTGTTTGTGTGAATGTGGACCTGTGAGTACGTATGATTTCAGCCTCTTGTTTTGTTTTTCTATGCGTGTCCGTCTGGTTTCAACACTCTGCAGAATGTTCTGTAAGTAGATTTGAGAGATTAGGCCCTCATGAATGTGCTTTTCCTGGATTTGTTCGTCAAAGTCAGATAACCTGCAGCCAGCTCATAGTAACGACTACAAACAGATTTCTAAAGAACAAATTTTCCTGCCAAGACAATTCTCCACATGTTTCAAAGACAGACAATCTCACTGCTGAGTGAGTTTTCTGTTTGGATGCTTGTTTCTTCTGAGGAATTTCTACTATTATAGAGGCAGAGGAAAAATAACTTCCCAAACATCTTGCCCATTCTTTGAGGGGTTAAATTCCAGGACAAAACAAGAACAACATTGTGTCTGGGAAAGGTTTTCATGCTCCACAGATCAGAAGTAATGCTACCTAGAGCCCACAAATTACTTTTTGATTAAGTAATGTTACTGTGAGCTTTTTTACTCATCAACACAACAGCTACCTGTAGAGTCAAACATGATCTCTGTGGACAGATTTGGAGATTTAGCATTGCAGGTTTAAAACCATCATCTTGTCAGCTTTAATTCTGCTGAACGATTATAAATACCAGCAAATCTGACCTATAGTAATATTGATATTTATTACTAATTTATAACAGATTTTTGATGGGTATTTTTGATACAACATAGAAAAAGTGATGATGTTTGCAAGATTAAGCTAGTATTGCTCTGTAGATGTAACATCACATACACTTACGGTCTCTAAAGTCTTTAAATTTTGCTGTTTAATCCGTTCATTAGGCTATATTCAGGGCTAGGAACTGCCATAAGGCTCCTGCTAAAGCTAAGCTACTGGAGAGCAAGCTCTTGAACAAAAAGGCTGAAAACAGTATACACACATCATTTAGGAGAGGTCAACTTGTTGATGTGTTAGTTGATCGAACAATATTTTATTTTATTTTATTATTTATATGTTAATTCAGGGTCTGTTATTGTTTTTTTCGGGGGGGGGGGGGGGGGGGGGGGTGTTCCTGTATTATTACTTTTTTAACTGTATTGACTGAGAATTCTTCTCCTATATCACATCTTTGCAATCTTTATTTTACCAGGTGAAAAGCTCATCGAGATTTATAACCTCTTTTTCAATAGTGACCTGGCCAAGACGGCAACACAAAACAGAAAATGAAACAAATTGCAGTCACAGATACACACACTACATAAAAACAACAATAGGAATGTATAGCTACACAGTGCAGTCACAAGAACCGATTGAGCTAAACTCTCTGTCTTTTATGATTGTTTTTAAATCCCCTAGAGCTACAAGATGTGTCAATTTTTGTGTCAAAGTCCTTCTGCACATCATTCCAGGCAGACGTAGCAGAAAATGCAAAAGCTGTTTTGCCCTGTTCAGTTCTTATTCTTGGGACATGCAGCTGTGTGATGTCCTGAGAGCACAGACCACATCAGCTGAAGTCTCTACTCATGTCTGAACACAGGTATGTAGGAAGAAGTCCAAGAATAGATTAATAAGTGAAAATCAGCCAATGAGAGTGTCTGCGTACAGAGAAGGACAATGTGTGGTAGCATAAAGGGAACGGTTATAAACTTGATAGCTGCAACCAGTAATAAAACGGAGGGCACAGTGATATACAGTATCTAATTTCTTTAAAAACTGATTAGAAGCATTCATAAAAAGCAGGTCTTCATAGTCCAACAAGGGTAAAAATGTTGTGGTGATCAATGTTCTCTGACTTCTAGAGAAAAACATTACCTATTCCTAAACAAGAAACCCAATTTAAGTTTCAGTTTAACAGCAAGTTTGTCGATGTCATCGAGAAGAATGCCTCAGTATTTATAAGACGTTAACATTTCAGTCACAACCCCATGAAATGTTGACAACCTAGGAAGGTGGGGTGGGAACTGCTTTCCATTTAAAAATAGCATGGTCTTTGATTTATCTGCATTCAGCAATAATTTAAGCTGAGTCAGGCGGGATCAGTAAACAGTTGTTGTGGTGAACTCTGTAAAAAAACAAAACAAAAAAATCCATCTGGCTATTACTGTTTATTAAAGATATATTCAAAGTTTTTTTCCAAAAAAAAAGAAGAAAAACTTTAAATCTCAAGTCTTCAATATTGTAATCACACATTTATTGTACTTTTACATTACTTGTATACATTTAATAACAAATGTATTTATTTACCAATAAAGTGTATGTGACAGTGACAGCCCTTGAAGGGTTTTTAAAGTGAATAAAAAATAAAAATTCTGGTCCTTTAAGGTCAGCGCTTTATGTTTGAATTCATCACAGACTCTTTCACATGAGTACTTTGAGAACCTTGCCCCTCAGTGCGGATAAACATTGCTGAATTGCTATTTAAAAGCTAAAGCTGACACTTTGAAACAGAGCAGCTTGCTCGTCCATCATCAGCTGAGTCACCCTACTTGACTTCAGCCTGAGACTCCCAGCTTCCTCGAGAGTACGAGCCCAGGTTGTTTTCCTTGAGGACTCTCGGCCCTCGGCTTGTTTTTAGATGCCACGTTTAGAGAGACTGGGGGTGTGTTTATTCTGGGATTGGGCAGATTTGTAGATAACAGCCGTATGCAGTCAGGCTCAGGAATAACAAAGTCACAGTGCAAAGGATCGGATGTAAACTGTTTGAACAGGCTCTGTGATGCCAACATGACAACAGAAACACTTTGTGTGTTTTCTGAGATTGTTCACCCTGAGTAAACCCTGTCATTCATTCGTTTGGATTTTCATGCAGTCATCAAATTTATTCAGGAGAAGTTCAGCTGCTGAAATCACATTGCTTTGACCCCTGTAAGGACAACCCGTGCATAAAACATACATTTCAAGTCAACAGCTTTGTTTATGATGTTATTTCCAGCCCTCGGTTTGCATACATTAAACCTAGAGGGGTTTGCTAGAGGGCTAAAATTCTGCTGCTGTGCAAAAGCTGGTCCATGCATAGCTAATGAATTCTGTATTGAACTTCAATTTTTTTTTCACCAACCTTCCTGAGGGTTTGACTCAAATCACAGCAACGGTCAACATCATTGGAAGTTGCTTTCAGTGTATAGAACTGTCCAAACACTTAAGTTTTTGGAAAAACAGGCCCAGAATCAAGCATCACTGCACATTAGTTAACAAGTGTACCATCTCTGAGAGACATTATTGGGGTTTATCATTAACAGAAAGGTAACAGACAGAAAGTCAAAGCTGCATTATGGACATTTACCCTAATCATTGCATGCCCAGATGACCCGGGCTGCCCATTAGAGCACAATGGAAAAAAGAGTGAACAGGATGTCACACTGCTGATGCTGCATATATTAGAGATAATGGTGTAAACTCAGAGCTGGAAAACGAAACAAATGAGCAGAACACAGCAGCTAACACTCCATCTCCTCTAATAAGCTCATTTATATTCAGATTTCAGAGTAAGAGCATTAGTTTGGGACACTCGGGGTGCTTTTTGTGAATTCCTAACAAGTCAGCTCATTAGAAAGCAACTAACCTGCAGAACAAGTGAAAGGGTCTGCAGCCTCTAACATCACAGACAGACCTGTCCTGCTGAACCCAAAACAATCTAAGAGAAACAAAACCTGTGGAGGGTTTGGAGCTCTATAAACTGAACGTTAGGGTAATAAACTGAGGCTAGTTTGTACAAGATCAGTCTCTTTTTAGAGGACATTTTGTGATGTGGATCGATGGTTATCTGCACATTCTCCAGACTGGAGGCGTTTCATGTTCAAAGATGCGATATGGGGGTTAGCTGGATGACCCTCTGAGCAGCAAATGCTGGTGATGATTATTTTTTGAATGGGGTGAAGAGTATGACTATCAAGTTACTGACAAACCCACCCACCATACAAAGAACAACACAGCTCGTCTTGTAATAAACTTTAAGGAACTATAGTATCAATAATTACCAGGTACTTGAGTGTTATCTTCTGTGTTCCCTCAGAGTACTTTGTCTGGCCTTTGTCCCAAAGCTCCCTGACATGATGGTGAGGGTGAACTTCAAAGAGTTTGTGTAACTTTCCTAAATAGATAATGATTTTTATCAGTACTGTGACTGGAGAGGCGACTGCTCTCTTTTTGTATTTTCATACAGTTCCTATGTCACCTTTCATGCACAGTAAAGTACAAGTCTTTGATTACATGTGAGAAAAAATTAGTCTTGATGTGGTGACCCCTCATCCGTGTTTGTGCCATTTCATCTTTCACTCCACTGGCAGATTATGTTACTGTATAAGCAAACTAATGGTGATGATAGCAACTGAAGTGACTCAACCGTTGGGTCCAAGGTGTCTGGTTGGATGAAATTATTTCTACACATACAAAATGTGTAAATGTGTCTTCTCGATCTCAAACTACACCCCTTGTTGGGAATAGTCTGGAATTGACCTTTTTTTCCCCTGTCTTCTCCCTATGTTGTTTTTTCATATCTATTGCAGAGGGGTGCTGGGTAGCTGGCAGCTCCTAGGTTCATCCCATTTCTGTGTTTCCCATGTTTGTTGTCTTATATGTAACTGAAATGAAATTTCCCCTCGGAGATCAATAAAGTATTCTGATTCTGAAAAGAGGTACCATGTTACAGAGACTTGAAGAATTTTTAAATGTCAAAACAAACTCTTCAGAGTAGTTTTGAGTAGATGTTAGGAAAGCTCGAACAGGAGTAAGCAGGTACCATTACGCATACAGGAGTTAGCTTGTTATTTAGTATCAGATGTGATGATATCAGAGTGATAAACTTGCATATTTGGTTGGCCTGGGATGCATGTGGGTTGGAGGAGATTATATTTATAACATTTTGAAGCTGTGCGAAGCTCATTAAGTCTATGTCAAAGATGCTATGAAGAGGATCTATTTAAATTGAACTGCCTCGCCACCTTCTGGCCTGGAGTCTCACACACACTATCGTGAAGCTGTGGCTTTAACTTAGGTGTGTGTTTGTTTTTGAATTAAACAGAGATTGGATTGAAACAAATTTTCTTTGTAAGGTATTTATCAGTACAGTAACGTAGCAATACAGTTTGAAATGTGTCAACAAGCAAACGTCAGTTTACACCATCATCTATATTTAGCATTGCTGGCAGCCTGGTGCTCTAAGACATGTTAGTGAATCCTGGTTATTTCCTCCCAGCGTTCATCTACCAAGCAGAGCTAACATAACCTCACTCTTCATTTTATTGATAGACTCTCAAGTTTGAACAGTCCACTGCAGAATAACTATGGGTTGGAATGAACATTACCTCTAACAGTTTAGCCCTTTTAGCCTTCAGCTCTGACTGTATCACTCTCCTGTTCAGCTTTCTTCTACTCATCTGTTTGGCACTAATGCTCCTGTGTCCACCATCACTGCAAAATTAATCACAGAAATCATTTTAAGCAGAAAAAAACACAGATTTCTCTTCTCACTTCTAAACTTCGCCAGCTTGGTGTTATAGAGACTTTGATGTGCCATAAATGAATCAGATCCTGCTTGACCTAATTGGGAAGCTAAGCATTAGCATTTAGAAATAACTTGTAAACTGTAATATTGGTGCTCATAATCTCATTTTAAAGTGTGGATTACAATCTGGCGTATATATCTAGATGGGAGACTGTTGCAAGAACACTTGGAAACTCCTCACAGTCCCTTTAAATTATGGTCAACAAACTTCAGTCAAGTTGCACTCATGATAATATACATGAACCTAATTAAAGATGCTACAGCAAATTACATTTTGTTCACCATCTTATCTGATTTCTGGTTCAAAGTCAAAAGGCTCCAGTGTTCAGATTGCAAAGTCAAAGAGATCAATACGGGTAGTTATCTGCTCACAGCACATGTTCAGTTCAGCCCACAGACAAACAATAGATTAAAGACTAATTAAAGATCGTCTCTGAGAGCAAATACCAACCCCAAGTGACAAGTAACCAGTCAGGGCATTTAAATAAAGCTCAAATTCTATTCACACATAAAACATAAATAAGTGGCCTGTTTATCAACTCACCAATAGCAACATCGGTGGAACTGAACCTACTGTCTGAAGTGATACTTAACACCAATTTGCCTCACCTTTTATGCTTTTTTTAAACTTAAAAAAAAGCACAACACCTAAGTCTCAAACTTCCCAAGAAATAAGGTGATAGGTGTCTTTTTAATAAGGGAAGTCTTCAGTTCTGAAACCGCAGTTTAATAGCAATTTTTTTTGATGAAAAGCTTTCTTAAGCCAATATTGGCCTGAATCTTTTAATGGCTTTAAAGTGTTATTCATAAATCACATAATGACAGAATAACAGGCAAATGTATCAGACACCAAATAAATCATATCTGTAATTGCAGCGTTATTTTTATCAGCCTAATTTATTACTGTAATACACGAGCAATACACCGATGTCAGAGCTGATTAAAGCCGTACAAAGCCCCAAAACAGACACATTGATTAAACATTATTTATTCTCACTTATCTTTTTGAAATGTGAAATATTAAGCCGCCAACATTGATGAATAACAAAAGATTAATAAACATGATTTTTTTCCTGTAGACTTTGGCCAAGAGCAGCACGACCTGCAGAGTCTTATTTTGTAACGTGCTGAAAGACCAGGGTAGACAAAACAGTCTCTAATGTCACACAAATAGCAGACTTACAAACAAAGGCGAGGGGACTGAATCCTGTTGACAAAAGAAAAATCATTTCACAGTTTGCATTTACACATTAAGAGATAGACTCAAGCTGTGAGAGCATAAAACCTCTGATATAACAGGCTGGACATTTGCAGATTAGACATTTGAAAGAAGGTACTGTTCAACAGAATGAAGCATGATGTCCTGAAGTGTTTTTATATGACAGTCAAGGTTTCCTGGCAGAGATGAATGGTTTGGACAGCATGAGCTCAGGGAAGATGATTAATGGATCCTTTTTCTCCCGCTGATCCTGTTATATTTGCATATCTTGGATAACCCACTTTTCCAACAAAGCTCCCCCTCCAGGAAAACACTTTTAACTCCCCTTGAAGGCTCTGTGCATCAGATAACCAGTGATGTGGATGTCAAACTTCCTGACCCTTTTCTCCTCATCACATCTCACCTGATTGATCAAACATCTGACTGAAAACCTGCTCCAACAGCAGCTGGAAATGTAAACACCAGTCTTACTTTAGGACCAGTGATTTTTAATGGAGCCTTTTAATGGAGCCTGAGGTGAGACG
Organism: Halichoeres trimaculatus; assembly: GCF_033239565.1. Taxonomy (NCBI): domain Eukaryota; kingdom Metazoa; phylum Chordata; class Actinopteri; order Labriformes; family Labridae; genus Halichoeres; species Halichoeres trimaculatus. The sequence continues at coordinate 13,132,599 of NW_027437183.1, forward strand.
ATAAAAGATAATGTATCCTCTTCAGCTTTGACACAGTTAAAACTTTAACTGAGGGAGACAAGCATGTCTCTTAAAAGAGCCTCAATTAAACCAACTTAAGATAAAATCAGTGATTAAAAAGTTGGTTTGAAAAGATCATTAAACCTTTCCTTCCTGTGAGGCTTGAAACTCAGACTCCTTTTGCAAATTAACGTCTGACTAAAGCAGCAAAGGGCAGTCGAACCATTAATGTGAAATGTTAATTGTACCATCTTTGGTTTTAATTGTTTTTAGGTGACGGAGCAAACACTTAACTGCAAACAAAAAAATCAATATATCAATTTTGACCTTTGTAGCTATAAACCATGGTCAGCATAAAGGGCACTCAAAGTGGAGACCTTGTCGCGTCTAACAGTCTCATCTGTTGTAATACACAAGTTCACAAGTCTGACTGCTGTGTTTGGTTACATTTTCAATTTATGAAACTGACTGTCTAAAAAAAAGGTTAAAGACGAAAAACCATGTAAAAAAAACACAATTAAATTAATCCATAATCCAGTTCCTCGTACAGATGCCCTATGCAGACATCAGTTTTCATTTTGTCAACGAAAGCTAAGCAAAGCTCTGTTTGTTTGGTTTGGGTTGAGACAAGATGAGACTAGAATATCAGCGGCAGGCTGTTTCACATTCACTGTGCAGCTAATCCATGAGTTAACTTGATCACATTAGTCACAAAGCAGCTACCTGCTACTCTTTGACTCAAGTTTCATATTTAAAATATTTTTTTTCCATCATTACCATTGATCAGCCTTGTGTCAAAAGAGAGTTAAATGTTGCTTTGTAGAGTTTGGTACAGGTTGTTTTTGCAACTTTTGTTTTTGCTGTTGAAACAAGTTTGAAGACTCAAATTTTTCAAGAATATATGATCAAAGCAAAATAACTTTTAATCAACTTAATTTTTTTTAGTTTAAACTTAAAAGCAAAAGATTTAGTGAAAAAAATAAAAGTACGAACATACAAAAAGGCAAAAGACTGCCAAACTTAACATGAGTGAACATAAATCCATGCATTTTATTTTCTCAAAGTCAACTCTGTTTAAGTCGTCAAAAATTTCATTTTTTTTCCCATCACTTTATTACGAGAATTCAAAGCGGGTCTCCTAAATATTAGGGATGGCTACCTTTCACATTTAAAACAACATGGTACCATTGCCAGGTACCTACTCTTCCACTCCCTCGCAGTCACAAGGATGCATTTAGGTACCCAAACATGGTACCTTTTGGTTTTACGTAAATCGGTACCTGGTACTGTTGACAGAATTTGGTCGGTACCTACAGAAGTACCTAATTCAGTACCCAACCCTACTAAATAGAGGTGTCCCAGTCCGATATAGATATCAGATATCGGTCCGATATCAGCAAAAAAACAAGTATTGGTATCGTATCGGAATGCATCTAAAATCTCTGATATAAGCAGTTTCTGTTATCCATTGGTTAGTAATAAATGGGTCAGTTTTTCCTCATACCTACTGTTGCTGACTACTGTTCTTTGTTTAAATAATATCACTTAATCAAGCCTTTTATAACATGACAGACATACTACAAAATAAGTAGTAAAAGTTTCCATGTTTAATGCTGATATCGTATCGGATTAAAATCGGAATCGGCCAATACTCAATGCTAAAGTATCAGTATTGTATCGGAAGTGAAAATGTAATATCGGGACATCCCTTCAACTAAATATAAAAGAAAAGTTTCTGATGATCTAAAATAAAGAACATTGTTGCTGTGATAGGCTAGAATTTCCAGGGTTGGGAACTTTGGCGGTAGTTAAGATTTCCAGAGTAAAGCTGAAATTAACACGTTAAAACTAAAAAACTGAGTAAACAAAATGAATGGCTGATGTACGTTCAGGGTTTCTCTGTCCTAAAACTGGGTGAAATAGTTGCTCTTCGTCATCACATGGATGCTCTGGTTCAGTTTGACACAGACTCATATAAACAGCTCTGTTGGTCAAATCTCTTACCAAGGGCACCTGCTCTGAGCTAACCTTCACCTTCAACTGTGCAACAGGACTCTATTTACTTCTGTTTGGCTCACATCTTCTAGAAAGGTGTAGAAATATAAGTAATTAGCCATTTAAGAAAAGGTTTGAAAAGATTTTTGTCTTCAGAGGGAAAATTTCTGGAGCTGAGCTTGTTTATTACTGGTAGAAAAAAACACAGCTGTACCTGATATTTGTAACAACCGCTTCCAAACTTCAACATGACTAATTTTTCACAGCTTATATTACAGGACCAGTTGTGATTGTATGTGAGCAGTTCGCTTAAAAAAAGTATTACCTCAGTGAATTTAAATTAGTTGTTTTTTTCAAACAGCTAAATGATTCTTTGTTTTTATACAACTAAACACTGAGCAGGAGTGAAGAGCTCCTCTGCAGAGGGCAGTCAGTACGGAGCCTCAGCAGCACAATGGTTCTTGTTTTAACATTATGTGGCACTCATTCATCCTGGACTGCATACCAGGCTGTTTCCCAAGATCATGCCCTGAATACTGAATAGCTGCAACATAATGTGGAATGAATGCATTATGTGCACTACCACAACAGCGTTTTCTTCCCCAAAGATCTATTATCTTATCTCCCTGTGGTGTGCAAACAAGCCAGACTTCATTCAATTTGCCGGTTAACGTGTGCTGTTTTAATGTTTTAGTTGGCGGAGTAGTCTCATGTTGATATTTCACTTTTTCACTGAACACTGAGGAGCTTTTTGTGTCTATTTTTACAACAATCAGGCATGTCTCATTCATGTTTTCTTCTATGAGCTGAGAGTTTCTCGTGTTGCATTGCTTCACATGAGGAGAATTTCAGCAGATCACTTATCAGCGAATTCTTTAGTGCAAAACTCCTTTCACTGCCCCTGTGAGAAAAGGATGCTTTTGGTGCACACACACATACACACACACACACTCTCTCTCACACACACACAAACAGATGACTGCAGGGAAAGGAAAAGGAGTGGGAGGATGTGATGGTAAGATCTTTCCCTGCTTTCCCTCTTTTTGCTTACATGAGGTCATCAACTACCAGGTCAAACAATTGAAGAGTGCAAACATCTCAGTGATGACATGAACCTCAATCAACAGCAAAACAAATATTTTTTTCAGACAGATTTCTTTTAAAGAAAAGCATCTTTTTAATTTTGACCAGATATTTATATTCCCCATTTTAAATTCTATAAAAACAGAGCAATACATCACACAACACAAAAAAGGGGTGAAATAGACATTTGCAATTTTAACAACGTGGATATTTTACAGTTAGAGACATAAACTCTTCATATCTCACAACTGAAATGTATTCACTGAATATACAGCTCTGTTATCATGATCCAGAGTCTCTTCAAGCCTGCTGGGCTACAACCCGAGTAGCTAACCGCTCCTGTTTCTCCTTCTCTACCTTCTCCCTCGTCTCCTTCTCTCTCATCACCAGCTGTTTCTTCTCAGCCTCCCATCCCTGCACCCGCTTCTCATACTGCTCCAAATCTGGTTTCTCTGCAGCTGCCAGGTTCTGCTGGGCCAGAGAGGTCACTAAAGCCTGGAAGGAGGCAAAGTCCACTTTACCCTGAGACTCTAGCTCGCTCCTCAGCTCCTGAAGGGAAAAGAGAAACAGGAAGACGATAAAGAACCCTGACGTGGCCTCATGATAGTTAAATAACCTGGGTGAGACTCTATTAATCAGTGAATCCTCCTCTGGTACAGAAAATACTGAAACTTCTCTGAAAACATTCTTTAATCCCCAAGAGAGACTGATAACCAGGAGTTCAGTCTGCACAAACACGGATGTCAAAATGTTTTGATAAAGAAATCTTAAAGTCTTTGTTAAATTTTAGAAATGAATGCGTACAGGAAAAGGTTGGTTGTGGTTTATTTTCTTTTATGGTCTAACAGAAGTTAAAGAAGTTTTCTTGTAGACAAACACAACTTAAAAGGTTCATTGAAGACTTTTTGAACACAGCTGTTGTCATGTTGTCAGCCAGTCCTCCCATTCTTTTTGCCGATAGCCACCCTGTACTTTACATGACTGATTAAACGTTTGGTGGAAAGACCTCTCGGATGTTCACTCAGTATCTTGATATGTGTCACAGAGAGGAAACAGAGACTTGGTCCATTGAAGGATAACTCCTCGGGGCATTTTTAGGGATAATTTAGTGGAATGAAGAAGATTAGGCCCCTCATCTTTCAGAGTCACTCGAAAAGTGCTTGCTTTTGCCAAAACTGTTACATCCTTTATCTGCCATCTTTAATGACTCAGTTCTTGTAAAATTTCAGAGCCAAGATTTTCTTCCTCAATAGATCTTAACATTAGAGCTTATCTCTATAGAGGCTGGACACTTGAATATAAATTTAAACCTCTTACTATGAAAAACTTGAGTGGTCATATTAATAGCAGGCTCAGTTTCCTCATGGTCAATGTCTAAATGATTCCAGGCCATTTGATGGATGCCAACAGATATACTAACATCATTTAGACCCCAGAATTAAAAATAATAATAATAAAGAAAGAAAGGGCGTATAAAGTGTTTAAAATACAAATATATCTGCTTAAACTATCAGTTTTTCACACATAGCTTGCACCCGTACAGTAGGTAAAGAGAGGGTGACATTGCAGCTTTTGATCATTCCGTGATGCTGAAAAGGTGACAGCATCTTTCTTTGCTTAAACATTTTGACGACACTGATTTCCTACTAAATTCTGAGCCTCTGTAAAAAAAGGGTTAGGCCTTTATTGTGGAAAAGCACAAATCAAAGTTGACATTTATCAAGAAGCTAACAATTTACCCATTTACCCCATACTGTATAATTAATTTACTTTAATTGATTTCCTGTAAATAATACAGTAATTACGGATTTACCGTAATGTGTAGTGTAGCACAACCTGCAATGAATATCAACAGCTAACATGGTTTAAGGCGGTCACTTTAAAAGAGAGTGGGCAAAGCTCAGTACAAACCTTAGCTTAGCTTTAAAAAAAAATCCTGTAATTAACTAAAAATAACCTTCTGCAAACAACGCCCTCAGATTTTACTCAGAATAATCAGTGTTAGAGCCTTTTGATGAACAGAAACGCTGTTTATCAAATGTTCACTGGTTTGACCTTACACAGAAATCAATGTAAACTCAGTTGTTAATACAAACACAAAACCCACTCACCTTGAATCTGTGGACATACTGAGGTAGCTTAGCCCTCTCAGCTTCATCATCTTCATCCACTTCCTCTTCCTTCTTGTCCTCTTCACCTGCTGACTCCTCTCCTGATGAGTCTGAGTCCGAGGCTGAAGAGAGCTCCTGTAGCAAATTATTCACGCTGTCCAGCTGAAGAAAAATAAAAAGGAGTTAAAACAGTTGAAATAATGAATTTTGTATTTAATATGTTAGCAAAACAGCTGTTACAGATAAAACAGTCTTCAGTATTCATTACATCAACAAGGTCAAAGTCAAATTTTTCTCACTTTTTAATCTTCTAAATGTTTCTATGATGATGAAAGAGGCTAAACACCTCACACGACAACTCACCTCTAAATCTTAGGATGAGGTAAGATTATCTGTCACCTGAGGAGGCAGCCACCAGCGCCTCCATTTGAGATGTAATATTTCCTCTCTGTCCTGCGGTGTAATCTGCTCTGTCTACATTATTGCGGTGCCGCTGTCTGACGCAGGCCAGCTCGGTTCCTGTCCTGTTTCAGTGATTCTCACAGACATCCTCAGTGCTCCAGGCTCTTTAAAATCACATTAGACTGGGACAAAGCTGAACTATTAAACCGGACAGCACAGCCTAGATTACACGCGCTTCACCCGACCCCGTTTTGTGTATGTATATGAAAATGAAAACATGACTGTGTGCATGTTTCATCTCAGCTGATGAAGACGGCGTGCGTCATGCAGCCCACCTGGATAATAACAGCAGTCTCTGTTATGTCTATTTGTGCAGCACTGTGATGTTAATATTCCTGTTATGGCTGCAAGCACCTTTTCAAATCTTAGACTTGGCAACATTTACTTGTAAACACAGAATCCAGAGTGATCCTTCAGCAGCACTTTGACATTTCAGGGAATATTTCTGTCTGACGTTGATGTATGAAAAGAAGTTCAACCCACTATCTGGCAGAGGTTTGTTGATCTCTTCACTGCTTATCTTGCACTCTAGAAATCAGAGCTGCATAGTGTTATGCATTTCTCTTTTGCTGTAGTAAAATTACATCATGTTCTAAAGATAAGGATGAAATTATTCATCAGAGGACAACTTGTTGATAACATGATGACGGGAGCAATTTGAGCACATTGCCAAAGTGCAGAACATGAGCAGCAGCAGAGGCAGATCTGCTCTATCTTTGGCACCTTTATCAGCAAGAACAATGTCGATGGTGTCACACTCTGGGATGCCATTTTCACTATCCTCAGCCTGTGTTTGAATAATTAGCAAAACAAGCAGAGGCAGAGACGAGACATCCAGTTTTTGCTTAATGCTCATAATAGCAGAGAGACTCGGCTAAAGGACAAGTGCTCTTAAAGATTTAAAGGTAACCACTGAAGCTGGAAAGCCTCAGGCATTTCTTTAAGAGTGTGAAAGGCGGATCTGCACAGTGATGCAGGCACTTTATCTTTTTTTAAAATATATTCAACACAGATGAAAAGAAGGCAAAAAATGTGCATCTCCTCAAGGACCATGTGCAAAAACAGGATTACAGAATAAGCCTGCTATAAACAACATTTTTCCTTGTGTTTGATGGAAGAATTGATGGCTTGTAGAGAAAAACAAGTGAACAGACTTGCTCCCATTAGCTCATTACCATCAAATATCACTAGTTTTCCTGTAGTCCAAAAGTCCAGGATGTATTAATCATAGTTGCAGACATGTTTGGGTTTGTATGAAATGTGCTACATAAACAGACAGGACTGAACAGAGTTCTCCATTAAATTGCAGAAAATGACACCTTCTCCTGATAATGATTATAATAGCTCTATTTAGAGCATCAATTTACTGATTCAACACTTTTTTTCTCTTTTTTAACCATATCTAAAGCTCATAGACCATCATTTGTGTTAGAAACTCAGTCGGATCATTCTGCCTGGAATTACTGTTGTATTAAATATTGATTTTTCAGCCCACTGTGGCTTAATGGTTACAACCAAAAGCAGAAATAGTGCCTCTTATGATGTCAGTGATGAGAAAGCCCACACATTCATAGAGCCAAGGTCTCTTAAAGTTGATCTGAACTGAAACACATCAGCTCATTTGATTTCTAAGGTTTAATATAAAAAAGGTAGCTATACACAGAGTCACTCCATGATGAAATAAAACATGTAAAAAACTGTTTTACAGGAGTGAACCAATCACAATTTTCTGGCCAATACCGATTTTTCGTTTTTTATAACTGACAGCATATACCCTCAATGTTCCAATCTTATTTTTTTTTAATCATTGATCCATACCTGTGAAATGATAAAATATTTATGTTTTAACTTAAACAACCAATAAAGCCTGGCTGTCAGACTTCCCCGGTGGTATATAAGATCAACTTTATATGTAAGAATGGACCAATCATCAGTCCCCGGTCAATGGTCAAAGGTCACCAATCCCCCAAAATTAAGGAAATCGGCACAGATCGATTGACCAGCCGATCAATCTGTGCTTGTCTACTGTTCTATAGTTAACTCGAAACAAAAAGCTACAGTCAGTGCAAGTAAGTTTTGTATTTCAATGGGATTATGTTATGTGTATAGGATTAACCCACAAAAAATAAACTCTGAGTTCAGATTATTTGTTTCTTACTGTGTCTACAGACAGCTTGACGTCACCAGAAGCAGCCGCCACTGTCTCCATCACAGCCAACGCCCGGCCGAGGTACCCACGACCCCAGAACAGAGGCATCCCTTTGAACACAGCGTGTATGCCACTTGACATTTCCAGCTTACCTGATAGCGAGAATCATGACACAAAGACTTAATGAAACAAACAGAGGAAACAAAATGTGAAAGGGAAGAAATGATAAAATACACACCGAGGAGGACATTGCCGAGCAGCTGGGCACTGAGACCAACAGTGTTGTCTTGCTTCAGTCCACAGATGAGCAGAGATGCTCCCACTGCTCGCTCCTCTGACACCTCAACATGGTGAGCATCAAGTGTTTTATTAGACAGCGTTCTTGTAATTTATTCTGCATCACTCACATGCTTATCAGTCAAAGACATCCATGTTTTCAAATTACCGGACAACAGTTTTAATAAAACCCCCTCATAAATCACCATGATGACAGAGAATGGGTCAACAGTGCGGTGATCGTGATGTTTTTCAAAGCCTGAGGACATTCTTCGATAATTTGTTTTCATGACTGTTCATGCATCATTGTTGCTGCTGTTTTACTCACAGCGAGTTGAGGTTTGGTTGCGAGGTAGCTGCTCAGAGCGTACAGAGACAGGATCTGTGTGGAGGGAAGGTCGAAGGCTTCCTGAAGCATTACCTCTTCCACTACTGAGCACGCACCTGGGCAGGTAAAAAATCAAACAAAGAAAGAAACATTTACATCTCATGATAGCATTTCCTTACTTTTTAATGTTTTATTATTGTGCTTTATCATTATTCTGTGTCCTTTCCTTATAATTTATTTTGTTTGTTTTAGGAAAGACACCTTAAACTTAGTACTAAGTACGATTGATAATTTAATTTTTCTACACTTCTCTTTGTAATGAGTAAAATAATTTCATGTCGTTTTGTAGGTCTACTGTCAATACAGAATGTTAATATGTAAACATAAAACTACTGAAAAGTTTGGGCATCATCATCAAATTATACAATACATAGGAAACAGAAAAGGAAGAAGCAAATGAAAAAGACAAAACAATGAATAGAAAGAAAAAAACATTTCTTTTAGCTTACTATAATGCATTCAGTGAGGATATTCAGTGTTTATTCTTTCTGTGTTTAGTTTTTCCCTTCAAATTTGTTCTCCCAACATTTTGCACAAATAGATTTTAAGAAAATTCGCTTTGAAAACAAAGCCCACAACAATCACCTTTCAAACAAATGCCATCCATACCATACATACTTTATCCATACAACTGTAAACACGGTAATCCCTGCTCTATTTTCCCTTCACTTCTCTTTTCCGCTCAATTTTCCTCATTTATAAACAATTGTTATGTGATATTAACAAGGCTGTTTTTGGAACCTGAAACTCTGATTCTTTGTTTTATTTCAGCCTGTCTGGACTTTCTGTTTCTTTCCAAAGTGGTTGAGAACAAATGTTTCACAAGCCTTACTTTTAAAGTCTTCATCCTTAATGTAAGAATCAATGAGCAGGTTGAAGGTGAAGTCATCTGGGAATATGCCATACTGAACCTGCACACACACACACATAGAAACACACATACAGGTTATGGATTTAGACGCTGATGGGATCCCTCACATTGATGCCTGGTATCTCACGAAACATGACACCGATCAAAACATCAACAGATGTGTTCATACTGATGCTCCCTGCTGTAAACACATCACAAGCTTATGGTCTTATCTGTTGTTCTCACAAAGCAGTGAGGCCGATGACCAGATAATATAACTCATTTAGACAGGATGCACAAACTGAGCTGATAATATTAAACATGTTTGGTCTATTTGCTGCTCAGATCAGTTTCAGTACTATACAGGTCAGTTAATATGACCATGTGACTGATTAGACTTCAGTCATCAGTCGTCCTGATCAAATGATCGCCTCTATGAGTGAAGGAGTCATGTTTTTCAAAGAGACTTCTGATGTTGTGTTCAGATTACTGTCCAAGACATAAACCAAGGGAAGAAAACAAGATTACCTTGTTTTTAAGTGTGTACATGGCCTTTTCTCTAGCCTTGTATTTCAGACACTGCTGGATCCAGTCATGAACGGTCCAGTCTCTCAGGTACCAACAGTTTGGACTGTGACGAAACCTGGAGTTAAAAAAAGGAATTATACTAATCACATTTTTCATGATGTAATAGGACAGAGAAAACAAAGATGGGAGAAAGATGTAGATGTAATCACACTGATGTCATGAGAGTTTTGTATACTAATTCATTATCAACCTGAGTGCTTACAGAAACATGAATTCAGCCTAAACAATAACTGCCAAAAGCTTAAAGGTAGTTTTATAATTCTCATCAGGTCATAAAAATGAATGAAGTACAGGGAAATTGACCAATCCCATAATTACTAGAATGGGTGCAGATTCCAGAAGAAGAAGAAGTAAACAGGAAAGGTCTGGAGTTACTCGAACAAAGAAAAGCATGTGACTGGACATAAACCAAAACAGACAACCCAAACAGACAATACATTCCAGGGAAAGCAGGAAAAACTGGGTACCACACAAAACCAAGGGCTCAACAGAAAATCAGAATAAACATCAAGATGAAAGACCTGGTGCAGAGAGATTAAACATCTTCTTACTTGTAAAGGTAGTACTCCGCTTGTTCAACTTCCTCCCGGGATGAAATATTGTCTACGAACTGAAAATATACAGTTGTTGATTTTTTGGTTGAACTTCTATTCAGCTTGTTTATCAGTGAACAAAAAAAGAGGCAACTGAAACTAACACTACTCACCCGTGAGATAGTTAAAGAGCTGACAGGGAAATTCTTGTCATATGTTCGATCCATAGTGCTTGCCAGTAAAGCTGTAAATTTAAAGAGTAACAGTTCTAAAACTTTGAACTTGAAAACACAGAGTTCTTTAAAATAATTTCCTTTGTCATTATGACACACTCACCAAAAAACATGACAAAAGTTGGAGAGGGTGTTTATATTTTAATTATTAGGATACTACTAATACAATTTTATTCAATGCCATCTTTAACTATCTATCTATGGACTGTCCTAGTATTTTAAATTCTGCTTTTGTCGTCCAAATTGTTCAACAGCTAACATTAATGGTATAATGGTGCTGTGGTGCTATGCTGCCACCATGTGTTGACTGAATGCACACACAGTTATCTCTGCTGTCGACTCTTGCTTGCAGCTTAGCGTCTCTAGCTCAATGCAGAATCTATTTATGACTTCAAAACCCCGCTGGACAGGGTTTTGGTATTTATCTTACAAACTTCCATTTGAAGCACTATGTACCTTGTGTTTTTTTCTATCTGGGAACTGTTTTAAACCTTTTTTCTGGGGCTCACGTGGCTGTCTAATGTCTGTTAACCATGTAAACATACCTCCTCGAAAGAGAACAGAAATCACCCAAACTTAAATAACACAATGCATGTTCATTTTTCCTGAGTCTGTCATATGTAGCCATCTGTAGTGCCTCTTGTACATCTATTATTGTACAGTAGCGGTGTATGAGCAGAGCCTGTACTATCCTGACCATGGTCACCAATCTAGTTCATTACACATGTCGTCAGTTGTGGATTTAAATTACACACATTTCCACACAAATTAGCAACTATGGTGTTCTTATTTCTTTCTTGTAAAGCAGAAGTGTTGCTAACTGATTACTTAATAAATAGACGTGGTGACGAAATGACATAGTTCCCCGTGGTTAGCTCCCTAAACTGTGCTGTGGGCAGAATTGTGCCAACTGTTAAATTAAACACGAACAAATTAGCATCGACATTTCTGAATCTTACCGAGGTTCTGAGGATCTTTCTCTCTTGATTCCCACAGCTTGGTGTCTGTGTAAGCAGCTGAAAGCAACCATCTCCTGGCTGCAGACACAAGCATTAAAGCAGTTAGTGTAGAGAAAAACGCACTATGTGAAGTACCATGAAGTTAGCATCCTCCGCTTCCTACAGTTAACGTTAGCTAATAACATGATAGGACACACAGCTCCTTTAGCTTTAACGTCAGAGTAAGAAAGGGAAACATAGGAAACGGACAGACAAAATGATAATATAAACTAATATTTAACATATTTAACGTAGCCAATATGTAGTGTGTTCTTACCCGAGAATGAAGGATGTAAACATTTAACTTTGACTGCAGCTGTCACACACCGCTTCCACACGGAGGCTGCCATGTTTGGTCGATACCAAGGTTTGGACGGTGAAGGGGGTGTTTTTTCATTACAGACATGAGCGGAGCATACCAAAAGTAAGAGTAGTATTCTAAGCATGATTCTTAGTCATTTTAATACCTGCGTATAGTAACAAAAAAATCCCATAAATTTCACCCAACGAAAAAAAAAAGTAACTTTTGTATAAACTACTGTAGTTAGTTCGGCCTATTGAAGACGAACCCCTAGAATTAATCAGAAATTCAAATTAATCCACATCAAAACAGACATTTGAAAATATTCCTACTAGAAATCAAACTAGAAAGGGTTTAGAAAGGGTTGCCTACATCTTTAAAAGTACGGTGAGAAATTTTGTTGGAAAAAAAAATGAAATGATGTAGAAAACAGGTGTACTATCTCAAAAACTTACCATAGCTACCTCAAACATTTACATTATACCTAATTTAGAATATATATTAGAATAAGTATTTGTGCGCTCCACCACCACCAAATTTTACCTTCATATTTAGCACATACATGTTTTGTAGCATTTTAAAAGTATAATTTATCACAGGATATTATTCAAAATCACATCTTAAAATTATATCTGCCCGTTTATATGATGCACAGGTATTGTTTTTTAATGGTTACTGGACGCAGTTGTTGCGATTGATGGGCTGCAAAACTTCCCAAATTGTTAGCTTGGGTAAATTTAATTATAGTGTAGTTCTATTGCACCAATGAGATCCTGAGTGAAAAGGAAAGGATCAATCTAAATCGAGTCAATACAGAAAAATAAAATCTTTTTGTATGAAAATGTGGCCAAAAACACTAGAGGGTGCTGTTTGTGTAAGGAGGAGACAGACCAGTTAAATACACTAAAGTTGGGGTGCAGCAGAATGACTTTGCTCAGTGGCTCTTCTGCGTGCTGCTTAAGTCTCTGTTTGTTACTTAGCATCATGGATGACTTCTTCCTGAAGTTGATCCAATTCATATTTTTTGGAGAAGTTTATAGCTTCAACTTATTTAAAAAGTAAAACACCCCCCCCAAAAAAGCAGGGCACCCCAAACTGACCAGAGAGCAGTTTTATTTACACATGCATTCATTCTGTCCTTTGCCCTGGTGTCTCTTCTTGCCTCCCTTTTATTCCCCTCTCCTTTTTCTTAATGTAATCAAAAGACGGCTTTTATAACAGTGAGTTTTTTGGCTGCGGGTCAAAGGAGGTAACAGGTTGAGACTCGGGTGGGACACTTTAGTTAAACAAAACGTGGAAGAATTTAGCACCATCTCATTTTCTCTCTTGCCAGCAAAACAGGAAGCCCCAGCCTGAGCTGCACAAGAGAGAACGACAGGAAGTAAACATTTCTAAACACACAAGTGGGGATGCAACTATCTTTTCAGGAATATGAATATACTGACCGTATTCTACTGTTTCTTATTGCATTATGTATCTGCAATACACATTTACACATGTACACAATTAATGAAGCAAAACTCAAATCACAATGTGCTTTTGAAAATCCTCCTCCCATCATTCTGCTCATCCTTAAATGTGTTCGATTGTGCAAGGAATATTGAGTGCTGTGTCTATTTTTATGCATCAATTGTTGCATAAACTGATGTTTTGTTTTTGTGTAACATATAATGACTTACCCAAATGTACAGAGTGGATAAAAGTCACCTTACTGTGTTTGTATCCCTTATTAAAAAAGAAAAACATTTGAATCCTTTTATTCTTAAACTTGTGGACTTCCCCCTTTTTCAACCACCTTACATTCTTAAATAACTAAAAACTTAAAGAAAGCAAGATCTTTATATGGAATTAAATTTATTATTTAAGCAATTTATTTCATGAGCTGGTTTCACCTTATTAAACTTATTAAAGCTAATCAGTGCTATATTTCAAAATTACCCGCAAGTAACTTAGTGCAGGGTTGTAAAATGAAGTTACTGATGAACAGTTTTGATTGACAACTTATTCTGAATCTTAAGGTTTCAGCTTCTGATGCTGAAAATGTTTTTTTTTTTTTTTTTTTTTTTTTGTCGGATTGATGGAATTTAAATGAAAATGGAAATCTGTCTCTTTTAAACTGATAATTAAAAAAAAAACAGATTTGAAAGACATAGAACTAACAAGTATTTTACAACTTTTTCATATGAAAGTTGAAACAATCAGTGCATTCAGCACTAAGCTAATTGATGTAATGGATGCTACTAAAGATCCAAGAACATCTATACAAGATATTATATCATTAACAAAAGAAAATTAAGAGTGTGATCTTTTGACTAAATAAAATGTCTGATAATCAGAGTTATCCGCTGCAGGAGCAGATGTACTCTGGAAGACATTTCTTTTTAGAGCCAAACACAGCATGAAAGCAAACTGTGGTGAATCCTCAATACCAACTTCATCCTGGAGTTTTGGATTTTTGTTTTTCTTTAAAGAGCAGGTTGTTAAATGATTCATAACTGCTTCCCTTGCTCCTGTGTGTGTTAGTTTCATTGTAAAAAGCAGAACACGATGCCTTTTTAACCACAGGGTTGAGTTTCCCATCAGGAGACTACCTGTTCTGTTACCTGTTCACCTCTGAGTCTGTCTGCTCGTTAGATTCTCATGGTTGGAAAGTTTCACTTCATCAGAGATAAACAAAACAAAAGAAGGTTACTTTTCTCGTATCTGCACTGTAAACAGTTCGTTCTCAAATATTCAACAATCTGATGTTGCATAGTCTGGTCTTTTATGCAGCTCTATGTTTTGATTTGACTCCTTTTTACATTATCATAAGTGTTATCAATCTTATTCTATCTTACAGCAACAATTTTCTCCTGATGATGATTATTTATTTATTGTTGGCATATTAACATTTTAAAATTTTAAGGTTTAGTGTACTTAATTTTTGAATGTTAAACATTTTATAAACTTATCTTTGAGTTTCCTGTTTCTGTTGATGTTTCTGACTAGTTAGTGTTATTGTTCCTCTCACTAAATCCATATTTTACAATATTTGTAGCAATTTTATGGGTTGTTTTAGTTGCCTGCAGGGGGTTTTACATTCATTTTTAACTCTGTTTTTAAATGCTATGAACAATAACACCTTTTTTCCCAGTTTGAAGTCCTCAAAGCACTTCAAATTGATTTTGACCCTAACCTTTTGAAATGGTAAATGGATAAGATTGAAAGAAAAAAAAAAGCTGTTTGGTTGACCATTACCATCAGATCTCTGCGTGGTTCCTCTCTGAGCAGTGGTTGGGATTGAAACGTGTAGGTGAGGAAAGGAAAGGAGAGGAGGATATGAGAACTTCCTCAAACTGTTTGCAGTTTCACCCTCCAGGACACGGTGGTCGTCACTGGTGCAAAAGGAGAAGCTGCTGTTCTGCATTTTATCTGACAAGAAACCTCAGTATTTACCTGAACTGGCACGACAAAGTAGAAAGCAGGATCTAAATAAACCTTAAATGACCCTTTCCTGCATTTCTTTATAGGAGATATGTGTATGAGTTGATGCTCTGTCTAATGTGCATCTTCCTCTGCTTGTTTAAAAACTTTGTAAGTACTCTTCATTCCAGTGGTGTTTCTGGGCTTCTGCAATGAGGAGAAACAATGCTTCATTCTGAGTCACAGAGACATACGAAGCCTTTGTCTGGGACACCCACTGTGTCCGTCACCGCTGTTTGATCACAACCTAAAAGAGAGAAGGGGAGAGGTGTTTTCTCTTCCTCTTCCTCTGCTTTGAAAGAGAAGCAGGAGGAGAAAGGCAAGCTTTTTGAAACTCACAGCAATCATCCCTGGGTCTGTAAAAAACAAGCCGGAGACAGAAAGAGGGGATTTAAATTCATTACTGGAGCTTATATTCCTCAGAAGGAGTCAAAGGGGAGGTTATAAAATAGAAAACAATAGTTTACTGCAAATGTTCATGCATTAAAGCTTTTATTTAGCAGTTTGATGTTCAGCTGACCTGCGTTACACATAGAATAAAGCACACTATCCTCCCAAAACAGAGTGAACAAAAGTCTCAATGATATACAAACATTTATAAAAAAGTTTCACTTTCCTTCATGGAGACACTCGGTGGATATAAGATCTCAAGTTCTGCAGTATCTGTATCCACTCAAACTGTATCATCATTACACCCACTACGCACTTAATGTACAAAATCCCAACAACAAACAACAAAAATAAGAAAATCTCCCCAAAGCATACACAATACACTCATGGAAAGCACATTTTTGTTTGTGACATCATAACATGAGTGACACAAAACATGAGTGATTTCAGAGAAAATTGCAATTTTTGATTCAATATTACATTTATCTTTGTAAAAAACACAAACAAAAAGAAATTAAATATATCAATAATTCATTGTATATACAATAAGCTACAAAGTTGTCCAACTATGACGCTTATTTACTAGTCAGTTATTTTTGATATGTTTATTTGTTTTCTCCATGCAGAATCCTTCACAGCTTCATATGTGTGTCAGTAACTTTTTAGTTTTTGCTACATAAAAAAATGATATGTTTTTGTGTCTTTCTCCCTGCTAAGCTAACACTGCTTTTCCTCAATAATCAGCTTTATAAGTAATCTGTCCCCTGTCACTGTCTCCGTCTGAACATCCTGCCTTGTTTGTATCAGTCAGCCTCCCTGAAAACCTGGATTTTCTTTGAATTTCTGGGCTCGGTTGTTCATGATGTGTAATGTCTATGGAAAAGAAACAGGTTGTAAAGTCCTTTTTTTTTCTTTCAGTCTGGTAACTGCACTTTTTAATTTTTTTTTTTTAAGTAGATAAACAGGAAACTTTCCCTGGTCACATCAGATTGAGTCATTCTTTACTTTTAGGATTTTATTAATTTGACTACCTTTGAACAACTGAGCCCTGGGTTTCCATCATTATTCGTCTTTTTCTCCCTCATCTTGAGCAAATGTTTCCTCCATTGATTCACACTTTCCTGATTCGCTTGGGTTCCTCCCTACCTCCCTGACTGCAGTGCCAATCTGCCGCTGGCTTCGCTCTTCCTGCTGTAAACTGGATTGATCATCTAATTCTGGCTCTGAGTCAGAATCATACGACTGACTGCAGTCCATCTCATGATAATCTCTTAGCTCTACATCAGATTCAGAAACCATCTCTGACATCTCCTCCGACTGTAAGAGGTGGCCCATCTCACCTCTGGGATCTACAGAGTGCCCTGACTCTGACTCCCTCTCATATGTCTCTTCGTCTAACCTGTCCAGGTACATTTGTTTCTGCTTTTCTTTGGCTCTTCGTTCTCCTGGAGACCGCTGTGCTCTCTCCTCCGGCTCATGTTGGTCCACCTCAGGGCTGTACAGGCTCCTCCTGTACAAACTCTCCTCATCCTCCTCCTCCTGACATGAGCTCCCTGGGACGCTTTCGCCATCAGACTGGGAGAGACGGAGAACGGGAAGGCCTGGGGGCTTCTGGGACAGGTCAAAGGGTTCCTCCTGGCTGAAGCGAGTGAGGAGGCCCATTGGAGTGGACAGGCAGTATCGACCTCTTTGCCTAAACACTGTAGTGACAGAAATTATCGTCACATCAAACATTTTTCAAAATAAACAAACAAACAAAACAGGAATGATGTATGGAGATGATATGTGAAAGCTTACATCTTTCATCCAAGCCTCTATCCATGACTCCATGTTTGACTTTCATGTGTCTGGTGAGGTTTCCCTTCAGGGTGAACTTGCTGGGGCAGTAAAGGCATTTGAAGGGTTTGCTGTCTGAGTGGAGATGCATGTGGCCCATTAGGTTGTGCATCCTGTTGAACTCTTTTCCACAAAGCTGCAAGACACAGATTGAAAAATGCTCAGCTGGGGGAGTGAGTCTGCAGGAAATGTGTGTCTCACAAAATAGTGTTTATAAAAGGTTTACACATCCATTGTGGTTCAACATTTTTTATTGGTTACCATTCTGAACTCTGAAGTTAATTGCCTTACTTTTTTGGAAAATGGCAAAGTTGGATGAGAGGGTCCAGTTTGATTTCTTAGCAAATTTCACTTTAGACACTTTTATATCTTGAGAATTAAAAAATTAGGTGTAAAACACATGGACTGTTTAATTAATGGACATAGTCAAGTGACACGGGCCTTGAGTCTCCACACCTATAGGGTGTCCATCTGTCACATGAGCTGAACTGTGCCTCTGATTGGGTGAACTTGCAATATTTATTTCCTCTAAACTGCCGTGTTAGAAAAAAAAATTCACCCTGTACAGTGTGTGCTGATAGTGAAACAAGTGATTCTACAGTGGCTGGTGGGCGTCAGACGATTTGCAAAAGCCACAACAAAACAGAAGTATGGCTACTATGGAAGTAAAAAGAGGTTACTTATCCAAATGGACACAGAAAAGTTGTAAAGTAAGTAAATAATTCACTTCATCTATGATAAATAAAGCTCCGTGGGAGTGTCACCTTGTGATGTCCTTCATAGTACTTATGTTTCCTTAACTGAGTTAGCATTACAGCTATATTCATCATAGCTTAAGTTACAAAAGAAAACTATCAGTTATCAGTTAACTATCAACTATCAGAGTTAGTTTCACAACTTGTCTGTGTCCGAAAGTTTTTTTGGGTTTTTTTTTTTGGCTTGCTGTGTATCTGACTTCCAGTACTTCTGGAGCCAGCCTCAAGTGGACACTTGAGAAACTGCAGGTTTTAGCACTTCAGCATTGTCTCATATTTTTAGACCATAGGTTGCCGCTTGGTAAAACCACAACAACAGTTGTTTTGGTAAACATGAGGCTTATGTTGTAGATTTTACAGATTTTTTTTTTTTTTAAGTTTTAATCTAAGATGGGATGGTAGCTATAGAAAAACAAATGTCTCAGAGAAGTCACCTATTTGTTTCTGATGCAGAGCTTTGAAGCCCAAAAATGTCAGTCAACTGGTGTTAGCTAAAAAACAGAGTTTTTGCTAAATTAAGCTAAGCTAGCCAGCAGGCAAAGGTGGGCACAAGCCTCAAGTTAATATGCAGACATATCGTTAGCATACAGTCTTAAGAAAAATTCTATTGTTGTTAAATGGTTTCTTCTATATTTAAACTTTAAATAAACTTAGATTTCGAGTTGAGCATTAGTCTGTGTACAACTCTAACCCCAAAATTGACTGTCTTTTGGAAAGTAAAATCTACAATGTTCCTGCCCATGCAAACAGTATTTAAATGAATGTATTTATTTACTCTCCACAACTTGCTTTAGAAAAAAAATATTTGAGGAAAAAGAAACAATCGGCTGAAACAATACACCTCTGTTTTTTTCCTTTTCTGCAAAATCCTCGGGTAGATGACTAATTTTCAGAGAATGCCGAGTTGTAGAGATACGTAATCATGAATGAATGTGCAGGCACACAGATAAACACAGACACACGCCCTTTCTCCCTCCTTCTATCCTTGTTTTCCTCTTTTCCTCTTTGTCTCCCCCCTTAGTCCCTGACCCGCACAAGAAAAACAGAGAGAGAGAGAAAGGAAGCAACATGGAGACAGAGCCAGGAGGAGAACAGGGAAGGGCTACTCCTGCGCTGTCCTTCCTCTGCATTCTTTTTTATTAGGGTGGTCCTTTCCTTCAGGAGGAGAGAGGGACTGTAAACTGTCCAAGAGGACCGTGAGAAAACAGGAAGCTCCCTCCAGCAGCAGAGAAAGCGAGATGAAATCTATTTGAGGGCCCTGTTCTCCGGGGAGGCTGGCGGGCCATTGTTAGAGAGGCAGTTTGTGCGGCGATATCCTTCCTATGGACGAGGAGGCTCCTACTGCCAAAAAGACTCTCTGCTATCTGGTCATCGTCTGAGTCTTCGTACCAAACTCTGAGGTCAAAACAGATGCTTCAGGACAGTATGGAGATCCATAATTAGCATTAGTAAAGACAGCACCTGGAGCTTTAATTCCCCACCAAACACCTTCTGGCAAAATAAGTTTGTTAGGAGGTGTGGTTAAGCCAGTGGTTAGGCTGAAAGGACACACCCCAAAAACAGAATGCAAAGGCCAAAAATAACCATCGAAATTAAACTTGAAACAAAAATCTAGTTTGATTCTACACAACAGTGTGACTCAGAAGCAGAACTAAAGCTAGCACACTGTTAGCTTACTTTAGCAAAAACAGGAAACACTCATCCTAACATGTTTCAGAGGTTTAAGAGTCAATGACAACACTGGCTGTACTTAGGGATGACTTGTTTTCAGCTTTAGCGATTGTTAAAAATTAGGGATGAAAAATTTCACCAAGCAAAATTAAGGAATGAAGCTAGCAGGCTAAAGTTAGCCAGTCAGCTTTTTGAGATTAAACTATGGCACAGCTTGTAAACTAGGCTTATTCTTGTGGGAGAAAACTAGAAGCAAAGATGCACAAATACCTGAAAATTTCATTCATAACAGCTTTAAAACTCAGCGCAAAATGTCATATATTTTGCGATTAATCTGCTCAAAATTTCTAGTGTTGAAAAAAATATATAACTCACACCTCAAGGGGATATTTATGCTTAGGTAAAACAATTTTCTGGGCTATATCAAGGTTATTATTTACTTGGTAAATCAAATAAAAAACAGTCTATTATTTAGCTTGTTACTTTTATGTGGTCAAACAAAGCAAAGATGGTTTTTATACTCAATGCTAAGCTAACCATGTGCTAACTTGATTTCATATGCTATGTCAAGGAATGTGTGGTATCAATCTTCCTGCCTTTCTCTCAGCAAGAAAATGTAGTAGGTTGTTTTCCCGAGACTTTTCAATGTATCCGCCATTCAATTCCCTTTTTTAATTTAACACACAAATAGACTTACTGTGTTTTTGACAAAGATTTTTCCTCTTAATAACCTTTCTGATTCTTACACTTTTCTTATTACACCAATTTCTAACAGTTTAAAGGCCATTAAAAATGCTCATCTTTGGCTTCATATTTGACCAACCTTGCATTTATAGGGTTTGATGTCTGAGTGGACGATCATGTGGGCCTTTAGAGTCTGTTTCTGGACGAAGCTCTTAAAGCACATGTGGCACTGGTAGGCTCGTATGTTGGTGTGGATGAGGACGTGGCGCTTCATGTTGGCCAACAGGGTGAACTCACGACCACAGATCCGACACTTGTGTTCTTTCACCCCCTGAAGAACGACAGAATGTGGAAGTGGTTGTGTGAGAAAACTGGTTAACACATTAGCTCTTATGTTACAGCGTAGGTCAATGTGAGCTGAAGACCCATTGTTCTATATTATTACCTTTACTGTATTTGTTACGGGAGGAAAATTTCCAAGCATGCCTCTGTGAGTATACAGAACACAATGTCTCAAATACTTTCAAAACAGCTAAAACCCTCTTTATTTAATGGTGCAGCGGATGATGTCCAAACTTCAACTGAATTGATATCACATAACTCAGTTTTATACCAAATATCTCTAATTTTTATCCATCTTCTGCCTAAAACATGACAAACATGATCATATTTGGTTTGTTCTCCTGATGAAACTTACTTTGTGAGTGAGCGTGTGCTGTTTCAGGTGGTGTGACTGGATAAACTCCATCCCACACTCGCTGCAGATGTACGGTCTGATGTCTTTGTGTTTCATCATGTGGTTCTGAAGCTGACTCGGGTACTGGAAAGTCTTCTGGCACTCTGTGCACCTGCAAGCACAACAGGTATACAACTGAATCAAGAGAACAGGAAACTCAAATATTGATGCAGTTTTGTCAGAAGTTTTGGTAAATATGCTCATTCTCTTCTTCTATTTTTTTATATCAACTGAACTAAAAAATCGACCGCACCTTTATTCCTGCACAGTTAGCTTGTTAGCTTGTCTTTTTGTTGTGGAAAACCTGGGGCAAGTTTCATATACATTTCATACCTCAAGAGGATATTTATGTTTAGGTAAATGTTTTTTTCTTTACTGTATCAATTTTTTTGGACTAAATAAATCAGTATAACCAGTGTTGGTAGTTGTACTTTGTTATGGTCAAACAAAGTAAAGCTAGCTGTTATGCATATTGCTAAGCTAACCAGATGCTAGCTTAATTTCATACTTTGTGTCCAGACATGTGAGGTATCAATCTTCTCGTCTTTTACTCAGCAAGATAATGAAGTTAGTTGTTTCCTGGAATGTGAAACCATTGTTTAGATAACATATTAATTATGAGATGAAGAAGTGTTTTCACGCTCACCTGTACAGAGTAGGGCCTCGGTGCACTGTCAGGTGCCTCTTCAGCTGGGCCAGTGTTGGGAAATCCAGACCACACTCCACACATACGTTCTCTTGACCTTTTTCATGTTTCAGCTCATGGGCCCGCAGCTCACTGGGGTATGCAAAACCTCTCCCACACACACTGCAGCTGAGGGGAGATTATTGGCGAAAATCTGTAAAAAGAGGTGAAAACTAACAAGAGAAAGTGCAATAAAACCTGCTTTACCTGTACGGCTTGACATCACTGTGCTGCATCATGTGCCTCTTCAGGTGGCTGGTCTGAGTGAAGGCCTTGTGGCACACCTGACACTTGTGCGGCCTCATGCCCTGGTGTGTGAGCAGGTGTGTGTGCAGGTGGCTCAGCTGCTTGAACAGCTTCCCACACAGGTGACACCCATGTGGCTTGATGCCATTGTGCCCAAGAATGTGAGTGACCAGGTTGTACTTTGAGGTGTAAGATTTCTCACACATACGACACTTCCACCTCTTCTGGTCTCCTCCCACGTCAACGTAATAACTGTCATCCACGTGGACGTTGAGGCCAAGCTTTTCCGCACTGGTCGTCCCACCATGAGGGGGACCATCACGACTGCGATGCCTGGAACGGAGATCTTCTCTTGGGTAGAAAGATCCAGGAGAGAGGTGCATGACAGGGCCAGGCATGAAGAAAGGGTACGGAAGGAGACTGTGAGGGAGGGACGGGAAGTAAGGAGGGTGGAAGAGGAGAGGTGAGGGAGGCCAAACAGGGGAGGGACTGAGAGGTTCCTGTTTCACCTGCACAGGTAGAGTCATCCCTGGTGCTCTGTGATGGAGCTGCAGTCGGTTCAGCTCGATCATACCAGGAACAAGCTTTGGAGATGGAGAAGGAATAGGAGGAGGTGGAAGAGAGAATGGATTATTGGAGAGGTGGACCGTCTTCTTACTGCTGTTATCCTCATCCTCCTCTGCTCCTCTGTCGGGGGATTCACCTCCCTGGGCGTCCATTTTTAGAGGAGGTCTTTTGCGTTTTTGGGACCCCTCCTTTTGAGTGTAACTGGAGCCGAGCATGGGAAAGAAAGCAGGCGGGGTGAAGGCGCTGTAGGCCTCTCTGGTGGGTGATATGCTGGGGTATCTTGGAGGGGAGAACTTTGAGGGTTTCATGTAGAGGGGAGGTGGGCTTAGGTAGAAACTGTGCTGAGATCTTAGCTCATCCCTGAGAGACGGACTCCTCGCTGGTGGGAAATTCACTCGGTCCGTTTCCATTTTCTCTCTACCATAAAAAGAGCACAAACATGGTTAAACATCTACAGTTACAGGGGTGTGAGAGAAATCAGGTATTTTGTTGCTTTTAAAGGAGAATTCCACCATTTTTAAACATCCAGGTGTGTTGTCAGGTCATGGTCAGTTATTGAACTGAGCTTGTGGAAAAACCTGTAAAATCTTTTGTGGCTCCAGAGGGAGCTGTAACAACAGTCCGAACAAGAAATAACAACCAAACACACCTAAAGATGGACTTATCTGTTGGAAGTCATGTTGCATTTTGGGATATGCAGACTAAAAACAAAAGAAAGTGGGAAAGAAAAAACTGCTTAGTTTGCAGAAGTTTTCAACATTGTTTTCAAGTTATTCTCATAAAACCCTAAACGTCGACAGCTTGTGAAGAAACTTTGGCACACCTACTGTCTCTGGGTTGAGTTAATCTTTTTGTGTGATCTGAAACTGTTTCTCAGAAGTTTCTGTAGAAGTACCAGGTACACACTTATGGCACACACGCTGTGTCGTTGACGCCCTCAGTTTTCGAGTTTAACCTGAAACTTTTCACTTCTTTCTTTCTCACAGATCTTCTCCTCTCCTGAAATTAGGAAGTTATCTGAGAGATGTTGACCTGTACCTCACGCACTCTTTTCGCTTCTCCATGTCTTTTCTCTCTGCTCTGTGTTCATCTTTTTTTCTTTCACTGATAGCCAGGAAGAACTTCCCTTTTTCTCTTCTAATGATAGTTCTGCAGTGTTTTAACCTGTGTGTGTTTGTGTGTATGTGTGTATGTGTGCAGCCTGAAGCCAGATTAAAAAGCTGATTAGTGTGCCTGTGTGCATGTTCAGATGTCATGTAGTTATAAATAATATCTTTGACGCATTTTGTGAAGACTTCGGACTTTGGTGCTGATGGTGGTCATGGGTGAAAAGGTGGTGATACTCAGAAGGGAACTGTTGTACTTCTGCATGAAATCCAAATCAAGCTTGCTGTGTTTTACTTACCTATTCTATTCCTGTATATGGTTCAGTTCTTATCAATGAGAAACTGCTGTCATCCATATCTATAACAGCCTGTTACTGTAAAATGACCTACAGCGTCATATGCTCTAACTCTGTCAGAGTCACTAAAGATACACACAGAGCACACATTTATGGTGCTGAAATTCAAGATTATTTTCATTTCTAGTTTATCTGCAGTTGTAAAATGTCAGAATGCAGTGAAATGTTCTGCACCCGCTAGATAAATGCTTACAAAAATAAAAACATTTTGTGTTAAATTTACAGATTTTAAGTGTAAAAATAAGATTTTCTTGAGGACAAGGGAGGAAAAATTCAATAAAACCGGCAAGAGAAAGTATTTCTTGGAAAAACATCTGAAGTGATAAAGTGATCCCAAAAACATTTTGTTGCTTTGAACGCCTGAAATTAATCAATTTTTTTTTTCAGTCTCATTTGACTGATGGAAAGTGGTTGATTTGTGGACAGAGAAGTCTTAAGAAAACATTTGCTGCATGTTTGTCATAATTGTAAAATATTACCAGATTCACGCACGCAAACAGACAACTTCACATGATTGATTTGAATATCAGTAAACAAATGATGATGAATTAGGAAGGAAAGGTACATAGAATCCAACCTAGATCATTAAACGTACAGAGTTCAGTGAAAATTAGATTAACCATTTAAGTATTAACTCACATTCACCTTCACAAATACTATTTTTTTTTGCTGAAGCATACTTTAAAACCTTGAAGAGTGTAACTTACCCTCCAAACACTGTAAACAATCCCATCAGTACAACAATAACTGAGGAAATAAACATTATCTGGACCTAAGTGTTGGATTTGAATTGTGTGATGAAGATAGAAAACATAAAATGCATGCAGAATGCAGAAGATTCATTATACTGCCTTCACAAAAGTTTCCAGTAGTTACAAATTCATTCTGAAATGTGCAACGTATTCTCCCCAGAAGAGTTCAAACAGGTCTCTGTGCTGTGATCCTCTTCTTTTATCCCCTCTCTGACTAATCCTGCTCCGTGCAGAGACCCCAGCCTGTGCTTTACCCCTCCATGCATTCCTAACAGTCCATTAAAAGTGAAGCCCCTCCTCACATGCCAGTCAGTGCCATGCAAGCGTGCGTTTGTGTGGGGTTGCAGCCAGGAGTGTGTGAGTGTGTAAGTGTGTGTGAAACTCACCAGCTGAGTGTAGCAGAGTGTGTTTTCAGTGATGCTGTGGCTGAAGTGTCCCTTCTCCTCTTGCTGCTGGTGCTGCTGTACCTGTACCTGCCTTCTCTCCCTCCTGCTCGCGCTGCAACTCTCCTGACAATGAGCCGCCCGTCCGCGGATAGCATTTGAAGTGACTTAAGAAAGAGAACAGGAACAATCACTTTGTTCTCATTTTTCAGATGAGTACCTTCGGAGAGAAGGAAGGAAGGGAGGGGAGAGGAAGTCAACAAGCCGAGTGCCTTCCTGCAGAAAAATAAGGAAACACTAGATAGACATCTCCATTTCTCTATGAAATGGGGATTTGCTGAGCTTTTGGAGGAACACACGGACGCAGAGATCTGATGTTGCACAAGAAAACACTACAGTTTGAATGTTTAGCAGCTGTCAAGAGTCATGCAGGGATGGAAGATGATCACATCAAGTTTACACCATCTCCGTTTATACACACCTCAAGCTAACTCCTGTAAAGAATCATGAATGTCACATTTTAAGTGTAGACAACATTTTCTTTTTCACAAGAGTGTAAAGTTTTCAGCTGGTTCATGACTCCATAAGTATTTCTTTAAGGTCTACAGCTGATAAAGTGGTTTAATGTTGTGTTATCAGTGCAAGCCATGTGCACACAAGCAAATAAACACGTGCATGATAAAATGCAAAGTAGCAGAGAAAGCCTGCAACCGAATGTTAGCTCTGCAAAACCTCTGAAAGAAAGTTTTAACAGGAGAAGAAAGGCAGAGCTCTGTGTGTTTATGGTGTTGATTTTGTGGCATGTTTGTTGTTATATTTTAATAAATTGTTTAATTATTATTCTTGATGTTTTTCACAAGGCAAAAACATCAACAGCCAGTAAGAAATGATTTGTATGTTTTAAATGCATCATAACAGCCACTAGGAGGCAAGAGTGTCCTGTGTTGTCCTGTCAGTCCAGTTTGTGACACTGACAGGAGTTTATCTCCATATGTTGACTTCATCCGTGTTTTATGATCCACATAAATCAGGCCACGTCTCAATGTCCAACTCTTGGCTCAGGAGTTGGGCTTGTTTTAATTGAGATGAGGTGGCAGTAAGCAGGTCAAGGGGGAGCTGCGGTAATTGAGCTCATATCATTGAAACAGTGAGACTGTCTTTTATGGGTTGTGGAAGATCATTAGCTGCAATAATTAGCTCATAACACCAATCAGCCCACAATGTGCGTCAATTCCTGCCAGGAATTAAAGACTTTATGAGTAAAGAGGAAAATTTGTGGGTGTGTTGGTGCCTTTTTGGCAACAGTCGGCTTGTTTACAAGCATCTGGTCTGTCAAGAAACTCGCCAAAATGGCCGCTTTAAAGGCCGCAGTGGAAGATGGACTTCCTTTTAGATTCAAAATAGTCTTTTTTAACTCTTCCAAGCATATTTGTTGCAAAAAGTTGCTTCCAAAAGAAGGAACTCCTTCAATGTGTCATGCGTAAAATGACACGTCTTCTACACTCACGTCCTCTCATACTTTGACCGGTCTCATCTCCTCACTCTCTTCTTAACCTCTTTGACATTTCCGTCATCTCGTACATGCACGGTCACGCAGCACAAGCCCTTCTTTAATGACTCTCAATAGTGAGAAGCAAAGCTGGCCACAGCACCGCCTTGACCTTTGACCTCAACCAGCCCTGATGGTCATCTCCATCTTCTGCGGTGACTTAAACTAAAATAGTCTCATTAAGGATCCTTAAGTGGCTTTTTGGTTTCTGTGTCACTCCCTAAAGAGGCTCTGGAGGTATATAAGTCGGGCCAGGGACGACAAGATCAGAACATCCCAGAGCGACGAAAACGAACGTTTAAAATCTTCTGTTCATCGAGTCATCGAGAAACAAGTGAGTTTTTTAATTTGGATTCTGTGTTTTAGACTTTAAGATTTAAAAGTTTGTATTGAAAGTTACTCGTTTTTGTTCCTCTCTCTGCAGAAATGACTGGAGCCTCTGTGTCCGTGTGCCTTCTTTTCCTCCTGTCCGTCTGTTCAGCGTGTTACATCTCTAACTGTCCCATCGGGGGGAAGAGGTCAATCATGGACGCACCACAGCGCAAGGTGAGCTCCTTTAACTACTTTTTGAGGTCACATTCTGCAAACTGATGGAGATTTCTAGATTTCAGGTTAAGGTTTATGAGACACTATACTTTCAACGTTGATTTGGATCAGATCAAACTTACAAATTAACTTTGATGCTTACAAAAAGAGGAAACAGAGGAGTCATAATTCAGGATCAACAGATTTGTTAGAGGTAATCAAAGGTATCTGCAGAAATCCACATTTGACTTATTTTAGTTTAAAACTTTATTTTACAAAACAGCAGTGTAGTCCAGAGTGATTTAGAGGACTTTAAATCCAAGAGGTAGTTTAGAAACATTCAATACAAACAGACACATTACTTCATAAATAACTGGTATAATATCTCATTTTGTTCCTCCAGTGCATGTCCTGTGGCCCTGGAGACAGAGGCCGCTGCTTCGGCCCCAGTATCTGCTGCGGTGAGGGCCTGGGCTGCTTGCTGGGTACCCCAGAGACAGCCCACTGTTTGGAGGAGAACTACCTGCTCACCCCCTGCCAGGCAGGAGGGAGACCCTGTGGATCTGAGGGAGGACGCTGCGCTGCCTCCGGAGTCTGCTGTGATGCTGGTCAGAAACTAAAGCCATATTTAGCCAATCGTTTACTCATGACAGTGCAGGAAAAAACTCTGTGAATAATGTCACTTTGAGTAAAAAATCAGCTTCAAACTTTGCTTCAATGAGGTAAAGAAGTATCATAAGCAAAGTTGTTGTAATTGACGTTTCAACTCTGTTCAAGGCTATTTCACATTTTTAGGTTCACCAGTCTGTTATACTTCAAAGTACAGCAGGATCCAAAGAGCAGCATGTTTTTTTGGACTTGAATTCGGGAAATATAGTCACTGTGAACTTTGTCCTCATCATTCGCCCTCTTGGTCCTGGTCCCAAGACACTAATACTGATAACAAACAGCCATTATCTTATTCATAACTCCTTCTTTGTGTCTATTTGTCTCCCTGACACAGAAAGCTGCACCACAGACCAATCCTGCCTCATGGACGAGGAGGGCGACGACCCAACCAGCCAATTCGAAGGTGGCGATCCTGGTGACATCATCCTCAGGCTGCTGCATCTGGCTGGTCACACTTCTCCTCATCGAGTCCACCAATGAGCTGCTCCTGACACCACAGCCTCATGGGAAACAAGACATGGGATTTGTCATTGTAGCTAATGTAGTTATAGTTCTCTGTTTGTCTTCATCTCCCTAGAGTCCTTCTGTAGAGTGCCTTTGTCATGACATATTTTTATGTATGGAATAGGGATGAATACTGACAGTGGTCATCCAGATATCTGCATGTTGAAATAAAGCTTTGGGAGTCTAAGCTTTGGGAGTGGTGTGTTTATTTCTGAGCCACTTGAGTGAAACTTTTACATTTTACTGCAAACCTTTTATGCAGACCACACAGAAAGAACACGTCAGCATGAATCTTATCAGGCCGTGGTGTCACTCTTTGTATTTTACACTATCACTGGATGTTGAAAGCTCACAGCCGACTTTATCTCTCCAATCTTTGCACAACCTGCAACAAAAAAGGTAAGTCACATGAAGCTGTGGGTGGATCGTCTGGGCAGCTCGTCCAACACAGAACCAATGTTGTAACAGATACAACAGTTATCTTGAACAGTAGTCACATTTGAACCATTCTGTGTTAACCTCGAGTTTAGAG
This sequence comes from Halichoeres trimaculatus, assembly GCF_033239565.1. NCBI lineage: Eukaryota > Metazoa > Chordata > Actinopteri > Labriformes > Labridae > Halichoeres > Halichoeres trimaculatus. The sequence continues at coordinate 13,161,974 of NW_027437183.1, forward strand.
TGTGTGTGGTACAGCAGAAAAAGTCACTTCTCACACATTTGCAATCTAAAACACTAATGAGAGGTTGTTGACTTTGTGTCTGATTGAATCTGATTTGTCTTATCTTTTGCGCTCTATGTGGGACCTCAGGAAGCTTATCTATGAGGTGACATCACCTGAGTAGAGTACTGGGAATGTAGAGTATAGTTCACAACAGACTGCCAGACATTGAGCCATAGACTAGACTATTAAAAAATAGAGCAGATCTGCTTATTCTCATGAACTGTATGATACCACTCCATAAATATGTCTAAATTTCACAAAACACACTCACTTTTGTGATAGTGGGTGAAAGACACGGCCAATTTAGTGTAATCACTAAATGCCAATTCTTGTAACCAGTGTTTCTCATCAAAATCTGGTATTTCTCAAAAAAGTTGGGATGAATATGATTTTTTCAGTCGACTACACTGTAAAAAAACGAAGTAAGAGTTTTTTAAAACGTGCCACGCTTTTGTGGTTACACCATTTCACAGGTTAATGGGACGGATTCTTTAACTAGTTAAAACTGGTTGAAATGTCACATAACGTCACCCTATTAAAATAATGGCCTAAGTCATTTTTTGACGAAAATGAGTTTTTGGCTTAAATCATCTCTTGATAATGCAGGCCATCCCTGGTAAAATCCCTTAAAGCTTTAGCTAAAAGAATCATGCACTTTAACCCCCCTACAGGACTATTGCCCATGTCAAGAGGATGACTCAGGCCATTTTCTCTCTAGCCTGAGTCAAAATTATTGGATTATTCAGGATAAAATGTGTGACTTAGGCAATCTAACAAGCTTTCATGTTGGCAGCTCACTATCTCAAAGGCCAGGATATGATTTGTAGTAACTTACATGATTGTCACACAATGTTCCATGCATGTCAACAATCATCCACTGTAAGGGCCTTTTTTGATTGAAATGATTAATAAATATCATATTCTCTGTATTTGTTAACGTTTTTTGTGTTTTCCCCAAAACTTGAAAAAATGACTTAGGCCATTATTTTAATAGGGTGACGATAAAATACTATGACACTGACAGAAAGTCTTACTATACAATATGATATAATACTATACTATACACTACAACCATCACATGCCATATTATGCCATTCTAAACCACAACCACATACAAAATAGTGCAACAGAACATAATACAATACAACAAACAATGTCTTATACAATTTCTTGTGATAAATTATTCTAAAATAAAATTTAATTTCATGATGTAATACCATAATACATTACACCACATGGTATGATAAGAGTAAATGATTTAATATGATGCAATGTAGTGAACGTGATGTGACATGATGCAATACAGCACAGTATGAAACCAAACAATAACATACGATGCAACACAATACAGTACTTGACACTTTTTTTCTTTTTCTTTTTTTCTTCTTTTTTTTTTTTTTTTTACATAATATCGTGTATGATATGATACAGTCCAGTACAATGTGAAATAGTACAATTTGCTTGATATGAAACCATACCATGGCAAAGCACACAATGTGATACAACACAACTGAGATGTGATTTGATACAGCACAATACGATTTGGTGCAATGCAATGTGAAGCATTAAAGTGTAAAAAAGATGATATGATTTCCCCCTATCAGGAATTTGTTTTGGGCTTAAGTGCTTTATTTATCTGTTTCTGCAGATAAACGAATAAAAACAAAGAGAATCATCATCTGTTAAAGCATGTTTAACAGGGAAACACTTACAGCCAACACTGAAGACAAACGGGAAAAATAAAACATGGAGTGTCTGATAAAACTGTAATGAAAGCACATGAGGAAAAAGTAAAAGAGCTGTTTGCTGGAAAAACAGAAGAGTGAAAGGAGATGAGAGCGTGGACTGAAAGGGGAACTGAAAATGAAAAACCCAGGCTGAAGGAGGAAAAAGGAAGAGAGAAAGCTGCAAAGAGAAACCTGACTGCAGCATTATGTGTGATCAGCCTTTTTTGTGGATTCATGCACTGTCATCATACTTTGATCTCACTCAGAACCAGAAACACTTTCAGGATTATTACATACTTTTTCTACCCATGAAACACAACTGACTGATTCTGAGTACAGCCACGCCGGGGTTACCTAACCTCTTTATCTCTCGGTGTGTTCTCAACTGCAGGGCTGCTTCGTCTCGGAGCCTGACTGGAAGAAGTGGGCAGGGACTGCTTTAATTGGAGACACCTGGGGTTAATGATTGCAGGGCTGGAGTTAGAGAGTATAAAGCAAGCAGAGAGGCAGTGCCACCCTCACCTTCACTGTCTGTCATCATGTCTTTCGCTGGAAAATACCAGCTGGAGTCTCAGGAGAACTTTGAGCCTTTCATGAAGGCTATTGGTAAGATTTCAGCTTTCTTGCTTTTGTTGTTTATTTTATTTTTTTTATCTGCTGCTGTTTGTAAAAGAGAAATTTTACAAAGGGAACTCAAAGTGCTGATATTTTTTGGCTTTTCACTGATAAGAAATTGGAGAATGAGGTCTTTAGTGAACTGATTTCTTGAGAACTGTGAATTTTAAGTTGCCAACTTTCAATGAGTAATTTGCATAAAAAAAGCTGTTAAAATGTTCATCTTCTGCCTCAGGTCTCCCTGATGAACTCATCCAGAAAGGCAAAGACGTCAAGAGCGTCTCTGAGATCGAGGAGACTGGTGACAACTTCAAAGTGACGGTCACAACCGGCACCAAGGTCCTAGTCAACTCTTTCGTCATCGGACAGGAGGCCGACATTGAAACCATCACTGGGGAGAAGGTCAAGGTGAGTCAACGCTAAACTAAGAAACCAAACTGTTCCTTAACAATTTGTTTCTTAATCCTCTTGTGCAAATATCAGTCCTAATCTGTTGACCTTTGTCCCTTTCTGAAGGCAACTGTGAGGCGTGAAGGCAACAAGCTGAAGGTCACCCTCAAGGGGATTGAGTCAGTCACAGAACTGGTGGATGGTGGGAACACGATTGTCAATGTGAGTAGAAAGACACCCAACATCTCGGTGTGTTGTGTTAATTACTTTATACGTTTCTAATGAGATCTTTCTTCCTTCCCAGACTATGACTCTCGGGGGTATTGTGTACAAGAGGACAAGCAAACGCATTTAGATGCCTGCACTTGGGATAATAAAATGTTACAAAACTGCATCAATGGCTTTTTTTTTTTTTCCTAAAATGGTACTAAATGATGATCGAAAAGAAGATATAATTAGACTGTTCTAATCTCTCTAGCTTCAGGGAGTCTTGGTGAACTGATAACATGATAAAAAGGTAGCCCATCACAGAAGCTCACTGGGAGAGCAATTTGAACTACTTGAGTCTGCAACAGTAACCCGTTTAGTTTTTCATTTAAGACTTTTTCAACCCAATGCTTTTTAAAGGAAAATGAACTTTTTATTTTCTGTTTAATCTGGATGGACAGAATTGTGACCTGCTGAATCTATCGCCTGGGAAAATGAATGCAGGGACATCCATTGAGCAGCAGGGGGAGTCTTAACTTAAGAACCAAACTGGGGTGGCCTAACTTCACCCAGCAGCTGTGCACATCTCAGTTCATCCACAAATTAGCAGCTACAGACCAACATTTAAAGTGTAGGATTAGATTGCATGTAATCTGACTCTCAGACTTAATGTCTGCTGCATAGAGCTAGATATGTGTTTTTAATCAGAAAAACTTCTGATTTAACAAAATTCAAAGATGTCCAAAGGAAAATGCAACATACATTTGAATAAAAACTTAATGTACATATAAATTATGACCTGTACTGGGCATAAAGCCTGACAGCATTCTGTTTTGTTGTTTGGTAGTGAAACTCCCAGAATAAACTAGCACTATTAACAAGTTAAAATTTAATGTCTGTGAACCTGACTCTATTATTTAGGGCATGATGGGTGTGGCCAATGGAGAAGCGATTGCATTAAATCTGAAATCTATAATACTGACTTTTGTGAAACTTGGTCTCTAGATGCTCCTCCAACTTTGAGTATTGAAATGAGATTCTTGAGTTTGATGTGGGAACTTTTTAATGAAAATTGTAGCTACAAAAGTGAGCGAAACAGAAAATGATCATGTGACTAAAGGCTCACACACCAACACAAATCTGTTAAAGGTAAACAATTGGAGTCTTGCTGATTCAACTCGTGCTGAGATCACTTCTTCCGGTGGAACATGTTCTTGATTCCCTCCTCCATTGATCGCGGTTCATGCATCATGGTCATGGGTTTGTTCTTCAGAGCCGCCTCCCTCATACTGTGGTAAACGTACTCGTTCTGTTTGAACATCCTCAGCTCCATCTCTGTCTGCATACGCATCGCCTGGGGAAACATCACAAAGGAATATCATCAGTGTTTTCAAATGAAACTTGGAGAGTTTGAAGTTGGATTTCAGGTCACTTTTTTTCAGAATGAAGCATAAAAAATACTTTTCAGATTAAGATTTCATAAATACTGACAAAACTGTAATACACAGCCAGTTTATTCAGTTTCAAAATTTTATTTACAGTAAATATGACTTTTTTTTAAATATGTGCGTTTTCTGTTTCTAAAACTTTAAGCTTGCAACAACTAATTTATGCTGTTTTAAACCTGGATATAAACTCAGCAGTTGATAGAGTGAACTTGTGAGCAAACACCGAGCTGTTGACACATCAAGCAGAGCAATATCTCTAACCATTTACAGTTAATAAAAGTCTGCTGCTGTATATCTCTTATCTCTGCAATGGTTCTAAATTTATGACTCCCAAAGAAAATATTTGGAGATCATTTTATCTGTTGTATGTAGCCCCATGTTTACCTGCTTATGGATAGTCCGCATTTTGATCCTTGGTAGGTTGAGATTTGAAATTTTAAAAGCTCTTTTGCTTAAAACTGTTAGTAAAACAACAAACTAAACTCCTTACAAAGCTCTTTTAATGAAGAAATATTGCAAATTGGAGGTAAATGTGCAAATTTAGTATTGCAACATTTGATTGCAAAATCCCTGCTTGTTTGTTTTCTGTAAGTTTTTAGCTACAAGTTACATTTTAGCAGAGGCTTTAAAAAACATGTCCAGTTGTAGTTTTGTGTGCAGTTGTAAAGATTATTTGGCGTTTACCTCCAGGTCCTTTGTGATGGGATGCGTTGCTCCATGTGTGACCATGAGAATGGAGTACGCCTTGCAGACCATCCCGTGACCAACCTCAATCTCCCCGGCCTGCCAGTGAGTCACTCCTGCTCTCATGGCGGCCATACCCAAAGCAGCATTGTTTGGGTGGTACAGTTTCCTGACAGGAGAAAAGTTTCATTTGTCTAACTATTCTTACATATCTTTGTTTTTAAATGAACGTCCAGCTCAGCATCTCTGTACTCACATGTATCCATCCACCATTTTGCGGGCGTAATCTGCAGCATCGTCGAAGTACTGCAGGTAAGATTGCACCTCACTTAGTGTGCTCCAAATCCTCAGCAGGTAGATGTGAGTGTCAGCCAAAATGGGCTCTGTTTTCTGTATGCAGTCCTTGCAGATTTTTACCACCTGAAGACCAAACAAAAACAAGGAATGGCAACAAAAAATTTATCAACAGGTATGGGCAGAGTTTGAGTAAGAAAAAGGAAAAATTGAATGTTGACACTTGGTGAATGTTATCTGTAATTTGATACCTCATGGTAGTCACCCTTTAATCGAGCCTGATCCATCTTATCCAGCATTTGAAAGCAATAATCTGTTGCCTCTTTCACCTCTTCTTCTGAGGGCTGAAAAAGAAGAAGGGAAGCAGAGGCAGAAAGTAATAAATGTCTTTGTTTTATCACTTTTGAAGTATTGACATACTGATAATGAAAGTCTAAATTTGTATTTCTGTAGACTTTGTTTTCAAATTCTGTTTGAAAAAGGTGAATTGTTGCTATTCTTCAGCCCATCTGATGGGGCGCTGAGTTGGATTTGGTGATATCTAGTGGTGATGTTGGAAATTGCAACCAACTGCATTTTTTTGTTTTCTTTTTTAAGTGGAGATCACAAGCTACCAAACACATTTAATGAATATAACGGTCATTTTCTGTCAAAAGGTCCGAAGAAATCTTGTTTGTGTCTCACTTTTCTCCCAAAAGGCCTTCTGAAAAGATACAAGACTTATATATTGTCCTAGGAAAGATTTTTTTGAATATACTTCTTAAAATGTGTCCTAGACAATGATTTGTTTTATTTTACCAAACTCAAACCTGACATTTTATAAACGTTAGGCTGATATGCCAGATTTTATGACAGCCAGAGATCAACTCTCCCGACAATTTTACTTCTAATGACCTTTGACGTTCGTTATTTATAACTTTGACCCACGCCTACAATCTGCTCTATCAGACACACACACATACAAAGCAGTAACCTTTGCCTTGAAGTAGGTGCAGCGCCTCATGTATCAAAGATTAAGATATCAAGTCACACAGTTCAAGGCCGTAACTTTTTACTCTGTCCTCTATGGTTTTACACCTCTAAGAGTAATAAATAGTGAATATTAAACAGTTTGATGTTAGATATTAAATATTGAATGTCACATCAGATAAAATGCACATGGTTATGGTCCTGGTAAAAAGAAAAAAGTTAGTGTAAACTTGATGAAATGTATTATAGTGCATTTTTGCTAAATCACTGATGATACAATGCATGTGTGAATGATGGCACATACGCAGAGTTATGGGCCTGAATCCACTGGGAGTTATCTTTTACTTTAAATAGTCCCAGCAGCTCTGCTCCTCATGTTCTCTGTCTGTCCTTATCACTCACGTTGTCAGGACTAAAAGTAGTGACAGGGCCGGCTCTTTGTTGCCTTGTGTGGTGTAAACCCATAATCCTGCTTCATGAACCACACCATCAGAACAACAGACACAAACCTTGACTCCGTCCACCTCTTTTCCAGCCATCTTCAGGTCATCTTTGGTTCGGTTCTTGCAATGCTCACACGTGCAGTCGAAGAAGTACTGTGTTTTCAGCAGTCTCTGTCTCTCCTCTGACAAATTTAGGTAGTCCACGTAGGAGACTGTCAGCTCCTCACCCTCTGCGATTTTACCCAGGGAACGCAGCTCAATCCTAAAGAGAAGAAATCAGTTAAACAAGAACAGGAATATACTCGTTTTGTGCTGATGGTAAAACCGTGTTCCATTGTCAGCTCAGTCGAATCAGGTCAAGGATTCAAGGAGTGAACATAGATGAATGTCAGTGAAATTATTTCACAGTCAGCCAATTTTTATCTAACCACTTCTGTAAATATATATGTAAATATATATGTATGTGTTCAATATAGAACAGAAAAACATGATTTTCAACATTTAAAAAAAAAAATTCTGTTGTGTAAATTTGAATTTCTCTTCAAACTTGAGCAAATTTCTTACCATCAAGAGAGCGAATATTAAACAAAATTCTATTAGAGAGGCTTGCATATGAAATAATTATAGGTGTTATTGTTGCAAAAGTGGAGTTTTAACATATTTTTTAGTGTGAGTGTGTGTTGTTAAAGGTGAACAAAGGTTTTTTTTATGTGCACAGCAATCTGTGATGTCATGATGGACCGAAAACACACAAAGTGACAAAACCAACAGCACATGAGTGAAACTTTGTGTGGACGTGACAAACAGGTAGACAAAATGAAGGTTAAAAATGAGTTACCTACGACTGAAAACAAACCAAAGCCAGTGTTTTTGTTACTATGAAAAAAAGCTGAATAAATGTTAAAGCACTCATGTTGATGTGGAAACGGCGTCACATCAAGTCTACAGAGCAGAATACGCCACACTAGTGACTTATTTTCTACAGCAGATGGATGGATGGGATGGACAATAACAGTCATAAAGCTGTTATTGATGTGATGGTAATGGGTTTTAATTCATAGTCTGAATGCTACTCTAAGAAATAACCGTTAAGAAGGCTCAGAGTGAGGTAACGCACCTCCGTTGAGAATGAAACATAGTATTCACAGCCGATTGACTGAAAGACAAACAGGAAGCAGTTTTATACAAAATGCAACCTGACACACACGTTCACACACAACAGCATATAAACACACGTCTGAAACCACCGACCATTTTATTGTTTAAATCAAGTTCGATTTCTTTCTAGTTATACATGTGTGCTCTTTCCACAAGGTATTTTACTTACTTGCCGTGGTTGAGGATCACAGTGCAGTTTGGCCAGCAGTCATGATTCACAAGACACAAATTTGGGAAAAGACCAACTCCTACTGCCTGAAGGCCCCTCTGGTCGCTCACGCTAAACCCATTACAGTTAACCTGGAAGAAAAAGAGCAAATATATATCAGCTTTCTTATTTGCAGCTAGGTCTTCCCTCATTTCTTAATGGAGTATAAAAAAACATGAAGCAACATGAAACTGATTCATTGAGCCACAAATAGACCTGAAGAAAATTTACAGAGTTTGTGTTGTTTTTCTGTTTTTGTTCTCTTTTATCATCATTTTGCAACAATTTTTTCCTCTTAAACTAATCTTTTTTTTAAACTTCTCTTTCATTGAGTTGCTCTAAACTCTAGAGGTATGTAAAACTTCTCTGATCACAAAGGGTAAAAGCATATTGAGAACCACTTATTATCCAATTGAAGGATTAAGTTTTGATTTTTTTTCCCAATTATGCATGAAGATTTTTAAGTGCCTTCCTCTTCTTAAGTATTGTATAACATATGTTCTGATGTATTTTGGGCAAGTTTCGATATCTATCAGAAGGGATTGGTACTGAGTAACCTACCATGTTTAGGTACCTAAACCCATCCTTGTGACTGTGAGGGACTGGATGAGTAGGCAATTTTCCAAGCCGGACATGTACTTAGCATTGCAAGTTTAATATATATTGAAGAAAATACATGTTAAATTAAAGAAATTTGAGATTTAATTATTATTAAATTTTTATTATATTGATATTTTTTATCACAAAAAGCACCAGAAATAGTACCGTGAAGATTGCCAGGTACCGGGAATCAGTACCGTATCATTTCAAATGTGGAAGGTACCCATCCCTATGTTTCATGATCCCCAAGTTTTCACTAAACCTTTACATTTTAAGTCATAAAGTCTTCTGTTTTATATTGTCCCATGCCTGGTCATGTCTTTGGTAACATGATTTTAGTTACAAAATGTATGAATATCTGCCCTTACTTGTTGCATTGTGACCCCCCCCCCCTTTACTCTTTCTCTTCATCATGAAAACACAAACATTTAAAAGCTTGTCGGATGATTGGGGAAAAAAAAAAAAAATACAGCTGATAAACCCACCACGCCAAAAAGATGTGAGATGTCATCAATTGTGTGCTGCTTGCTGCTTCGAGGCCAATAGTCCAGGAAGTTGTGGATGTCCACTTTGAACTCTTTCAGATCATCCTCCTGCATGTCATTGATATGGTCCTCCAGCTCATCTAGTGTGGTCAGCTGCATGTCAGACATAATGCTCCCCTCCTTGTCAAGGCGCCACATGATGCGAGCCACCAAACTGACCACAAAAAAAGAACAATGAGGAATCACATCGGGGGAAAATCAGGCCTGTTTTCTCAAGACATTTGTAATGTCTGTTTCAATTTTCTTCACCTACCGGATGTTCTCATTGGGTACTTTGCGGTAAGCTTTGATGGATGAACATTCAAGCTTGTGTTCGGCCCAGCCGGCTCTCTGGCAGGTTCGGTCACAGTAATGAGCAAACTTGCACTGGCCGCACCTCTGTAGCTTGTCCTGTCTGCGGAAACAGCTGTGGCAAATACGCTCTGCTAAACTGCAGAACAAGAGGGAAAAAAACAAGTTCAAAAGATGTTATCAAGGTGAAAAATGCAATCTTCTCTTTTTTAGTTTTGACATTAACTATGGCTTTAGCTTTGTCTTTTGTGTTAACCATCTTTTATCTCCTGAGAGTGAAAATTCAACTATATCAAAGTATTTTTTATGTACAATGTACAGGAAATATGAGCATGAATGAAAATCAAAGACATAAAGAGACAAAGCTTTTTTTAAAAAAAAAATCTTACTAGGCTACCAAAGTAGGAAAAAAAAATCGGATTTTATTCACCCTTTTCTCAGGGCAGCTATTTTCCTTTGTTGATAGAAATAAATGTGACACTGGTGGACTATATTTATCTATATATGACACACGCTGTTTAGCTCTTTAGGTATTTCCAGCTGCGCCACCACAGCTAGCATTCACATTCAGCTATCTCAGCTAACTTCACCGTTGGTTAAGTGACAACACTGCTTGGAGGAGATTCCCTTTTCTAATACAACAAGTTACTAGTGGTTTGTTAGTTATCAACTAGTATAGCTAATGTTACTACAAGCTAACAGTATAGTTAGCTCAGAATTCCTTTTTCCGTCAAATCAGGTTACTAGCTCAAATGTTGTTAGCATTCAGCTGTCCAAGCTAGTATTACTGTAATCCAAGTAACAGCTTGCGTTGAATTTCCTCCTCAGTTATCTCAGGTTACTTTATAAAATACTATGTTAGCAACTGAGTGGTTGACTGCAAACATTAGCAGTTGTGTAATGGTTGTTAATGCCGTGTCAAAACTATTTAAGCCCCAGAGTTTTTTTGTTTTCAGTCTTCACTGCCTTGTCACTGTCAGTTCACTCTAGAGGTAACTGTAACACATCATGCAATGCCCCATGGGAAACCTGAAACAAAGCAGCACAGCCTCAACACAGCATTTGAGTTGCCCCACTATTAATGTGACATCACATGAAAATGGCCACATAGTGAAAAAGAGTTAATGTCCTTTAAAACCAAATTTTAACATGTTATACACAGATTCTACATTCAAGAAATGATCATCTGGATCATCTACAGACACGCCTGTGATTTTGAATCCAAGCACATGTCACACCATTGACATACAAAACTTTCACTGTAAGTACTGTACCTGTCAAACACAACAGCAGAGATACTTGGCTCAGAAAAGATGACATCCCCAGCCCAAAACTCCTTGGTAGCTTTCAGACCTCTACCCTTTCCAGGTGAGTCGAATATTGCCACGTTCTCCATGTTTCAGAGGCTACACTGAGAAGCTGGTGAGGGCTGAATCAGTGGTGAACAGGGACAGGAGTGATTCAGTCACTGAGAAGCTAAATACAGAGTTAGGGTACTTGAGGAACTTGCAGACCAATCCGTGCCCTTTGTGTTCTTCAATGACAACTGCACATTCCACAACCGAGGTACTAAAATAGCCCTCCACCTCTTGAACTGTACCAAGGGACATGAATAATGGGGTTAGTGGTGACTTCTCTGATAGTCCCCAGAGAAATCAAATGTCGAAGGAGAAAAGAACCATCAAGAAAACCTGCATGCTTGTTTGGAAGATATACCACTGAAGCTTGGTTTAACTGTCTCTTACTTTCTGCGTATTCAAAATTTTGGAAACACGTTTTGATCTTTCTCCTTCTAACTAGTAGAAGACCCCCCACCCCCAATGTTGAATTGGTAGGGGCCTGGTCCCTGAGGGTTATTTTTGGCCCTCAGTTGCTGCTGTCTGTCATGAGTTGGTTGTGACGTCGGACAGCTGCGAGATGTTAGACAGATCTCCCTGCCTCCACCTTGTTCTGGTGCTTTCTCTTACCTTCTGGCTCTTCCTCTCTGTCTGGGATTGCACAAGTTCTGGCGTAACAGCAAATCATTGATATCAGTTACAAAAAAAGTTGTTGGGGGACCTACTATAGAGTCCTCGAAAATGTAGTTTAGTCCACACAGTTTGATGAACATGTTTGGGTTTCTACAATGAACTACAGATGAGGACACTGCACACACATGTAACTTAAACTGTAATATTTGATTCATATCTACAACTTTATTTGAATGGGAGGTTTCTGTTGAGTCAGTGATTGGTTGAAGGTTAATGTGACAATTTGGGGTCTTTGGTTGAACAGAAGGTAAAATTTTGTGGTATTCTGTAATGTGTGTGTGTGTGTGTGTGTGTGTGTGTGTGTGTGTGTGTGTGTGTGTGTGTGTGTGTGTTTAATCAATGTGTTTCAACCACGTTTGCAGTGGGATCACAGCTGCTGAAGTCCCTGTACTTTCTGCAGTCTACTGCCCCCCAATGGGTGGTGAAGCAAATTTCACCCAGTTTTTGGAGATTTTTCAGTAAACTACCAAAACACTCTGGAAAAACACCCTTAAAGTACTCTTAGCAAGTTTGACACTCTATGACATGAATACCTTGAAATGGGCTCTACTGTAAACATGTGTTATTATTATTATTATTATTATTATTATTATTATTATTATTATTATTATTATTATTATTAAAGAATTAAATATTTACATAGTTTGAACCACAGTTGTTAATTTTAAAAAGCGGTTGAAGTTGTTCTTAAAGGCGTGCAAGGTGCTAATTAGTGTTGTCAATGCTCAAACAGTCAGCAATTCCTGCCAAGTCTCAAAAACAGATATGATCATGTCTCCACTCAGGTGTTATGAAAAATATGATTTTTGGGGGGGCTTATTTTTCATTGAAAACATAGTAGTTCTGAAATCTTGCACCTTGTTTCCACTTATATACAAGTTTTGTGTTTGTAGATTTGTAAATATACAGATGAAGCCTGTAATGTCCAACAGTAGGACGTGCATGTTGTTTTAGGATTCAAAGAAACAGCCTGTAGCGGGCAGCCAGTTAGCTAGCAACCTGTAGCGATAGCACACTGCAATATAGTAAATTCCCCATGTAAACATTTTCAGGCAAATTCAGGACCAAAATATAAGGTTTTGCCGGTAGATTGGATACCATGGAAGTAATTAATACATTTCTAGAGGCCATCAAATATGTTAATGTAAACGAAGTATTTAGCTTGTCTGGCTTATCTAATTTATACAATCCAAGTAAAACTCTGTTTATAACCTATTTTCATACAACTTATGCTAAATAATGAGCATGACCCATGAGTCACATGATGGATATGAAAGGTTAAAAGTGACAAAAAGAAAATCATCACACTACTTTTCAGCTCCTTTTAGCTCCAGGTTAGTTCACTTGCACTTCTTGCAAACTGGCACTTCTTAGGCATTTCACCAACACAAAGAAAGCTGCCCATATTTTTAGTGATCCAGAGTAGATTTTAAATCTATCATGGACATTGAACACAGATCCAGAATGTGGCAAAAGATTAGTGGATGCTGTTGTGGCCATTCTTACAAATTATACATTAATCAAGAATAATTCAAAGTTTTAACAAATGAAAAGCCAATGTGAGATTTGATCAGGTGAAGCGTATTGTTCGGTCAAGCTCAGTGTCTTTTTCAATAACCTCTGTTGGGATGTAAATACTCAAACCATCCCAAATAGGAGTAACAGGATGGGATTTTCATTTAATTTATTGTTGTGAATTTGTCTCAGTGGAGGAGGAGCTGAATCAGACATCAAGTTGAATTACAAGAAGTACTGCTCTTAAACTTACAAGTCTGTTTACCAACAAATAACTTTGACACTGTTACTTCATGGTGAAACTGTGGTTGACTATTTGCTGTGCTTACACCAAGTGGCCGATTTGGTTTGTTTAACAAATCTAGTTTAATCTTCCTACAGCATGGATAAAATAATTAAGACTTAAGGCTGATGACCATTGCTAAACAGAAAAAAAAAGTGAACCTGGAGCATGACTACTAATTCTTGACAAAGTTTGCAGCCTATAAAACAAAATAAATACTTAATTATTAACATGCAGAATACAGAAATACAATATTTATCTTCTGATTCTTCCAGTATGACTAAGTTTGTAGTGTCTCATCTACATCCATCCATCCATCCATCCATCCATCCATCCATCCATCCATCCATCCATCCATCCATCCATCCATCCATCCATCAGGTGGACTGTATATGACTCTATAGGCTTTTCCCAGGGGAGAGCTCTGGATGAAAGCCAAAAGGGGGCGTTAGTATCATGCAGCCTGAGGGGCGGGGCCAGAGGTGGGTGTGTGTCTCTCAGCTGATGCGCGTATCAACCGACCGACTCCATCATCAGCATCCGACGCTGACAGCGGTCGAAGGCAGCATCCCTGATATCAGCGAGCCTCGGTAACATCGCAGAATCACAGGGATCCGGGCCGAGCAGGACTGACGCCGCTGTCTTGTGACATTATTGTTTATTGAGGCTGCCATTTTACACACCACCGAGCTGCAAAATAGTGAGTAGCCTTTGATGATGGACCGCCAGGATGCTACAATCGGTAAATCAAAGCTACTGTCGTCAATGTCAATGACGCTGTGTATTTGAATGTAGATGTTTTTCTTTTCATTCGGCGAGGCTCGTGCGCTCGCTCCTTGTCTCAGGCCTAGTGAGGAGGTAATTGTTAGGGAGCGCAGTCGATTCAGGGCTTGATGCGGATGCTGCTAAAGCCGCCCTTGCCGCCCAGGGATGCAGAGGAAAAAGGGAGAGAGAGGGGGGAGTCGTGAGGGGAGGGGATTGAGGCAGAGCAGCACATAGATAGGCAGTGTATTTTACTACTACTACTATTCACCCAAGTGGAAGTAAACCTCGAGTAAATGGGCTGAGGAGGGGAGGTGCAGAGGCATGACTGCGTCTTTATCTGTGTATCTATTTGTCTCGTATCTACCCTGTCTATCTATCTATAACAGGGTAATACGCTACTGTATGATTATGATGTTTTGAATGTTCGTTTGTGGGCACCCTTACATAGGCAGCCTGTGCCCACAGAGACACAATACACAAAAATATGCATCCTTTGAGCACACAGTATTCATATCCTCCCTCGTACATGCGTGTGTGCATTCCCTTAAAGAGCCAGTTTTTCTATGCTAAATCCGAACTTATTCACCAATCTTATATACCAGTCCCTCAATAGGTCCTACCTACATGAAGGTTATGGTCATTCTTGTAGGCAGCAGTTTGTAGGAGATGTTGAATTGTATTACATAACAGTGAGAGGTGTTTATTGCAGTATTTTTGGACATTTCTGGCTTTACGATACAGGAGGCGGCAAATAGCTTACAGGGAAAGAGTTTTAGGTAACAGTTTTAGGTAATGGTTAAATATGCAGTCCTAAAAGATGCTTCTTAACTGCGCTTACTGTCATAGACTGGGCACCAAATTACTCTTGGTGTGTGGTTTATTGCATTTAAGCAACTATTTCTGAGAGGTTGTAGTCTAATCTTACAGCCCCATTAGATTATGATTTTTTTGCCAGACAAGGATGATCTGGCAGCATTTAAATTATCCCGAGCAGTGTTTCTTACATTATATTTAGTCCACTCTATTTATGTATATAAGCAACTAACATTCTAATACATTTTGCCCTTAGCTTCCAGAACAGTTTACCAATAAATTAGCTTACAGTCTTTTGGTTTAGTTGATAGTAAATAGACGTGAACAAAGACAGGACCTCCTTTGAGATAAAATGTGTTTTGGTGTGTAATACCACGTTAAATCAAATTAAATCATTAAACTATAAAATATATTTAATGCTTACCAACTGAATCTTAATATTTGTCTGCTACTTTACCATTTTTGTGGCCCAGCTATTAGCAGCCATTAGCAATTAGCCCAGTACAACTCAACGACACAAAAGTTGCTGCCCTCCAGAACTTCCAAACAGTTGACTCAATATTTTTCCAAAACAGTGTCAATGAAACGAACATTATAATCATCAGATTGTCAGAATTTAATATAGGATATCACGACAGAGGTTAATCATTTTTGCCAACTGAGCATAACAAACCGATGCCTCAGCATGTGCTCAGGAGGTGAACACATTTACATATAAAACACACTCTACATTGTTCTGCTAAATAATACAAAAGCCCTTCAATAAATGCTGTTTTCAGGTAGAGAAAATTTGTCAAGATTCTTTTTTTAGAGGACTTTACAGCTCTCAAAAATGACCTTTTCATTGTTGTAGCGTGTAGCAAACTAATACACCACCAGTTACTACAGTTTAACAAACTGACTTCACTCAGATGCTTTTTTTCTTCTTCCTGTAAACTCAGTGTTGCCTCCAATAAGCTTAATTAAAAAATAGTTTTTAATTTCAGTAATAAGTGTCCACAATGGATTGGGCTCAGCCCCTCTTAAGTGTAATTCACTTCAAATATGGATTAGTACACCAGCCTATGTGTATGTCCGTTTGTTTCTTACTGTGAATAATGCAGCTTTGGTAATTACTGGGTCTGTGTGATGTAGTAATGGTTAAATATTCTTCTTTTGTGTGACAGCATTTCTTAAGTTCATGTCTGTATTTGCTCTGAATTTGCAGTTATTATCGATCAAACACTCACAGCAGAGGGTTCATGGTTCCCTCAGCTAATTTACATTGAACTGATATTAAGGCAACATCCTCCTGATACAGACAGAGCATAAATAAAATAATATTAGCTTCTTAAATAAAGGGCTGGTGTTTTGTGGTTTTTATGCTTGTCAAAGGCAGGTTTAATGAAGAAACCCCACTTCACGCCATTGACAGTAAAAGAATCAAAGTTTTCAGTGAGGGAAAGACCTCACCTCCTAATTTATACACTCTGAATTTTGATGATTACCCTCTCTGTATACAAGTTTGTCCAGACTTATCTGTTTGACCCTTTTCATTTTTATCATAGTGGGAGGACCTCGCTGCCCCTGTATGTGGGCTGGAATCTATTCTGCTTTAACTTTATTGTATAACTAGTCCTTATGCAATTACAATATTGTATAACTCCTCTCGTTTTTCTGTGTTCCTCTAGTGTGTATGCCCCCACTACCTGCATTAGGTTGTGATGACCCACACTGCTACCAAATGTATCTGTGACCCTCCCCAATCCTGACTCCTAACCTCTAATCCCTGACCTTTGACCCCCACTATGGGCAGTGTTGGCAGTGGGGTGGCAGGAGAGCAGGAATTTGCCATGAAGTCTGTGGGCACGAGGACCACCCTGCCTCGGGCTCCTCCTCTCTCTCGCCGTTGCCCTGCTGACCGCAGCTGCAGCGCAGAGCGCCTGCCCCGCCCCCCGGCGACAATATCAGACGGGACGGCTTCTAGCGATGAACGAGGGAGTGTTAGTATCGGGACTGGGACCTGTACTGGGACTGACCGGCCCACCGAAACAGCCTCCTCCACCAACACTGAATGTACTATGACCGCCCCGTCCAACAACAACCAGTTGGAGTGTGGCAATGGAGCGGGCAGACGAGAGAGGGAGTGGGAGAGGGAGAGGGAGAGGCAGCGCGAGAGGGGCAGAGACAGGGACCGGGACCGGGACTGGGACAGGGAGAGGCTGGAGAGGGAGCGAGAGAGGGAGAGGAACCGCGAGAGGGAACGAGAACGAGTGGAGAGGGAGAGGCTGGAGCGGGAGCGAGAAAGGGAGAGGGAGAGGGCCAGAGAGAGGGAGCGGGAACGGATTGAGAGGGAGAAGATAGAGAGGGAGAGGGAGCGAGAGCGGGAGCGTGAACGGGAGAGGGAGAGGGAGAGGCTGGAGAATGAGAGGATGGAAAGGGAGAGGGAGAGGGAAATGCAGGCTGCAGGTTTAGACGTCTGTGGGAACATTGTGGGCCGAGGAGGGACCGAGAAGAACGTTGTTGGCATGAACCAACACCAGCACAGAGAGATGGCCGCCGCCAGAGCTGACAACGAGAACAATCCAGGTGGTCACAACCCTCCGAACCACAACCCGCCCAAGATCATGCCCGTGTCAGGAAAACTGGAGCAGGTACTTCAAGAAGCAGGACACCAGGTCCCAAACTCATGGGTCCAAAGCCAGTCGTGAAACCAATCTATGGGCTTAAAATGTATAAATCATGTTTTCTCACTGTTTTCCTTCTTTGTTTCCTTCATACTTTCCTTGTTCCCTTCCTCAGGCCATGCAGAACAACTCAGGCCTTGTCCGTCCCTCTGCCTTCAAGCCAGTTGTTCCCAAGAGCTTCCACTCCATGCAGAACCTTGTGGGCCAGGCAGGAGGGGCAGGGAGCGAGGGAAAGACTGAGGCAAGGAGTGAGGGGTTCAGTGAGAGCAGAGGAGGCAGGAGAGGCAGGGACGGGGCAGCAGGAGAAGCAGGAGAGGTCCCAGAGGCCCTGCTCCTGGACCAAGACAGTCCGGTGAGGGCCGGCAGGAATGAGGGTGGGGGAAATGGGAATGAAGTGGTTCAGGGAGGGATGTCTGACTCAGGGAGGAACTCCCTAACCAGCCTGCCCACCTATACGGGCTCAGGGTCTGGTTGTGGGCCTCCAGCAGTCCTGGGGCCTCTCAGTGCTTCCACAAGCCACATCAACAGGTTGGGCATGGCTGGGGCTGCAGCAGGGCTGGACAAGCTGGAAAAGCCTGGATATCAGGTAAATTTATCACCAATACAAGCTCCTTCTGCTTTTAACATCACATTCCTGTCTTCAGTGTAACCACGATGTGGTTTTCTTCTCCAGAACGGGCTCAGCGCATCAGACAGTGGCCGCTCCTCCTCGGGAAAGAGCTCCTCATCCTATCAGAGACTGAGTCACCTGAGTGATGCCCCAGCACCTCTACGCCCCTCCCCTTCCTCTGATGACATCATTCAGGACCTTGAGGACCGCTTGTGGGAGAAAGAGCAAGAGGTCAGAGGTCACTAAGGAATGCGATTAAAAAAATTAAAAAGTTTCAGCTTTATGTGACAACAACAGGATGAAGTGGTCAGCATTTAAAGGGCCAGTGCAAAGCTTCCCAACTATTTTTGGTTCTGGTGCCAAAAGACTGAAAGTCTTTCCTTGATATCCATGATTACAAAATTTTCCATGTCTGTGAAGACAAATACAACTTGATTCTGTTCCAAAATGCATAGTGAAAAGTCAAATTCATTTTCTCATTCTCAAAAACAAAACATCCTTTAGATGAAACAGGATCAGCCAGCAGTTTTTATTTTTAAATTCTCCACTAGTATGTTTGTGGATTATGCAAAGGTATTTGTTTAGTGAATGGTACTTATTGAACCATCACAGAAATTGTTGACTTGTATTGTTTTGTTGGCTGTGTTTCATTCCACATGATTTAAATAGTTTGGGTTAAATGTCCTTTTTAACATTAAACTGCACTGTTTATCTTTGGATGAGGAATGTAATCCAGAGGTTCAACCTAAAAATAAAGCATCAGAGGAAGGTCAAAGTGACGCCTAAATATCTATTACCTAACCCTCCACATCTTCTTCTCTACAGGTGCAGCACATGCGCAGGAACCTGGACCAGAGTGAGGCAGCCATCATTCAGGTGTTTGAGGAGAAGCAGCGTGTCTGGGAGAGACAGATGGACGAGCTGAGACAGAACTATGCCTCACGCCTGCAGCAGGTGACCCTAATGATGCATGTGATCAAACCACAGACCTCGTGTCACCTTTGTGTAATATTTTAAGGATTAGTGTGTTTGTCCCAAATGTTGTGCAATCATAAGGAATACAGTAAATAGATACTTGTAAATGGGACCTCATTTGAGTTCTTTGGCCCCAATAAAGCAAATATAAGTGAAAGAAAACACAGAAAGAGGAATGGTTGAAACATGATAGCCGGTCATTAGTTTGAATGCTTAATGTTGGACAGAAAACACATCTGATCTAAAAGACTAGATTGAATGTTTGCTAGATGTACACAGACTCAGTAACAGACTCACATATCTTGAAGCATCACAGTGTTAAACTTCAGGTGTTGTGCATTCTAGCTCCACTCACAGATAGACTCTGTCTGAACCCTGCAGGTTACTCGTCGTGCTCAGCGCTCCCAGACTGCCCTGCAGGCCCAGATATCCCGTCTGTCCCAGGACAAGAGACGGCTGCAGGAGGAGATGGCAGCTCTGTTAGCTCAGAGAGAGGAGCTGGAAAGAAAGTGTTTAGACTACAGGAAGGAGCAGGCTGACATCCTGCCTCGACTGGAGGAGACCAAGTGGGAGGTGAGATATGAGTATTTAAGACGGTGTGCTTGACTAGTTCATTAAGATTCT
Source organism: Halichoeres trimaculatus (assembly GCF_033239565.1). Taxonomy (NCBI): domain Eukaryota; kingdom Metazoa; phylum Chordata; class Actinopteri; order Labriformes; family Labridae; genus Halichoeres; species Halichoeres trimaculatus. The sequence continues at coordinate 13,181,876 of NW_027437183.1, forward strand.
ATCAAGGTGAAATCATGCTAGACAACACAGTGAGTACAGCACTGTGTGTGAGGATGCAAATAAATGTAGCTACAACAGTGTTTATTTACAAAGAGAAAACCCATTCACTGGATCTTCATGTTGCAGGTGTGTCAGAAGGCAGGAGAGATCTCCCTGCTGAAGCAGCAGCTGAGGGAGAGTCAGGCTGAAGTGACCCAGCGAGCAGGAGAGATGGTGGCCCTAAGGGGTCAGCTGAAGGAGCTAAATGCCCAGCTGAGGGAGCGTGAGGAGGCCATGCTGGGCCTGAAGGACTCATACAGCACCAAGAGTTTGGAGCTGGAGAAGTGTGAGGGAGAGCTGAGGAGGACTCTTTCAGAGGTATGTCTATGCTTCAAAAAACTCTTTCATGTGTGTTTACGTGATTAGACATGCAATAAACAAAGTAATAAAAGTTACAGACTGCGTTTATAACTTTCCACAGGTGTCTGTTTTAAGAGAAAAGCTGGGTGTGTTTGAGGCAGAGGTGCTCAGTTTAAAGCGGGCTCTTAATGAAGTGAGCAGAGGAGCAGAAGTCGTCGTGAGCCCAAACTTAGCTGCAGCAGGACTTTTGCCTCCCTGGGGTGCTGTCCACTGCCCCAGAAACCCTCCTGAATCCTCAACCAACTCCCTCACCCCAACATCAGACACCCTGCTGAGTCTTCAAAGTGATGAAGCCAAAGCTCAAAGGCAGGAGGCTCAGAGACAGGAGAGGCAACGGGAAGAAGCTCAATGGCGGGACGCACAGCAGCGACAAGACTCCCTCATGCAGCAGGACATGAGGATGCGCCAGGATGCTCAAATAAGACCTGAAGCCCAGCTGCGCCAGGAGGCCCAGCACCGTCAGGAGGCTCATCTCCGCCATGAAGCCCAAATACGTCAAGACGCTCAATTACGCCAAGAAGCACAGCTGCGTCAAGACGTGCAGCTCCGTCAGGAAGCCCAGCTGCGCCAGGAAGCCCATCTCCGTCAGGAGGCTCAGCTCTGCCATGAAGCCCAAATGCGTCAGGAGGCCCAGTTAAGACATGAGGCACAACTTTGTCAGGAGGCCCAACTGCGGCAGGATGGCCACCAGCCACAGAGAGGACAAGAGGGTCACTGGGACGAGGCAGGGGAGCTGCGGAGGCAACTAGAGCAGCTGCAGGCTGCACTGCGCCTAGAGCGACAGCAAAGGGAACGCCAGGCCCTCAACTTTGACCAAGAGCGACACACCTGGCAGGACGAGAAGGAGCGGGTTTTAAAATACCAGGCGCAGCTGCAGCTCAGCTATGTGGAGACACTGCAGAAGAACCAAGCTTTGGAAAAACGTATGAGCCAGCTTGCAGCCAAACCAACCACAACATCCACCACCACCACTGTAACCACGACAACCACCACCTCCCCTACCTCTTCAAATTCTCCACCCCCACCTCCAGCCCTCTCACCTCTCTCCCCTCCGCCCCCGCCCTCCCTCTCTGGCCCCATTGCCCTCACTATCTCCCCACCATGTGAGGACCAGAAAGGCCCTCCTTCTCTCCACCAGCTTGCTCCTCCTTGGGCGGGACCCTCACGCCTAGAGAGGATAGAGTCCACTGAGATATAAACACAAAACTCCCAGCATAATCCACTCACACTGACAAGGCCTCTCATGTAAAACCACCACAGCATACAGGTGAACAACACTGAGACTACAATAGAATAAATCAGAGCAGTCTGACATACTTTTCAAAGCAACCACAGACACTAAACATCAACAGAGGCCGACTGCAAACTACATTATCAGCAACAAGCAGTTCATATAAACAGAAAGTTGAAATGCATTCAATCCATTCATGATTGTTTAACCTCCTAACAGCCTTTCTCTTACTAGTTGCACATGACTACATCCTGCAGAATCAGTGTTCATGAAAAGTGTGCCACACTGAAGGATGGCAGAAAAACAAAACGTTAAATGACAATGTTTAGATAACAGCACTACTACAGGGGTCATTTATCTTTATAACTTGATGCCCATACTAGAAAAGGACCAAGACAATCAGGGATATTGTCAGAAATGAACAACAAGACTATTATGCGGTATTTATTCATTGTAAATCTTTGTCACTGGTAATGTAAAAGTAGAATTAGTGGTCAGAGTGTGTGATGTTACCTTGTATTTTTGGCCAGAGAGCGCCTTACTCCATCTTTCCCAGCATGTACATGAGAATAACAAACACTGGGAAGTGGATGGAGAAAAAAATCAAGAGTGTGATTATCATTTTCAGTGCTTTAATTATGATATCAGTGAACCAGTTACAAAGAATCATCACACATGGCTGGACTATTTTAATTTAAAACCCAGCAGATATCAATGTTACAGGTGACACAGACTGATTCTTGATTTCAAGTCATTTCATGACTCATTGAAACACATCATTTAGAGCAACAGAGTTTATATTTTGTACAAATTGAACTAAATAGATATGTTTAGCAGATAATCAACCCCAAATGAATATAGAAAAAGTTTAAAGATAATAGGAGAACCTGGTTCGCCTTCACTATAGATTGTCTTCAGTGACTAAAAACAACCACTAGAGGTCATTAGAGAGCTGCAGACTCAACTTTCCTCTCGCTGGGCTGCAAGGAGAACGTGAATGAAAGCACACAATTTGAATTTAATTATTATGACAATTGTGTCATTCACCTTGTGCATTTACAGCCAAGAAATTGGAGAAATCAGATGGTATTTCCAAAGTTTAAATAAATTATAGAATGTATGATATACTAGAAAGAAAAACTTACTATAGTTATAGATTGTAAAAGTGTGAATGAGTGTGTGAGTGAGAGCGGGGGTGTGGGTGTGTGCATGTGTGTAAACATATGAAAAGCTTCAGCTAATGAGATTGAGGATAGAGGGACTAGTGGCAATACAGCAAGTGAAGATATATTAAGTGCAAAGGGGTTTGTTTTGTTTTTGTTTTTTTTTTGTTTTTTTGTGGGTTGGGGTACAAGGTAGATGTTCATCAAAGCTTGACACATGGATAATGAGACTGAAAGTCAAACCAAGGGAGTCTGTATATCCTGAAAAACTCTTTCTTTTTTTCCTGTATAGTTCATTTAGACAAAGCAGGGGGGAGGATGTTTAAAAAAAATCAAAAAAGAGGAGAGTGTGCTCTTTAAAGGAAGCATTCAGGCTAACTGCACTATGTAGTGTTACACACGAGTTATGATGTACAGTAGACTCAGATGTGAATATCATGGCTTTTATATGTGTTGTTTATGCCAGCATACAAAGATGTTGCTCAAGAATATTAACTTATCTCTAAGGTATGACATAGTATTATCATCTTTATTACTGTTATTATATTATGGTGAACTGACAGAGAAAATATGTGCCATTTGAGCTTTCCTTTCTGTGTTTTTTTTAACTGTGTAGATAGCCTATTGGCCTACCATAATGGTGCAATCATAGCAACCCTGTCCCCAAAAAATGATGTTCCTTTTGATGTAGGTGATAAATGTAGTTACAGTATTGCATTATTTAGAGAACAAAATGCTACGGATTTTATACATGTTTCAAATTTATTGTTTGCATTTATGTTTCTAGTACTGTTCTGGCTTGATTAAACCACCCCTTTGTTAAATCAGCAGAATTAATAAAGATATGTGAATAATTCAAGAATCTGTTGTTACTCTTTGAGTAAATGACTTTCCCACAGTATGTGTTACAGTAGGAGGGCTGGATTGCAATTTATGAGATATTAGGATAAATGAATTAATATTTTTCCACAATGGTTCTTGACTCAACTTTAAAGTACAAGTCACCGTCATTGGCATGTAAAAAGTGCATTTCCACATCGAACACTGAAGATGGGTTTATTGTAAAAAGGGTTTACAAACAAAGGGGAAAACTATCGCAACCTTACATAAGTAAAATATATATGGTAGCCTGGCTGCTGATACAAAAGGATGGAAATACTCTCTATTGACAGGAAATTGAAGTATAAGGTAAAAGACTGACCAAGATCTTGGGATCTCAGGGTTGTTTCCAGGGAAAAGCATACCTATTATCCGCTTGTTCTTCAAATGTATGTTGCAATGCTGAACCTTGTAGAGAGCAGTCGACCTTCATACAGAGAAGGAAAAAAGTCTTTCATCAGAACAAGATACACAGCACTCCTAAATGTTAGGTAGGTTACATAACTAGGGCTGGCCCATGGCAAAGGCAGTTTAGGCAAATGCTAAAATGCTAGGGGCACTGCCAGTCATGGGGGCGCCAGCACATAGCCCTCAAGATTTGTAAAAAATAATAAATAGTTTGAAGCACACTTGCCCTGCTGCTCTGATTAAAAGAAAACATACCTGGGAACCTCTGTAATTAAGCTTTTCAAACCTTTGCTTTATTATCAATAAATATTCACTACTACTAACTTGACTAAAACATATATATATATATATATATATATATATATATATATATATATATATATATATATATATATATATATATATATATAAACTGCATATTTTTTGTATTTTGTTATAGGTTGCTGTGATATACATACTCTTGAATCTTCAATTTGTGATTATAGATCTTTGCATTTCTTGTTTTTTTTTTTTTTTTTTTTTTTTTTTTGTATTTACTTGAATTTGATTAAAGTGTTTATTTTGCAGGGTTTTTTTTAATTTTCTTTTTTCTTTTATGAAAACAACAAATTCACTAAAACGTAGAGCTGTGTATGTGTTTATTTTTGTATATAAAAATTGTTATTGGTGCCAGATGAAATCCTGCCTAGGGCACCAAATTGGTGAGGACTGGCTCTGTACATAACGATCACAAACGGTGGAGTACATCAGTCATCCATTCATTTTCTGAGCCGGTACAGGGTCGCGGGTGGCTGGAGTCTATCCCAGCTGTCATTGGGCGAGAGATGGGGTACACCCTGGACTGGTCGCCAGTAAATCACAGGGCTGACACATACAGACATTCACTCACACCAACGGACAATTTAGAATGTTCAAGTAACCTAATGAACATGTTCTTGGACTGTGGGAGGAAGCCGGAGGGCCCGGAGAGAACCCACGCAGGGAGAGAACATGCAAATTCCACAAGGAAAGACTCAACGGTCAAGCTGGGTATCAAACCAGTGACCTTCTTGCCATGAGGGTGCAGCACCTACCGTTGCGCCACCTTGCAGCCCCGGGTACATATTTTAGAAGTTAAAAGATAATACCATCAAACCCGTGCTGAGGAAAAAACACCCAAATCTGAACTGAAAGCTGTTAAAGTTAGTATGTTCTTACCCAAACTTACTTCGCATCTGTTGCACCCCCAGGACAGTTGCCAAATTTCGAACTTCTGATACGTTCAATCGCACAGTTTTGTCCGATCGCGGCTTCCATACTTGTTGTCGGTGTTGTGTCCAGAAACGCATGCCTGCCGGAAATTGCATGTAGCAAACGGTAATGCGCACTGGCTAAAGTAAAGCAACTGGTGGAAATAAGGGGTTTGAAACTGATTGCCTTTTCTTTTTTTTTGGAATTGAAAAGTGACGAGAAATGATCCCAAATGCATGTTTTATTTCGCTTCGTGTGATTGTGTTAAACAGAGCTTCGAAAAAGCGTTTTTTCCAAATGTTATACACAAGTACAGTAGAACAACTCCAGCAGCACAACTACTTAAATCTGTCAAAGTTTCGAGTTTCTTCTGAAATTTGTTTAGCATATGTGATACAAAAGAATGTAACATTAGATTTGTATAGGTTTTAAACCTTTCAGTGTCCGAAACGTCGTAGGCCGCTTGACTCCAAGTAGTGTCCTGAGTGCGCGTCCCCGCGAGGTGCATGCAAATCTCGACAGGCATGCGTTTTCCAACACAACACCTACTAGGCTAACTCAAAGCTAGCAAACAGAAGCATGCTATGGTTGGTCAGTTAAGTAAAGTAAAAGGATGCAAACTTCAAATTCGCTTTCTTAAAAGCAGGTAAGCCTTTGCTGCATCCGTGCACTTAGCTACTGCTTTCATAGTCAAGTCTGCTTCACATTTTTTTTTTACGATAGCCCACATATTGTTGCTAGCTACGTTTGTCCATAACAGTACACCTAGCTGGTGTCAGGAAAAGGATCTGGAGTTAAATGCACAGTTTAATGTTTTCACAGGTAATTTATACACCAGACCCAGTTGGATACTGGTAAAATCGAGGGGCAGGCTTGTAAGTGCGAATGTGCCTCACGCAGTTAGAGACAAAACATCGAGAGCATTAAAATTAAGACGGTACTGTGCAACAATCATGGAGTTATATTTTTAAAATGAATATGTCAATGAGAAGAAATTGAACAGTCATACGTAACACATACTGAGCCAACATTAAATGCAATTCAGTTGTTCCAGTCATTAGGATAATAAAAAGGACATTACATTTAGCCAAAACAATACATTCAGATACATCAAAGGGTAACATATATTGAAATTTGCATCGTTTAAGTAAGTTTTGACGGTGAGATGTGATTTTATCTAGAGTTTCAAGACACTAGGTATGAAAGAAATTATCAGTATTTAACTGAATATTGAATTAAAGTGTTTGGTTCAAACTGTTCAAATCTTTTAATGATACATACAATTTACAAATTACAGATAACAGCAAACTGCTTTACAGCTATTAAAATTGCTTTGCAGAGTAAAAAAAACCCCATCGAAATCATCATCACTATGGAGAAATAACATATATTGCAGAGAGTAAATTAAAATATAAGGTGAGTGTAAAATAACTTCAATATTGATTGACTTAAAAGAAAAAGTATAGGATAACCCTAGCTAATAAAAACACTTCTTGTTGCCTGAACTGTCTCCTAAATGCATGGATAGTTATCTGATCCTAAGTATTTCTGGTTGCTAATTGTATTGAAGAGCAGCCAACCGGCACAATGTCAAGCATAATTTGAGGTCACTAATGTCCTTTTTCAATATGTGTAAACACAATAGCACTGACAACATAGGATTCTCCCAATAACTGATTGTTCAATGCTGTTCCTGAGAGGTGAATCAGTCATCTCTGAAGGTCATTTTTTCACCAGGGGAAAAGACTTGTGAATTTAAGGAGTAAACAAAACAGATGAGTGAATAGTGCAGGGCAGTGTGAGTCAGTGTTGAACAGTTGAATGCATCAATTGCGTCACATGGCCTTGACTTAGCTCATAACAATGATGTGAGGTGTATAGCTTTAAACTGGACCTCTTTCTTCCACAGGTTGGAGAACATGGTTTTGAATCTCTGTTTGCCACACTTTAACACGTCAGCTCATTGCAACAAGGTGCGTGGAACCGTTACATAAAGCTTTTTTATTTACCATTTTGAAGGATTTCCTCTCAGCTGTCATTATATGAGAGCGTGTTAAGGCTGCAGAACCTATGTGGAACTGAAACAGTAGTACAACAGTGGCTTAAATACATCTGGGGTACTGTTTATGAGACACCTTTTTTCATCACAGCGCTCTACAAAAATGTAGGAAGATAGTGAATCACTTAAGATGGTCACAAAATAGAAGAAGGCTGAGGTGGAGGACAAAGATGTGAAAATAAAAAAGGACAGGTATAAAGTGGTGTGTGGGAGACTGAATCACAGCTGACCTTGTTATGTTCTTTTTATTGATGTCTTGTAATTTGATCTGGAATGTATTTTTCCCCACACTGAGCGGATGGGAGATGTTTTCTTCTTGACCATCATTTTTTAGTCCTCTGCTAACACAATGTTTCTGTATCTTTGCTTTCTTGTGGGATTTGATATGTTTTTCTCAGTCTAATGTGAAAATATTGAAAAGCAGCCTTCATTTTTGTCGTAAAGTGTGTCAGCTTTCTTGTGAAAAAAGTTGTGTCCTTAATGAGTAAAATAAAGTCCATAGATAATGTTAGACTTCCCTTTTTTGTTTGAAAGTTTTAATCTGAAGCTTCTTATGCTGCAAATGGATTAAACCTCACTAATGTTCTTTTTTATTCAATTGCAGCTTTGTGCAGACGGATATGATGTCACAAACCTTGTGTCGGCTGACCCTGCACTTCGAAGGAGAGGCTTTAAGCTTGAGTACTTCCTCCGTCCTCCTGTTCAGGTTAGATGAGTTTCTAACTCTTCTATAGGCTTAACTGAATGCTTTGAGTTAGCTGAAGTAACCTGTAATGTCCTTAGCCTAATATTTACCACACCGACACAAGAACTGAATGAATCCACTTCTAAGTAAGCAACATCTTGTACTTTATATGCTTTTTGCATTGCTTGTAACTAAAAACTTTGAAGAAGTAGGTTTAATAAATTTGATGTATTATGTTTTTGTTCCTTCTTTAGGTTACGCTAAAGTTTGACTTCCAGGTGGAGCTTTGCAGGGTGGATGTGGAGCTTTGGCCCTGGGGTATGGACCGAGGACAAGCCTGTAAGAAACTGGAGATCAGCACCAGCTCTGATCAGCTAACGTCCAAGACTTTAAGCCAAGGTCACAAACAAGGTCAGCAAAAGGAAAAAAAGCAGGGACAGAACCAGAAGAAACAAAACCTAGAAAAACAGCAAGAGCATGAGAGTAATTCCTGTCGCAGTAATGGCCATCAGTGGAGTCTCCAGGCTCAGCAGTGGGTTGAACATGAGCCTCCACAGAGAGGCCACATGTCTCAGTCTCAGATAAAAACTGAATCAAGTTACCCTGAGGCAGAGTTTAAACTGGTAGGTCGATGTGAAGTAAGAGAAGAAACACATGTCAGTTTCAGGCGTTCAAATTTTAGTCCCCGGCCCCCATTCCTCTCCTCACCTCCTCCACAACCCTTAAACTGTCGCCAAGAGGAGCTGTGGAGTCGAGGTCTTCTCTCGCTGGGTGCTGTGACGCAACTTCGTGTCACTGTACCGTACGGTGGTGCTGCATCTGCACTGGGACTCAAGGCTTTGACCGTGTGGGGACAACCTGCTCGCTGCTGCTCTGGAGACGAAGTGGAAAGGATTAAAAGAGTCCACAAGACTAATGAAAGACGGTTTCAGCGTCCTGCATTATTTACCTCTACTGTCAGCCTAACAAAAGCCCCATCACCAGCACCAGCAGCTCTGAGGTAGAATCTCCTTTCTGTAGTATTAATGTGCATTTTTGGTTATAGGACTAATTATCTGTCTTCTTCTCTGACTTCAGCAACCTGTCCATCCCAGAGGAATTTCTTGATCCAATAACCCAGGAAATAATGATGCTGCCCATGCTGCTGCCCAGCGGTGTGTCAGTGGACAACAGCACTCTGGAGGAACACCAGAAGAGGGAAGCTACATGGGGTAGAGCTCCAAATGACCCCTTTACTGGTGTCTCGTTTACCTCAACCTCCCAGCCTCTACCTAACCCTCAGCTGAAGAGCCGCATTGACCTCTTCCTCTTGCAGAGGGGGATGATGGTTAAAGATGGGATGTTGGGTAGACAAGGGAAGGGAGAGAACCCCCAGGCTTCCAGACTGATAGCCTCTAAGATGGATGGAGAGTCTCAAGTCTCTTCTTATCATAATAAAAACTCAGTGAGCATTACTGGTGTTAGCTGTAAAGAAAACTCAAATGGAAACAAAACACAAGAAGAGACTGGATCAGGACATTTATCAGAGAATGGTAAATACACCTGTAGCTTCCAGCGTCTGACCACAGAAAATAATTTAGAGTTTGGAAGTAAAAGGAAACAAGATCTAAGTGGAATTTCCAAAAAACCCACTGAAGAGCTGACGAGTGAGAAGCAATTATTACCTCAAGCTAAAAAAACAAGAAATGACACAGTCTCCAGCTGCAGTTCCCATGAGCAGCGGCTGTCAGCCAGCCTGGACGAGGCCCTCTTCTCTGCCCTGCAGGGACGTCCCTCCTTCACAACAAACCTGCCCCGACAAAAACCAGAGACATCCGACTCCGACGCGCCAAGAAGTTTACTACAGAGTCAGACAGCGGGCGCTCCCAGCATGCAGAGGGGTAAGATTTAGAAAGGTGTGCTCTAAAACACTTCACAAAGTACTCCAAAGTGTCAAGAAAACTTTTAGCAAACAGAAAAGTGTTTTTTTAAAGGTTTTTAATGAACACTTTGTAAAAGGTAGAATTAAATGGATTAAGATGGTGATCTCTAGCTAAAAGGAAGATTTTTTAAAACTTTCTTCAATTCAAATGTGGCATGATATAAACTACAGTTTCAGACTCACCTCATAGACCTACATTTTCTCTGTTTGCCAAGAAGCAGCTGTTCATTCACATACAAACAAGGCAACTACAGAGGACACATAGTGGGAGGGCAACTGTGTAGAATCAGGATGTATGCTGAAAACATTAAACATGGCACGTCTGATTTATTTACTTAGACAATGTGGGGGAAAAAAAAAACATTTGTCAAAGTTTAAGAATGTAAAGGAGTTATTGGATTGCTAATAAATTTCTCCCCCTTTTCCCTCCAGGTGACAAGACCTGCTCCGCTTGTTCCTGCTCTGTCTCTGTTTACTCTAAATCTGCTTCATCCATCTACCGTCTAAGCTGCGATCACTTGCTTTGTGGGACCTGCTTGCGGAGGAAATCACAGCCACTGAACTCTGTCACTGGATCAACAGCCAATCACATCACATGTCCTTCCTGCCTGAACTCTACCCAACGCAGTGACATAATTCGAGTGCATCACTGACACATGCTGCAAAAGTCACATCTGTCCATCTAAAGCCTGTGACGAAATGAGAAAGATTATCTTCAAGGTGAGGAGAGTACTGATGATACATTTTTAAACTGATTTAACCAGTCAAATAAAGTAATCTTGACACTGCACAACAGGATAAGAAAGGTCACTGCGATTTCTGCCCACAGGTCTAAAAAAACATCACTGAAAGCAAAAGACCTTTCTAAAAGAAACAAGAAATAATACGAAAATATAAAATACAGGTCTTGTTCTCTTCAATTCCACCCCCTCTCCTTCGTCGTATTCTTTTCAGCGAGCAATGAAGTGTAGCTTCAGCCTTGGATCTCCAGCCTTTGTGCAGGCTGTGGATGGGTAGAGGACACACAAAGAAAGGTTGGGGGCCAGGAGTATGGACAGCAGGAGGCCAGAAGCATTTCAACAGAAATCGAGCCAACTCAAGGCTGTTCGGTCATTGTGCAGAAGTGGACTGGGTCACGCTCAACCTCCTGCTTCTTCCCTTTTCACCACATTCAACACTTTACATTTAATACATTCATATGTGGGCAGTGTTGTAAGAACAGGGAGAATGGAATACAAGAAGTAAATATATGTGGTGCCACTTTTATAAACTGTTTTCCTGGAAATATTAAACAGCACATGCTGGCATGAATTCTTGCAGTCGCTGTTTGAATTAAAAGCTCTTTTTTAACCTTTTAACTTTAACTCTTCTCTTTTTCCATCTCAAGGAAATACATGTATGCATAATGTTTCCCTAATCAGGCTACAACCCCTCCAGGGTGTCCTTGCCTACGTATTCATTCTCAGCTTTTTTACACGTTATCTTAATTACCTCTCATGGGTGTGTTATTTCTCATACCCATGGGTTAAACAGGCAAAAGTCAGGAGACACAGCACTGGCTTGGCTTTGCATTCAAAAAACAGAATGATTTACATGTTTGTTTCCCTGACAACATCAAGCTTAACTGAGGTCATGATCTGCTTAGTGAGAGCGGGGACTGGCATCAAAAGAGAGCATGTAAATCGGGATGTTGGTCTCCCCGTTTCTGCTTCAGTACCACAGGAGATAAAGAGTTGAAATTTTGCAAAATTTGCTGATTTGAAGTGAATACTATTGCCCCTTCCTGGCATATTGAACAACTTAACTATTTTTTAATGCGAGGTAATGGATCGTTTTTGTTATTTCATACTATAACAACATTAGCAATGGTTAAAAAACACCTCATTTTGTATTAAAGAATCGAGCTTAAAAGAGAACTCCTAATCTGCTGCTTCTGATGCTCATTTTTACACTTACCATGAACGTACCAATCAGCAGCTCATCTAACTGTTCAGACACAACCCCAAGCATGCAACAAGGCACTGAACTGAATAATAAACCACAGATATTTATGTTTATTTGAAATGCTAATTTTGTTATGCAGATTGATATTCTTAAATGACTCTGGGAGGATAATTTGTGCGACCCTGAGGTTGTCATGATGTTGTGTCTGTTGCCTTCATGGGGACCAAAGTAAGAAATATCTTGCTTGTCATCTGAATTGTGCATGATGATCATTTAATGTATTTAATCAGTTAGCTTATTGTTGTTAATAGGATTAGTGGTCTCAAGTCTAATTAGTTGCTCATGCCAAGCCATTTCTTTGTGGACCTCATGGCTGAAATTATTCCAGAAAGTTCTTCCAAATAAGTGTGGCACAGTCTTGAATACATAACCTGCATCTTCTGCTGTCGTTGCTGTTTTCTTTCGTACATTTGTTTGATGGCACACATCTTATTCAGAGCCACATCTGCTGCGACCCCTCGTGCGCACTCCGCGTGCACGCCATTGGCCTTCAGACGCGCGAGCGTGTGTGTTGCGTGCAGTGGAGTGACGTCAGATCTGAGTGTCAAACGCGTTGTCAGATCATGTCCACCTGCTTATAAGTAAGAGACCAAGCGGGACATCGGTCAGACATCCACACAGGAATCATCTCATCCAACACCAGCAACGATGCCGCACTCCGTGAACCCTCTGTGCGTCCTGGGACTCCTCGTCGCGCTGTCCTCGGCTTGCTACATTCAGAACTGTCCCCGAGGAGGGAAACGCGCACTGCCGGAGACAGGGATCAGACAGGTGAGGACCATGTGTGTCATCCCTCAGAATGTCTTCTTCTTTCTTTTTTCTTTAACTTTATTTCTTTTCCATTTCTTTTCTTTAACCTGCCCTTTTATTTATTTGTTTTGTTCTTTTTTGGTCTTTTTTTCTAAAGTTTTCGTGTCTTTGAGCTCATGCTGTTAAAAAATAAATTCATATCCTATTAAATCATATTATGTCAAATTTTAAGAAAAACAGACATGGTTGCTTTTTAAGGTATCTTTTTATAATAAGTAAATAAGTTAAATTAATGAGATATTTCATATTACAGGTTTATTGTTTTAATTTTACATACAAATTTATGCAGAAAAACAAGCCACAGTTTTTTATTTATTTTTTTCCTCATTACGGGGGCACAAGATAAATCTAGGGTTGTGTACTTCAGAATCATGGATTTTAAGGGGAAACAAACTGAACTGTTTGTTCTCATGATTTCTAATAAAGAGACAAACCAAAAGACATTGAATTAATAAATTTAAACAAACATAATGAAACAACATAAAAAGACTACAGAAATGCCCTTCAGTGCAATTATTTATTTGTGAAGATTTGGCTTTTCTGTTTTTTTTGTTTTGTTTTTCTGTTTTGCTCACCCCAGAGGTGTTTCATTATTAGAAGACATATTTTTAAACACTCAAAAAAGTAAAACTAGTGTAACAATGAAAAATTTAATATATAAGGCAAGATTTTTTTTTCCAAAGTGTGATTGTGTATTTCTCCTGCAGTGCATGCCGTGTGGTCCCAGAGACAAGGGCCGCTGCTTCGGCCCCAATATCTGCTGTGGGGAAGGTCTTGGCTGTTTGTTGGGCTCCCCAGAAACAGCTCACTGTGTGGAGGAGAACTACCTGCTCACCCCCTGCCAGGCAGGAGGTAGAGCCTGTGGATCTGAGGGAGGGCGCTGTGCTGCCTCAGGAGTCTGCTGTACCTCAGGTAAAATCTGGGTTGGTTGTTTTGACTGCCATGCTCAGGCACGTTCCTGAATCAAACGTTTGGTGAATTGGCACTCTATGGTCTTAAAAAAATATTATCCTCTCTTCTCCATCAGAGAGCTGTGCGGTGGACTCTGACTGCCTGGGGGAGATCGAGCCATCAGATCAGGCCGACAGCTCTGCAGGGAGCTCGCCTGCAGAGCTGCTGCTGCGGCTGCTACATGTGGCCACAAGAGGACAGACCGAGTACTGAATCAGACAAGAATGAAGACCATCCCTGTTCCACTTTCAGCCTAGAGATTTAAACCTTGAACCAATAAAAATCAAAATCCATGTCAAAGCTCAACTCTTTTTCCTAACTGCTGTGATCTGTCATATAGAGAGAACTATTTTCATTTTCAGAGGAAAGAGAGGGACATAGATTATGTGTATGATAATAAGACTATAGAATACATGTTTATTTCCACATAGAAATGTACATAATTTTGCACATACTGTATACAAAATTTATTCTTTATCATGCAAGAAAGAAATTGTCTACCGAGTTTTGGAAACACTGTAAATAAACCAGTGAGTGGAGACGAAAGTTGCAAGGAACATCCATGTAAAACCATGCTTGAGCAGTTGGTTCTTGGCTCTTAGAAATATTATTGTTTATTGAAAATGTGTTAAAAATACAGAGTGTATCACTACCAAAAAAAACATCCTCTGCCTTTTGTCATTATTCCCATTCAAACTCAAAATAATTACCCCTGTAACACATCCTTCAGGGATGTTTTCATCTTTTATACCCACATGTGGAAGACAGTGTGATGCTTCTTTAAGGTAAAACATTTTGATCATATGTGCTTGCAAAGCAGTTGTGCTTCAGTCACATTTTCCAGTGAACAGTTCGTCCTGATGCTGAGCTTTACAGCAAATCCAATGTAAGTTCAAATGAGGGCTGTTTAAAATAAAATATATTCAGTTTCAGGTGGCTGATATCACAATGTTCATAGAGGAGTAGTACATGTATTAGCAACAACAGATTGACTGTTTGCTTAACACTGTTGACTTAGAGCATTCTTTTCAGTTGTCTCCCTCAAGGACACAACTTTTCCTGTTCTGCATTAACATGTTCAAACCGTGAAAACGAAAGCCAGGAAATTCTAAACGTTAGACTCTTTTGTGTGTTATAAAAGATGGTTGGTGTTTGTTCCAGGAACAGTAAGTGATTGTGGTTTGTCAACAACAGGTGCCAGGTCCAGCTGGAACGAGATGCTGATACTCCCTGTTTTTGACAGTTACTGGTTTTGACTCACTTAAGATCCTGTGAGATGTTTCCAAAAACGTGACCTGAAAAATGTTCATTAATTCCTCTGATATTTTCCTTCTGGATCCAAGAATCATAGTTTTGCACCTTGTGGGTTTTTTTTTAATTTTTTTTTATTTTTTGCTCATGTGGCCTTCAGGACCAATTTATAATTATGAGTTATTGTAAAGTTCTGCTTGATTTCACGTCATTCCAGTGAAATACTTATCAGACTCTGAAACTAAAATAGAGAAAACAAAGAAGTCAATGATTACCATGCAATTTTGCACAGACATTCATGGTCCCCAGGGGAAGACTCGGGACGAGTTTGGTGACCTGGGACATTTCCTTGAGAGTCCTGATGAAATTTAGCCAAGACAATTATGGTTCAGATGATGTACTGTATTGAGTTGTTGATCCGGTCACTTTCCCTGCAGTGCCGCTCTGTTGGGTTGTTGACTCATTTTCTGTTTGAGTGACAAATCTCACCAAGTAAACAAACTTCAGTTTAACAGGTGTCAGTCTGAACAGTCTCTAATGGTGAGACATTTAATACATGAAGGACATTTTGAAGTGTCTTTTTCCTCCTTCATTTCTTAGGTTACATGTTTTAGGCATTTGTGCCTTTGAGAGGAAAGGACAGTAGATGGAGAAAGGGGTTAGCCTCCAAAAGTGGCTTGTTTGACTTGACCACCACAGACCAAATGTAGGCCTGTCTTTCTTCTTCAACTGTTTTTTTTTTTTCATTCTTTTTTTTTAAAATTTGTGTATTTTTCCATTCTTTCTTTGTTTTTGTTTTACTGCGTTCTTCCATTTTTTCTCTCTTTTCTTCATTTTTTTTTTACTTCGTTTCTTATTTTCCTCATTGTTTTTGTCTTTGTTCTTCTTTCTCTGTATGTTGCTCAGTCTTTGCTTGTCTTTTCCCTCCATCTTTTGTTGTCTCTTTAACATTTGGTTATTTTTTCAATGTTTCTTACTTTTTTAAACTGTTTTTAACTTTGCTTGTTTCCTCTTTTTTTTCTGTCTTCTTTTGTTCTATCTCGAATATTTTGTTTCTCTGTATGATTTTTTAAAATTCTTTCTTTCTTTCTTTGGACGATCAAGAACAGATCCGTAGCTCACCGGTGGCGCATCAGTCAGCGTTGCAGCCTCACAGCAAGAAGGTCTCTAGTTCGATTCCCTGCTTGGCCAGTGGGCCTTTCTGTGTGGTGTTTACATGATAGCTGGGATAGGCTTTAGCACCTGCGACCCTGAACAGGGTGAGCTGTTAAGGAAATGAATGAATGAATACATGGCTCACCTGAACCCAAGCACTGGAGAGGACTGGCGCTTCTGTCCACTAGTGGAGACATTACACCACTTAGTAGTGTCCTGTCCCTGATTGGCTGCTTTTTTAAAACCTTGCAGGAGTAGGTGGGGTGTTGGGGTAATGTCTTTTCCATTCCTCTTTTTGTCTTTGGACCAAAGTATACCCCCCAAGAAAACAAACTCTGGTTTTGATTAATTTCATCTTTGAAAGTGCCAAGTTGGCTATCTTGAAAAGCCGAAAGAATAAATTGTGTGGTGAAGGCTGGACTGATCAAGTTTGCTGTCTGAGAGGTTTGGTGGCAGCCGGTCTGAGAGTTGAATATACTTACTTCAAGCTGACTAACAGTTTGGATGGATTTAAGGAGGTGTGGGCTGTGAAAAGGTCCCATGTTCACTGGGACCTAGGACGGCTTTATTTTAGAATGCCTTTCTTTCTTTCCTACCCATCTTTGGTCTGTCTTCATGTATCCTTTATTTTATTGTAAAACCTACATTTACTGTAATCACACATTCAATAGAGATGGAAGTTGCAGGTTATCACCAACTCTCGTGACGCATCTGTGGTTCTCAAACCAGACGAGACACGTGAAGACCACAACAAATCCTAAGCAAGTGTTTTTTAAACCTTTAAACCAGTGTCAAGCTGGCTCAAACACAAGACAAACAAAATAGACTTTGTGATTGAACAGCTTCATGTGGGATCTGATAATAAGTTTTATGTGCTAAAAAACAAGTAGCAAACTAAACAGCATGGAGACAGTGTTTTCTTTAGTTAATTTTCAACTGTTGCCACATTTTCAAATTTCCCTCTTTCAAATAAACACCCAGGAATTACCCTGAGGACCTTTTAGTTTTTTCGAACCCTGTAATTACATAGTTTGGTTTGCACGTTCTGCTACATTTCACAATACAGAGAACACTTAGCCACATCATTTTCTCCACCATGGAGCTTCTGCACAGTTCAGTTCAATTAATATTTTCTCATCATATCCAGGTCTTATAAACAAGTCCTCATAAACACCTGAGATCCTATGACTGGATGTAGGAAAGGACTGTGTTCCTTGACATCTGATCTTATTTGACCTTTAGGTTACCTCATATTTTCACAGAAGGGGTTAGAGGTCAGGGTAGTCTGCGGCACCATAATTTTAAGTCTTGAACTATTCACACAAATTCTGGGTTTTCCTCTGATATTCAAAGCATTTCTTTTTGTTGATACCAAAACTTAACCTTTAGAGATTTTGAAGTGCAACCATATCCTATAACCTGTCTCTCGTGTCTCTGAAGTTGTTCTTGCCAAGTTACCATCCTGCATCCATCAATCAAAAATCTGCCGTTGAAAGAGAGGTTATTAAACCTGTCTGAGCATGTTGGAATGGGACATACCGGTGTCGTGCACTCATCCAACAGAAGAAGTTTGAACAAGTGTCAGAGTTCAAAACGAAAGCAACATTTGGACTTTTAACTCACCGGGGATTAATTATTTTGTCATGAGCGCTTCCGGCACATATTTACATACTTGCCTCTGTGTGCGGTGGGTGGAAGCAGAGAGAGTTTCTTAACAGCGTACACCAGTCTCCTCTGCTCACTTGCTCTGCAGTCATGGATGTGAAAGTTGTCTTTGTGACCGTCTGCCTGTTTGCTTTGGCCATCTACACTATTAAAGGTAAGGAAGTCTTGACCTTCTAGTTTTTTACATTAAAACCATGTACTAACAAACTGTATACACTCATAAATATATCATTCAAGGGAAGGTAGTTTATGTTAGTACTGATCTGTTATTTTATTACAAGCATTTCCATATGCATTGTTGTCTTATTAACAAACAAAAAATGGGCACAAACAATTTTAAAGTTGTGTGAATGCTTTAAAAGTTCATCTTTCCTTTTTTTTGTTTTTCTAACTTTTTAACTTTAACTTTCTGATCAGTCAATTTGAATGGTTACTTCTTTCTGCAGTCACAGTTACTCTTTGCTTAAATCTGACTTTCAGTTTTCAATCCCATTTTTTATTTTTTATGTATCAAATTAAGTTGTACCCACTAAGTTGTCTTGTACAACTATGAGAGGTAAGTAACAAGGGGGAAAATGAAGAGTGACTATTGGAAGAACCCATCACAAGCCAGCATATTTAAAACTTTTTTTTATTGTCATCATATTCTGTCATATAACCTGAATGTCTCATTGCAGCTGGCATCCCAAAATGCTGTGTCCGAATCAACAAGAAAATAACCCGAAACACGCTGCAGAAAGTCATAAGATGGAATGTGCAGGATAACAACGGTGCCTGTGACATTGCTGCAGTTGTGTAAGTTTAAGCCAATTTTTTGTCCTCCAGTTGTCCAGTATCATATTTCCTACACTGTCCTCTTCCCTGTCTAAATGTAGAGAAAATCTGGACATGCAAATAAATCAACAGCTCTGCCAAAAGAAAGTAACTCAAGCATGTAATCCAGGAACTACCATCAATGCTTTTGATGTAATTGAAGTGCATTTTTTTCTGTGGTTATTTAACTTTAAACACTTTTTTTTCTTGTGGGTCCACAGGCTGTATGTCAAAGGTCGCAAGAAGCCCGTTTGCGGTCATCCCAAGCTGGAGAAGAGTCTGATTAGAGCTGATCGGAGGAAGAGGCATGACGGCTGAAAACAGACCACTGAGATTTACAAAGAAATTTTTCACAAAACTTTTCTGTGAATCTTTTTTACTCCTGTCGTTGTTTACAAGAGCTGGTGTCATGCTCACGTCTTCTGAGCTGGAGGTGTTAATGCAAAATGTCAGGTTAAACTTGTGAAAAGCATTTACAGTGCTTAAAAGGTGTTTTTTCTACTGTGTTGTTTATTCTTGTCAAAGAAACTTTTTTACATTTCATATGGGCATTTTATCTTAGCTGTATTGTTAACATCTTTCATTATTAAGATGACGAATGGCGTGTTGTTGTATTTCAAGTGGGATGCATTCTTTTAGACTCTGCTACTCAATACAAGGTCTGTGATCTTTTACAGCATTATGGTGCCTCTTACATGATAATACATCTATGTTCATGTAAACTGTCTTTTAATTTAGGGTTCAAATGTCAAGAGAACGTTTGTATGTATGTATGGTTTGGTCATGTTTTTCTTTTACTTTGAAAGAATGTGACTTTTTCCTCCAACTTCTTTTTTATAAACACTTGCTTAGAGTGACTCTGTGAAGAGTGATTTCTGTTTGGGTTTTATTCATTTCTTATGAATCTTTCCAAAGCTGTCATACAAAGATACATCTCTGGTGACAGCCAAATGATATTTTTGATTATTTATATTTTTTAATTTCTTTTGAATTTACTGAATCAGAGTAATGCACATTAGTCTATATTTCAGCAGTGCGAGTAAATATGAACACTTTGCAATTAGCACAAAGGCTAAATTTTAGCCACCATCATAAGGCAAGTACTTAATAAATAACAAAAAAAACCTACTATTAGTTTGACAAACCAAAAGTGTGCCAACACACAAAACAACAAATAGTTAGACCTTGGGATGGACCCTTTTTCATAACTAATACAAAATAAAATGCAAATTTAGAGGCAAGATTTGCCCAAAAGCCTCTGAGAAAAAGCACCAGAGGAGAAAACATTGATCAAAACAGTAACCAAGAGTCAAATCAAGCAGACTTCAAAGACTCTTCTCCATCTTTTTGTTGTCTGATCATGTATGCATAACTTTAGGCTTCAAGATGATGAGTGAAACTTTTCATGTCTAAAAAAATCTTCACTTTCACTTACGGGGAAATATGACTGCACATTTTTACTGGCGTAAGAGTCACATAGATTTGAACTGTGTTTGTTCAGTCTTGTCCCGTGCTGGTGAAAGCCTGACCCAGTTGTCTTCATTGACATGACTAATCCTACAGAGATGAGCTGACACACAAAAGCTTTAAAAGCCACACTGTGTTGATTTATTGGATTTATTTGGCATCCATCCTTGGTGACTGGAGGATGATAATACAGAGGTGGTAATTACTCTAACTCCTGTTACGGTTGCTTTCAAACTTAAAGTGCTTTGCCCCTACTGTTTTTAGAAAGATTTTAACTTACAATGCCTCCAAGTAAAAAATCATGTAATAGATCTAAGTCTTTCAAAGAACTAACGCAAGAAATTACACCGGAGTCTGAGAGGAATTAACTTATCAAACCTATGCTGATTCTGCTTTTTAGCATCCAACAATATGTTGTATTGACTGCAAACAATAGTGATACAAATCAAACAAAGCCTGATCCAAAAATACCTGTAGAAAAAAGTTTCATTGGTGGCAAATATTCAGTGAACGATGTTGAAGCGTCAGGTTATCTGCAGTCAGTCTAGATCATGACTGATTAGCTGAGGTGCAGACGACATATATGCTGTCATGACAAAAACAAACTTTAACTTTGCTAGAAAGCTATTTATCATGAAAGTAACCACGTTTCTGAGCTGATGTGACAAACAATGTCTTATCCCTTTAAAATAAACCACCTGAGGAAAAATGCACTACTGCTTCTCTGTGAGCAATAACTTATCCATGTCTCAACTCAAGTCAGTGCAAGTTCCTGAAGCAAAGCTTATCAGACATTCAACATTGTGAATTTATGTGTTTTACATTTACCAGAGATGGTCTAACTCTAACCACTAAAGGGGTAAACTTTTCTTTAAACAGAGACCTAAAACTGAATCTAGTCCAGCTCCATTACATCAGCAGCAGTATAAGAAAAAGATGTTGAGAAACACAGGGTCAAAGCAAAGGTTAGCACAACACATATAAACATGTCACAGCAGTGTGCTGTTAAAATCTGCTGGCAGCTGAAAAATCTGTCATCATAACTCCGCAGTATATTGATTCATCAGCAGTTATGCTGTCAGAAGCATTTGGCTGGGGCTCATCTTTTAAAAGAAATGAACAAAGGAGTAATTATATACATCTTGACAGGAAAGAAGGCCATGAAGAAAACTAATCCCCAAAGACAATGACGCTGTGATCAGGGAGACTGGGACTGCATGAGAAAATTGAAACTTGCTCGTCAGGTCTTAAAGATTTGTTTCTTACTCAGAGGACTTCTCATGTCTGACCCAAGAGCACCCTCAAGTGGAAAAACTGCAAACAAAGAAATGTTACTCTACACCGGGGTGCCGAAATTCTTTTCAGTTGAGGGACAGAAACGAGTCAGGGTGGAGGGTCTTGGGCCAAAACTAAACTTTCATGTTGCAGTGCATGCTATTGAATATGCCTGTAGCATAACTGTGCAAAAATAAACACTCAAACAAGGAAATTTGAAAATTAAAACACATTTCTTTACTGTAATTCACAGCATGAAGTTACTGAACATCCATATGGTACAAATACTAGGCCTATGTCTTCAGAGACATTTAGCACAATATAACCTTTACAACATGAAACACAACATGCTCCTATGAAACAAAAATAGTGCATTTTCCATCCTTTTAAAATAAGTAATAGTAATAAAACTGGACACCTGCTAGGCTTAGACTTTTTCATTTTAAAGGAATACTTTATGTATATTATTTTGCATTAATCTAAAATATATATGAAATAAAAATTCAAACATGGGCGGTGGGCTGAAAAAAATGCTTGCAGGCCAACTTGGACAACCCTGGTCTACAGGAATTAACAGTGATATATATATATATATATATATATATATATATATATATATATATATATATATATATATATATATATATATATATATATATATATATATATATATATATATATATATATATATATATATATATAAAGAAACAAATATATTGTTTTAAAAAAAAACTAAATGAAATAACTGACCCAAAATGGGCTTTTGGGGTTTTATTCCTTTTTTTTTTTTTTTTTTTTTTTTTTTACGTTTGGGGTCGTTGTTACATTTTGGATCGTTGTTGAAAATCGGGTTCTGACATTAGTGCTAATCTTTTTTATTGAAATGCTGTAACATCACTTAGGAGTAACTTTAAAAAAACAACAGTTTTCAGGTGGGTATCCCTAACCTCATGAAACCCTCTCTTGTAAACCACCATTTAACATTAAGAAGACGCTTAATAACAAAAGTCTTTTATACATTTCTGCACTGAGCTACTTTCATCTTTAAAATAATTGTTAGAGATAAAATACATTTAAAGTGAATAGTGACAGTTTCCCCCAGCCCTGCAGTCATATAATGTTTCCAAAAGAATGAAAATTACGTTACTTTTCGGCTACTGAAAGCGAAAAAAAATAAACATCTAACGGCTGCTCATGTCACGTGACTTCCTGATTACGAACGTCCAGCCTTATCGACGCTCGCGCTCCCTCCCTGGCTCTCAGGGGTGGACCCTGCTACCCAAACAGGAATTACTCAACAGACGAGAAGTCTGCTTCAGTCCAGTTTCTGTCTGAAGATGTCTGTGAAAGTCTGTCAAGAAGATGTTGAACACTCGGGACAACTTAAGTTCCTTTCCGCTGTGTTTTACGCCGGTAGCTCGTTTCTTATTACAATGGTGAACAAAACCGTGCTGACCACTTTCAGGTATGTGTCGCGTTGCTGTCACTGCTGCCATACAATATAAAACACAAGAGAGAGAGAGAAGCTCACACACAGAGGGGATTATGTAACAACAACATTGCAAAATGGACTCTCACGTTTAATGTTGATCTTGCAGGTTTCCCTCCTATATGTGTCTCGGAATTGGACAGGTAAGTTACCAGGTGTGAAATATTTAATTTCTGTTATTTCCGCACTCTAAATCTGAGCCCCCTTTTCAGATGGCTGCCACTGTTGTGGTGCTCTATGCTGCCAAAATGAGCAAAACAGTCCAATTTCAAGACTTTGACAGAAGTATTCTCCTCAAAGTAGGTTTTGTTTTTAATTCTCCATTATTTACTAAGTGATTACACTTAATTTCAATAAATAATGCACCTTTAAATTTTTTCACCAGATTTTTCCTCTGCCATTGCTGTACGTTGGGAACCATATAACCGGACTGGCAAGCACCAAAAAACTCAGGTCTTTCCTTTCAGCTGTTTCCTACTTATGCTGATTTTTGCCCTAAAGTTTCAGTGCTCAAACTTTTTGTCTTTTACAGTTTGCCCATGTTTACAGTCTTACGGAAATTCACCATACTGATGACAATGTTCCTGGAAGTATATATATTAAGGTACTACTCATCTGTGTTCATGTACTTTGATTCCACTCATCAGATTTAGACATAAAGGTATCTGTGTGTTTCTGTGGTTCCATTATAGGAAAACATTTCCTAAACACCTCGTATTCAGTGTGGCTGCCATTGTCCTTGGCGCCATGGTCGCTGCCAGGTATGGATTTATTTTTTAATGATTTAACCAGAGTTGTTTTAAGGTTGAATAAGATTGTGTCCATGTCCTGTCTTACAAAAAAAGGTCTGTGATTTCCTTCCTTCTTCCTTGTCTTCCAGCTCTGACCTGGCATTTGACATTCAAGGATACACGTTCATCCTGCTTAATGACGCCTTCACTGCTGCCACCAGTGTCTACACCAAGAAGAAAGTTGGCTCAGATGTAGGTTTTCCTTTGCAGTCTGTACAGATTTGAATCTGTTGTTCTTTATGGACAAGAGTGCCTTGTTTGTTTGCTTCTATATCATGGTCCACTGCTAGTCAAATGAGGGGATTGTTAAAGGGTAAATCCTTGCAAAGTTGCTCTGCCAACATAGAAAGACGTTTGAAAAACTTCTTTCAGTTTTGTGTTCCTTGACATGAAATAGTTTTTGTTTCATTTTACCTATTATTCAAGAGTCAGTGGTGACTGATTGATTGATTTTTGTTAGGTACACCTAAAGAAAACAGAAACAGGGCCACACCTTGATAAAACCTTCATGAATTTTCTTTTTTAAACATCAGCAGGCTGGAGCACAAGCTGTTAATTTATTTAGGGTTATGGTACAATGAATACATTGTGGTATGCTTCTATGTGAACATACAAGAAAGTTGTCTAATACTTTTGTCTTTTTCTTAGAGCCTTGGAAAGTATGGTGTCTTATTTTACAATGCACTAATCATCATCATCCCTACGCTCATGGCAAGTGCATATACTGGAGATTTACATGAGGTACATACTTTATGATTACCATGTAACACTTTGTTCACTTGTCTGCTCAGACTGTGCATTTGTCCCTCCTTACCACCATGTTTTGTATCTCCAGGCAGTCACATTTGAGGACTGGGTTGAAGCAACATTTATCTTCTGCTTCCTAATGTCGTGTCTAATGGGGTATGTTCCTTTCATACTCTTCAAGCATACTATAACACCAACTTACCTTATATTTTTAAAGACTAAGTTGTGTTTCTTCAGGTTTGTGTTGATGTATTCCATAGTCCTGTGCAGCTATTACAACTCAGCGCTTACTACTGCAGTTTTGGGAGCCATAAAGGTAAGAACACAGTGATAAGAAGACTCTTTGTCGACTTAAGTGATAAAGAAATCACAAAGCACTGCATATTTTTAATAAGGCTGAAGTATTTGAGTATTAAACAATGCCACCATTGAACACCACTATAACTAGTATTTGATATAACTTTTAACAGGTTTTTCTTTCTATCTTGTTTAATAACATTTTCTCAAGAATGTAGCAGTAGCCTTCATTGGCATCTTTGTGGGGGGAGACTATCTGTTCTCTTGGACCAACTTCCTCGGCCTCAGCATTTGGTAAGGGTGAATTTTAATTTTCTAGTTTTCTTACTGATGCACTACTTCTCTATATATTATTGTTTAATGATTGTCATTTCCTGACTGTGACATAAAATCCCCTCAAGAGTGGGAGGAAACCAACCTATGGCAGGATACCAGGGTCCAACTTTTCTTCAATATTATACTTATTGGGCTTTTTAGGAAGAACAAGACAATACAAACACAAGTTCTAGTAAGACAAGTCAACAAATACATATTAAAGGTTTACACACCTGAACAAGGCTAAACACTCAAAATCAGGCAGGTACAAATCCATAATTATGTAATCGTTTAGTAACAGTTGTGCTGAATAATATCACTGAATTAATGCATTACGTCATATTCTGATCTGTTAGTACGTCTTGGCGGGTGACAGTCAGAATGTGCTATAAACTGTCTCATATCCCAGAACAGCACTGTGTTTTCCCTTCAGTTGGTTTAGTTGTTTTTTTTTCCATGACTTAACAGCTAGAAATTACAAATGTTAACACTTCAGCATTTCTGTTTTTTTTTCAAGAGCAGCATTTGGACATTAAAAGCCATAAATAGGCCAAATGTCAGATTTAACCGGGTTCATGACAAATACACTCTGACACACCCTGCTAGACAACACCAGTTCATGTCTCTTACCAGTATGAAATATACAGTAATCCTTTTAAACCTTCTGTCTTGATACATGCATATAAAATGGTTGTAATTGGACATTTGGGCCAAAAATGCGACTCAACAAGACATCTGTGATTTTTCTGAATAAGATCATTTTCTGATAATATTGAAACTCTTTTCTTTAAAATTATGTTCTCACATGGAATAATACTGAAAGATTCCCTAATTTACATATTAGAACAACAAAGAGAGTTTTTAAATCCAACTCTTACATGCCTTAAATAGAAGAGTATCAGTTTGGTTTTAATTGATGCATACCATTTTTTTTAATAACAGTTATTGATAGACTTATGTCTAGTGGGTTCGTTTTTGCTGCAGTGAGCTGACGGTGAACAGGTCAGAGGCCAAATATTGCAAACTTTTTGAAATGCAGAAAACATATCTGACCGTACTGTAGTCAACTACAAAAAAGGCTTAGTTGCTTTTTCTACATGCCACAATAAGGAAATGATGCATTGAAATGAAATTAATCTAAACAACCCAAAGAAAATAGATCACATGAATTATTGTCGTATTCTGGAAGATTGTTGAAAATGTGCATGTTAACATATGCAATTAAAAGTGATAGCACTATCAGTATCCTCACGAGATCTTTGATCTTTTTGTTTTTTAGTATGTCTGGTGGACTAATGTACTCGTATCTGACCTTTCACAACAAACCATCTGGAGGTAACACTGGAGCAGTGCAGGAACTGAAGATTCACATCTCGGAAGACTCAAAAGGTCCTCTGTGACTTAAAAGGATAATAACTGTTCTTTAACCACTAGGTGGCATTGTTCTGCTCCATATTGGAGCTAAATATATGCTCTGTAATTTTATTTTTTTTTGTTCTCATTTAAAATTATTTGATTTCCCAGAAAACATACCCAGCAAAATCATGGGTGAATAAACCACAGAGAAACACACATGTGTTTACAGTTTGTTCAGTGATTGTTTATTGAAGACCAGTAATTATAGAACTGTGTGGACAGTCTTGTCAGAGTAACATTATTTGTGAAATATGAAATTAAAATGCCTACCAAGCAAGCCCTACATTTGTCAGAAACATAAAAAACTGTTGAGGGTTGTTAGCGGAGGGAAAAAACAAACTAATAATTCAACTTCAAAGCTTTCCACAAATTATGCACAACCTAACAAACACGTTTATATATTAAATGCCATACTCTTGTCAAACCAAAAAAATAGACTAAGGGTTAGAAATGCTTCAAAATATACTATGATTGGGTACAATAAATCATTTGGTGTTTTGATTATCAGTATTTTACTAGCCTTCCAGTTTCATTGTAGCTCCAAAACGGTCAGTCGTAAATTAAAGATTCAGACTTAGCTTGAGTAACAGAGCAACAGGCTGTTGAGTAGTTATGAGAGGTTTCATACAGTGTTGAAAGATGTAGTGTTGCTTTAACGTAAAATAAAAACACCCAGCACTACACACATCAGTTTATGGAGAACAGGTGCCATCTGTTTATACTGTATGACTAATTTAATCTCCAGTGCATTGCAAGCTTAATCCAATAATTAAAGTAAGTGCTCTGTTGAAACCAATAGGATGTTATCTAAGAACTCTAAACTTAAATTTTTGATGCTTGTAGAGCAAATTCTTTTAGGGCTGTTAAACGTGTTAGAATATGTTGAAATTTAAAGTCAGAAAAACTTTGACTGCCACCTTTTAATATAAAAAGTGACTGACATACATTGTAAAATATATGGGCTCTTGCTAGGAGACAACTTCAGGGCTGTAGGTTTAATTGGTCTATGTAGGAAAACGTAGTTAAACCAGAAACTGGTTTCTAAAGGTGATGTAAAACTTCATATTTTGTTAAAAATTATGTCTTTACTAAAATCCAGAAGCTAAATTGGGATTATCTTCTCTCATATGACTCTGGTGACTTTATGCAGATAGAGACATGAATCAAGTGCTGAATCTGCCAGTTTGGATTAGGCTTGCAATGATCACCTCTTTTTCTGCATTAAAAAAATGACCATGCCAGACCAATTCAGCACACTTGACAGCTTTTGTTTCATCCTCACCAAAACTATCAGGGCTTGTCTGAGTCATTCCTACCTTTCCTGTCTTCAGCAGCTGTGGAAATTGTTCTCACAATGCTGAAAATGAAACCTGTGGGCATGAGAGGCCATCTGATGGTTGGAATGCAACGTAATAATTCCTATGTCGAACCAGACCCTGTATCATTCTGTCCATCTGAGCTTAAACCATATAAACATCAGTCATACACACTCATAATATACTTAAAAAACTCGTTACCATCAAAGTGCAAACAAAACAAATTAAACACAACAGATACTCATTCCTTGCCTTTAGAAGGCAGAAGAAAGAGAGACATTCTTCATGTTGTCAAATCTACAATTATAGCAGCCTAAAAGGATAAAATGGAAGCTGAATAAGGTGCTTTAGCTTGTGCCTTCCTGCTGCTGCTGAGGGAGAGTAGTTGGTGACTTGCAATATCCCTAATATCAGGTCAATTCAGCTCTCTTCCCTGTGTTTTGGAACTTGCAATAAACTTTCTAGTCACTGATCTGCCGTGATGCTTGTTTTCCACTCCAGCACACAGCAGGAAGGCAGGTTGGGAATAGAGGTAAGATAAGGACAAGGAGGGGGCTTCCAGGGTTGAGGAGTGGGAGGGTGTTCAGGCAGACAGGTTGTTGGCCAGCTCGATGAGAGCCAGAGCACCATGGAGACGCTCTCGTTGCTCCTGTAAGCGGCGCTTGGCGGCCCCTCCTCCTCCGTTTCCAGCCTGGGTGCCCTTCTCCTCCTCCATGGGCTCGTCCTCATCCCCGTTTTCTTCATCAGAGTGGAGGAACTCCATGGGATCCTGCTGCTCTTGGTCCTCTGCTCTCACTTTTCCCTGTGCCTTCACCTTGGTGGTTGTAGGGGCACGCTGCTCACGAGTTTGCCAATACCTGAAGAAACAGTGCGTTATTAGAGACAACTCAAACATCTGATGACTGAGAACACACCCAGAGGACCAGTGTGTGTATGCTCTTACTTTGCAAGCCATTCTGCCACAGCCTTGTTATCCACAGACTGGGCCTTCCCCTGGCCCTCTTTTGGTTCCTCTCTCTTCAAACGGGAGAAGGGATGGTTGGGGCAATGGCGGTTGGCGTGTGTGAACCGGTTGCCACATCCTGCAGAGAAAGCAACAGGTATGTGTGCATGCAGTGAGATATGTGACAAAGTAAGATGAAAATAGATCCTTTGAACATCTTGTTTTTAACACAACTCCTGAGAAAAACAGGCAGCAAGTTTAATTTTGTAAATCTATATATTCCTGTGCTGCGTTTATCAGGTACTTTCCGAATGCATCAAATGTTACAAATCCTCACTTACTGTTTGCTACACTACAGACAACTGGAAAGCACCTAAAAGCAAAAGTATCCACTCTGTGTTGTTTGCTTTGACTATATCACTCAACTGAATCATTTATGCCTTCGAACCCACCTTTCTCAGAGCAGACAAAGGGTTTTTCCCCAGTGTGCAGCCTCTGGTGTGTCTTCAGCTGACCACTCTGGACAAATGCCTTCCCACAGTTTGGGTAGTCACACAGATAGGGCCTCTCTCCTATAAGGGACATGTGGATATTGCGTTACCATTTGGCTGCTAGTTCTATATCTGCTATAAAACACTGAATTGTGAAAAACAAAAAATGGAAAAAATGTTATTTCACAAAATAAACACTTTTCTGATAAAATGCAAGTGTACTTTCCAGCTTAATGTTTACTGAACTAGTCTCCCTGTCCCTCTCACCAGTGTGTGTCCTCTTGTGAGCCTGCAGGGACTTCTCTCTTGGAAACACTCGGTTGCAGATGTTGCAGCGAATGCGGCTTGATGAAGTCTCCCCTTCAGTAATAAGCTCCCGGACAGTGTCAGCCCGCGGACGGCCTCTGCGTATTCCATCCTGTTAGCAAGAATACACAGGAGTTTTGACCTAAAGTAACACTTTCAGAGCAAATATAGGCAGAAATAGCACAGAAATATATATCAGGTGATTTAATAAACTTAAAAAATATGATTTAACTTCAGAAGATATAGTTTAAGGCAAATAATGAATAATTACCACTTTATTACAAATATGAGTTTTGTTTAAATATATTCATTTCAATGCTGTGTAAGATAGTGCTCATTTAGTATTTTTTGCCATGTGAGTTTACATGAATCAGAATCTCCATTGCTGATCTCACGTGTTACATTGTAGCAGGGAGCACGTTGCAAGATCATAATTCACATCCGGTTACAATTTTGGCGCGCGTTTATACGTCATGTATGAGCAGCTGCTCCAGAACCAGGAAGTAACTGGGGTTTAAAATCCACCATGTCACACCCTAATGCGCGGGCGTTTTTTTTAAATGACTCTCCTTCTCGGCCATATTGCGGCCGACTTAACCGAAATTATCATTATTTGAGTATATTTCTGTGAAGAACTGAGCAATTGACCTCATCAGTATTTAAAATGTTTATAACGCCTTAGTTTTTCCTATTTTGCGCATGTACAAATGACCTAAACATCACATTTGCGCATATCTCCTCTCCAAGCTTCCATAAAGTAAGTAAGTGAAAATACATTTAAAGTGTTCTCATAACTTTTTGACTACATAAAACGTTTAAAGCAGTGATTTCGGAGACAATCTAGACTATACAATGGAAAAAGTATTCAGACTTTGCTTTAACATCTGTCACGCCACATGATATGCTGAGTTTAACTATGGTTAAAATATCTCTCACATACCCTAATCTGGTCAGGCGAAGGTGCCGTGTCTGCCTCCCTCGCTGTCTGGGTCCCGGTGGGTGACGAAGCTCCGCTCATTGAGCCCGGGCTCAGACTCACATTGTGGGCGTTCTCCCCCCATTTCCACGGGTAGACCATGAAGTCGCTGAAGCCGGGGCTTGTCGGTGTCAGGGCCTCTGCTTTCCTCGGCTTGATCGGCGTGGTCTTAATGACAGAAACCAAAACCCTCTTAGGCGAGTCGTTGCAAAAAATGACGTGCGGATGCTTGTTTTCAGCCATTGTGTGGCACAGATTAAGAGCTGCAACTGTAACTGAAAACTTTAGAACTCAGTAAATGAAAGTCATAAATAGTGCGCCTTTTCAGTCGGGAGTGAATATGTCCTTCATTTCCAAAGAGGATTCGAAAAAATACAGTCCAGCTCTATCCTTCACTAAAAAGTATCCAAAGATACAGTAAGATATGAAGATGACGATGACTTGTTTCCCTCTACTCGTGAAGGGTCCTCTGAACTACTCAGTGTGCGCCCCCAGAAGCGTTGTCCCGCGTTGCAAAATCGCGCCCGAGCAGCCAACTAACCAATCAAGTGAGGGTATCACATCCTGGATGTCAGAAGTAACCAATGGCCACAGCCACGGATATTCACCTCCCCAGCTTGGTAGCCAATAAGTAGAACGGAATAAGTCCTGTATGTTGGACCAATGAGGTTTAAACATTTGACGCGCTCTTGCGCATTGACATTTAGAGAGGCCAATAAAGAGAAGGGGGCGTGTGTCGGGCCGTGCCTGAGCCAATAGGAGTGAAGGGCGGTTAATTTCGCCCTGCAGACGAGCAGATGGCTCTTTCCCGCGCTGGGAAGTCTGTTTATGTTATTATAATTTAGTCAATTTAAAGGGAAGGGAAACGGTGGCACCGAGGCGCCAAAGTTACGTAATCATTTAGGGCGGAAACATTTGAACAAAGGATTTACTGTGACAGCCAAAAAAACAGAAACAGAACGTTATTTGAAATTGGGGAAAAGACCTATGGAAAAGACATATATCAAACTAAACTTTCTTCTATTATGCCTAACATACAGCAGCCAACCCTGTTTACCCCAAAGATCCTTTTCTACATGAAACTGTTTTAATTCAGAATTATAAACAACTGATGTCACTAACTGCCTAAACTATTGGCACGAGTTCAGATAGTTGACCCAAATATAGGTTTGGTTCATAGAGGTGAAATCTCTGAAAAGATACCCACATAAACAAGAACAAAGAAAAGGAATGCAATCTGTGTTATTACGAGTTACTCCAGTCATCCATGGGGGTGCAATAAGAATTTCTGTTAGTTTTTATGAGCCTGTTCAACTGCTGCCAGTGTGTTTGTCTTGGTTGTTTGAACATGTTTGCCTCTCTTTCAACTGAAAAAACAGGCCAGTCACTGTGACTCATACATTGCCACTAAAATATAGCTGGGAGCAGATTTACTGCCAAGTCTACATTGATATTCAAATTTTGCTCTTTTATACTTTTTTTTGTTGCTACACAGATTTTCACAGTTGAGTTTAACACTTTAAATTGCAGAGGGTATATTCAAATATGTAAAATAATGTGTCAGACCCAAAATGAGACAGCTGGTTTGATTTTAATTTCTCTGAAGGGACAGGGTCAGACCCTTGTGACTGGATTGTCACTGGCTTTGTGTGGTATGTAGTGCACACACAAATGAACTACTTTTTACCCCCTTTTTTTCCAGTGTATATGTATGACTTTAAATGAAAACTGCATGGCAACTCAAGATTTTTTCTCCCTTTTTAATCTCTAAAGAATGAAATATTCATTTTGTATAGTCATGTTTACATGTAATGTAAAAAGAGAACCTGCTTTACTTTTGTAATACAGCACTACAAGTAGCCTTGTTGCACCCATATATTATAAATGGCCACCAATAGCCACTTCTTGCTCTGCCCCTGGTTTCCTGTTATATTTCGCAACTGGTATTTTTCATCTACATGACAACTTTGTTCTTTGATTATTTTTTTAATCATCTTATCATCATATAGGCTTTAATAGTCCCTTGAACAACTTCAAGAAAAGTGACACCACTGACTTGTGCTTTTTGCTCTGACCACTAGATGCAGACAAATTTCACCCAGGAAAAATTATTCAATCCCATTTATTCTGCAAGTCAGTATGATGCAACTTCATTGATTTTGGACTTACAATACATACACAGGGTCGTTTTGCAAGCTGTAGTGAGATGTTCATTAGTTGTATGACACAGATAGTCTAAGTAACAGTAAAAAAAGATGCATTAAATGTATTGTCCAGTTGAGATCCTACCCTTATGATGACCTTGATGTGTTAAAACATGGCAGCAGCAGCAAAAACAGAAGAAAATTGTATGATTGGTATAATTTTCAATAAATGAAATGACACTAAAGACATGTTGAAAAGGAGCAGGGCCACACAGACAGATATATTCCCCTTCAGCTGAGGTTGCATGTGCCATTCAGGGCAAAGGGCAAGCTGTATGGGCCTGGGCAATTGTTCAGCTATAGCATTTTGTAGTACAACTACTACTACTAGTACTAAATAGTAATAAAAATAAATACATAAATAAATAAGACTATCAATTACTGTTTTTTTTGGGTTTTTTTTGCACTTCAGGGCCACCGTCCAATTCCAGTCAGCCGATGGTACATTTTACTAAATTACTGAAAAAGTTCATAAGATTTCTTGGGAATAAGTGTAGTTGTGCATTGTTTTAGCTACAAACGTACAACGAACAACTGGGGGATAACTAGTTTAATACTTCGGATTATTTTCAAGGAAAAATCGTTGCGTCACAGCCGCTGTTCGGACAGTTGTCTCCAACTTGTAAAAACCACGAGCCAAGAGTGAAGGGGCAACTGCGATGGACAACGTGAGTCATCGTTGACTGAAAGTGAAGGACTAAATCCTGTCGGTGAAATAAGAGTTGGGCTTACGATTGTAATTTATGTAACGTTCGCCTGATGTTGACTTGAAACGTGTTAACTACTGTTACGACTGTAACTAGCTGAATTGCGTAGCTAAACTGTACACGAGAAGCATTTGTCCTAGCTAGGTGAAATGCTATGTCCTACCATATCAAGCTAGTGTAACACGGAATTTCACATAGTTAGATAAATACTCATATACTGAATGGTTATGTATCGTCTTTTGCGTCTAAAATGCTATTCATACCCTCTTACTGACACCCGGCTATGTTAGCCGTTACACTCATATAGTATAGTAGTAGTTAGTAGGGCTCAGAATAAATGACGTTAGATGGTACACTATCGAACGTCATTTATTCTGAACGTTAGCAGGAGTGGTTTCTGGAAATGCTGGCCCAGTAACAGCCATGCCGCCCATCTCTTTAGGTGGAACATTATTTTAATGTTCAGTGTCATTACAGTTGAAGAAGAAACAAATTAAAGTGTTACTCCCATTGTACATTGAACTTATCGTAAAACATTGCTGTTAAACGTTGCACAGAACACTTTCTGTTGATCAAAAAAGAGTCATACTGTGCCAACTGATGCAGCAGACCCCCAGTAAGCACAAAATAATTTCACTACATTAGCAGAAGATCTGAGCCAAGTCTGTACACTGAATATTGATGAGTGAATAGCCAATCGATGAGCGTGGGCGTTGCGTTGCTTGTCACCACACGTGCAAACATTTAAAACTGTCCAAAAACTGTGGAGCGCATTCGGTGGACGTTCTCAGTGGCAGATCTTTCTGTTGATGGGATTTAATTCACTGTTTGATTCTGAAAGATAAGCCGTCATCCTGAGGAGGGAATCAGCCTCTAATCTTTCCTCCTCACACACAGGATAAAATGCTTCCGGACGCATACGGCTGCGCCGTGGCCAACAGGTTCGGTAATCTTCTTGATGACGATGAGGATCCGTTCGACCTGATCAACAAAGTGGAAACGGAGAAAGAGAAGAATAAAAAGAAGAAAGATGATGATAAGAAAGGAAGGCAGAATAAGCCTGGTCAGAAGGAGTCACAGAAGGATAGACGGGTCCCCAAACCGTTGGATGCTCAAGCCCCAGTCCCAGGTAAGCCAATGCTTTCCTGTCTGCCGTGTCATCACACAGGCTGTGCGATTCAAGCAGCTGATAGTATTTCTGGATTGCGCGGTCTAGCCAAGAATCATCAGTCTGCCCAGGCTTTGTCAGCGTCTGATTGTGTGTGGTCAGCAAAGCTGCAGAGCACATGTGCAGGCGGTCTGGGTGGGTATTCCTCTCTGTCCTCTGGGGTCATTTGGAGCCAAATGTCAATCACTCTTTTGTAGCACATGCAGGAGTCTGTTTAGTTAATAAACATGA
This sequence comes from Halichoeres trimaculatus, assembly GCF_033239565.1. Taxonomy (NCBI): domain Eukaryota; kingdom Metazoa; phylum Chordata; class Actinopteri; order Labriformes; family Labridae; genus Halichoeres; species Halichoeres trimaculatus. The sequence goes on from NW_027437183.1 coordinate 13,216,639, forward strand.
TTTTTACTGCAAATGAATTGCATTGTGACCAGATTCTTTGCCAATTCTTTTCACTTTTTAAAGTTTGTTTTTAATGGTAAGTGTTTGACAGAGTTCAGCAGGCACATGCAAAACTGCAATTAACTGGTAGGTTTTTTTCCTTTCCTGAAATGTAATCCCATTTTTTGACAACTTAATAACGGATGAAATAAGAACTTGTGATGGTTTTTTTTTGTAAGGCATTTCATGACGCCTGACTGTACCAAGTGTGTCTTTGAGATGCTTTGATTTAAAATAAGACTACCTGTCCTCAGCCCGCAAGCAGCAGCAGGCACGTCCAGGATCTGGAGGAGAAGACAGAGTGGAGGCCCAGAGGGGCGCAAAGAGAGCTTCCTTTGGGGACCGCAGAGGAAATCAAGTGGACTACCCCCAGGAGTTTTCTGTCTCACAGTATGTTCACACACTCATAGGCTAAGACACACTCTACAACAACTTCAACAGCTCAGTTTAGGATGAAAAGCATCAGAGAAGCGTCAAAGCTAACATACTGCTTGTTTCAGGCCCTCCTTCAAAGGAGACTCAGACTTCAGAGACAGAGAAAGCTTCAGAGGTGGACGAGCTCCAAGAGGGGGAGGACGGTACCCAAGGAACCCTGACAACTTCAACCAGAGAGGCAAGAGAGCATTTGATCGACACAACGGAACGTAAGGCCTTCTAAAAGCTGTAAGCAACAACACTCTTGTAGACTATTCCACCATTTGACAGCTTTCCCAATGTTAACTGCAGGGGTATGTCTCCTGAAGAGAAGAGAGGGGGCAGGGGGCCCTGGAACTGGGGTAGTGTTGATGAAGTTGGCAGGTTAGTGAAGTTCTGTTAACAACATGAAAAAGACCACTTCTGTACTTTGGCATAACAAAAACACAAAGCTTTCTGTCTTCTTTTAAGTGAGCAGATGGAAGTGACATCAGATGCTCTTGTCAAATCTGGGGACTCCCCAACACAAGGGGAGGAGGAGAATCAGAATCAGTGAGTGATACCCAACAGCATCCACCTTAGAATTCACCTGGTCCAGTGGACAGTATGAGCCCAAAACTGTTAGTGGAGATCATACTGTACTGTTTTTAGATTCAGATTAAATATGGAAAAAAATACCCAGCCTCTTTGCTAATAAATACAGACTTTGATTAAACAGACTGGGTTCAATTTTTTTTTTTAAATCTTGATAGAGTGATGGAAGAAGATGGAGAGATGATGGTCCAGGTTGCAGTGGAGATGTCCTTGGATGAGTGGAAAGCCATGCAGGAGATGAGTCGTCCTAAAGCAGAGTTCAATATCCGCCAAGCAGAGCATGAGATCCCTTCCAAAGCCAAGGTCATCCACAAGTCTAAGCACCTAGAGGTGAGAGAATGTTGATGTTTTGAGAAAGAGTCTATGAGGTTGTTTGTTGGCTGGATAAGCCTCCCTCCTTTTGTGTAATAGTTGATCTCCAAACCGCAGAATGTCAAAGAGAGTCCTGAGCATATGGAAGAAGACGGCAACTTCCTCCGCAAGTCTGTGAATGACATCACCTCCCTTATGGACATCAACTTTGGGAGTCTTGGGCGCCCCAGTCGTGGTGGACGGGGCCGGGGACGTGGTGGTCAGACTAGTCGCCCAGAGAGACCAAAATCCATTCCGGAGAGGGTAATCTACCAGCTATGGGCATAGTCTGATTTTATGTTCTTTTAAACTGCTCCTCTTTAGTTATCACACAAGACGGCCACAAGCAAAAAAGAACATGACTGGTAAAACCATTTAAGCAGGGCTGTTCCCTTAAATTTTCACTCATTTTATCTATTTGTTTCTTTTGTCAGGCGTATGATCCTGCTCCTAACCCGGATGACCCAGAGGACTTCCCAGCCCTATCTGCTGGATTGTGACTGAATTCACTTTTGGGTTAACCTCCTGCTGGGGATCAAGGTTGCACTTAACACAAGCTAAAAAGATGTCACTGTTTACATGTTCCTGCTGTTCTTAAGGTTTGGGGTTTTGTTATACTTTACTTTGTTCTGTTGCACCAAGGCACACTATTCAGCACGTCTACTGAAGAATAAATGCTTTTGCAAGTTTATCTTGGTGATGGACTTTTGTTTGCCCCTAATGAGAGCTGTACAAGTAACACACAAATAGAAGTTTGTGCATCTGGAAGTTTCCACATTTGCAGATGTTATACTATGCTGCCACATGGGGTCACCTTGATACTGTGTTTTATATACCCTAACACCTGAAGCAAGCACTGGCTGAAATAACAACCAAATCCATTTTTAAAGTATGGTTTTATTTAAAAGTCTGGTTCTGTGTGCTTTAAGCAAATGTTTTGATTGGATTATGAACATGAAGTGAACAAGGCCCCATTAGGACCACTGACATTTCATTACATGATTCAAACATAGTACAAAATAGTTAAAAAATACAAACTGGGTATATCAAATGTCAACATATTTACAATCTTGAAATACAGGAGCTAAAAAGCTTCACAAGTAAGACGAGCCATTGGATGGAGGTATAAATGTACACAGTATCATATCTTTTGGTGGACAGCCAAGAGTCGGGCTATATTCCAACCTCTTGGACAAAATCATCTCAAAATGTTTTTAACTGTGAATCTTTGTCTGATAATGTCAGACGACTCTGATTCACATGCCAGTCTGTGAGAGTTGCTACTGCATGCTTTGATAAGAAGGAACAAGGCAATGATTGGAACTGTTTCATGATGTGTTAATTAAAAATATAAAAACCAAAGTGCCTTAAGAGCCATAAAACTTGTAATCAAACAATTCAATAATGATTTAAATGTCACATTATGTTTGCTCTAACAGTTTACTAAAATTAAAAATCCATTAACAGTGGTTTTTGCTGTGCAGAATTTGGATTCCTCCAAAATTCCTCCAGTTTCCAGATCAATGGGCTCACCGAAGAATAGGAGCTCTAGCCTTGGGTATGGAGTGACTGAAAAACAAAACATCAGCATTAGTGATTGGGCTTTGGATGAAGCTGCTCAATAATATAAAACACTTTAAGACTTTGCAAGTCCAAAAGAAAGTAGAGATAGATACCATAGCTTGGAAAATCGAAGTGTTTGCAAAGAGCTGCGAGCTTTACGTCCTCTGGAGACAGTGCGTCTGTAGCATGGAAGAGACACAAGAGAGAAGGAAAAAGAAAGCAGACATAGAACGTTAAGAATTAGCAGAAGCAATGAATGCAGAAACACCCCCAGAGTGAAGCTCAGGGCAGAGAGAGAAGACAGTGAGCAGCAGTAGAGCCCAGAGGAGTTATAGCCAGTCATACACAGAAACCTCCAGTTCTCAGAGGCCATGCAAGGAAAGCTACCGAGACAGGCAGCAGCCAGACTAAAGGGAGATGCAGATTTGTTTCACAGTGGCTCAGGTTTACCGAGTGTTAGTCCAGGAAGGACAATTTCAGATGTGTCTGTGGAAATATGTCAACAATAAGGCTGAGTTGCACCATCATGGCTTCTTAAGAGAATAAAGCTAGAAGGCTACTGCTTTATTTATTGTCAAGATAACTACTGCCAAACCAGTGTTCTATTTGTAGTTTTGTTTGAGATTTTTTCAGTAATCTGATGTATAATGTTAAGATGAGCCTTGCCTGATAAATCAGTATGACTAAAAGTTAAATCTGGATTTAACTGTTCCAGTTCCTCAAAACATCCTACTGAAAATTGTTTCTGTATGAACCATAAATAGATTTTAAGATTCAGACCATATTGATGCATCCCAGCCTGTGTGTGTGGACTGATTGTAAAAGAAATGCCGTGTTGAGCTTAGAAAGAGAAGGGACAGAGCTGCTGAGCTTTTGGACTTGGACAGGATCTACACAGGCACCTGTGTTATTAGAAGTAACACAGATCTGATTTAAATTGAAATGTTTTAACTTGTGCACTCATGCAGCTCCAGTCTGTGTACGGCTCAGAGTGTGTCTTAGGGAGCTTGCCTGTAGGTGGACCTGTGCCATGTTTAAGTTGCTGATAGGGTTTGCTGTGGTACTGGCTGTGTCTCTATGGCTGCTGCATGGCTCACAACACACTGGGTCTCTGTCGCCAGCCACTACATGCAAGTTTCCTAGAGACCTGACCAGTCTGGTGTGGCACAGGGAGCTGGCAGAGAGAGGGGAAGCTGTTAATTGACTCCATGGGTGGCTATAGCCTCTCTGTTGCTCTTAACGGTGTCATCTTTACACATCCAACACACAAAAACAAGCTCATGGGTTATTGTTTTAACACAAAACTGAAGAGACAGTTAAAAATATTCTCCATCCTTTCAAACAGGGTTTCTCTTGATTTTCTACACACTGAACTTTATTTTAGCCTGTCATCAGCAACAGAAAGAAAACACTAAACCCACCCCCACACCCCCAGGTACTGGAGTTTATCTGTATCATCATTGACTTCTGAGAATTAAATCCAACCACTGACCTTCCTCCTCTGGCTGGCAGAGAGGTTCTGCTCCTCTTCCTGCTGTCAGAGTGGTCAGACGGAGCCAGAGGGGTGACGCCGGCCTTACAGCCCTGAACACTGGCCTGCAGGATGACAGCGCTGCACAAGAGACAGATGTCATGAATTGGTCTGATGTCAAAGTGGATGTAGATATATTATACGTTACAACAGAAAGAAGTTTACCTCAAGGACTGTGATGATGACGACCTAGTGTGAATCTTATTTTCTTCTTGTCTGTGAAAACACAAGACAGTAAAAACGCATGAGAAATCTGCACGTACAAGATGTTAGAGCAGGTTGACAGGACAGAGTGGAGGCAGAGGTTGTATGGAGATGAGCTCTTAGAATCTGTGTGTTAGTCTTGTGCACGGATTACTGCAGCTTCAGCAGCCAGGTAGGATTAGTGAAGCCAGGCATTACTGAAAGCAGCCACAGGGTGGCAGTAACTGCAGAGGGGTCTATTTTTAATCACATATTCATCACTTCAAAGGGTTTACGATTCTGGCAGAGTTTGATTTTGACTGTTAACCACAGTCAACACAAAAAACAGTAAAGCATGATGCTTTAATATGACAGGATGATGGCAACAAAAAGACAAAATCAGAATGTAGAAGACTAAAACAGTGACATGAATAAAACAGGAGCCTCTGATGTTGTATGGGGCGGGCTCTGCTCATCAGCTTAAGTTAACTGTGCTTGCAGGAAGGGCATAATCATCAGGATTAAATGGTTCTGAAAAGTTCTGATTCGGGTTGGGGATTGAAAAATAAAGAGACTGGGGGCTCACTTACAGTCTTCTCAGTTAGAGCTCCAGAAGGGGGGCAGGACAGGTTTTTTTGGGCGGCAGAGCTCATTGAAATCCTAACCCGTCTATACAGAAATGCAGGATGGAAGAGGGGAAGCCATACACAATCCACCACAGGGCAAGGCTACACAGGGAGGAGAGCAGCATGGCTACCAGCCATCTGAAAGGAGGACAAATCCAACAACAAGAGCAAACCAAAAGAAAGAGGGGAAAAAAGAAAGGAGAGACAAGAGACGTCCAGGCAGGACACAAAGCCTCTGATGTTCTGCTTTTCCACTGGGACTGGATTAGATGAAATACCTTTCATAGAGCGCCAGTCAGCAAGTTTTTGTCCTTCACTGGCTTTGAAGTGTTAGCACTCTGCTCTGTACTAAGAAGCTGAGGGATGTGGGAGTTTTGAAGTATGTAGTGATGAATGAGCTTTCAAAAAGGACTAATAATACACTGACTAATAAAACTTTTCTACACAAACTTTTGAAAAGTGAAGAGGGATCAAAAAGCAGCACAAAGCGTGGCAGATGTATATGGTTGGCTAAAATTTAACTGGATACCTTAAGCAGAAATAATATCTGACTTTATAAATGTATTTAAAAACATACTCTGGCGTACCTGCATGGATAATGCAGTGATATGTTCATTAATATGCACTGTCCCTTTAACTTACCAACTAAATGAATATGCTTTCAAGCTCTACTTTGTACTTCTTTCACATTTAGACGTCAAATATTACAGACACTGAGTGTGGGGTAAATCTGGGGATTGATTTGAAACACTGAAGAAAGTGACATATCAAACTCAGCTCTGATGGTGTGTATTCACTGATCCAGTCACAGAAAGCAATGGAAAAACAACAGGCCATTGACAATGAACCCGGGCCCACATTAACAACATGTTAGACACAAACAAAGATCAAACATAGAGGCATGTCCATGCGTGCATGTCCAAAGGTTTCATGCCTGTTGCCATGCATGAAAAGGCAGAAAAGACAGAAACTTTTCCTCCTGGTTTAATTGTTTGAGGAATTCAACATGCATGTCAGTGTTACAAAATAAAACAAACAGTGGAGCCAGATGGTGAATTAAGCTGGAAGTTAGATGTTTGTGTAGCAATGCATTGACTGATAAGTATGAGGAAATCTCCCTTCTGGATCAACTCTTCTTCTGTTTCTTAATCCTGTTCTGTGTTTGAGCTCAGATAATGTAGAAAGTTTAAACTGCAATTTGTATTTATGAAAAGACCCGTCTATTGATCATTCAGAAAAATTATAATTGCATTTTTTCAAAAACACTCATAACTGTAGTGGTTGAAAGGCACATTTTTGAAACCTAGTATAACTATTTTTTAACAGCTCTAAAATCATGTATGCAAGCCAAGCACTAAAGTAGTAAATTAAACTAACCAGATCTCAGATGAAACTCTGATTAGTTGAATCACTCTTGCTGTGTTGAACATGTACAGTACGCTCAACGTGAGAGTGTCACTGTACCTCTAAGAGTATCTCAGAGAAGCCTGGTATCAAAGCAGAACAGCTCAGTGAGTCCATGAGAGGCAGATAATGAAAGGCGTGTCAAATGTATAGCATCCATTAAGTGCATATCCACTTCACACCGGAGTCATCCAAGGACAGAAATAAAAGACAGAAAGAAAAAACAACAACTTCAAGTCAGCCATACCATTCTCTGGCACAGCAACCATTATCTACAGGAAGAGGATGTCAGCTCAAAAGGAAGTGACGTGCACTTACCTCCATCATACAAAACCTCACATCCTCTCCCCCTGTCTTTCTCTCTCTGTCTGTCTCTCTCTGCCTCTCTGCTATCTTTTCAACGGCAGGCAACACATCGGCCACACCGTGCCCATGAGGTTGCAGCAGAACACTACCACCTGCCTGACACGGGACAACAAAAGCCAAAGCCATATGGGTACATTTGGCATAGGCTGGTCAACCATTCTCAGCATGCTGATACACAACCTTCCTCAGCTTGATTTACATAGGCACAGACGTGATGGACTGCAGTGATTCTTACATCGTAACAGGGCCTGAGATGGGATTTGGAAGGGGGAAAAAAAAACAACAAGCAATGTTGTATGCTTGTTTCTCACATAAATACACAAAAAAAGTCATCTGAATCTGATAGTGACGCGTTTCCACTCCATGCATCATTTTTTATTCCTGGCAACTAAATTTAGCCTTGATTTGAGATGTAATTTCACTCAGGGATGTTTTTGTTTAACACCTTTTAGACACATGGGGTTTAATTACTGCATCTGCAAACAGAGAAGTCTTTCCTTTAATCGTGTTGATCTGATGTTGTGTCTTCATTGATTCACAAGCTGTAACATCACTAATGGATCTGGACTGTGAACAAATCTTAAATTGTGTCATATCCTGCACTTACTTAACCCAATGAACCACCTATTCAGGTTCTGTTTGTGTCAACCAGTTTAGTATCCCAGTGTCATATGGCCTTATCTTTTTCCCAAAAAACTAATTTTCCTGAATGAAAATCTCCTTGACTTCCACATCCTTTGTGCCACTGTAAATCCAGCCTTAAAAGCTTTTCCTTCTGAGAGGTTATGTATCAGGTAACTCCACCCCAGCCTTTACAAGATCTTTATCACTCGACCTGCTGTGTTATAAAATGTGCCCTACTCTTGACTATAGTTCAAGTCCATGCCTCATCAAAATTAGATGAAAGTAGATGAAAATTTGCTTTACCCTTGATCTGCATGTGAAAACAAATTAAAACAAAAGAACCAGAAAGGGAAAAAATAAGCTGGAATATTTCACAGGATACTTCTTTGTTTTTCTTATCACATGGATTATGGTATTAGGATGAAATGGTCGAAGTTCATGTATGATAAAGCAGCTCTAATAGGTAAGCCATGACTAAAATCTTACACAAAAACATATACATATATATAGAAGCTCATCTGGGGATTTTTTTTTTAAATAACTTCCAAAAAGTTCCCTTCCTGCTGTTATTTTTCCAAAGCACAACTGTGCATGTAATGCCTCTTATTTTTCATAATTACCAACAGACTGGCATTATGTATGAGACCTGCAGGAAGCCTTGATACTTACGTTAATGAACCTGTGGATGATCTGGCCTGCCTCTTGCTCTTCAGTGCTCGCAGTTTATCACCTTGTGTAAGACCATTCCTCTCTTCTTCATCATTATACTGTAGAACAAATACAACATCTTTTAACAGGCAAGATTGAGAAAGTGCTTTGAATCTGTTTTTGTATAATGCAACCAAAATTATGGCTAACTGAAAGTGAAATCCTCACCAGATCCACTTCTTCCTTCTTTGACGTTCTGTTCTTGTTGCTCCCATTAATAGTGATGTCGTCCACTCCGGACAGGATCCTGGTCACAGCCATTTTTCCATTCTCTCGATCATTTAGCATCTTCTCCCGGAAAACATCCCCCTCTGCCCACAGGCTGTTCTGTTTTCTGATGTGCAACAATTCAACAAATAAACCATTAGATTACGCTATTTTAGAAATTATGTGCAAGTGGTTGCTGCTGATGTTATTCTGGAGTGGTTCAGTTTTGGGGGATGGAACAGAATTGTAAAGGTAAACTGATCAGATTTAGGTCACGTAGAAAAGTCTCAGCAAAGTTTTGAAGTCCAATTTATTTCCTTATTAAACTGTAACTCTATTTGCAACTGTGTTTCTGCTTTTTAATCTCAGAAAAAAAAACTGTAAAAACCGTGACATTTTGCAGAATTCGCCACAGTGAACACATACGCTTCAACAAAGTTCTGCTGGGGCCCAATGACAGACCCTGGTCTGCAAATCCGTATCCAGGCAATAGCCTCTGCAGCAGTCATGCGGTAATGTTTCATCATGTAGCATCCAATCAGAGTGCCAGTCCTCCCCAGGCCAGCTTGAAGGGAAAAGACAAAACACACATTAAGACACAAGTTATAATTGTAATAGAGTTCTACATCAGTCATACAGCAAAACTTTTAAATCAATCAGAGCTTACCTTTACAATGGACAGCAATGGCTCCTTCCGCGTTCTCACAGATGTTGAGGAACTTCCTGACGATGGAATCATTTGGTGTACTACCGTCCACAAAGAACAGATCATGATGTTCAAATCCAGACTCTGTGAACCGCCTCGCATCATACATCTTCTTGTTGAGTCTGATGACTGCTGTGATGTTGTGTTTCCTAAAGTACGGGATGTAGGCCTCAGGAGCGTGCAAAGGATACCCTGACAAAAGAGAAAAAACATTCCTCGCAATCAGACGATCTTGTCAGAGATAGTTTCAAAGAAAAGGATCTGAGAAAGGTTGAAGCACTAACCATTTTCTATTTTACTCTTTGGATGAGGCCCACTAAAAGCAAGAAACTTTCCTGGAATGATCCAGTTGAAGTCTCCGTTTTCTGCCCTCTCATAGTGCTCGTATTCCTCCACATCAAAGTTGGAGAAGTCGAGCCATCTATACTGCAGAGCCTGGTTAAATGTTTGACGGAGAGTTAATTTCATCAGGAGCATGACACAGCAAGAGTAAAAATAAATACACCTTATGATGATGTACCTTGTGAACAGCCCGGAGGCAGTCTAGGATGTTCAGATTGTACATGCAGGTTCCAAACGAGGCATCTCTGGAATACAAAATGTACCGACAATCATTAAAAGAAGAATCTGCTTCTTCACGTTAACTGAAGTGAATGTTTTGGATTCATCTCTGTCCCAATGTCTTCTTCTAGATCTTCTCATAAATATTTCATTTAATCCACTGTTTAAAAGTCTTAGCAAAACTTGAAAGTGCAAAAAGAGATTAGATGATTTTTTTTCTTTTGTTTGATTTAGTCTAAAGTTGTTGGGGGTGAGAAGTGCAATGTGAATGATTCCTTACTAAAATCTTCGCAATATTTCAGAAAGGTTGTTACTTGAAGATTATTTTGGTGCTGGTATGTTTACATTTGAAAAAAAAAAAAAAAAAAACTAAAAAAAAGGGGAAAAGTATAACTAAAAACTTTCCAAGGTTTTTTTTTCCTATTCTCAATTCATTTTTAAGTGAACGCAAAACCTATGCATGATACTAACTGGCGTCATTTACTGTGTTGATATTAGCTAAAAAGGTCAGACTGCTCAGAAAATGATTTCAATTTGTCATTCACTGAGGCGCAAAACAAACTGAAATTTAAACTACACCATGTTTTTCTTTTAACAGATAAACTTAGATCAACCCAGCTGAACTTAAGCAATTTCAAATGATAGTGATGACACCAAAATTTAACACTGCTCATGGCCATTGTTAGTTTGTTTAACAGAAACTCCAAGGTGACAGTGATTGTGTGTGACAACAGTGCCAAGTTACCTGAAAGGAATATAAGTTGAATTCCTTGACACCAGCAGACTGTAGGCCTCTTCCGGCAACATGTTCAGATTCATTACCTTGAAACACAAACACCAAATGAGTAGGTCCTTCTTTTAAACTTGGATGTAACATGTACATCTGTGAACCACTTACTGCATATGAGCCGATCAGATAGGCAGCATTGGCTTGTTTCTTCTGATCTCCGCAGGTGTAAAATATAATCTTCTTTCTTGAGATTGTAATGGACTGTAAATGAAATGACAGGTTATTTACTTATTTAACAAACAGTAACAGAATTATAGTTCACAAGCACGACACGCATGTATGGTCCTTTATATAACTGAAATTAAATTAGGTAGCTGAGTGGGTGGTGGGTGAATGCTGATATAAAGAATTCATATGCTGAGAGTCAGTTAAAGCAAACAATTTTAGCTGCCTCAATCTTTTCCTAATAGCCTTAAACATTACATCATGTGATAAAAATAGACACCCTGCCATGACTAAGAGGAACTAATGCTGTCAAAGTTACAAAATTTATCAGGAACATAAATCTGCTAGAAGCTGAGAAATGCACTCAAATGACCAAAGTACTAAAACCAAACATTATTTTCCCTGCTCCATGCAGGCATAACTACATATTGATTGACCCAGGTTTCACTCCCCATTCTCTCCAAGTAGTTCAATTAAGAGCAGCAGTTGACTTTTACCTTGAGCTTCTTTGTCAGCTTGCAACAGAAGCGATAAAACATGGCCAAGTTAAGGGGACCAAAGTCCGCATAGAAGCTGTAAGAGAGGAAGAAAGGGGTGGGAGGAGAGGGAGAGGGAAAAGAAGAAAGAGTGTCAGAGTGCCTATTTATGCATCAGTCAGGGTCTCTGGGGAAGTTTCACTGGAAAGATTCAGCTACATCAGACTGGACCGATAGAAACACTGACAGGGTGATGACTAAATCTGGAAGCATTTGATGCTGCAAGGAAAGGTCAGAACAGGACAAAATGCTGCAATGAGGACAAGTCTTTGGCTCCAAAGGTCAGCCATGTTTCATCCTGCAGCTTATTGAAACAGACGTGACCCCTGCTACAAACTGTACGACTGCAACTTAGGCTTTCACTTTAAAGTCGTTTGGGTTAGCTGGATTCATTCCAGCAGAGACGATTTTTTTTTTGTGTATTCCAATATGTGCATGAAAATACTCCAACTAATTATTTTCAAAACCCAAGTATGCTCTATAACTTTTGTTCTTTGTAGTCTGTTTGCACCGTGACATACTGCCACCAGTGCAACCTTTAAATGACCGCAACACATCAAAAAGCTGCACGCACTGTAGACCTTTTCAACGTATCTCTAGGAAGTCGTTGCAATAACGGGGGAAAGCACCATAAAAATCACCACATCCGTCAAACTAAGTCATCTCAGCATGAAAAAGTGCAAATAAACAACTTACTTTTCATATGCCAGCTCTTCATCTATGCAGAAACAGTGCCTCTCGGCAGTGCTCTTTATCTTCTGCTTCAGTATGGCGAAATATAACTGATCTGTAAGAGGGAGGAGGGGGTAGGGCGACAAAACACAGAGCCACTTACTTGTTTTTGCTATGTATACACACTTCTGTTGTCCCTCATTTCCCCTGCATCAGCACCTATTCGACTGCAACCAACCGTACTGTGCGATTTTAAGCAACTTACCTTTGACAAACTCAATACATCTTGAAGAAACATCGTCCGCAGTCATCTTGCCCACAGTTCTGAACATGATGTTTTAAAGGCAAACGTGCAAGGTTTATTTTCTTCACGGCGTAATTCGCATACTGTGTTAAACTCACAACAATACACGCGTAGAGATGCAAAAAGTAAATCAACAGCTGTATCTTCAAAACTTAAGGTCATAAAAACGTCCTTTGGACCTTATTAAGATCTTCGACACACGAAAGTTGGCACTCGGAGAGTGGAGAGTTTTCAACACAAGTGCGCACTCTGCTAAAAATGATATCCAACAGACTCCTCCCATGCACTATTCTACGAGACGCTATTGGCTGAGAGATATACAGGACACAACATGATTGGAGGAAAGTCCTGCCCGTCAAAGTCTACCGCGCCCATTTCAGTTTAAAGTTCTCTGTATTAGACACGTGATAGGCCCCGGGAACGTTGCCCAAGCGGTTGCTAGGACGATTCTTCAGCCAATCAAATTCACTTATTCCGAATGGATGACCCTCCTTCGTTCAGATTTGAGCTGCGTAGGGACAAGAACCAGGAAAACAGCATAAAGATTATGAAAATTAGCTCAAGAAGAGACTCACAGTGCGGCGATGGTGATATTTTCGGCGTCTGGGCTGTAATTCATTCTTGTATGTGCATATATTGAATTAAGAGACAACCGACTGGACGCGATGGGCAAACAAAGCGAAGTTCTGATGTAATTTATAGCTTTTCCAACACCAAATAACATAGCAAAACTTATATGCTAAATTAATCATTTTCTTTGAAGAATGTGAAAGTAAATCAAGTGAAGTAACAATCAAGAGACTGACATTGTCGCCATGTTAGGTCAAAACATGAAAAAGCACATCACTTTCACATACCCTGGTTATTTAAAAGGCAAGCACAGCCTCCCGAGAGCTTCTGCGCATATTTGCCAACTGGGCTTAAAGTTGACAGGGTTCATCCTGCAGACCCGCTTACCTGTTATCTCAATGTAAATATCTGAGTTTGGCGCCGCCTCCGAGCTGTTGTGAGTTGCACAGCGCTTTTTCCTCGACTCGGCTCGTCTCCTCTCGCTCTTGCGCTTCATTTTCTCCTCAGGGGCTGCACGGTGCACATTCCTGAACTGCTGCTGCCGCAACAGACTTCCACGGATCCTCAGTGCGAAGGCTTGTCCCCGTTTTGTTGCCGTATTATTTATGGCATGCCCGCTCCTGTGCTGCTGCTGATGAGCTGTGTGTTGTGTCAGCGAGGTACAGTTGTCTGCTCCAGCCTCTGTGGTGGTGACGTCTGTGAGCAGGGGCAGGTTTCTGCTTTCTGAATCCCCTGCATGTGACGTATCAGGATTAGATGTCCAGTGCCCACCCTTCACTGTTCAATTTCAGCAGCACTGTACAGGCCTAGATAACATGATGAGGATGTAGTCCAAAGTGCTGAAGGGATAAATCTTATGTGTATAAGATGTCAGTGTGTAACTGGGTTTAAATACCTGTGCGCTTCTCACTATTGAATATTACACATATTATACTTGTGTTTGTATGTGATTTATATGGTATCTTTGTTTATGTGCAGCCTCTTCTTCCTGTCAGTGTCTTCTTCAGTGCTTTCTTTTCCTTTATGTTTGGTTTAACCTTCCCCCTCTCCCTTTTTGTGTTATACCTGTGAGAGAGGTAGGTGTCCATTGTTAAAAGTTTTATCTTAATCCATGTTATTATTTATTTAGTGTGTACTTTTGTCACTTGTTGTATTTTAATGTGTTTATTTAACAGATTTTATTCTTGCTTCATTTGTAAGTCATTAGTAAGTCTGTTTAAGTAAGCTAGCTCAACAAAGGCATACTTTATTTTAACTGAAATATTGCCCTTTTTTATTCTATCCCCGTGGGAAAGGAGCAGGAGTAGGCAGCATTTCTGTCAAACATTGAGGTTCTGACTGTTTAACATACTGAAAAGAGCCACAAAGCCAGATCCTGGTGTCAGTCATCTTTGCCTATATATAATAAAATGAATAAAACACAATGAACAACCCCATACACAATGTGCAACAACCATTAAATCTAAACTATATGTTAGGAGCACAACACAAGGTCAACATAGCCAAGAAATTTCAGTTTGATTTATATACAAAATAATACACAATGTCAATAAAATGTGTATTGAAATGAGAGTTTTTGACACAGGCATTCCCAGTGATCAAGAAATGTTTAAGCATTCTACGAACCATACAATCATCTTCCAACTACACAACATTCATAAGTGCATCAGTCCATGTAAGACGATAAGATGTATCTGGTGACTTTTTTTCTCCCCAATCACTTAGACACCCATCAGTCAAATAAAAGTCAAAATACACCTCTAGGCTTTTTCTCCAGATTTGATCTCATCTCATAGTACTTAGCAAAACAAGTCTGCCTGAGTTACATTGTCTAGCACCTTTAGCACCATCAGCCCTTGAGATGCAGCTGTGAGCCTGTGTAAATTTAAACTGTAAGCTCAAATTTTGGCTTTGGTCACAGGTAAAAGTTCAACTGAGTGATATGGCCTCAAACTCTTCTGTTTGCAACCTGTCAGCATATCTAGTAATATACATCTACAACTCAACATATGTTACAATATCTGTGATATGGGTTGAACTGGACTTTCAGAGAGACCAACTGTCTACACATGGATGATCTTTGGTTTATCACTGAAGTCCAGAGTCTGTTGAACTCCAGCGAGCTGCAAGAGCCAATTTATGGGCATATGATCCAGGCGGTTTGTGTCAAAGTGGGAGAAATGAACTTGCGAGCCTGTGAAGTGAAGAAATAGTGAGGAATTTTTTTTTAAAAAGCTAAAAAATAATAAAGGTAAAGAGAGCTGAAGGACAGCTTACCTGGACCTGCAATGATGGCTCCACCCTGTTGATGCAGGTCACCCTGGAAGTCAAACAGAGGGCTCGTCATGGCCCTCCATATACTCTTCATTTGTCCCATAAACATCCCAGACTTCACATGGGGGCTAGGGTGAGCTAACAAACACACACAGTCAGATACACTTCTCCTGTATTGACTATGTGGGTTTCTATCAGGTCATGTCCTCACCTGAGTCTGTAAATATCTCTTCTCTCTTCATCCCCAGCTTTTGGTAAATATTCCTCTCGGGGTCAACATAAATTTCATAAGGATACCGAGTCAAAGAGCAAAATGGCTAGACAAGATTGGAAACTAGCATTAGCATAATATGAACAGAGGTAGGCTTTACAAATGACATGGAAATCCAGAAATGCATACCTGTATATGATGATGAGCAGACTGACCAATCACAACCAGCCTAACGTTGGCAACCTGCAACAGAGAAGTCATATTTTGTATTATCAAATCTCACTTACATAGCCATCACCAGGGTGTAATCATTGAGCTGTGTCAAATCTATGCTTCTAATAATACCAGACTGTGTTGAAAACTAAAACTAGGAGAAAATGTACTCAAAGTATCACATCATATGACAGAAAGTTATTGCTGTCAGAGTTTTTCCTCAGATATACTGTTTGGTAGTTAAATCTGCAGCAAAGCATCATATTTTCAAACATAATCACATTGCTGCCCAGTGTCTATAAAATACCAACATAGCTAAAAGTTTTCAGGATGTGATGTTCTAGGGGGTTTCTTATTAAAGCTTATTTGGCTCACAATGGGTTGGAAACTTTCTAAATCAATAATTTCCCATTATCCATAAAGAACCACACTTATTTGGTAAAAGTAACATTTTTTTGTAAAAAAACAAACAAACAAAAAAACAGCTGTGAAATAAATACATAAATAAATA
Source organism: Halichoeres trimaculatus (assembly GCF_033239565.1). NCBI lineage: Eukaryota > Metazoa > Chordata > Actinopteri > Labriformes > Labridae > Halichoeres > Halichoeres trimaculatus. Next base: position 13,232,762 of record NW_027437183.1, read on the forward strand.
AAAGAAATAGTTGTGATACAAAAGCAGGAGCATAGCTAGGGGGTATCCAGGGCTGGCTTAGGCCTCCTAAGCCCAAAACCCTAAACTGTCTGTAAACTACACGCTATTTGCATTGTAGGATGCAGGACATCAGCTTTAACTACTCCAGCTACATGGGTTGTGTTGCATTGGGGTGCTAAAGGTTTTCTTCCTTTAAATATAACACTTTTTTTGTCAGTACTTAAAATTGTAAAACAACATACACATTTATTTAAAAAGGCAAAATCACAAAGGAATAGTGGTACTAGTTATTGCGAATGACTTTAATTTCACAGTGGCAAAGTTTGCAAGTGCATTTTACTAGCCTTTTTTGAAAGACTAAATAAGAACAAATTTATTGTCTTTCAAAAAATTAAGTGTAGAAGATTGAAATAGTTACCCATTTTCGTATTTTTTTTTAAGATTAAAAACATATAAAAGGAAAATTAAACCTGTATGGGACTTTGGCACTATTTGTTAATGAAGACAGTTTGTGTGTAGACACAAAGGATCAGTAAAAGTAAAAATATAAACATTATTCTATTTAGTGCATTCATGCATTTGTCGGTTCACATATTATGCCATCCTGTAAGGATCAGTATTCAGGTAGGGCCAGCCCTATCAATAAAGTAGAGGCACATTCCTGGTTTCAAGAACATTACCATTTGAGATGTAAAGGATTTAGCAGCAAAAGTTAATATCTGAGAAATGTGAAAGTATCTCGAGTTTGGACTTTAAGTAACCTCTAACAGCATTAACAAAAATCAGAAACGTTTCTTTCTGATGCCCTTGCCTGAAATGTGTTGAAAGTCCTGGATAAGGCCTTACCTGAAGGGCTTCTCTGGGGATTTTGCTCAAATCATCCACATATTCTTTACAGCTATAGCACAGGAAATTCTACGAGACACACATGATAATGGTAAAAGTGATGAAGCTGTAGTGTAATGGTATATTACTCAACATTTACATTTTACTCTCATCTTGCGTCTCTTTCCACATTTCACCTATATTCACGAAGACCTCTTCATACTTCCATCATTGCCCACATGTGATGGTGTTGATTCTGTCCAGCCATTCTGAGCTCACCTGTTGCCTACTTTGATGGCCTCGTAACAGGCTAAAGCTACTAAACTTCAGCATCTTGTGATAATACGCAGCTTCAGGCAAGTTAGCCTGTGACTCATGATCAGTAGCTCAAGCCAAACAAAGATTTTTCGCATACCCGGACGAAAATTATCACCGATTTCCCGTCTTGATATAATTGCTTGAACGGAATTGAGACTCCATGTCGGTCGTAAATTAAACAATCTTCCACATCTTCAAGGTGAATATCGGCAACTGGAGTCCAAGTTTCCTGGTTTTCTTTAGAAACTTGTCGAGTTATTGGTGAAACAGTTTCAGCCATTTTTTCCTGAGGCTTCCCGAAGTCGCGCTGCTATTTTAGGAGGTTGCGTTCAGGGTGGAGGAGCTGGTGGCTGGAAATTTACGCCCATATGCTGTCAGTGTGTGTGGAGAGGGAGAGGGAGGGGGTGGCGGCCAGATATTCCAAAGTAACATAAAACTTAAGTAGTTAGCAATATCCTAACTCTGTTGCATCGTTTTTGCCCAACGCAGTTTTACTATTTATGATAATGCAACCAATGTGGATACAACACAAATCGTTGCTCAAATCACTCCATTAGTCCAAATGGCACATTTCCAAACAACAGAAGAGAAAAACATGCACTTTTTCAATTTGATTTGGTGGTTAAGCATACATTCGGACTTTTACAGAGGTGGAACCAGCTCCGTTGACTCTGGTGGCCAAACTTGGACACTGACTTGTTGTGAGTGGAGGTGTTCAGGCGTGGTGACCGAGTAACCTTGTGTTATCTCATCTCCTTCACTTCCTTTGATTTGAAATAAATCAAAATTTCATGGCTCGATGCGATATCATATTTTTTAAGAAAATCATATAAGTACTCTTAAAGAAGAATTTTGGCAACAGTGCCAAAAACAAACAAACAAATAATGATAATAAAAGTTAAAAACATTCTTCAGTGAAATGCCAAGACACTAATTGCAGCCTGCTGCGACACAGTCTTAATCAGATATTTTTGTGTAATCTCTCATTCTAGAAAAATAACATTCATGGCTTAGAATTTCACTGTGGCTATGGGGGTTTGTCAAATCTAAAAGTCCTCTGCTCCAGCCTCTGAGTCAGATTAAAGAAATTCTCCAAATCCACCTCTAAATCCCCCACTTGGAGATAACAGCGCCATTACCTGATTATCTGATCTGAAAGTAAAACTTCAACGGCAAATAAAAATGTACGGAGCTATTTCTGCATAGGGCTTCCGTACAAATGTAATAATGATAATGTCCAAGTGTCCAATCAACCAACCTGAACGAATTACGAATCGCCCTCGTCGGCTTCCCTCCCTCTGCCCTCTATGCGGAAGTGTTGTCCTAAAGAGCAGCAGATCCAGAGCTGCTGTTTGATAAACACTACGCTACTCCATTAGCAGCTTTTCCCCTGCTCCTGCCTCATCTTTTAGGACTTGTCAGCGCGCATCCAGACCGTGCAGCATTGTAGTATTATGCGAGCACCGTCCGGAGTGTGGGAGCACCGTGTGAAGTGGTGAGACTTTATGTTTCATGTTGTCTACTGAAGCTAACTTAGCATCTAGTGATGGAGCGAGCTAAGCTGGCAAAAAAACTGGGTTAGCAGCAGAACCGAGCCCCTTTTACTCCAAATTATCTCATAGATGTGTTGTGGACTTAATGCAAATGATGAACGCAAATATGCAAAGACGTCAGGTAACACAACCGTCACGTCAGTAGTGCATTGTGTATGTGTGTGTATGCTAAACAAATGACCACCTGTTCACTGTTTACATCTTGTCTGCAACTAGACGATGCATCGTTGACGTTTCCTTTCCACTCACATGAAAACAACAACAACCGTGCTTCCTATTCTCTAAATAGATGAGATTTGTTCTGGAGAGGATTCTTATCACTAATAAAAAATACAAGTGTTTCAGCCAAAAAAAAGTCAAACACGATTAAAAACCCCGCAGCTGTTTCGCTACGAAGTATACCTTGTGTTTCAATGATAGTGTTCAAAGATAGCACAGTCTTTCATTCTGATAAAAGGCTCGGACGTCGCTCTGCTTTCTAGTAATACTGTAGTGTACTATATGGGGGGAGGAGTGGCACGAGTGTTGGCTACCATCGGTCTATTTTCAGCACTATATACAGCATGTTCCCAACTGTTTCTGTACACATAGAGACATCCTGATTGTCCTTGACATATCGAGGATGTAAACACATCTTTTCTTGTTCTTTTTTGGCTGTTTATTCGTGTATCATTATGCATATTTAAGTTATTAGTTCTAGTAATTGTATCTCTGGTTAGTATTGATTGTGGCATAAAGGAGAGTCATATTTAATTTGAAGTAACAGTGTTGTTAAAATGAACTCCAGCCCTGTTATAACTTCGTTTGTGTGCAAATAAAATAAAAAAACTCATCATATTTCAGGATTTTATTTCTGAAATATTGGTGTCTTGGGACCTTTTTTTAACTTGTTGAAGCAAGTCTTTCCCTCAGGTGTTACACTGACTGGTGGCTTTATGAAATGTTATCATAATCTACATCCACGTTAAGGTTATGATGTACTGGCTGGACAAGTAGGGTTTTTGCTGAGCATATAAAGCATCAAAGATACTTGGTGTTGTCACAAACTAGTTGAAAATGTTAAATGATCAAGATATTTCAGATAATAATTAGTTGAGTTATCTGTCAAAGAAAACTGTTTCTTGTGTATCTTTGGAAAGTGTCACCTGTCCAGACTTAATTCTCATGTTCCATTGAAAAAAGTGCTTATTTTAACCCAGTTATTCATTCATCAGCTATATTATCAGTGTTTTCCCTTTGAGATAATGATCTCAAAAATGCAATAAGTCAGACTCTGATACATGTCATAAAATATTTTCTTTTGCTTCAGTAAAATGACAGTTCTGCTATTCTTTGTCCAAAAACTTCCTATTTGATTGCCTGTGTTAACACTATGAGGATCTGAATAAACAAGAGTGTTTTTAAAGTTAAGTTTTCCAAAAGTTCTGTTTTAGTATTAATAGGGCCGTTACGATGCTTACAATCACGTACAGTCCTGCTAAATCTTTGGAATATTGGTGTAAGGTATATTTATTAATGTGCTGTGTCCTATTCCAGAGTTTCCTTGAATCATCTATATGGGCCATCTTCTCTCGAAAAATGGTTACCGCCTGAAGAAGAGGACACGCAAGTTGCATCATAGGAAGAAGAAGAAGAGGAACTGTTTCCTGCAGCTGCCTTGCATGCTCTGCTTCATCGTCCACGGCAACAGCAGCAGCGGTCTTGAAGACGACAGTGACCATTTAGAGGCAAGTGTCAACGGCAGTGGCTGCCATCACAGCAGCATCACAGGAATCAGCGTTCCTGGTGTGGGTGGTGTGGGGATAGGAGCAGCGGCTGCCTCAAAGCTTGCTGAGCGATACGCATCTCTTGCATCTCCTGAGGACTGCTCCAAGTTCCTGCTGTCACCTCGGGACTTGGCTATCTGGGAGGGTCAAGGGAGGAGCCTTTTATCAGCTGTTCCTGCAAAGCTGATCCCACCACCAGCACTGTTCCGAACTGCTGGGGTTTCTGTGACTGTGCCCATACCTGTGCCTGTGCCCGTGTCTGGCTGCACCAGTGACCACACTGAGATGGTAAGGAGCTGGAAAGATGCAGCGGCATTTGAAACAAATTTTTCTTGTTAATATGTCACATTATACTGGCTGCCAATTTTACAGAAAAAGAATAATCATGTTCTCATTTTTAAATTTCTCTCAGTACAATCGGAAACTTCCAAAGGGATTGACTGCTTACATCATACAGATGTTTTTTAGGAAGTAATTATGCACTCAAAGCAACAGACCTTTCAATTTGATATCTTAGAGTGTGTTTTAAATCTATGTTTCTCTGTTATGTCAGAAAGTCCACTAGAGAAAGACTGCTTCTAACTAACTGATATGGTGTATGTGTGTCTCTGGGTGCAGGTGTGCAAGAGGAAGTGCTCAGAGGTGCAGAGGTGCACCCCCTGCAAGCAGCCCCGCTGCTCCTTCGCTGCCCCTGATGGAGGGCTGGAGAACGGAGGAGTGGCAGGAGGTGGGGGAGAAGCTGCCTCAAACTCTGAAACTGGCCATTGCCACCTTCCCCTCTGTCCACTTCCCTCCTCCTCCACTTCCTCCTCTTCCTCATCTGCCTCCTCCTCATCACCTGCTGATGGCTGCTGTGGGTTGGGTCTTCATGCCGATTTGCCCCAAAACTCAGACTCATCCCCCTGCTGCTTGCACCAATATGACGACTCCCAGGCGAGAAGTTCTGAAGCTGCTGACCACTTAAGTATCAACCACCTGCCTTCCTCCATCCTTCTCAAGGTCAGAGTTCGTGTTAGGGTTTTTTTCTTTTGATTTGCCACTGAGGTTTTGCAGAATGACTTTCACTAAACTGGAAAATTTGGCACACCAAATTTATTTAACTTCATGCGTTTCTTTATGTTTTCTGTCTTGCAGGTGCTTTCCCACTTGACCGTGAAGGAGCGCTGTTTATGTGCCTCTCTGGTTTGTAAGTACTGGAGGGATCTCTGCTTGGACTTCCAGTTCTGGAAGCAAATTGATCTCAGTGGCCTACAGCAAGTAAGCACATGAAAAAATGCAGTTTTTACTTTACTTTACTTACTTTACTTCAAATTTTGTATTTCACGCATGTGGCACCTGAGTACATTTTCCATTAACCTACACACTATTGTTTTGTTTGACTTTTCCCTCTCACTGGGTTTCTGTGTTCCCAGGTGACTGACGATCTCCTGGTGAAAATAGCCTCCCGGAGGCAGAATGTGACAGAGATTAACATCTCTGACTGCAGAGGTGTCCATGACCATGGCGTGTCCTCCCTGGCTTCTCACTGTCCGGGCCTGCAGAAGTACACAGCATACCGCTGCAAACAGCTCGGTGACTCGTCTCTGTCCAATTTGGCTAAATATTGCCCTCTGCTGGTGAAGGTGCATGTGGGCAACCAGGACAAACTAACAGATGAAGCTCTAAAAAAGGTTTGCACTGCAAAATAGAGTGGAGACAGAAAAGAAGGTTTCTGGAGTTGAAAAATGAATATAACCAATTGTTTTCTCTTTTTTTCCCCTTCAGCTGGGAGAGCACTGCAGTGAGTTGAAGGACGTCCACTTGGGTCAGTGCTACGGTATCTCAGATGATGGCATGGTTGCCTTGGCCAGAGGTTGCCGTAAACTCCAGAGACTCTACTTACAAGAGAACAAAATGGTCAGTCCAGCATGTTTTTTTTAATCTTTTTGCTTCACTTCTGCTCATAAAAACCTGGGAGTCTTTGTGGATTTGTCTCTTGCTCTCCACTGGCACTCCTTTTTTTGCGAGCTAGCATGACTTATAATGTAATGTTACTAGAAATTTGTCTGGGATGGTTCCTTTGTATTGGCCTTGGACTTTTGGTAAACAATTCATGTACTAACACAGTGTAGGTTTGTTGACGGCTCTTTGAGTTTCTGGATCACATGTTGTTTGGGACCAGGCCTGCTGTTGCTCTGATCTTCCTCGTTTTTGACCTGATTTTCTCTCAAACAAACTACAAATATGGCTGGAAATATTACATACTATTTATTCTGTCTCAGGCTCTCCTATTGCAAGACCGACTTAATAAAGAGCATACAGGGCTCTGGCAGAGTCATAACAAAGCTCCTCAGATAATTTGAATCTTATGCACCAAAGTTGTCATTAAGAGTCCATCAAGCTTTTTTTTCTGGTTGTTTTTGGCTTGTATGGTAGTTAATAACAAAATGTTTATGGTTGTTAAACATACAAAAATATCTGCTCTAAAGAACCAATGTTTGATTAAAGTTTTGGTTGGTCTTCATGGTGACCCAGCTGGCTACGCTGCCGAGTCTACTGTCAGATTCCTCTTTCTTGTGATGTTGTTGTATCTCAAGTCCTCACAGATGTTGCACTGCACACCTGATGCTGCTCCAGTCCATGGTTGTTCAGATCTCAGGTTTAGATTGGGGATATGTATTTTATATAATCATAATTAGCACTAGATGTCACTGTTTTGTTCAAATTTCTGAATCAGTGCACTAATGTTTAGCTGTAAACACATCAACATGTCTTCTTTCAGCTGAATTTGTCATCATATCGGAGAACATAAATCATCTGGTCTGCCTGTTTCAAAGCCTCTTTAAAGATCCTCCTTTTCTCACTAATGCTTCTGCTCTTTTCCCGCTAATTTTTCTCTGCCGCCTGTGAGTAATCATGACCTTGATGAATTAGTCCGCTTAAAGTTGTTAACAAAAGCTCAGTTTGTTAAAACCCCATTCATCAACCTAATAGTATATGAAATTAGCGATTACCTCTGGGTGAGAGATTAATATCGCTGCAGATAACATTTCAGTGCAGCAGTATCAGTTTCAGACAGTCATTTTTCAGACGTGAAGCAGTCGCAGTTATTTTAGCTTCCTGTCGTTAGGGTGCAGAGAAATGGGCTGAGCTTATGTGGGAATTGTTTTGTCTAGGTGCTCGTGCTGCTTGGCCTGAAATTGTCCGGAATTAAGATGACCCAAAAAGACCTCCACGGAGGTCATTTATTCTCTCTGACAGCTCGTAATCCTAACCCAGGCTCTCCCTCCCAACTTCTTAAAAAGTAAAAACATCTTCACTCTGAGTGGTTTTCATTAATCTCAGAATGAGTGCAGACTAAGATGTTGGCACCACGAGAGCCAAAGATATGCTTAAAACTTGAAGATGTCAAGATTTTGTACTTCATCACACTTGTATGCCAAACTATACAAGTCTTTGTGAATATTCAGTGACAAATAAAAAATTAAACATGTGACTTTTCTATTTATACTATCGAGGGTCTCGTTTTAGCCCAGTTCAGCTGTTTATAAACTACATAAAAGGCTTTTTCAGCAGTGAGAAGAAAAAAACAGACTTTTCTGAAGAGTTTATGCAAAAAAAATGAATCGCAGGATACTTCTGGGATTACTACAGTGTGAGCTGAACCTTTGTTCGCTTTGCAAATTGATCCAGGAAACAGCATGGAGATGGGCCTTTTAGGTTTTTAGTGCGTTGTAAATCGTGCAGTCATGGGTTGGTACAGTGAAAGCCTCTCTCCTCTCCTCCGCTTGCTTCCTCTCTCTGCTGCCTTTTGTGATACAAGGATCCTGTCTCTGTCTCTCCTAATCAATCACAGATGAAGATGAGCCTCTCTCTCGCTCTGATCTGCCCTCTCTTTTTTTTCTCCTCCTCCTCCTCCTCGAAAATTGAATAATTGAATTGCTGCAGGATGCTTCTGTGTGGTCTTTCACTCGCCTTCTTGCCTTTTTCTTTCCCTGCCATGTGCTCACCCACACACATTTTTCCCTTTTCTTCCCTCCTTCTCGTCGTCTTAGTTGTGGTTCCAGATCCATGCTGTCGGGTCTTTTTCTCTGTGGATGGTTAAATAGGTTTAAGCGTTAGGCTGGGGAAATATTGAAGCAGTGTTTGCACAAACATTATCAGACGTAATTTCTGTCTTTTTCTCTAGTTAGTAAACCACAAATTGAAGCCACGATAGTTTAAGGCTTGGTTGAAAATTAAATCATTGGGAGGGTTTTTTAAACTTGAAGTGAACTGAGGTATGTGTTTGCTATGATGCAAGATGGGAAAATCTCTGTTTAATTGCAGCAGATGACGCCAACACATAACTTCATGTCATGAGAAGGGCACTGCAGTTATTTTCCAAAGACATAATAGATGAAAGCTGCAAACACAAAGCCGAGGATGTATCCAGAAGTGACGAGTGTGTGTGTGTGAATTTTGTTTACAGGTGACAAATTGACGCTTGCTCTTTCATCGCCTGTTAGCCCGCGGCCAAATCGGCCCAGGGCTACAGATAACCCTGGACTCAGAGCGAGTGTTTTATGAGAGGCAGGTGATTCTGGTGCTTCCGCGCCGCACTCCTTTTGACACTTACCCTGCATTCTGTATTGGCATTCATCCAGTATTTATGCCACAGTCGGTTATATTGCACCAGTTGCCTTTCAAGGCTCGTTTTCATCTTCTGAAGTGTTTTTTCTTTCTCCCTCTCCATTCATATTCTGTTCTCTCCCAGTACCTCGAAGGGCAAAAGCTCCAAGAATAGCAAATTCCCCTTTTCCTCATCTCTCTTCAATTTGCCGTAGGGGAGTAAAGACAACCCTGAAAGTTTGACTCTGAGCTCTGTCAGAGTACGAACTACCCAGTAGATGGATATAAGCTGCGAAATCCCCTCGTCACACATCTTTTCATGACGGTAACCGTGCTCCTACGTTCCGTCCAATTAAAGACACGTCAAAATCTGCAAACATTTCTGCAAGGGAAGCACTTTTCTACTTTCTTTTTCTCTCTTTCCAAAGAAAAAAACCTTTATCTGCTCTCTTGTCTTGTTAAAATCAAACAGTGTGCACTTAATTTTCCTGCAAGCTTCCTCCTCTGGCTCATCTCAAAGACATTGTCTCTGCCCACACACTCTCACTTTCCCTCTCTTTGGCTGATTATTTACAGTTTTAATGAGTGCAAAATGTGGAAATGTAAGTGGAATTGGAGATGACCTAACATAGATTACCATGTGGCCCCAATTAAGGTGTAATTACCACTCTGCATGTACAATCAGAGCTCCACTCCAGCACTCTCTTTCTTACTCTCACTTTGGCGTTTGGGATGGACAGGACGTGTTTGTCCGTGGAAAAACATGAAACACCTAAAAAAGACAAACTGTCAGGGTGAACAGTGTTTCTTGGCAAGTGTGCAGAGAATGAAGCTCTCTGATTGGCTGCCTGTCCGCCCAGCTTGTCAGTCATGTGTTTTTTTCTAGCGGGAGGAATGACAACAGGGCTCCAATCAAACATAATATCACTTTCAGATGTATATTGACACTAGCAGATTCAATTAGCAAGATTAGAGGGAGCACAGAGTCGTAGGAAATTAGAGTGATAGCTGCTAGCTATGACAGGACGGACATCTGTGACAGAAAGTAACACTGACACACACACAGGGGCCAGTAGTTTAAACAACACACGTGGACGCAGACTGAAATAACAGACTCACCTTTGGTGAAACTTTGGTTGTGTGTTTCACTCCAATAAGAGATAAAGGGAACTGCCTCGATCATTCACAGCAACACACACCTACACATGCCCGTCTCATGTTACAAGATGAACTTAGTGAGTTTAATGGCTGATGCTTAGGATTACTTCTGTTGCAGAGAGAAAAAAGCTTTGCTTCAGTGCAGATTTTTATGCTTTCAGGACATTGAAAAATGCCTTTGTACCAAAAATGACTGTTAGCCAAAATAAAAAAAAATTTTCCCCTACAAAAGGAGAAATAAGAGGCAAGAAAAGTGGTCGTACAGCATAGGGTTGGTTAAGGCCAGCTACACACTGGACTATTTTTAGTTCTTCAGTTTAGTATAAACCTTGGGAAACCACACTCAAAAAGGAATTTCTGACCTTTTTCAAAATCAATCCTTGAATCACACAGTGAATGATTCTTTGAGACCATTTGAGACAATGAGATCACACAGATGGTAACAGACATTACTTCAGAAATTAAACAAACATGGAGGCTGCATAACATAATCATTTGGTCTACTTGGCGTGCGTTCTGACATTCAGCAACAAAAATGAGAAAAAAAAGGTTAAATAATTCCATAAGCTTGTCTCCTTTGATTTTCATTTGGCTCTGGGTAAATGTTTGCTTACGTTCTCTGCCATACTCTTGAGCTGTGACATCCAGGAGTGACACTTTCAGGTCTGCTCCTCTCCTCATTGGTTATTGCAAGTATTCTGAATGAGGCAGTAAACACATAACCATAATTAATTTTCATGTTAAATTTAGGATTACAGATTTGGTATGATACCGATGCCTGATTTTTTTGGTTATCTTTCAATATTTTTTAAAAATATATATTTTTCAAAAATGTATGAGGTTTGAATTATGAGCGAGACGTTGATGTTAGGAACTGATAAAGGGTGAGTCTGCCCCCCTGGATGTTTTGGGAACTTGATCCTGCTGTTAGCAAGAAGTTTTAAAAGAAGCTATAAATATCTTTTCCCAAAATAGGGTCAGTCATGGGCTCCATAATTACATCACTAAACACACTCACTCACACTGTGCTGTTATCCTCTTGATTAACTAACAGGGTGTCCCATGTGTGCTTAACTGAAATTGATATACTTAGTTTCTCTGCTCATGGGTTGTCAGCATTTGAGGCGATGGTATGTCCCAATCAGGTTTTTTTGCCCCCATTTCCGAGTCAGAGTCAGAGTCATTTGATTTTGAGCATCTGCCGATACCAAGCCCTGATCCGATACATTACACTCCCAGCTGTAAGCTCCTGTCATGTCCTGCTTTGCTTTATGGCATTCAACCAATAGTGTTACTGCAGCAAAGTTATGTCATGCCCTGTATTGCTTCTGTGTGGAGTTGACTGTGTACCACCACATAATGGTAGTAAATACTAAGCTGTTATTTCTGATCGGGATGTAGTGTCTGATTCTGATCGAGTCTGTAATCATGTGACCATGTGATTTCTGATCACGTGATCTGATCAGGACATCCCTACATGTAACCCACCTGATCTGGTTTCAGATTCTCAAATTTGGGTTGATTCTTTGGTTTTGCTGGACTTTATGACCATAACAAAAAACTGGATCTCACTTTAGAGCTTCACAGTTCTTTCATCTAATATGCTAATAAAAAAGTTCATTTGCCTCAGTGCTCCTACCAAAATGTTTGGTGGTGTAATCATTAGCGGTAGTCAGTTTTGCCTTGAAGAAGTGAAAAGTGTGAATCATTTTGTCATCTGAATACTTTTTCTTTAGAGAGGATATCAAAAAGTTGTGCTTTTAGGTAATTTTCCTAAGTATCTGACTTATTATGGTATGGATGTTTGGTTTATTGTGTAGTTATCTCTGTGAATTATTCGGAGACCCTTTGTGTCCAACGATACAACTGCTTACATTCTCAGTATGTCGTCTAAGCTAAGAGCACATTCCTCTCTCGGATATCCTCCTCTTCATCGCTCTTTTGAAGTGCCTTCGTATCGATCTGTGTCCCCAAAAAGCTTCCCTGTGTGTGTGTGTGTGTGTGTGTGTGTGTGTGTGTATGTGTGTGTGTGTGTGTGTGTGTGTGTGTGTGTTTGTGTTTGTGTGAGTACGAGGTGGTTGCTGATCAGCCGCTGCCTGCAGAGTAATCAGATGCTTTAATGAGCACTGACTTTAACTTGGACAGCCGGCTGCACTCAGACCCAGACGTCGTCGATATGTTCCCTTCGCTGTCTGCCCGACAACAAAACAAGTTTCAGGAGCAGAAAAAGAAGGGAACAAAGGTAGAGCACTTGTGGAAATGTGATCCTGTGAGGCGTGCCCCTCAAGTGAATTTAACCTTGGCAGATTGTTTTTCTCTTTACAACATTTGTCCCCTCGTGAAAAACTTCAGCATAAACAATCTTTTGACTTAGTCTGTAACAGGTGAAGTCATGATTTAATGAAGTTATTATTCAAGTGCTATCTGCAGGCTAATTCTGTGGAAAGTGTTAAAATAGTTCAATAAAAGTGGATCAGTTAATGACTTTTTGTTTCTGAACTCTGACACAGCAACTGTAGAGCAGTTAAGACCGTGAAGCAGAAGTTATTTTTAAGATGTTTTTTGTTTTGTTAAGCTGTTATTGAGAAAAAATGATGAAACATACAGTGAGAAACAAGATTTGGGGATGGAGTAAAGTAGTAAATTTGGAGCTTTGTTAAAATCAAGTTTTATAATTTCACACTATTCCTCCGACAGGTTTTTTTTAACCCTTTAATTGATAACATGTGTGTTTGCTATTTTTGTTTTAGAGACATGGTGCAGTTTACTTTTCCTATAAGATGATTAATACACTATTAGAGTATTTTAATGTGAGATTTGACATTTGTTTGTGTCACTATCACACTTTTGTAATTTGGATAATTCAAATGAAATGTATTTTTCCTCACTATGCTCCTCGATAAAAGAAAGAGGACAGTAGCTCTGCATCTCACATCACGTCATACCAAAACAACAACATGAACAATAACAGGAGCCAGGCCTCATGTAGGCACCCAATTACTAAAGTGATTCATTGAGGACACAGGGGTCTGCACTACATCAGGGATTCCAGGTCTGTTGTTATTAGTTTCGACCTGCAGAGGGTGCAGTAGGACTGGAAAAGAACAGTTATTAAAGAGGCAGACAAATGCAGAAGAGTGTCTTCTTACACTTAGAGAGCGCATAAAGCTCCTCTTATATTGTTAGATGTGAAGAACATTATCCCATATTTGAGGAATGTTTGTTTTCTTGGAGTTTCTTTTCTAGAAGAAGGAAGAAGTATTTCAAAAGTGCTGAATTTGTGGGGGAATTGTGCTTTATGACCTGTTGATTCCTTTTGTGTAACTTCCTCATGAGCATATTTGAGTCTGTAAAGTGGTCGGCAGCTGTTTACTCTTTTCATGACTTGCAGTATGCAGTTTCTCCAAGAATATAAATACTGTTTAGACTGAAAAAAACCCTCACCTGTAGCTACAGAATCTGAATGGTCTCCTGTTGTAATACATAATCTGTTAGCGCTGCAGACGTTGTAGCGGCACTCATCTTCATGACGTTATCAAGCATTCGCCCACAGCTACCTGAGTATCTGGAAAAGCACAGAGGAATGTTAATGTGAATGTGACTTCCATTTCCAATCCCTCTCTGTTCATTGCTTACTCTGGCTGAGCACACAGAGGGGCTGCAGCCTGAGACGGGAGGTGAAGCTGAGATGAAACCCATATTTAATTTGATCTTTTTTACGCTTTAAACATGTTTTACTGGTGGATTGTGCTCTGGCTGTGCAAAATGAATCCTGCCTTCCAGCTAATAGCTCACCGCTGGTGGATTTTAGAAGCTCACACTTTGTTTCAAAATGAAAAGGGAAATACTTATTGCTACAATGAATTTATCAATTGTGATGCCACATTTTACTGCCAGCTAACTCACTAATGAATGTGAATGAATGAGTTTGCACAAAAGTAAAACTGTTCAATCTTAAGGATTGGGAAAAGGGTTTTTGCTTTCTGGTGAATAAATATCAACGTATTGTGAAAAAAATAAACTTCGTAATGTCTTATGCTTCAGGAAGGTTTTATCAAGTTTTTTTTAAATAATTCATTAACACAAAATCATTCATTTGTATTAGAGGCATTTATGACAATATAAAAACTGCTATTGAAGCCACAATTATGCTGCACAATTTTTGCAAAACAAAGTTAGAGGTAGCTATTATTTGATTATTCATTAGCTGGTTTAAATTAAGTTTGTGATTTAAAATGCAAAATTACAGACTCTACTTGCTTCCTAAGATGTGAGGGTTTCATGCTTTTCTTGGACTTATTTAAGAGTAAATCTAAAAAAAATATTTCTGTGTCTTTTAGGACCAAAACAATAACACTAAGTGTATTTTCATTAGACAGCAGATTTTTTTTTCTAACAAAACTGGAACAAAACAATTTCTGGTAAAATTTTAGGGCGAAGAAAATGTTTGTTTTTTTTTTAAATATATTGTAATGTAAAGGGGACAGAAAGGTCTCACAACCCCCTCAAAAAAGTTGCTATTAAGAATCAAGGAGTGTGACTTCCAGGATTTATGGCGCCCTCACACTACAACATCTTGGCCTCTAAAGTCAGATCCTGGATAAATTATTTTAATGGCTTTTTAACAAAGTGCCAGAGCTCATTAGTCAACAGATTAAAAATGTTCCACTTTATGTAGCTGACATTTTTGAGATGTGAGACTTTTGTGCTTAAGACTTAAACATCACCACCTTGTGCTTATTTTGAGGTACATTTGTCACATTTTTAGACTTATCTTGAGATAAATGTATAAAACAATCAGAATTTGCAGTCCTTGAAATGTGTTTTCTCTTCTCTTTCTAAGCCAATGATTCTCCATCACTGCTGCACCTGATTTGAGTTTGATATTTTGGTACAGGAGCCAGCAGCAAGTGGAAAATGTTTGGCACAGCAAACAGTAAAAAACTTTTTTACAATCAATTTTGGTGAAAAGACTTTGGCAGCCTCCTGAGGGCCACTTCTGGGCTCTGACCTGGCTGCGTTTAGAGGTCTCTTCTGCTTTAGAGGCCCTCTGTTTATCCAGTTCCAGACAGCCTTAGCTCCTGACACCAAGCCAGGGATGTCACCATGATTCATGGGCCTTTCCGACACCTCGCTCACGCCTTTTACTCTTCTTAATCTTCTCTGCGCTTCTTTCCCTCCCTCTCCTTCTCTCCGTCTCCCCCTCCTCTCTGATGATGAGTTTTCCTTTTGTTTGAGATGGGCAGGAATGATGTCATCATTTGAAGCAGTAGCCCGCAGCCAAGATGCAGGGCTTTCCTTTTCGCCCAGTGGACCAGTTTGTTATGTATCATGATGAATAGGCTTCTATTGGGATGGAGAAAAGGCAGAAATGTAAATCAGAAGAGGGAAAGAGTTAGAAAATCTGCCGCCTCATAGAGAGATGAGCCAATGCAACTTTTTTCTTCCCTGATCAAAATTCACATACAGCAACTTGAGTTTTGGCAAATTATCTGTCTCAGTCCTCTGTAGATCTTTAGCTACTGATCCACTCTTTTTTCCCCTTCTTGCCTGGATTAATTTTAATATACTTTATGCATGCTTCAGTCAACCATCTCCAAATAGTTCCCAATTCACTCAAAACAAATACTGTACAAGAAGATGGACAGCACAGCCACTCCCAAAAAGTGAGGCCAAAATATTTAAAGCTCCTTCTGATGGCTCCTCCTCTATTTTGACCTTGATATCATGCTTGAATTACTGTAGAGCGTGATCAAAACATTACTTTAAAATCAGTGATTGCTGAGAGTTTTCTGTGTTTTATTAGATATATATCCTCTGCTAGCACCATGGTGTTGTTTACCACCCAGAAAAAGTACATTAAAAGGGACTAAGTTATATGTTTGATCAGGGCGTTGACTGGCATACTAACTGCTATCAGGTTTTTGTTATTACCAAGTAACAATACTGATACTAATATTGTTATGCGATGAACTTTTAAGCTAATTTAAAACTTAAAAAAAAATTATCTTGTTCAGAAAGAGCAATTCCATCATTCTCTACTTCCTCTCAGTTCCTCCATCCCCCACCGCCCCCCTCACCCCCCGTCGCCCCTGTCTTCTTTTGATTGAGAGGCGGACACATCTCCAATCACTGACTTCATTAGAGATGATTGATAAGACACAGAAAAGGTGTGTGACCGTCTTCAGGTTTCGTGTTGTCTTCTATCTCACCCTCCACTAGACGTCACCCTCCTGCCGCCCCCTCCTGTGATGCATTCGAGCTCCTGTGGAAGCAGCAGCGGTTCAATACTCGGGGTAATGAATGTGTTTAATAAGCACAGTGGGTCGATGGGCTTAATGAAGGTGTGACAGAGGATGGGCTCGGAGAATGCTGCTGTAACGAGACTCTAACGAGCCTCCGGGGTTAACGGGGTCATGCTGTAATCGGGGTTTCCTCACCTGTAAACTTTCTGTCTTCGTCCAGTCTTTTCTTTCTCTCTAAGCACACCACATTTGTTTGTTCCTCTTTTCACAAGGCTTTTATTCCCATCTGTCCTGGCCTCTCTCCTTTCGCTCCGTCTTCTTAACATATTTCTCTCTGGTCCTGTCGATCTCTCGGCCTGTTAGCCTTCGTCTCACTGCAGCTTGTCCATCTTCTCAAGGACAACCAGCCTAAGGAATGCTGACTGAATGCAGTCTGCAGTTGTGTGAGCTCTTTTTCCTTTCTGAGAAGTGGGTTCCTGAGAGGCCTGCCAGGCATTTCCTGGAGGCTTGTAGTCTTAATTGTAGCGAGTCCTGACGTCAGAAAAACCTCTGTGCTCCATAGACTGGCAGCTGTACATCAAGCCACTCTACTTTTTTATGTCTTTGTGTCCTTTAAGAATGAAACATTTCAGGACTTATTTCTCTCAGCATGACTCTGAAATAATATTCATTTGTTTGTTGACAACTTTTGGTTACCATGTAAGATTTTATGACTGCAATAAATGTGATTAGACATTTTTAAAAGGTGATGCTGTGACTATCAAATGAAATAATGGGCTTTTTTTTTAAATGCAGCTCAAAAGCACTATTTTCTCCCAATATCGAGTCAAGACACTGCATCTGTGACTTAAAACCTTAACCAAAAAGTTTAAGGAGTGTAACAAATCCTACATTTTGGAGCTGGAAGAACTAAACTGCCATTCAAAATGTTAACTTCAAGTTTTTTGTCCCAAAAAGTTGGACTATAGTTTGTGTTTTTGCTTGTATGTCTGTAGTTTTCAGTTGTTTGGACTCACTCCGACTCTGACGACATCCCACCAGAGAGAGGGTGTGATTTGTTTCTGTTCACTACTCAGGCTGCTGCTGTTGCTGGTGTAGAGAGCAAACAAGTTGCTTTTTTATGCTCCCCTGGTTGGCTCTGGGAAGACTTTTATTTTGAGCACAAATTTAACTTTAGTGGAAGAAACTGAACTTTATTCCCTGACAGGTCTGTTCCCTTGAGCAGTTGATGGAGCTGGAAAGTAAGCTGGTTGGACTGGGAGTGGATAAAGGATTCTTATTTCTGAAAACTGTCTGCATGGCAATTTTGGAGGTTTTCACACTGCTTATAACCAGGGCTGTCCAAATGACATGCTAATGTGCAAGCTACACAAGTATTTTTGAGGCCTCCCAAGTACAGGTCCTGACTTTCTTTTTGTTCTCTTTAGCATGTTGTTACCACAGACTTTAAAAAAAAAATGGATGTCATCTTGCTAGGCTTGAAGTGAGGTCATCACAAAAACTGCTCCCCCTGGTGGCTGGCTGCAGTATAGGTCAAAAAATCCATCTCCCCAGCAATTCCAGATGAACTAAGGTCAAACTTGAAATTAACATACCTCTAGAAATTTTTCTCACATTTGATTGTTGTAATAATTTGAAGATATTATAAGGCCGCCTTGTATTAGAGTCCTCTTTTTTTCTGAAAAGTTTTATTTTCAGGACTTAACATCATGGTTAACAAAGATTGACAGTTGCTGTTTTTGTGTATTTTTTCAGGGATTTTTAAGTATGTGTTATAATAATATGTCAGGAGGGAGAGCCAAGAAGTTAAGTTTAGTGTAAATTGGTCTCTTAAAACATAAAAATTCATATGCATAATGATGTGAAAATGAACAAATTTTGAGTTAATGCTATTTCTGCATTAACACCGAATACTCAGCAACAACAAAACAAAACCAAAGAAATTAAATCCACATAAAAAATAATGTTACACAAACTAAACTAAATTAAACTAAACTAAACTAAACTGAACTAAACTAAACTAAACTAAACTAAACTAAACTAAACTAAACTAAAGAAGTGATTAGAGTCTTGAAAGAAAAAGTATGTTATTTCTATCCCCTGGCTTCACTCGAATTCTCTCTGAGTCCCTCATAGCCTCCACTGCGCAGACTCTGCCTGCACAACGACTGCCAATGGCAGCGCTTGTGACAGAGATATTTGGGCTTCAAAACTGTACGACAGTAAATGGCACAGCCACGCTGTCCACCCTGTATACAGTCAGTGGCTGTTACTGACACATGCTTTGCTGCAGCTGATCAAAGAGAGGGGAGTTCTTCTGCGTCTCATGTTAAATATTGACCCTCTCATACCCCTAATTTTAAACTGAAGTGCTGATGTCACTCTGCACTATCTCAGTTTTGGATTACTGAGAAACATTTCATCATTATACCTGTTACCTGTCATGATGAAATGAAACGCCAATGAAAGAGTTCAGAGTGTTATTTGATATATTTTCTTGTCTTTGGTAAATTGGCTTCTGTTGGTTTTTGTCAGAGGGTTAGACCAAACCAGGTCGAGGGAAATGCTAGGAGGTGAGGGGGACACACGTAAATGTGTATGAGTGTACAACTCTATATGAAGACAACTTCTCATAGACATCATTTTATACATGATTAACCTAGCTCATTAAATCACAGAGCCACAATGGGGCTGGTTTATAAGTAGTAGCATCAGTGTGTAACAGTTCACATACCCAGAAACATATCACACACATTACTGAATAATACACTGTTTAACGTATGTGTGCCATTGGAAACACACTCCAACTCTTCAGTTGGTTATATGATGTAAAATGCCAAACTGTTGTACTGCTTATTATAAGACTAAGACCATTGTTTAATAAAATACAGCTCATTTTGTGCTGCTTTATCATCTGATGGAAAGTAGTCATAAAAATGCATGTACAAATATTCATTATTGCATGTCATCATCACCTTTGGTAGGACATTGTCAGCGTGTGCTGACAGGGTTCAGATAAACAGTTCAGTTGATTTTAAGTAGCTGTCAGGTTAGCAGCATGACGGCCATCTGTTGAGGTGGTATCTGATTGGATGCTGTAGATGGTTAAATAAAAGAAAACCTTCTTTGTTCTTACCTTTTGTGTTCATCACCTGACAAAAACACATTTGTTTTTTTTAACACTACCTGTTTTTTTTCCTCCTACAAAAGGTAAATCAATTCTTTCTGCTTTTTATCAGACTTCACATTTGTGTTCTGATCATTTCCACACTGGTTTATTTGGAGTAATTATGTCTCTGAACATTTTATCAACAAATTCAAGGGAAAATTTGTGTTTCTTTGCATTGCTTTGAGAAATATTTTGCCATTTATTAAACCAAAGTATTATAACCAGAATTAATGATGCTTCATTCTTCAGTTTCCACTACCCACTCTCGTCTTCGAGTAGCAGCCGTCCCTCACTCTCCTGCACTAGTATTTCACCAGTGGAAAAGTGTGACTTCCTGAACCTCACATTTCTTTGCCCCACGTCGCCAGAGTGCAACAGCGTTATGAGATATAGCATAGAGACAAGCAATCGATTAATGGTGCACTTAGCCGGGCTAATTAACAGCTGTGTAGAAGTGGAGAAAGCATCAGGCAGCGTTGAGGGGGTGGTTTCCTTATGGCAGAGACTCTGGGTAACCTTTGAAGCATAGATCACTTTACATCAATGTTTGGAGCTCCTGGAAGCTCCATAGACACAGTTCACATTGATCTGGGTCAACTTTGATACCGGCAGAGAAAGCACAGGTCATTCAGTTTAACAAAAGTTTGATGGAAAAATCTAAAGAAGCTTTTAAATGCTTTGCTGAGTTAAAACTTTATATTTTCTCTTTTTTTCACTCTCATCAAAACACCAGCAGAAGATTTTACTGTCATCTGCCTCTCCAAACTCCATCCCCCTCTCTCCTCGATCCTCTTTTTCTCTTCTTCTCCCTTTGCTCCTCTCCTCAGCTCCTATCTGATCTACCTCAGAGTGTGAATTTGGCTCAGCTAAATTAGCTCTCAATTAAAAGTGAATTTGGTGAAATGAGCGTGCTCCAGAGGGCACAGATAAAAGGGGAAGGCAGAGCCGAAGGGGCCGCCCGGTTGCCTCTTAGCCTGCCTGGCTGTGCCCGGATATGTCGTGTATTTTGGGGCATACAAAGTAAATTATGTGTGTTGTTGTTTGAGCGCAGGCGGCTGATTTGCATTTAGATAAATCCCTGTGGATGTGCGGCTGTCATTGAGATGCAGGGGGCTGAATCCAGTGGCCCCCCACCCAGGCACTACTACCTTCAGGCAAGGATTTAGTGTGTGTGTGCATGCGTGAGCTCTTTGCATGCTGTTCTACCTGGAGCATTTGCCCCACTTTTCCAGACAGCAGTGAAGTGATGAAAATATGAGCTATTACTGGAAACACAGGTGTGTGTCTGCACAAGATGAATCTGTAGACGACCTTTTTATTCCTGCACAGGACTAAAATTATGACTAATAAGAAGTGACGGCAAAAACTGGCTGCTACTGCCTTCAGTTACACATACTGTTGATATAGTGTGTTGTGGGGGGTGTGGTAGTTCAATTTTCACATCTGTCCTTCATCACTTACAATTAAAGTAAAGCACTTTGAGATGCATGTTATGAAGACATGATGTGATAGGTGCTTTGCAAAGTCCAGAAGCTGACAGTTTAGTTTATTTTTCCAAATTGTCACATTTAACAGAGAATCACTGCAGTTTCCTGTGTGGTAAAACCCAATTCAGCAGATAGGAGCTTTTAAATAATGAGAGTACACTCACATAAAATGAGAATTAGATTGCTAATCAAGCTAAATAATGTGTAATAAAGTTTGATAAAAGTTTGAGAGTTGTGATCAGTTTGGCAAAGAGTAGCATCGATAGCATGGAGCCTTCAAACTCTGGATCTCTGCTTGTTGCAGTGGGTGCTCATGTCCGTGCAGGTGAGGTTCAGCGCTCTGGGCCCGTTGATGGATCATCAGAGGGGGGAGGCGGCTTGCTGCTGATTGACAGCCAGGGCTGAGTGTGGGCAGATGGGCGGTGGTGGCTGTAAATATGAAGCCTGTGTGACAGGTGAAGGTCAGTGCGGTGGGAGGTGGAGGAGCAGCTGAGCCTGGTGGGAGAATGATGTGGTGTGTGTGTATGTGTGTGTGAGGGGGTGAGCCAGAGAGTAACTCTGGCTGCAGGTCGTTGGTTCCAGTTTGTTTGAAGTATCTCGTCTTACTTACCAAAACTGTCGACTTTGGGCTGGTGCTTGCTCCAAGATCAACCACTGGACTAAAAAAGTGAACAAAAACTTCACAGCAGGTGTCACATTTGACGAGTAACTGCTCACAAATGTAAGATAATGATTCTGTGAAACCAGTGGGTGAGTTGACTCTACATTGCTTGGGGACATAGATGCACTTTGAATCCAGTTTGCCCTCTGCCAGCTATCACCTAATAAGAAGAAGCTGCAGCTGAGAGGTGGCCTCAGATCAAAATTGTTTACATATTGTCGCAGTTTTCTTCCAGACTAACTCTGCCATAACATTTGATCTCCCTTACATTACTGTACTCTGCTCAGCAGTAAAATGCAAACACTGTCAGACACCAGCACTTTTTTTTTGGCCCAGTTGTAAACAAAAATAAATTCACATTTCTTTGATGTTGTGTTTCTTTTTACCAATGCAACACAAATGAATGCGTTTGCTTTTCAGTTTGCTGGACAGTTTCACAATGCACAAAAAATTAAAGCTCCTGTAGGGAATTTTCAGTTTGTGATGATCATTGCGTCCCTTGATCCTGCTTTCTTTTTTTTTCCTCATACATATACAAGCCACATTCAACATCTTTGCTATAAAGACAGGACAAGGCACTTAGGCAGGCACCTAACCCCTGCCAGTGGTTTTAAACATTAAAAATAACAATTTACTAAAGCTTTGAACGAAGATCTTGCACTAGTGTTGACGGAGGAGGATTGGAGAGAGGGATGCACATGGCACATACCAGGTCTATTGCTATACGTCTCAGATTAATTCAGTTCAAATGGTTGATGAGATTGTATGTAACACCAGTAGGTCTCAATAGGTATGATGAAAATTTTCCTGATGTATGCCCAAAATGTGCTGAATATAGAGAAACACTGGTTCATTTTAGTGGTATTGTATTAAATTTTATTATTCTGGGAGGGAATAAGAGATGAAATTAAAAAAATAGTGTCTAAGAAATTTGTATTGAACCCAAGACTGTTCTTGTTTGGCTTATACCCAGAGATACCTATATTCACAAAAGCTTAAGGAATGTTCTTAGATATGAGCCTGTTAAATGCAAAGCAGTGTATTTCTTTATGTTGGGAAAATGTTCATGCGCCTGCAGTAAGTCAGTGGAGGAAACAGATGTGGTCTACCCTCCCACTGGAATGGATTTCTTATGTACTGAAGGGCAGACACAACATTTTTGAGAGTGTCTAGGGGTATTTTATGTTATACATCAAAGATCATGGGATATTAGATAGTGTTGTAGTGCAATAGTGTTAAAGGCTGCTATGCTTTTGTATTTTTTTCTGTTAAAGGGCACTGTGTTGTGTTATGAATATGTGTTTAATGTCATGTCTTCTAAAAAAAAAAAAAAAGAATTTTTGAAAAAAGAAAAAAACAATTTACAAACAGTCAGTCATTATGTTTATGGTCATGTTTACTTTTTTGAGTAAAAAGAAGGGATAATCATTTATTTCAGTTCGTTTTGTATCCGGCTAAGAACTCCTCGCAGGAGCTTCAACATGCTCAAATAAAATCAGACTGTTTTTTCTCATATACTTCTTTTACTTTCACGTAAACTTAAGAAGAATGAGAATTACAAAAGTCACAGTCCAACATGTGGAAGTAGTTCTAAGGCTCCAGGTCTATCGTTGAAGTTTATTTAATAGAAAAACCAGCATTGTAGGAGTTAAAACTGTTTGATAGTCGATAGTTGTGGTACGCGTGTCTTCTTGTGTCTTGCAGCATTAATCCACTTCATGTTTCTTTAGGTTTAAAACACAAAAAATCTTTATTTTTAGAAGTGTCACAAATCATCCAGAAACTTGAGTAAATCAAAATCCCACGTATGCTGCAATACACGGACACGGTATAAAAAGTGTGTGACTCCACTGCTGATTATTGTTAAACTAACCTGCGCAACTGCACACAAGCCACACCCCCTTCCCTCCCAATGCCATGGTAACTCATGTAAGTCCCAAAATCTACAGCCAAGCACCACACCAAGATAAAGCTCAAGCAGTATCAACAGAACCCATTCCTTTGACAGAAAAAAACAATTACAAATGTATGCAGAGGACAATATCAACATATTAATTATTTAACCACACTTAAATGACTAGAACTTGTCTCACACAATCATACTCAATTAATATATGTTATATCAATAGTAAAAGTGGATTTATGAAATAAGATTTTTCTTGTAACTTTAATCAATATTCAGTATTCAAGATAGGGTAGCTTTAACTCAAAGCTCCTGTGAGTAACTTTCACTTTGTGTCAGTTTTTGCCCTCCTCTAGACAAAACTGCTCATTCTCCTCTGTTAACACACTCAAATATATCATTTATTGGGAATCATTCATTTGGCACATAAAAAAGACTGTGTCAGGAGTGTGAAAGCTATCACTTTGTCTAGCACCTACCCCGTCAATGGTTTTAGAAATTAGAAAAAAAAATAGAAATTGTCAAAATTTTTATCAATAAATTTGTATGCATTATAAGTTAATCAAGAGTTATCATTACTAATTTCAGTCAGATTAAAAACAGTTAAAAACTCATCACAGGAGCTTTGTTGAGCTTCATTTTTTAAAGATTTCCTTTAACTTGAAATGAATAAGATCAAACATTTTTTGATGCATTCTCTGAAGAGTAATTTATGCAATCTGCCACAAAGTGCTCTCTATATCTCCCTCGTTCTCTCCTTTCCTTGGCTTATCAGAGCTGTATTGACTGAAATGGTAATCTTAAACTTATTCCCCCTCTTTGACTGTGTCTGTGCTGGCTAATGGTATTCAGGAAACTCTTTGCCCGTCCTCCCTCTTACTGTATCTTCCTCCATTGATCTCTTTCTCTTCCTCTGTAAATCCCTCTCTTCCATGAGTAATCCATTGTGATGTTCCCATGTCTGCTGGAGCCGTGCCAGAGTAGCGTGGGATTACTGCAGCTGGAAACACACATACACACAGGCTCTCAGTCTATATATAAACGATCCTTACTCTACAGAATGTGGGGTGCCACAGAACTGTGCCAGGGGAGCTCCCTGTAGACGGTGGAGAACCTCTGGTCTCAGGGGAGTTATCTGTGCTGCACTGGGTCAGGGAAACCTTCTTTCTTCTTCATTGTTGTATCAAGGGAAGATGAGAATCCAGGTCCTCTTACTCACTTTCTCACACTTGTGTTAGAGTCTTCCAGCTTGTGTTGAAGATATCATGGGATCAATAGGGATAGAGAAAGAAAAAGGAGGGAGAATCAGTGTGGTTAGTGGAAGTGCCCAGTACTGATATTTGAGGATGTTTTTAATTTCATAAAGGGTCATCTTTGAAGCAGTTAAACACTTTACCAACCATTAAGCCAGCATTGACCTCCTGTCATATTGTTGTGCAAGGTGTACAAACCATAGGAAAAATGATATTTGTACGTAATCTCAAAAAATAAGACAAACATTGACATTTCTGCCTGAAACATTAAGTTAAGCACTCATCTCAAAATTGGATGCAACAGGTTGGCCTCTAGTTCCCAGTTGTCTGGGCAAAAAGCTACTGGAAATATCATCACTGCAAATCTGAGCCCAAGGTCCCGAAGTGGTGTTAGTGACAGACTCCTGTATCCTGTCTGCTCACAGCAGGTAAAGCTCTTCCAATGTGGCGTTGGAGTCTGATGTTAGCTCCGTTAGCCATGTCTGTGAATAGCATGATGCTACTCTGCCCTCTGGTATTCCCTCTGTTGCTGGGTTAGCACAGCTAGCTTGTCCATCTTATTGGAGATAGATCTTATGTTCCCAATAACAATGGATGGATGGACAGGTCACTTCTTAGCTCACACCTGAGAACCAGCACGTCGTCCTCACCTTCTTCTCCTCTCTTTGTGGGAAGACATCAGGCCATACACCAGTTAGCATTGACATACTACAAGCTGCTAACAGCTGAGTTCACATTTAAACAATGCAGCCATGGTTACATGTAGGATCTCCAGACAAACACAAGAGAAAAAGCAGTAAAAATATCGCTGAAGCCACGAAACGTTTGGTGTCCATGACCAACAAATGAGCCATAGAAAGTAATTACGAATTGATTAAGAAAAAGAAATGAAAAAATTACAAGAAACAGACAAAGAAGAGAGAGCTGCTACAAAAGGCAGCCATAGCCAACAGGGTGGCGCCTAGTAACAAATGACAAAGAAATAATCTAACAATCACATATTGTCTGACTTTTTGTTCTAAGTTTATTATCATAGGGGTTCCTTTCATCTCAGTTACAGCTCCTTATGTTTGCATGTTTGTATTGTAATCAAAAATATTTTTTAAGTAAATGAGCTATATATGAGTTGTTACAGAATGTTCATCTTATTCTAAAGGTGCTATGACGTTTTTGTCTGTCTTTAGCATCCTTTCACACGCTGGGCTGGATAAAAAAGACCCATGCGTTATAATTTGAGGAATATTGGTATTTAACCACAGTGTGTATGTTATTATTCTTATACAGTGTTATAAAGTGTGTGGAGGCTCTCTTTCTATTTTGTCAGCCGGCAGTATATGAGAGGACAGAGGTGAGGGAGCTTTGCTGACTGGGAGAATTAAAGAGTTCTCACTGCTATATGGGTTTCTGCAAGATCAGGTAGAGACAGTCATAGCTGTGTGTGTGTGTGCGTGTGTGTGTGTGTGTGTGTGTGTGTGTGCAGTCTCATCCTGCCTCTTTACTTCCTCCCCCTCCCCTCCCCTCGTCTCTCCTCTCTGTCTTTCTCTCAGTAATAAAGCAGAGTATTTATTTCCCCCTCTTCGGCTCTCAGGTCTCTTAAAGGGATCCGGGGGCCGAGCTGATATTAGACTGTATATATGTGTGTGTGTGTGTGTTTGTGCGTTTGACAGTGTGTGTTCTCTCACTCTCTCGCTGTGCTGTCTGCTTGTCTCATCACCCATCCCAGACGTACAGTTGCGTCTTCTTGCGTGCTAACACACAGAGATTGAAAGTTGCTGATTCCGAGCCGGGGGGACTCATAGAAGAGAGGCCTCTGGCGGGGGCTGATTGAGCTGTGCTGAGCCGAGGTAGAAAAGTTACAGTAGCATGCTATTACCTGCCAGCGCTGGCTGAGTTTATTAGCATTGCAGATACGCTCTGGCAGAACTCAGCGCAGCCAAGCAAATAATTTTATGACTCTGGTCCACGAGGGAGTTAAAGGCTAAAAAGGTTTGTCTCACTTGTGTCAACTAGACTTCAATTGTTGGTTCTCTTTGGGTGCTTGTCTAACAGAGATGCAATCTTTTTTCTGGTGTGTAAGTATGTTCAAACCCCTTTAATTGCAAACATCATGGGACCAATCACTCTGATGTGGACACACTTATTAACTCTCCAAGTGCAGGTGTGTTTCACTCTTTAACAGGCCAGCTCATTTTTTGTACTTTGTCTAAACTAATTTGACAATCGACCTCTTTTGTGCGTCCAAAGAGGCAGTATTTTCTCTCCTTCTTTCTCACATGTGGAAGCAGCAGAGCAGAGTTCGTCTCAGGGCGTTCTGCTGGTGAATTAGCTCTTCACGGCTTTGGGACCGAGCCTGACAGTTGGCACAGTGAAGATGATTTATGACTGGCCAGGAGAGTCAGAGATGGATGAGGAGAAATAACTTTGATCAAAGTTGTTCTCTAACAACAGAGGAAGGCTCCTTCTTAGTCCCTGTTGATATCTGGCAGAGAGCTGGCTTTTATTTTCTGCAGAGAAGTAGAGCAGTCTGTCTGTTTGTTTTTTTAGTTGTACAGTAAGCAGGTCGCAAGTGTTTCATGAGAGGATACAGGAGGATTCTGCACCTGGGATGAACAGCATTGACTAACAAGTTGGAATATTGCAGGAGATTCTGCTGGTTTATAATTATAACGATGATTTCCTTTTTAAATCATGCTTCTTAGTTTTAGATAAACACAGGATTGCACCATCCCACTGAGACAGTCAGTGAGTGTTTCTGTTTTTAGTTAAGTGCTCCAGAAAACTCTCATCAGAGACTTCAAACAGTTCAAACTGTATTTTGAATGAAAAAGAAAATCTTTACTGATCACTAGTTCTGTAGTCTTTAAATTTTCAGTCTGACATAACTTTTAATACAGACTGGAATCATCATCCTGAAATGGATAATGCCTATCTCTGAAGTAAGATTAAAAAATCTTACCTCTTTATAAAAAGTAAACAAAGAAATGAATTAAGTTTGAGCAGCCGTTGCATTAAATAACTTGGAAAATATACATAAATATAAATGTATGCCATTGTTACACATTTTATAGAAAAATGAAATTGGGATAATATTTGCTGCAACAACGGCAAATTAGTAAAAATTCCCACCTCTTTCAAATCTGGATCAAAGGTTAAGATGTTAGGGTAGCCAGTCACACTCGTACAAAAGAGTCAAGGCCACCCCCTGGATGCTTCCTTGGTTGAACTTTTTTAATTTTACATTTTCATTATGTGTGTGCAGATCTATCTGTTTGTCAGTCGGTCTGTCTGTCATGATTAAATCTCACTCATTTCTTTCTATGGACCTTCAATACACATTTAAGAAGTAAAGGGAAAAATAAAATAACTGCTACTACTTTTTTTATTCACAGACTTTATATGTAATAATATTGATAATCTGTATCATAAAGCACTTTTCAAAACAAGGTTATGAAGTGCTTCACAAGAAATGTAAGTGAAAGAGAAATAGAGCAATGTGAAAGAAAAAATAAATAAATAACATAAAAACATCAGGTTTTAAAATTTAGATTAGACCTGCTATTCTTGATGGTTTCCTTCCAAGAATAATTTTACTTTCCTATTCAGTTTTCAGATTTTGAAGTTAGTCAATGCACTAAAACATCCCTTTTTTAAAGGCAGACAAAGGACTTTCGCCTCCAGGCTTCCCAAACTTATCTGTCATGAGTCATTTCTATCCAGTAGACTCAGAAATAAAGTCATAACATGTCTAATAAAGCTGGAATAGTACAGGTGGCATATGAGCCCACCTTCTTCCAAACAGGAGAAAAACCACAGCTTGGTAATTGGACACACGCACAGACACAGACGTGTTGGCTTGTGTTATGGCCTCTTTCAGGGCTTAGATGCTCTGTTGCCAAGACTCCTGTGGCTTTCCAGCTCAGTGTGTGTCCATCCCTGCTCATCTGCTGCCTTTCCGCAGGTCAAACCCTAATCCTTCAGAGGGGTTTGGGGCCAGTTGCCCCCAGGAAGGGGTTTACCAGCTCGTCTCGCAGGGACCAATCAAGTTTGGCTTTCTGTTCCAGGGTTCTTCTGTTACCATTGTTCTGACGGTCCAGTTGGAGGGAGAACGGTTTCATGTAGAGATGTTTCATCATGTCCAGTGAAGGCAGATAAAGACCTCCAGCAATGATGAAACACACACAACAGTCTGGTTTATGTTTGTTATTCCTCCTCATGTGATATGTTGACGCCTTCATGGTGTCTATTCTCAAAGTCAGTATTTTTGTATTTGTGTTTTTGCCTCTTACCTTTACTTTGGTCCAAAGTATCTATGGTCTTATCTAACATTACAGGAGCAACAGCTCTTAGAAAGTTAATACCAATTTGAGGCTGCCTAAAAATTTGAAGACACTTTTTACTCAAGCTACACATAAAAGTATCTGTACTTTTTATTCTGGGTGAGACAATTTCTCAATAAATTGAGAGCATAAGCCCAGAAGTTTCTTACATGTCCAATAACCTGAATTTCTCTGCAGTAAAACTCTAAACACTATCCAACATATGAATTTTAAAAATTTCAGTGCACAGATGGCTCAGTGGTCTGGGCCACGCTCCATGAGGTTCGCCCTCTTGTGGTTGGCCTGGGTTTCGAATCCTGCCTGAGGCCTCTGTCCTGCGTGTCACTTGCCCTGTTTCGTACTCTTAAGAAATTGGTTTTATAATGTGTAGAGTCATATACTGAGAGACAGTGTGGTTTGGGGCTTTGTAGTCATTTTACTGTATGGTTTCTTTGTTGTAGTTTTAATTTTTATGTTACATTTATAAATGTGCATTGGCAGCTGTGATGGCAAAATATGCTTTATGATCTAAATTTGCTGAGCATGTAACATTTTTAGAACATTATTAGATTACTACTTTTATTTCCTACTTCTTTTATAATTGATTTTCATATTTTTTTTAACCTATTTTTTACACTTCACTTTTTTACTCTTTTTTTGTAATGTTTTCAGGATCCAATTTGCTGCTGTAACACTGTAAATTTTACCATTATGGGATGTAAAGGAATATTTTATCCTATCTTAGTGATAATTGCCAAAATAATCAAAAGAAAACTTAGTTGCTTAAATATTAAAAAACTGCAGCCCTTCTTTAAATGTACTCATCAAAACGTTTTCTGGCATCAGTTCTGTCCTAAATCTAAATTAGCTTGAAAAATTAAATCTAATTTTTCTTTTACTTTATATTATATTTGTCTATAGATTTATTTATAAATCTGAGAATTTTGTGCTGTCGTATGTGTCTTTTTTTTATTTTTGCTGTGTACCTAATGTTCTTTGCTTTTGTTCACAGTCCTAGGAAGATTTTTGGACCCATGAAAAAAAAACATCTCATTGGGCTTCTTCACTTCACTGCCGCGCTGTCAGTCATGGGCTTTGTCTGTCAGTCAGAGTACTAAACCAAAATGGTTTCATGAAAAAAAGACTCTAAAAAAATATAAAAAACGTTATGAAAAAATGCACGGATTAAATTTTCAATAGTTTGTGACCTGTCTTAACTATATCAAACTTCAATCAACAAAGAAATATCTTGATTTGGATACAGACAAGCAACTAAGTTTGGCCAACCCAACTTTTTTTTTCTTCTGTTGTCACTTCTTCTGGGCTTTAGTATTAACCCCTGAACTTCTTATTTCACTTGTTAAAATATTCATGTTGAAATATTGGGAAAATGTCCTGGAGTTCAGTCTTGAAGTAACAAACTTCACCAGAATGGAAGTTTGGACCCACTGACCAAACGCGTCTCTTTACACCCTTGACTCGAGATGCTTGTCTGTTTGGATTTCTCCCCTCTCTCTTCCTCCTCTTGTCTTCCTCCCTCCTCTTCCATCTCAAACACACGGCTAACCCCTTGAGTGTGTCTGAGCTCTGTGAGAGCCAGTGTTTGTTCTCTTCTTTCTGAGCCCGGCCCAGCTTCCCCAAGCCCCCCAAACCTTCACTGTCTCCCTCTCATCTCCCATCTTCCCTCTGCCATAAGACCCTCTGTGACCTGGCACGTAGGCACAAACTCACCCACATCTCCCACCCAGCTCCCAAAATCCCTTTACACTCTCCACTCCCCCACCCACCTCCCCACCCCTCCTGGTCTCTTCTCAGCATGGACTTGAATCCACCGTGCAGCCACCTCTGTTGTCTGGACCTGAAACACAAGCAGGTCTCTTTGTTCTGACTGATAAAAGGGAGAAAGCAGGGCGAGGGAGGAGGATTAATTTAAGCGCGAGCCAGACGACACATCTGCTTGTTGTGTTCGTGTCTGTCCATCCCCTCCCGTGGTTTCCCCTGCTTTGCTTCCATTATCTTTGGTGAGAGCAGAGGATATTGGGTCGAGATGCATGGTGAACTCTCAGGGCCGTGACACTCCTCTAATCCGCTCTCTGTTCTGTCTTTTGCTCTTTCTGTCTCCCTGCTGTCTTCCCTTCCTTCCTCTCTGTACCCTCCTTCCTTTCTTCTTTTCCTCTCATCTTAAATTTGCCATACTTTCCATCTCTTCTTTCAGCAAGACTTGGCTCCCCCCATCCATTTCTCTCAAGAGGAGGTAGACTTAAGAAGACAGGATGTACTGTTAGTCATGGTTATGGGTCTGAATTTGATCTCTTAAGCAGCCAGTTAACGTCTTCACACTTTTTTAACAATGAGCAAGGGATAATTTAACTGCTTGTATTTTGTCTTCCTTTCCTTTATCTCTCCTCTGGGCTAAAACAGGGTCATATTTTATCGAGGTTGTGTGGTATCATCTTTATCAAAAGATTCTTCATAAAAGTATAGAATCTGTTGAAAGAGGCCTGGATTTTCAGGATGGGTGGCAATCTGGTTTATCTTCACCAATTGTTAGTAAGAAGATGAAAATCTGGATTGACGCCTGCTGTATGGCGATAATATGTTGACGGTTTATTTAGGAAACAGTCATCTGCATACAAGTGGTGTGAACAAGGCTTTTAAACAAAAAAAAAGATCAACTTGGCAAACAAATATGTTACATGCTAAGATGTGAAAGCCATAGACAGTATTTAAAGCTGTTTTTTCCTTTTCTATGGGATAGATTTGAGAAACTTTCATTTTGCTTTAAACATATCTGCATCATGATATCGTTATTTCCACAAAGTGGACCAGATAGTTGCAATAAACCAGAAGAAAGCTTAGTTTTCTGCAGTTTTATTCAGCTAAACAAAGCCAGGGTAAAGCCTCTGTGTACTATTAACAGTGAAGCTGAGACTCACCAGAAACTCTACACTCTACACAATGAATATAGATGTGTATATAAAAAAGCAAAGATTTAACCCTGTCCATACTTTTTAGAGTAATTCAGCTTCCCGTATTTTCCATCTCTCTCCCTCCAGTGGTCATTTGTCATTTCTCTATTTGTGGGATTCAGCGTGTCTTCCATGGCATCTCTGTCCCCCCTTCGTCTCCCCTCTGACCGGTTCATTGTCCTGAGTCCTGGGTCATGGTTACTGGTCCATGTCAGCTCTCTCAGTGGGCGTGTTTGACGGCCTTTCTGCTCTTCTGACAGCTCTCTGGGTCAAAGAAGACAAAGGCAAAGGATGGGAAGGGATTAGTCTTTTTATTTATGGTCTGGATTTTATTTTGCTTGTAGGGGATTTTTCAAACATTCAATTATCTTTTTAATGTGCATGGAAGCATTCTTTTTCTCAGTTGTTTTCTCCTGCTGTTTTTGTGAACCCTTTGAACCTGCCCTACTTTTCTCTGTCCATAATTGTACTTTGGTCAATAAGGACATGCCATGGGAATGACCTTTGACCGTGACAGGGATCTTTGGCATTATAGGTCGGTGGTGGGCAGTGGCAACAGATCTAAAATGTCTCCGATCAGGCCAGACAGGAGCTCTCCCCATTTCCTTGCCCTCCTGCCCCATCCATTGTCATCCTGCTGGCCTCTGCTCTCCCTTTCATCCCAGCTCAGACTCAGCATCCCACGCCTGCTGGACCAATAGGGAATTTATGTTGGAAAGCAAGTCGATGGCGGAGGAAGAGAGGGGGTCTGTCGTGTCGGCTCTGTCACTTCATGCTGACACGGTGTGAGGCGGAGTGACACTGAGCTCCACCATAGTGTCTGGGAGCAGTCTGGCCCAGGAAGTCTGACCTCCCTGACCCTCTTCCAGCCTGGTGGGACAGACACGGGCTGTCTTTTGTTTGTGTTGTGTAAATGTGTGTGTGTGTGGAAGAAAAGGAAGGAGAGGACGGCAGAAAAAACTGGGCTGGGGTCTCTGAGGGGAGACTTCCATCTCCAAAAGGTACAGATCAGCAATGCTCTGCTGTTTATACAATGGAAGAAAAGTTTTTGATGAAATTGCCTGAAGAATGCTGGCTCAGGATTTGTGGTGAATAGTTCATGGTTCTGCCTGCTGCTGCTGCTGCTGCTTTTGGGGCGGACAGCTTAAGGGAAACTGTGTCCAACGCTGACAAGAAAGACAGAGCGCTCAAACTGTATTCTAAATACTTATGACAAACAAAGATTATGACTGTCCTGAAACTTCCATGTTTATGAATGATAAAAAAAACTACCACATTCCCATTTTTGGTTTAGCTACTGTTGAGATACACTCCGAGTGAATGCTAAACAAGTTCTGCAAGTTGACTCACTGCCAACATGAACACACTCTTATGTTTGTGCTGCATATCTGCTGAGACAAACATTGGACAACAAGTAACAACACTGCAGCATATGCACAGTACACCGTCTTCTAGGCAGCTCATCTTTGGGAAGTAGTGTGGAAAAGGAAAGAATAAGGCCTGGACCACACGCATAAGGATATTTTTTTGACTGGATATCTTTGTCCTCGTTTAAAAAAAACCTCTGTCCACACCACAGAAATATCTCTGTCCATACAAAGAGGCAAAACTAAAGATCGCCTCTGAAGCCTGCAATGCCATGCCTGGCCGATAAGTGCCAGGTTAGCAAAATGTGAAAACCATAGAAGAAGAATGTTTTGAGCATGCTCAGTCAAAAACAGGAAGGAGAAGCAGTCAGAGTAAGGAGATGGCAAAAAAATAAAAAATAAATAAAATTGAGTAGTTTGTGTGGACAGACGATGAGGTAGACTTGTTACTACTTGAACATGAACAACAATATCACCATCAACAATAAACATTCATCTGTAGAGCTGTAATGTGGGCAAAAAGTACAAAGAACACAGAAATAGCGCGGCAACCGTTGCTAACAGTGACTTGTTGCAAGGCGCTTGACGTCATCACGTTAACACCAGCTCCGTTTAACACCAATACACTGATCCACTCAAATGGGTATTTTTTAAATTCTTCACTTTTTTTATCATCGTTTATGTGGGTGAAATCGCTGTGTTCGTGTTGTTGAGAGGCCTAGTTGGACAGAAAAATGTGCGTTTAGGAATATATCCATATTCGTGTGGTCCAGCCCTACAGTTAAAACTCTCCCAAACATTATGTTTCATAGAAAAGAATAGAATCCATCCATCTCTGTCTCCTAGAGCCTGTCTGCTCACAGCAGGTAAAGCTCTTCCAATGTGGCGTTGGTGTCTGGTGTTAGCTCCGGTAGCTATGTCTGTGAATAGCATGATGCTACTCTGCCCTCTGGTATTCCCTCTGTTGCTGGGTTAGCACAGCTAGCTCATACATCTTATTGGAGACAGATCTTATGTTCCCAATAACGATGAATGGAAGGACAGGTCCATGTCGTCACTTCTTAGCTCACACCTGAAAACATGTCGTCCTCACCTCCTTCTCCTCAACTTGTGGGAAGACATCAGGCCTTACACCAGTTAGCATTGACATGTTACAGGCTGCAAACAGCTGAGTTCACATGAAAACAATGCAGTCATGGTTACATGTAGCATCTCCAGACAAACACAGGAGAAATAGTAAAAATATCGCTGAAGCCACAAAAGTTTGGTGTCCATGACCAACAAATGAGCCGTACAAAGTAATGATCCTCTCCAAATACAACGGTTATGAAAAAGAGACGAAAAAATTACAAGAAACAGAGAAAGAAGAGAGAGCTGCTGCAAAAGGCAGCCATAGACAACAGGGTGGAGCCTAGCAATACAGTTTTGAAGCCCATCATCATCAGGGTCCATATGAGTAGTGCTAAACTTAACTTAGCTTCATCTAAAATTTGATCAGGCAAAGGAGCCTTTGGCCTCTTTGCAGACAGATACTGTGTGTCAGTCAAGTCATCCATGCTCTTATATGGGCAAGACGTGTAAGTTTATGGAAAGTTATGAAGAAATTCACCCCTGTACACCCAGTGCTGATGGAGAAATGAGCTAAATGAGCTAATCAGACCTGGACCAGGCTGTAAACATAAGGCTTTAAAAATGACTTGGTGTGTATGTGGTTTCCAGTTTTTCTTCAGTCAGTCTCCAGAGGGAGTTTGACGACCTGCAGCTTTTAGCACTTTTGCTTGTGCTTCTCGGTTGCTGCTTCATAGCAACACATACAAACATAACACAAAGCATCTTGAAAATATTAAAACACGAGACGTAACAGAATCAAGCTGCAAATTTTGGTCTAAATCTACCAACACCTGCAGCCCAGTGTGTCAGCTTCAGCTCATTTTCTAGTTTGTTAAAGTAAAAAGAAGCAGAAAGTTCAAACTTCTTTTCCCAGTCTCAGCTCTGGCCTTTGGATCAGACACCAGAAAAATTCCTGAGATAGAAGAGTGTAAGTTCCTGGTCCTTTGAGAAGCTATGAGATACACAGAGTTAAGATGGACTGATTAACAAAGGTACGCTAAATGCAGTCATTTTTGAGAAGGAGGATTACAAGAACTACAAAGTTTGTCTTGATTGCAGTAGTAGTGGTATTTTTATACAGTCAAGAAACATAATACAGGAATTTTCACATAACTGTTAGTTTAACCAAAGTCAACAGCTCAGTTTTAAGTTATGACTGAACGAGCAGTAAAGTGCCTTCAATTTTATCAAAATCAGCCACCAGCAAAAAATTCAGTCACTCTTACAAGCTTCAAAAACAGCTTTACAAACCATTTTGGTACTGAGGATGGGGGAAAAGATGCTTAACACCTGGTTTTGTGTGCTTTAGTCATGCTGAACAGCAGCGTTTGTGACAGCAACAACAAATATGAGAGAATTTTTCCACATCAAAGCCCATGTAAAGAGGGGAGCATTGTCTTACATGTTCCTACGTTCAAAAAATGGGGATAAAAAAAGGAAAGGAGCACAGAAGTAAACCGTCAGCACACAGCTTCAACAGCAAGATATCATAGGTTCACCTGCTACAGACTGGAAGCAGATGATGGGAAGTATTCCTTAAAACTGCCTTTCAAATGTCTGATGATTCACAGCATAGAGAAGCATACTTTTGGTTAATTGTGTGTCCTTAAAGTAACTGTGTCCATCATTTCTCAAATGTTCAGAAATGGTGCCGCACTCATGAAAGAACTGACCTCCCTCAGTCCGCAAGCAATTCTCAGATTGGATTTTCTGCACTGGCCTTAAAACCTGCTGCAGCTGGACACTTTTGGACCCCCTGCTGTGCCACTCCGGGGGAACATTAACTGGACTGTGACACCCTTCAGACATACAGAGAAAACTCAGCCTCTCGTCCGCAGACTGGCCATAACAATGCAATTATCATGCAGCATTTACAGTCTTGTTGGCACTTTTGTTGCGCCGTAACCTAACTCAGACTCTATTGTTGCCCTTTCACCTTTGTCTGAAGATCATTTGTCAACCAGTGCTTTCTGTGGAGGCTGCGCTGCAACCAAAGCCTGAAATTCAGCGACACAATAACACTGACACTCAAGTCGGTCTCCCTAGCTGTAGCTATTTTACTTCACTGAATTAGAAGTAGAAAGAAAGGCTCTGGTTGGAAGTGTTGTTAGACATGTGAGAAAATGTAAAATGGTCTGCAAGAAGAAATGGAAATCCTGAATCCCTTAAAAAACGCTCCAAACACTCTTGCTCAGCTCTAAAGTTAAGCACCAAAGAAACAGTGAGACTGAATCTGTCTTTCCGTTTCCCTTGCACCTCTTTCCTCTGCCTTCAGCTCTCACTGTGATTCTTTCTGCAGAAAGCATGGACATGCTTCAGCTCCGTCCATTTCCCAGCCTAGTTAGACCACTGCACTTACTGTTCTGTATGTAACGATGTGTCTTGCTTCGGCATGAGGTAAGATAAATGGAAGATCTCCTCTGTAGTTGTTTATGTAAGTCCCTCAGACCAAGTAGTGACATTGAAGTTCCAATTACCTGTGCAATATCAATGTGGTGCTTAGAGCGGAGACTCGACTCCACTTACAGCTGATGGCTCCGTCTCTGAGGGTCTTTACTCCTGATCCTAATACGTGGTGCAGTGTAATAGATGGCTTGTGATTCTCGGGGACTCGGCTTACACACTGACAACAGTGTGTCAGTTTATGGATGAGGGCTGCTGTTGTTGTGTTTGCTCATGATCTGCTGTTGGATTGCATGGAGCTAACATGCTGCAGGTTTTTGGTGACTAAAACAATTTTTTTATAAACTGACTAAAAATGAGTCAAGGTTGAGATTTAAACGACACAGTTCTGTCAATTTGAATGATGGAAGAAGTTTTTCTGATGCACGTAATGGTTTTTTCCTCTTAGACAATTTCTGGGAAAATTTGATTTGCTGTTATGCTGATTCCAACCTTTCATTGCCGAGAATCAAACTATCTTTTCCTGCTTTTAGGGGCAGTGATTTGCTTGCCAGGCTGGTTGTTTTCTGCTATGATGCAGTGGCATTAAAGCAAGGGAAAAACAGAAAGGAATGACAGCATCCAAGAATGTTGTCTGTTAAATAAGTTGATTTTATTAGACGTTTTCCTGGAATTTGAGCTTCTTCTGCTCGGTTCCTGTTCCGCTTGAAGACGTCAGCTTTGCAGTTTTCCTCTCCTTATCTGACACGGCTGCAGTCAGCTCTTCCATACTCCAGAGACTTCTGGTGTATTCATCAAGCTCTTCTTTCTCTCACCAGAGGAACTCATTCACTGTCATTCAGTAGTAGTGTAAAAAAACAATTTTATTTTTCAGTCTGAAGATTGGTTTAGCCAGGTAATCCATCACAGTTAATACAAAGCTGTAATTGTTGTATTCTCCCTAAGTTGTTTCACAGGATCAGTGTTGTCTTGTCAGTTTGGGTATTACATAATGCACTTGTCAATGAAGCACAAACAAGGAGAAACTCAAATCCATGCCAGCAAATAATCTCCGAAGGATATGCTAGATTTAGGTTTAACTCAGGACTTCTTTGGTTGTGTTTTGTAAATTTTATTCCAAGCTTGGATTAATATCATAAAGATTGCTTTATGTGACTAAAAATAATATCTTAAAAAAGTTTCTTTACTCTCAGATGAAGCACTAACAAATTCAGACAACATGCACGTATAGCAAAAATATATTGTAGCATTCAGTCTATCCAGGGCCAAGCTAATTAAGTGGCCAAGCTTAATTAGCAGGAAGAAAACAAGAAATGAAGAGCACATGCAGTGTGCACAAAAGTAGCGAGTGAGCCATCTGACCTCATTCCTATCTTTGTTGAGTTATGAACATGCGCAGTACTGATCAGGACCAGGCTCAGTCGTTGAGCTTTTATCTTTGTTCAAGCGACGATAAGTGAAAAATAGACCGTGGAAATTGATTTTAACCCAGCCAGGACTGTGAAATATTAATTTAATCATTTATTGCCAACATGAAACCATCCTGCATCATTTTCAAAGAGTTTTTTTAAAAAATCAAACAATGTTATGTTTTGAGGCATCACTTTAAAAAACGCTGCCTCCCTGGGATTTTGAGAGCTCATGGGAGATAAACCCAGTTGCACAGTTTACCTGCTTTATATGAAGGCAGACGTACAATTATGGTCAGATGTGTCAAGTAACTTAGTAAAAATACTTTGTTACCTTACTTAAATAATAATTTTGGGTATCTATACTTTACATGAGTAATTATTTTTTTTGCCAACTTTTTACTTCTACTCCTTACAATTTTATGCAAATATCTGTACTTTCTACTCTGCACATGTTAAAAATAGCCTCGCAACTCCTGTTTCATCCCAGCTTGTCATCGTTCAAAAAGACACACCAAAAAGTAAAAACCTAGCCTAAAATCATTGACATCGCGTCATCTGGAAAGAGTCTATTTGATTGTGGATGGATGAGATGAGAACCATTCCAACACCCTATTAGTTTGTACCCAATCCATCACACCTGCACATTACAGAAATCAAGCTGCACTTCAGCAAGGACATAAAAAACATATGAAGTGTAGTATGAAGATGTCTGTGGCAGAGACTTGGGAAGGGGGATGAACTATATGAATTATAGGCCCTAGTGGCACAGCCTAAGCTTTTGACCTTAATGGCATTTTTGCCACTTTAATTTACTTTTACTTTTATACTTTGAGGAGTTTTGAAAAGAGTAGTTTTATACTTCTACCTATATAAAAAGCTTCAAGACTTCAACTTCTACAAAAGTCTTTTTAACCCTAGTATCTGTACTTCTGCTTGAGAAATAAATGTGAATACTTTTGGCACCCCTGACTATGGTTGTCCAGCCCAGCAGAGAGCATCAGTTTCCAACTGTAGTTTATGGACCTTGGAGAAGACAAAATGTTCACTAAGGGATTTAAAGTCTAGAGTGAATGCGTGCTGAGCATTGTGGATAAAAAGTTAGATGATGCAAAAATAAAAGTTAGTGCTTAAATGGTTGAAAATTTAGCTACAGATGTTTTTGAAACTCTTTCAGATGAACTGAAACAGACATGATGTCATGTAGCAGCTGATAAGTCCACAAACAAAATGGATATAAACATGTGTACACGTAACTTTCTACCAAAAGTGAGACCAATTTGTTTTTTGTTCAAGCAGGAAGTTAAACAAATATTTATATTTTCCTTCATCTTCTTTTAAAAGTTTTGTCTTTTGGGTTTTATTGTGCGATCAAATTGTTGATTGTGTTTTCAAACCAACTTGTGACATCATATTCTTTCTCCTAACTGGGGGCAGATGAGTTTTAAAATGGACAAGTTTGTTTTACTATCTATGCTGTTGGTTTTAAATGCTTTCACAAAACAGTTCTCAGGCCTGTCTCAAGAGTACACTCAATATTTACTTATAAAAAATAAACTGTTTTAAATTGACATCCTAAAAAGTGTCTTAGTCTTTCCTAAACTGGTTGGAGAGGCTACTGAATGGGCTAGAAGCTATTTATTGTTACCCTGAAGTTTTTGTGTTCTTTAGCAAACATATACCTCCACAGAAAACTTCCTCCCTCCTCAACTTTACCTTCTCAACTACTGCACAGAACAAAAGGCCTCACTGTATATCTGCTGAACAAACGTAAGGAGAGCTTGATTGCACCCTTGAGTATTTTGTGTTATGCTCATCTTTCTGTGCATACATTTAACTTTGTTGAAGTTCCACCTG
Source organism: Halichoeres trimaculatus (assembly GCF_033239565.1). NCBI lineage: Eukaryota > Metazoa > Chordata > Actinopteri > Labriformes > Labridae > Halichoeres > Halichoeres trimaculatus. The sequence continues at coordinate 13,273,121 of NW_027437183.1, forward strand.
CAGCTTTGTAGTAAGTGTGGGTGTAGGCAGGGGGACACACACTTGTGTACTCTGTTGTGTACTCCTGCGTTTTAGATCAAGCTTAAATGCACTCTTGTGTAACCGTGTAGCACTCTCTGCAGTGAGCTGTGCACTCAGTCAGAATGGACAACAGGCCCAGTGCCTCCGCCAGACCAATTAGGCAGCAAAGCAAGACTAATGACCATGGTTAACTTGGCCTCTGAAGAATGGAGCCGTCCCCGTTGGACCGCCTCGTAGCGTGATTGAGGAGAGTGTGCATGTGCGAGTGTGTTTGTTAATGCGAGTCGGGGTCTAAATGATGATAAGCAGATGCCTTCAGTGGGCCCCTTCACCCATAACATGGCTCCTCTTCCTCCTGAGATTACAACACAACACCTCTGTGCCACCTTGCAGGCCCACACCTGGTTCCACTGAGGGGGCGTTATAGACAGGGAAAATGAATTTGCTATGATTCCCTCCCTTTTTAACAAGCTAATTAAGCACTTTGTGTTGCATCCTTGGGCGATATTGAAATGACTCAGTCACAGTTCAGTAAAGCTTCTAATAGATGGAGGAAGAAAGAGAGCTCAGGAGGAAGGGTGGGAGGATGAAGGAGGGAACTGGAATGAGATGTGGGGGACGTAAAACTGCGAGGGGACAAATTAGACAGGGCTGAAACAGTTGTTTGTAACAAGATCCCAACTGTATTCTCCTAAGACAGATGTACCTGAGGAGGCGTACACGGGCCGGTCTGGCCTGGATGTAGCTCTGCAGCTGAAGACTTCTGCAGTTCACGTAGCTCCTCCAGACTCCACCAGGGGGTGCCGTCTCCAGGATTCACAGTGAATCCTTCAGCTAAACAGAACATTTCTTTCCTGCTGTTCTCCCTCCATCGTCATCTGGATTTCTTGTGCAGCCTGGCACACGTTACAAACATATTTTCATGTTTCTTCAGTCAAAATCTACAACAGCCGTATTGCTATTTGTCAAAGCTATTTAAGGCCAAATGTAAACCAGACTCCTCTCCAGAGCTGACCACAGACTGAGTGGAGTTTTAGAGACTGAAACAGATCATTGTCCTCATTTCATCACATCTCAAGATAAGCTCTCTGGCATGAGGTGAAAAAACTGCAGGCCAGCCTCTGATTTTGTTGGATTTGATGTGCTGGCAGGACATCTTGTGTGTACTTTTGTGTAAATGTTTGTGTGATTTTCTGCAGTTTCCCTGACCTCATACCATGAGACTACCAATGTTTCAAACCTCTATTTTAAACCTTTTTTACTCTAACCTTTCCTGAATATCTTGATGTTGGCTCTCTTTTATCAGCAGAGAATATTTAAAAGTTTTAGTGAACCAGTCAAACATTTCCTTTTTGAGGCAGATCATTAGCATGCAGCTTTTACTGGCAGGACAAAGATTAAAATCCAGATATTACACTTTGCAGATTTTTTTTTTGTCTGAACCAGCTGCAGACAGAAAAATGGAAGCTACGGAGTGAGAATATTCCCTGCTGTAATTTCAAAGGATTTGCATAAATTGGAGTTCAGTGTTTCCCACACATAAAAGATATTTGGGTGAGCTGTCCAGATATATTTTCAGCCAACCCAGGTTTAATACTGGCAATTATTACAAATTGTATTATCTGTATAAGGTCACAATTTGCAACACTCTGCTGATAGCTAATATCAAAACATCTGATACATACAGAAGAGGGAAATGGGAGGAGACAGAGCAGGGCACACCAAGTTGGAGAAGAAAGCTTAGTTAAAATATAAACTAATTTGATTAATAAAATTATCGGATAGATGACAGAATGTGATGGAAACAGGGTTATTTGTTTTAATTGAAATAAGAAGACACTCAAATACACAAGTATTTCTAGACCAATGACTAATATGGAAACATGTAAATCTCTCCCCATTTTTGACTTTTTTCCAAGAAGGTCATATAGCAGTACTGGTTATATTCAACATTTTTGTGGGGGCTCCATTTATTTTTTTTTAAGTTATATTTAGGGATGCACCAATTCAACTTTTCTGGTTCCGATACCGATACCTGGGCTTCGGTATGGACTGATGCCGATCTGATACCAGTGTTGAATAATAACCTGCATGCCCTACTGTGGGATAAGACTGGTAATGTTTTGGGTAAAAGGCAAGAAATAATTTATGGAATTACTGAAGTTAATATTCATTCTAACTATGAAATATTGAAATTTTTACCTTAAAACAATTCTTCAGAATGTGTAGGTTCTTTTCAAATCAAAATTTTTATACCCTGTAGACAGGTAATGCAGCGAAAAAACAAAGCAAGTGCATTAGAGGCAACATATCAAATCAAGTGGCAAACAGCACTGGTAAAAAAACAAAAAGGCATAGAGCTGTTTGCCTGGTTCAGCACCATGGATCTCTTCCCACCAATACCGATCAAGCCTTGAGGGGCATCCATACACCGATAACCGATACCACTGATCGGTATTGGTGCATCCCTTGTTATATTTCCAGGGTTTAATGCTATCATTAAAAGAGGACAGGACAGTGGATAGAGCGGGTACCAGAATGAAATGGGGGAGTGACATGTGTGTGGGGAAAGACTCAGGTATTAGCCTCTTGGGGTGTACAACACCACTGCCAGGCCACACTGACTTTATAAGGGGACTGTGATTTTTCATTTGAATCTTTGCAAATCCATCTTTCTGTTTTGCATTTTGGTTTTCATTTTATTATCTTTTGAAAATGAATGTATCTACTTACTGATTCATTTCTACATACAAATCACAACATACATTTAAAAAATCATAAACTAGACCCAATCAGTATTTCACATGGTACAGAAGAACATTGAAATTCTATTTTCTTTATTTATATTATCTGAAAATTTTGCTCATGAAAAACATTTGTATGTATTCAAAATGCTCAGAAGCATTGATCCCAGAACAATTGTTTCAGAACATGTTTGTTTTTAATAACATTTGTACGTGCAGTTGTTTCTGAGTACAAAGTATTTGCTTTCCAGTTTTTTCTCTCTGTCTCCAGCTGGCTTCATAAATCTGTGGGCTGCTTAAAATATGTTGGCTTTGCACTTCTGATGCTTTGTGTTTCTGACCCCAAAATGCCAGACTCATTCTTTTTCTTTTTTTCTTTGAGGAATATTTTCCTGCACCAGAGTGAATATCATTTCAATATCAAAGTGAGATTCTTCATTGTTTAGAGCCAAGTATGAGCACTTGGGAGGTAGTTAGGATCATGATGTTGAGTGGAGTATTTGCTTTGTGCGTGCTGGATGCCAGTTTGGTTTATTTCACACTTCTCACAGTGAGTGCATTGAATTCAGTATGTTGCATTTAGGAGGTTGGCCATGATGCAGTGTTTTAAGGGAGTTTGGTTTTCAGCTCTGACTCTGGCAGCTCTTGATTGCTTGCTGCTGCCTGGATGAATCAAATGTACCACTGACAGAGGTCGAGGTAGTGCGGGTACACAGTGAGTGGAACTGTCAGCTACCTGCTGTTTATGTTTAGTCAAAACAGGCGGAGACCTAATTTCTCCCGGGAGTCACAAATTGGATTGGCTAACTTGTTGCCCTGACCCGTCGCTCATGAATTCCACTCATTTTTAGAGGAAATGTGGGAAATATGTGCAGGAAAGGTGAAAAAAAAAACTTCAATAGAATCTTAATTTGCTTTATTAATTTATGTAAATGACGCAGCGCAGCTGTTTGAACTGGAGTGTTAAATTGCCAACCCAAGCATCGTCATGTAGGCTGTATGTAAATGCAGCTGTGCGCTAATTGAAATTCAATATCCGTCTCATCAGCAAGGGTTGCTGGCCTTCTCAACTTAGCTTACCCTCTTCCTCCCTCCTCTTCCTCCTCTACCACACTTGTTTGCCCTCCAACCTTACCTAAGTGGGTCTTTAATTTAAAAGTGAGCGCATTAACTTTTTTCAAACACTAGTGAGATGAAGTACCTCCTGCCTTACCAATGAATAACGGTTCCTCAAATAACACTAGCTCTCTCCCTTTCACAAACGGACAAATACCCACTGAAGAGATCAATGAACAGCAGTATTGAGGCATCTCTTGAGGTTTGTGTCTGGTTCATTGTGACAGTTGATTCATTTGTTCTTTGCAAGAGACGGTAAATCAGTGCTCACCCTCAAGCATACTGGCTCAACCCAGCCAGGAAACGTTATTTTCATGTGTCAACTCTGCAGCTACATCTGCCTGCCATCTTTTATTGTGCTATTGCATGTGCATGTTTACTACCAGAATGATTTTTGCTTTTCCATGCTTTTAGGTCCCACTACTCTCTCAAAGCAGTGGCAATTTCACTTCTCAATGCTAATGTTGAGAAGCTCAAATGCTGCTATAACGTCACATCATTCAAAAGACATTGAGAAAAAAAAGTAAATTGAGTAAAATTAGTCCCAATGGTAATTAAAGCAACACATATGAATCAGCAGCACTATTAGCTACAGTCAGAAAAAAAGTAAAAGTTAGCTTCAAACCACTTGCATTACACTTAGCTAGCAAGCTAACATTACGTTATGTTAACATAATGTTTGCAAGGATTGATCAGTGACTGAAAAGCCCATGAATGGTGACAAAACAGTGTAAATCTCATAAAATACTTCATCAAAGCGACATACTTGAAAAAACATAAGCTTAAGTCAGAGAACAGCAAGCGCTAACTTAAAGCCACTTGCTAGCTATCAACATTAGTATTGATATATAAATATTACTCTTGTTACTGTTCATAGATTTAAAAAAGAAAGGCTACAATTAGTAGTTGTAGTGATGTTAATAAGGAGTTAGCATAGCTAACATAAGTTAACAAGAAATCTCCTGGCTGTAACACCTAGCTGAAATAGCTGCTAATGCTTGCTGTTATCCAGACATTGCTTAGTTAGTTACTTTCTTAGAGAGGTTAGTTAAGTTTGTGATAAATCTTGAGGTGTTGAAATTGTAGAAACATTTAGATATGCTTTTATTAGACAAATTTCAACAACAAAAACACCATTTTAACATCATTAAAGCCTCTCCTATCCTGTGCTTGAAGATAGCAGAAAATACATCTGCAATAATAACACGATAAGACCCAGGAATGCACATAAGATATAGGTGCAGTTTGTGGGGTATGCAGTTCTTTCTGTTAACATTCATGGAGTGTAAGGTGAGGAGCATGGCTGCTGGCTAATTGCTGCTCAAAGATGTACAAAGGTGGAGGGGAAGAAGGAAAACTTAGAGGAGAGAGGGGCTGAGAGGAGAGCTAACCTTCCCCCAGGGCCCTTTTTAAGGAGTTGACTCAGTGTGTCGCTCTCCTCAGCTCCACTGCTCCCCGTTTGCTGTCATCTGCCCTTCTTCTTCTGCTATTGCCCTAAGACAGGAAGCCAAGCTGTCCTCTGCTCGCTGTGGCTCTCACCACAGAGACAGAAACCACCAGTAAAAAAAGATACTCTGAATTTTATCACTTTTCTCTTTTTCATCGCATCTCTCACCTTTTCTTTGTTTAGACACGATAAGAAAAACAACTCGGGGCCGGTGTTAGAGGACAAAGTTGTTTATGTGGCTTTGGCACAATTTAAAACAAAATGCTTGATTGTTGCAACTCTTAATTAACATTTACCTCATCCTAGAGTGTTTTACCTTTGAAGTGAAGTGGAAGTTAGTTTGTACAACTTTTCATAGCTCTTAGTAATATTATGGCAGCCAAACTGCTAGCCAGGCAAGCTAATTGTCTTTGGCTCGAGCATCTTTTGGCTTAAACTTCATGCCTACTGTGAGTACACACAGTGACAGCTGGTGTCCACATTGCTCATTGGGGGTGCGACATAGCTGAGAGGCATCAACAAACTTGACCACACACTTGAATTCAAAACCATCATGTTTTTTTCAGTGGAGTTTGTATAAGCCTTTAGACCAATTTTATTGTTCTTACAAATCCTTTTAACCACTGCCACTACTGCTGTCAGCACAGCTACAGCATGAGGACTCACTGGAACATTGTGGAGCCAAATAATGTAGTGCCTTAATAAGTATAGGGGCTTGAAAGTCAAACACGAGGATGCTATGAAAAAGTTTTTTGATGAGCTGTTTGCAGAATGCAACTGCTGGATTCCTATCAATCAAAAATGTTCAGTCATAATGATTGTCCAAGCAACAAAGACTTTTAGACACAGCAGGACTTTGGCCAGCCTTTTGACTCGTGTCTTGTTACTGTAGCTTTTGTCTGACAGCAGCAAAAGAGGAAACTTTGTGACATTATTAAAGGCTGTAAAGTCAACAGAAGGAGCTGGTGCAGGTGGATGGGGTCAAACAAAGAGTTGGACTTGTCCTCAGAGGAACTTCTTTGATCAAGTTTATATCTCAGTCACTCAACAAAAATGTAATCCAAACTATCATCAGTGTCATATCAGGAAATGATTCTGTAGTTCATAGTTCCACTGCAATTAGCCAGTCAAACAAAGCGTTGATATCTCTATTCTTGTAGGATCAAAACACTGGAAATGTGTTGTGTCCAAGCTGTTGACAGACCAGCTGCCATTGGCTAAGGCTGTAGCTCTGGTTAATGGCTCTGATCTACAACACAGATGTAAACGAGCACATATGAAAAATGGCATCTCATAGGCAAGGCAAGGTTTGGCAGTTTTGGTGAAGCAAATAAAGTTTAAGTCACTTGCACTCTGTGTCTAGTTCAACTGTCATGTAAGGCATTAGCTCAGCTAATGTTAGCCACACTGTGCAAACCATTGTGACATCATTTTGTGCCGACTGTGATCCTGTGTTTCTGTGTACAGTAGATTGTGCTTAATGTTGACTGTTTTCTTTCTTGGAAGCTAATTTTTTTTTTGTTTAAACATGGAAATGTGTGGATTTAAAACATCCCAAGTGTTTGTACTGTAATTTCTCTAGCAATCCCCTTTCTACAAGAAGAGGGATAAAAAATAAGAAAAAAACTCATTCCACTTTATTTTGATCTGTACAGGTCAAGGACTCAGTGTTTCCTTACTTACCACATTAGCAATGTTTCCTATTTTAGGGCCATTTGTCTGTTCGTGAGCCATTGACCAGCACAGTTCCTGGCCAGTCTTTCTTTTTTTCTTTAATATTAAACTTGGTGGAAGGATGTATCATGGGCCAAAGGAGAACCCAATAAATTTCTGTGCATGTCCAAGTATAAGCAGTGAATAAATTGTCATAATTAGTTTTGGAAATGCACCTAGACATGTCAGGTTATTTGGCTTGAAATTTGTGATTCATAGAGGACTGGACTGTGTCCATTAGAGGAAGTCTTTCCAACCTGTAAACCCTTGTAGTTATAGGTGTTTAGGTTTTTCTGTCAGCAACCAGAACCTATAAGATCAACTTTAGGGTGCTCAAACTCATGAAAAACAAACTGTTGTGCTACTGTTCCCCAGACTCTACAGGAGTTCTTTTTGCCCTTCGAAGAGGAAAACCTAATCCACGCAGCTCATCACGATCCTCTAATCTACTGTTTACTTTATGGGCCAGGATTTGACTTTTTAAGTGTCTTCTAAATTAGAGGCCTGGTTTAACGCCGATTTAATATTCTGCTTAGATGCTCAATTAGATTTGTAATTGCTCCTCAGGCATGATTACATTTATATTGGGGAAGTTCATTAATACAGTGGGACCCGGGTCTGTGGCCAGCTACGCTATAAAGATGAAATTAAGCCTTCGACGTGCAGCTCAGAGTCCGCGTCAGTGGAGTAGAAGAATGTGTGACAAAAATGATGTTGTATAGTGTTTCAATTAGTGGATTGGTTTTTAACAGGATTTAATTGTTGGTTGTAGAGTTTAATGAGTTTTTGTTTGGAGTTTTAAACAGCTTCAATGTTAACATTTGCTGGAGTGTGCTGCCTGTGTTTATGGTTCAGCCTAAAGAGCCTTTGAAAAGGAGTGTGGTGTAAGAGACAGCACTGACAAGCAGGAGACAGATGTTTAAAGATAGACATAATAGCTTTTTTTCCCTTTAACTCTCCTTACCTTCCTCCTCTATCTTGCACATTCTTTGTTTTTGTCTTTCACCACTCTGTTTGCTCTTCTTTTTTTTTTTTAATAAAAATGGCTGCTCCCTCTCTAGAGGTTCAGACTCAGCAGTCCGGAAAGTCCGGTATGAAGGTCTAAGAAGAGCCCCAGATGTCTAGACAGCTCCCTGTATAATTTAGTCATGCATACCTAAAAGGTGTTAAAAAAACACCTGCATCTGGTTCTCCCACCTTTTTTTCTTTCTGACATCTCCTCTCCCTAAATCCCTCTTTTCCCTCCTGGCAGTGTATCCTCCCTCTCGGTGTATGGAAGCCCAGCGGTTCAGGCTTCCTGTGTTAATGCACTTAGCGCTTGGAAAGCCTCGTGAAAGTACAAAGGCTTTGTTCGCTTTCCTGCTCAACGGATCCAAAAAGAAATTAGATTAATTGGTGAGCCTGGCACTGCAGTGGTAACACCTGAGTGGAATAATGGGCACGTTTGGTGTGAAAATCTCAAAGCATTAAACAAAAAAAAAAGCATAAAAGCTCCTGATTAGTCTTACATTTGCTCAGGCCTGAAATGCCTTTTCACTAAGCTTTTTAGCCCACCTCTAATAGATGCAGTGTTCTACTTGATGTTTTTTTGTGTCATTTGTAAAATTGGACTATATTAAGCTTGGCAGATGTGATCACTCTACCGAACTTGGATTTGCAGATGAAGTTCTTGTTTTTTACTTTAATTTCCATGAAATCCTGACAGTGAGAAAAACATTTTTTCATCAACCACACTTGTTCTTTTATTCCTTATTTTATTTTGTTCTGTTCCTAAGCATCTTTATTCCTCCAAATAGCAAATTAACCAAAAACTGACCTGCAATTATTTCAAATCCTCTATTGCACAATACATACGAGCACTCTGTTACTTTAGTATGCTAAACCTGTAATGACTGCAGAACATCTCTTCAATAAAACAGGCCTCTCTGGCCCCTCCACATGATTATAAAGCAAGCGTAAACAAATAAATTGTCATGTTGAATAATTCTTTGAGAGCTCCTTTCATCTGTTTGGCTGCCAACCGTCTTGTGATGCCAGATAGCTTTGGCTCCCGCTCTCTCCCAAAGGGGACAAACCGTATTGATGAATCAACAGTCGACTTCTAATGTACTTTTCATGCCGTGTGGGGGAAACTGTGCCCTCTTGAACTCTAGTCCTCTGAGCTCTTTAAACTATTACATCAAAAACACATTTATTTCACGCTTTCATCGCTAGGGGCACATCAGCGCAGAAGGAGAAAATGTCATTTCAAAGATCAGCCTGATTGTTCTAATATCGTTGATTATTTTCACATTCTGCCAAGCTTGGAGAAATCATTGTGGAATTATGTTTGAACATCTGTGCTGGATAAGGTCATTAAAGCCAAATGCTCAGCTATTGATGTTATTTCTTAAGGCTTTCTTTTTATTAAAAAAATCCATTTATGTCTACAAACACATACTGTTATGGAATGATGTTTTTTTTAAGGTGCTAAAAATTAGAACAGTGTACTTTTAACCATGGACATAAGAGACCTTTTGCTGGCTTATTATTAAGTATCTTATTTGAACTATCTTCCTGTTGATAATTAAGTCTGTAAGTTGCATAGGTCACATTGTTTCCTGTGAACTGAGCGTGCACAGGATGTTGCATAGATCATGACAAAAGGGAGACCTAAACAGAATCTGCTCATATTTTTCTTGTTTTAAACAGAAGTACTCCACAGCTGAGGAGTTCACGCTTTCCTTATTACACAGTAAAAAAAGCAAAGGACGAGAAAACATCATACAAATGCAGAGTATACAAGTTGTTTTTATTCTTTTAAGTTTAGGATCATTGGATCGTATCAAATAATATTAGAGCTGTGAATTATGATTTGATAAGCAATTATGTGCAGATCTTTTCTTTTTTATTAATGATGAATTGGACATAAAATCTACATCTTTTTTTCTAAAGGTGTTTCTTTCAAAATAACAATTGGACAAAAGTGAACAAATCACAGGTTGTCTCTATGATGTCGTATCGTGTCGTATCGTATCGTATCGTATCGTATTGTATCGTATCGTATCGTATCGTATCGTATCGTATCGTATCGTGTAAAACTTGTTATGCTATATCAAATAACTGAAGCTACAACTAGGGATTTTTCTAATAATTGATTAATCTGCTGAGTAGTTTTGATCGATCAATGAGTCTGACAAAAAAATCTATGCTGTTTTTTTGGCTTTATCCAGAAATAGTGTATTTTTCAGAATTGAGAGTACAAAAAGTGTTCCTTTACAGGCTATTTCTTTTTCATAATGTTTTGTGTCATACCATATTATTTCATAGTGTATCATTATAGCTTGTTCCATTTAGGGACGGGCGAGTATTGATTCTGGTATATTCTGATGGGCTGATATCAGTATCAGGCCGATACCAGCTGTTTTTCAAGGTATCAGTACTTGTGAAGGCTGCTGATATCAGCAGCTGATACTCAAGGCAAGAAAATCATACGTCAAGCAAGTCCTCCTCGCCAGTAGTTGCCGCTACTTGCTGCGGTTGACACCACAGCAAATAGGTCCTGTTCAGACAACATGATTGAACCAGGGAGAGTTAACAGTTAAAGTGTTTTATTTTGAAGTGTTTTGCTTTCAGTTTTCTTTAAAAAATACTCAAACACTGACAGCTGTTAGAGTTATTGTGCACTTTTAATATTATTTTTTTCCAATATATATTTTTTAAGTAAACTCAGAGAAAGTTGTTTTATTTTGGACTTAATGTTTGAGGGATTTTGCTGTCTTTGATTAAAATGATCAGTCACTGTCAATATGAATTTTATGTATCAAAGGTACTAGTGGTATAGGTACTCAGTAACGGTGAGTACTCAAGAGGGAGTACTTGTACTGGTATCGGTCTGAAAAATAAAGTAGTATTGAACATCCCTAGTTCCATTTGTATTATATAGTAATTTATTGTATTGTTTTGTATGTAAACTGCTTGTTTAGGTTTTTTTTGTTGGGTATTGCACCTCACCATTCGCCAAATAAACTGGATTATATGCCATATTGTTTTGTATCATATATCATATTGTATTGTATCCTTTTGTGTTCTTTTATGCCAAACCATTCTATGTCACATTTTTTGTATTATTTCACACTGAATCAAACACATATATTTCATAATGTATTGTGTATGTATATATTTGTTACAATCACCAAGTAAAATGTTGACATAAACACTAACATATCAACATTTTTATATAAAAAACTGTTCTTTACACTTTCTACACTTTTTTTTGCACAGCTTCTTCTTTCACACATTTATAGTGTGACACTTATAGGCTAATAAAAAAATGGTTAAAAAGGTCTCTGCACTTTGATCATGTCATGTTAAAGCCTCTACTTTCCCTGTTCTTTGTTTTTATAAAGGTCTGTACATTGGGAACAAAGGACAAAGGTTTTCTGAGGCTTATGCAAGTATGACTGAGAATGTGAAAACAGCAAAAGGTCAAGCGGAAAGACTTGGCACAAATTAGACCAAATTGCGCTGCTTTAATAGTGGGAAGAGGATTGACTGGCTGAAATGGTGCGAGTGCCAGCCTGGATTCATAAAATGGTTAGTTTGTAACTTAGCCCCTGAAGTACTGGCAGCATAAAAAGAAGAGTTCCTGAATGGAGGATAGTTTATACTAGAATTCTTGAAAGAGTTATTGTATTATCAATTTATAGGCTTAGTGTTTATATAGTGTTGTAACACAACCCTAAGCCCAGAAAATACCTTATCAGGCCAGTTCAGGGAAATATTTCTCTTAGTATTAGAGGCACATACTGCAGTTATGCTTTCCTCTCTTTATTGCTTCTATTTCTGACGGTGCTCAGAGGGATTTTATTTTCCAGCTCTCAGCATGCAGATGACTTCCATACTGCTGCTTTGCCTACGCATTGTTGAATGTCATATGTTGCTCTGACACCAGCTGTTGTTGTCGAGGTCTTTTTGCCTGCACGGCTCTAATTGATTGAGGCTTGTTTGACTCCCAGGGATCTTTGCATGGAGGGCTGTTTGAAATAAATAGTCATTTGGACAAGTTAATTGACAGGAGTGGAGCGGCCTGGCTTTCAGCAGGAGAAAGGGAAAAAACATCATTTTGCTTTTGTGAAGGAGCTTTTATTTTCCGTGAGTGGGGATATTATTTTTTTCTGCAGGAGATTTTGGCAGATAAATGAACAAAATTTCCTCATATCTGACCAAGCTTGAGGTCTGTCTCATTAACATTTCTCTGTTTTCAATTATTGAGCACCTGTGATATCCACAAGAAGTGTCTGGACTCATGTACAAATGCATCGCAGATTCCTTTTTTTTCTTGATTTGAAATTAGATATTGGCTTTTCCCTTTTGGATACCAGGTTAGCAGAAAAGCATCAGCATCTGTGTTCAGAAGTTGATAAAAAGCCAAAAAGGTAGTCACCATTAAAGGTTTGACAGACTTTTTCTTGGACCAAACTGTTTTCCTGATATATTGAAATTAAACACCTATCAATTTGATGTCGCCCAAATATTTAAAGTCACTGCCAGCCACATTCCTTCCTTCAGCCGGTGGTTGCCAGTAACATCTGTAAACTCACTCAGTGCTGGCAAAGGAGCTGCTCCCACCACAGGCACCAGTTAATTACACATTTGATTGACATTAAATGCCTGTAGTTGGAAAAAGAAACAGACACAGCAGATGTCCTGGGATGAAGGAGTGAAACATCCTCAGTCTTTTGTGATGTTTGCTGTCAGACTTGACTTCATGTGTTAACCATCGAGATCAAAGGTTCTTAAAAAAAAGTTACAGCAGAAAAATGGTTGGTAATAATTTTAGAGTCACTGCTTTCTGAGTCATGCAGTTACAAGATTTTACAGTGGAAAGAACAATCTTCATAGGATTAGTTTTCAAATGTTAAGGCTTTAAGATTGACCTTTTCTAATTTAAAGTCTGAAAACTTGGAGGACATTGGCACTGATTGGTTTTGTACAAATTCTTGGTGTTTGCACAGCCAAGTACGAGTTTTCTCATCTTTGCATCCAATTTATATTCTGTCTGAAGTCTGAACTAGAGACTTTCCTCAACCCCTTTTTTTTTAAATCAGTTATTCAAAACTTAGTTTCTGACTTGCTTTCTTGTCCAGAGATAAGAGAACACCAATAAGACAGTCAAATTGACATATTTCTGTTCAGTGAAATAATCAAAGCTATAAACTCTGTAGACGGAGAAAACTTCTTGGCAGAGATATCAATATATAAGTTGGTGTTTTGGTGTTACCGTGATAACCAGTGACTTTCAGCCAGTTGGTCTGTGGTTATGGCTGTTGAAAACTGTTGAAAACTGAAACAGTCTGTATGAGTCTGATGATTTTACTTTGACTTAATTAAAACGTGTTTTCCATTTTTAAAAGCATTTGTAACTGAGACAACCACCAACCCATCCAGCTCCGCCAGTTAACAGGTTAACCCATTAAACCAGAACACCTTCCCATTCCTTCTGACCCTGCTTTGTTATTGTAGCCCTAATTTGATCAAATATGGATAACGTCTTCAAGTGACTAGTAAATATAAATAACTCAGTCAAGTTAGAGTGATGGGATTACAGGTGCTGTGGGAACTATCTGTTTGGCTGGACGAGGTAATTTATCAATGTATAGTTATGTAGTGCTATTGTTTGAAACAAGCAAACTTTGTAAACTCATTTTTTTCTGTAATGTAGTAAGCTCACTCTTCATTTTATTGATAGACTCAACTTTGAACTGACCACTGCAGAATAACTGCTGCATGTGGGTTGGAATAAACATCATAAACAGATTAACCCATGTTTTAACTCATGCTCTATCACTCTCCTAATTTGCTTTCCTCTGCTCTTCTTTCCCTTGTATTTTCACCAGTCCAGCTCCAGTGTCCACCATCACTACAAAAAACCCCCCAATAAATCCTTTTCTTCAGGAAAAAAAGGACAGATCTTGCGTCTTACTGCTGAACTCTACCAGCTGGCGTCTATGGCTGTATATCCATTCATGTAGTGCTGGTACAGTCTGATCTGACCATGGATAATAAGAAATAGCATTCAGAAACAACCAGTTTTGGAGCTGATAATCTCATTTTAAATCATGAATTATGAACAACCAAACACATAAAAGTGAGACTTTTTCAAGATCACTCTAAACTCCACTGGGACTTGAAATTATTGAACTGAAAGACCACACATTTTACTTATTTGAAGTTTTACAGCTTCAGTTACAGTATTTGAAGAGGCTTCTACCCACAATTTCATTTACATCACTAACTTTGCATGCCCCACATCTTAAAAAACTGCCCGTAACCAGTACACTTCACCTACCCGTTACGCACCCTTAAGGCTCAATTATACTTCCCTTGGTCTCAGTGGCTTTCTCTGTATTTTGGGTGTCCATGCAGAACTGCAGGGTTTGTGTATTTATAGTTTTAAATCATATCTGGGATCACCTCTCTGACCCTCTCTGACGACGTCTGCGACCGTGGGATTTCTGTGGTCTCTACTGAGTTCCCTTTTTTGGGCTGCTGTGAGGAAGCCAGAGCTGGTTTATCATGGAGCTTTAGCAAAGCCATGCTTACTTAAAGTAGACCCTGAGACCTTCTGTATACTGTGGTGCTACCATTAGAGTGAGAACAGGTTTAGCTTAATATAATGCTTAGTGGATCACAAACAGCACAGTCAAAGCAGCAGAACTGCACCTTGAACTGAGTGAGGAGAAGTGGAAAAGTCACTGTGTTTTTCAGATGATGCTAATTAATGGCTCGACGAGATAAGAAAATGTAAGAATGGTATTCTGACAGGCTGGCATTGGCCTCACCCTTAGTGTAATAAGTTTTCTTAACAGGACTTCAAGACTGTTAAATTATGAGTATTTCTTGACGTAACTGCACTTTTTGCCATTATTCTTTCAAACAAAGAACATTGAGGGACCGACCTCGCCTCCATCAAGGATTGTGTTTTTTTATTGTGCCTCAAGGTTAAAGACGAAAAAGTTTCACCTCTGTTCAATCAAAACTGCCCCTTTTCTTCATTGTTAATTCAAATTTTGCATTTGTTTGGAAAAATATCCACAGAAGACACAGAGAGACTTAAACACCTCCACTAATAACATTCATAAAGCTGCGCCCACGTGCGCTGCTCTCTTCCTCCAGTTTCCTTGCTTTTCAAGCTCCTCTCCTTCCCCCTCTCTGAGTAATTGATTTGGGGATGGGGTTTTGCATGGGGAATAAGGGGAATAACACATCGTCTGGACTCTTGCTTTTAATCTCAGCTCCATTTCTCTTCCTTTTCAAGTCTATAATTTGGTTGATGTGGAGAGGAACAAAAATCTTTAAATCCATCGAGGCATCCTCCTTTGCTCTTTGCAGAAGTGGGGACTTAAATCGTGCCGGCCTGTTTGCTGATTTGTCTTTGTTCTGGTTTGTTTTGGTGTACGGCTGCAGGTGTGCAGTTTGTAGATGCTGGTGGAAAAAATGAACCATTAATCTCTTTTTTTTTTCAGTTCCAGTTTTTGGCACATTTTCCTTTGACCTTCTGTCAAAATGTACTAAATAACTTAGAGCTGTGCAAAAAATTTGAAGCGATGTGAGCCAAAGATTTGCTTTTCCCTCTTTGCTCGTCATATCTGATGCTTTAACCATCCTCCTGATTCTCCAGTATTGAAACTTAACTTTTACAAGAAGTTTGATGAAGCTTCGCTCTGTTTCCCATGAACCCTTCATGCATTGAGCAAATCATCTCAATATTCAACACTGAAATTAGCAAGGTCATTACTCCCACATAGTCCTCGTTTGTATCTGTTTAGTTTGCTGCCCTTCGTACTGTCAGCTGCTACATTTCAACTCTTGCTCACTGATATTGTCAGAGATCCATGATTGTTTCTCATGCTCCAGCGAGATTTAACACTTTAAAACAACCTCTTCCTGCAGAGTGGCGTTTTAGCTACCTGCATGGCATCGAAAGTACGCACTCAACTGCATTTCCATCCTACACAATAACCCACCTCCCACAGCACACACACTTACACACGCAACCAAAATAGGCCTTTCCAAGCCGTTTCAACTTCTATTTGGCCATTCTGGTCAAAATGGGTGGAAAATGGAGGAGCTGGCACCAAATAGGCTGTTTGCCAAATCACCCAAAATCCCCAAATGGTCTCCATTAAAGTTTCCGGGCTCCTGGTAGAGTGAGGCCACAGTGTTTGGAGGTCATTTTTAAAAGCCCTGTGGAAAGACCCCCTCCCCTCTCTTACAGCCATTTCAGGCTATCACTATATGTGTGTTTGCTCGTGTGTGTGTAAGTGACTGAGTTCAGGCTTTATTAGGCTTCAGTGGTGTTTGGACAGCCGGAAGAGTACTACTAATAGGACAGAACGATGCAGAAATGGACAGAAAGCCCCCTCTGAGTTCTTGAAGCTCATTTTCTCTCTCCCTCACTTTTACCCCCTCACTCCATTTCAATCACTCGTTCATTTTTTTCCAACCTCTCCTCCTCCCCCTCCACCTCCTTTCTGCTCCTGTCTTCATCAGGAGTGCTCTGCCTATCAGCCTTGGCTGTCACACAATCCCGGTGTTGCTCCACTAATTTTTCACATCCCTTTATTCCTGCTATTCGGCCTTTTTCCCAAAAGCACTTTGAGTCAGCGGGGGGAAGCTTTTAGCCGCTGATTACTCCTACACGGTAATTTCTCCTTGTTTTGCTCCTCTTTCTGTTACTTTCACAAGTCTTTCTTCCATCTCAATACTTTTTTTCCTCCATCCTTTTAACCCCTGCTGTCTGCCTTCTGTCCTTGGTCAGCTTTCCTATCTTGTTGCCTCTCGTCTTTTATTTATTTAAAATAACCAAAAAGTATCACAACATGGCTATCCTTGAAAGCCTGCTGGAGACAAGACCACACACAACGATTTGTACTCAAAAAATATTGTAATTCACATTTGAGAATTTGTATGAATCAAAGGCTTGGGTTCATTGAGTGCCTTTTAATCTTTAAGCGCAACTAGACAACAGGATGTAGCATCTTCTCTCTGTGGTATATCAAAGAAACTACACAAAACACTCAACATAGATCAGTATATCCAATTATGCATTTTAAATAAGTTCATCTAAAGCTACATTAAATTGTTTGGCAGAATGTCAGATAGTTTCATTGGTTGCACTTCACTGCAATGCAACAATACTCCACTTAGCACGTAACAGCCGGAGCCTGAAGAACTGTTAAAATGCAATTCAATCTTTCAGCCAGCGGCAGCAAACTTTAATTGTCAGCCGACAAAACAAACAACAACGTGAGCCTACAGGGCACAAACCATGATAGCTCTCTTAATTGACAAATAATTGCCAGCATGGACAGTAATGTTCTGGGTATGATTTTATTTGTGTCTGAATGACATTCATCAGTCCTTTGTTTTATATAACTCCCTCTACTTGTCGGTTCTCTAGGGGAAATGTTGCCGTCATAGTTTAAAGCATCTTTAAACATGTTGGACAACATGTGACTCCAGCCATTGAGCACTGTGGGATTCAAGGATAATTTTTTTCACTAAAATCCAATGTCCCAGAGTGCCAAAACTCCCTCAAGATGTTCCTGTAGATTTTTATTTGATGTTTTTGGGTAACCTGTAGCTAGAGGGACCTTGTTCATGTCCTACATTTTACCTTTTCTTTCAGAAGGTCAAATGTGTCTCCCAGCAGGACAAATTAGGTTTAAGTATAGTTAAGTCTTCAGTCCAAACAAATATCAGATCACAAATTATTTTGTCAGTTTTGTTCAGGTGATTGTTTTGTTGCCATGGAAAACAGCATAAAAGTCAGTGCACTTGTTTTTTTGCATTGCAGAGCACTCACTGCTCCAAAATGCAGGATTTCTAGAAGACTTTTTGCAATGTTACGAAAAAGAAGAATTCTGTAACCAAGAGTTTTTCAAGGATACAGCACAACAATGTATTTACCCTGGAAAATGACACATGAGCATGTTCTTCATTTGAAGCACGGATGTAGGACAAGGCTTTCCAGTGATATGTATAGGCAACTTTTGAAAAAAAAAATTCCTGAAATGATAAAATGATCACATATTCTTTTACGCTGGTTCAACATGGGTGGATGAGTCTTGTTGGAGAGTCTCATCATATGTTTAAGACAACAAAAGGGCCTTGAGTTACTTCATTTTAGTCATGTAAAGAGATTCCGAGTAGGAACTGCTAGGGATTGGTACTTTTACAGGTAGTGACCAAAATCTGTACCTAGTACTGAGTAGCAAATCATGTAAAATCAAATGGCACCGTGTTTAGGTACCTGGACACATCCTTGTGACTGTGAGGGAGTGGAAGACTAGGCAATTTTCCATGATGGAAATAACACAACATTGCAAGTTTATATATTGAGACTAAATATGTTACATTGAAAAACTTTGAGATTTTTAATTAAACAACTTAATATTTATTACTGGATAAACATGCACAAAAGTACTGAAAATTGGTACCGTTGAGTTTCGATACTGATTGCCAGGTACTGGGCATTGGTACCGTATCATTTCCAATGTGAAAGGTACCCATCCTAAGGAACAACTAGGGGTGTAATTGAAGAACCAGAAATTCTTATTCATATTGGTCTAACAGTCGTTACTTAACGAGGCTTTGAAAAAGGGTGACTGATATTGTTTTTTTTGGGGGGCTGATACCGTTTACAAAACCAAAGCTAATACCAATACCAAGTACTGTCAGTGAATTAAGCTTATAACCAATAATTTTTTACTGAAAAGCAAAATTAAAAATGTTAATTTTGTAAACAATAAATATTGAAAACCTCCTACACAAGACTTTATTTGAATTACTTCAACGGATGTTAAATCAAAACTGAAACTTTCATCTTGATATAAAGCAGTTAACCAGTTATAATACAGTTACACCGTGTGAGTGTGTGTCTGGCCAGGCAGTTGGTGTTTGGAGTGAGGAGGGATTAAGAGGTAAGACAAACTGGCCAGACACAGTTTTATTGATAATTTCATCTGGAATCAGTAAAATAAAATGCTGATGTAATAACCAGACAAATGTTGAATATTAGTGCTGAGAATACAACGATGTCCTTTATGTTTTTGGTCCTTTGTAGACTGACTCCAACAACACGCGGGCAACATTATTGCCCACGTTGAAAATATGACATTTAGTTCTGGCTGATACCATGCCCTCCTACTGCTCAAACTTACAATTGGCACATAAGGCATAATTTCTGTTAGACCGGTGTCCAAGTTAAAGATGTTAAAGTAAAGAAATAAAAAACCACCTAAAAATGGCATGGCTTTTCTGTACCCTCAGTATTTCTGCCTCTAAGTAACTTTTTGGGTAACTTTTTGTTCCTCTCCATCTAGGTGTTGACCCAAAAATGGTCTAAAAGTTTCCCAGGTCACTTGACATACCACCTCTCTCAAATCACTTTGACCGTGACCGAGTCTGCCTTCGTCCTCATCCTCTCTCTTTCATGCCTTTTTGTCACTCTCTCCTCTTCCCCTTTTTCACGTTTCTCTTGTTTTCACTCATATGTCTTGTGTTTCTCGATAACAATACAGCACAATCCAATTTACCCTCCCAGCAATAAAGACAGATGAAAACATGAGTGAGGAATTGGCTTGTTGGTGCGTTTGTCTGCCTCTCACCCCTCAGCCCTCCCCTGACACTGTTCCTCTCTTCCCTCCGTCTCACACACCGTTACCTGGCAATCTGCTCAGCAGAGACGAGCTTGTTGGAGCTGCTTGAGCAGAAGTAACACTAAAAGGCTTTTAATCTGTAAAAAATCTTTTCTCATGTGAACTTTCTTTTGGGGTAAAAGATAAAATTGAACATCCATTATCACAGAGTAGTGTGTCAAATGCTTTTCTTCGGACGGGGAGCATGTGAGGGGTTGGTGTCAGCTGTTCATTGTGTTCCCGCTCACATTTTTGTGTGTGTGTGTCAGAGACATTTTGAGTTATGCTTTGCTCTCAGCGATGTCTGTAATTAGCAGTAAAAACCCGAGCGAAATGGCCTGGGCTGCTTTCAAGGTTATTCACTTGGTCTAACTAAAGGGGCCTCTCTGCGCCACTAACTCTCATTTGAGCCAATCTGACCCAAGTTAGTTTTCAGATTAGATCTCTTTAGATTAAATAAAATGATATCTGCATTATTTCGTGTTGCATAGCTGTGTAAAATAAATTAGTTGTTTCTGAATGGGTATTCAGGTTTTAGCAATGGGCTTGGTAGCAAACTTCTGTCACAGACTGGTGGACCAACTGATCCTATTAATGTACAGAAAAGGTTGGGTGGATTTGAACTGACTTTGTGCATCTTTCTCTAGTTCTGATATAGATTTTTCTTTTAGATGCTGGTTTGCTTGTGACAAACAGGAAGGAAAGCGGTGAGTTGTGGAAAGCCAACAGTGAACAGATAAATATATAAAAATATAAAGACTGAACACTAAACAGAAGTAGTTTCAAGGCAGAAATAAAAAGTCCTAGACTGACTGTGATGAGGCAAAAACATGCAGTCATGTGCTTTTCTGATTCATGCTGTCTTTCTCGCTTTACTTCACCAGCAGTGGAAATGTTCAGTTTAATGTGAGTAATAAGAGCTTAAGGAAGCTCAGTTTATAAAGGCTGCAGAGTAAACCCTTATTGTCTATACAGCTCAAACTGTGAGCATATCAGATGCTCTTCAGTGGAAGAAATAAAATCATTTCCAAACCAACATTTGTTGTTAAGTTATTAATTTATTCTAAGTAGAGATGCTGTTTTCATGTGGGAAGCAGGCAGTGTAAAAAAAAGAAGTTGCAACCCAGATTTGAATTTCTCGTTTGGAGAAGACAATGATTTTTGTTTTTCAATAATAGTTTTAAATAGAGGATAATGTACTTTTTTAAGGCTTTATTATCTCCCTCCGGTACCCCCAAAACAGCTTAAAGGGATTTAGGTCTACAAAAAATCCCTATTGTTCTCACTCTTGTGTTTTAGAAAACTCTTGTTTCAGTCTCTGTCTATAACACTTCGTTTTAGTTGCCTTTGCTTTAAGGCTTCCTGCTTCACACACCCCCTTCTATTTGATTGGCCAGCCCTCTGGAGGCCTGTTGGGGGGCAGGGCCATGGGCAGACCTTGGTGTTTGACCCCTAATACATGTCATGGTTCAGAGATCCTTGTACGATGATGACCTTATCATTTGAGCAAGTCTTGTGAAAACCTCTTGAAAATCTCATACCACTTTTGGAACTGACCATTTCGAGAAAGGATCAGGAATTTTTTTTTTTTACAACATTTGACTGTGTAGCATTGTAAAATCTGATAAAATGTTGTCTGTACATCCAGTATTGTTATTTTCTATCCATGTTTAAAATATGGGACCTCAAAATGCCCCCTCTTTAAACTAGCAGAGAGTAAAAATGCTGTCTGAGACACTACTTCAACCACCACTGGTTAAAGTTTCTGATGAGTAACAGCTTAGACAGGACAGATGGCTGATATTTTGAGCCCAAAGTTAAAAGCAATTAGTGAAGAGAGACAAATAATTAAAGTGCCATTTAGGCCGTGCATTTAATCATTTGATTGACCAACACACAAATCCCTGATTCAACTAGCCAATAAGCCTGTTTAGCCTGAGACAAGACCCTGTGGTCTGGGTCCTGTTAAGCTTGTCGGGGTTCCTGTCTGTTGTAACGACCTGCTCACTACACATCATCCCTGACGTGTTACTTAAAGAGACACACATTAATATTCTGCCCTTCAGATGGGTCCCTGTTATGCATACAGATGTTGAAAACCACTTTCCAGACTTTGAATGACCTTTAACCCCTCTCAATTTTCCTTGCCTCAAATTACATCAACCAAGGTTTCTGTTGTTGTCATTAAATATTCATCTGTGTGAGTATCAATAATTTATCGTTACAATTCAGAATCAGACATCAGACAATCACCATGAAATAATCATTTTCCATTTGCTCACACCACATTGATAATTCATATTTCCTCCTCATGACACTCTTCATTTCATTTCCTTATTCCTCCTTTTGTAATTTTTTCCCTTCATTTCTGAGATAATTTCAACACCTGGCGAGGGAGTGAAGCGGTGTCACTGACTGTCCTGTTACCATGGTGATTAGGAGGTTAGGAGCCCCAGAAGGGCCTGTAATAAGGGGGAAACAGGGTGTGAAATTAAGGTTGTAGGACAGATATAGCATCTGTTTTGTAAGCAAGGCTGTGAGGATGGTGGTTTAATGTAAAGTGATGAAGAAAAAAAACAGCAAACAGCAGGTGGTTGGTACAGAAGCTGCCCTCAAGGTTTTTCCTGAACTCCCTGTTGGTCAAAGTTTCTGTCAACAATCTCTCCAGTACCAGACAGCACTCCTACATTTAATATACCGTCCCCCTGGAGCTACAACAAGAGAGAGGAGGGAATACAGATGAGCCCCAGTGACTCCTCTTCATTATTCTCATTAGTAAAGAGATAGCATTGGAGTCTGCAGAGTGTCTCATGTTTTGAGTCAAACATTTCAACCCCTAGGCTCCTTGTTGTAGAAACACCTTAGGACACCGCCATGCTCAAGTGTCTCTAGAGACACATTATCTGTGGACTGAATGTAAACTGGTGTTTTACTGTCACACTTCATTCTGCTCCCAGAGTTGCTTTTTTTCGTCTTGGGACCTTTTACCATGCATCTTTTACCTCTGCTCCTTTTCCTCCTTGTTCCTAATTTTCTGATGCAGGCTATCTTAGCTCATGTTGTTTGCAACCTTTTGCTTTACGCTCTCATTTTTACTCACAGCTGTTCAATTCATTAGGCTGTAATGGCCACTTCAAGACAGAAACCGGGTACAGATAACAGGCAAATTTATGAGATGAAAATAAATTAGGGTACCTTTTTTCAACAGTAGAGGGGGTTGTCTGCTATATACTTTTGTGGACCCTGTCCACGACAGGCTTCAAAACTCTAGATCAAAAACAAACTGATAATGTCATGGACACAACGTTCCTGTATTAAACATATTATGGGTTTGATGCATTTAGTGCAGGGGTGGCCACAAAAATTACCATGATGCTACATAAAGCCAAATCACACACGTGGTCTTACAAACCCTCTTCCTCTTAAACATAAACAAAATGACATAAAATGAAAATCAGTAGATTTCCGATTCTAAGACCAAGCTTTATCGTCTTGTCTATCTATCTATCTATCTATCTATCTATCTATCTATCTATCTATCTATCTATCTATCTATCTATCTATCTATCTATCTATCTATCTATCTATCTATCTATCTATCTATCTAGATAGGTAGGTAGCTATGAGCACATGAGCGATTGAGAGGATCACATGTAGAGAAGAGAAAATGAAACTTAAGTATCAATCTTGTCACCCCAATATTGATCAATATTGATCCCAATGTTGGATGAGTGAATTGAAAAGCCACACACCGAAAGGCAAAAAGCCACATGCAGCTTGCGTGCCTCAGGTTGGCCACCCCTGATTTTAAAAAAAGGGGAAAAAAATAGTCACTACAATTGTTTGCTGACTGGAGCTAAAAAGTTTAGAGCTCCCCCTACTGATTTGCAACAACCCCACCTCCCTCATGTTGAAAGATGAAACACAGATCAAACTATAAAATCAAAGTTCTCAAACAAGTTATTTGTCAGCTAGTTCCCGTCATACTGATGTTCATCCAGGTATTGATGTCTCCGTAAAGATTAGTTTTAACAAGTTATTTTGATTTCAAAATATGATTGATTCACAGCTCTGTTGACAGGTTTTAGGTTTCAAGTGTGTTGAATGCTGGATTATTAGAGTTTGAGGGGCAAAGTGAGAAAAATGCAACGAAAACTGACTTTCTTTGGTCTTTGTCCACCTACTAACACAAGACAAACTGAGTAACTGACACACTTAAAATAACAGTGATAATAGTGAACATCATTTTTAGGTCGTGCTGCTTGACTACTCCAATAGCAGTTGCAATCACTATGATCAGGCAGGACACATATTAGTTTGGTCACATGACTATCCACAGACCAGTATGTTGCGAGTAAGCAGCAAAACGATAATTCTGGCAAAGAAACATGACAGAGGTTTCTGCATGCTTTGAGACCTTGAAATGTACAGAGAACATGACTGTCAGAGAGTTTGAGAAGTCAAACTCTATGTGACACTAACCCTCTGTGTATTATGGATTCTTGTTTGTCCATGTTGTCAAACAGCAACAGGAATATTGACATAATTAAAAGATAGGACAACAGACATTTCACCAGACCCCATTTAAAACAGAATACAGATAATTCAAATGCCATTATGACTGGACATTGATTACGGCTGCAGATGGTATTGCAGCTTTATTATTACTGCAAAATTAGCATGTGAAATAAACACATCGCAAAAGTCAAAATATACTACAAACAATCCAAACAGTATATTTAATCTATGTCCCTCTTTAAACCCTCAGCTAAAAATGTAGTTACCCTCTATGACCAACGTATGACCTTTGACCAGCTTATCACCCATCTCATCCATCTCTGTTTCCCGCGGCGTAGTTATATATTCATAAACACACTGATTTAGATTAATACTTCACTTCAGTTAAAAGCACCACTGAGCACAACTGTTGTCAGAAATCCTCTTCGCAGCCCCCTGCCTCCAGATGTTGGCGCTCTGTGATGGCTGTAATGGGCTTGGACAGGTAGGGGATTGTGAATCAGTGACCACTGGAGGAGGCTGACCCCAGCTGTGTACTCGCTCATCACTGGGTGCTTTGATTCATTTGTTCAATCCCTGGATGCCTGTCTTTCCCTCAGGGCAATACCCAGCACACCTACGCTCTCTGGCTCACAGAGGGATCGCCTCAGAAAAATGATGAGGGAGGCGGGAGCAGACCACATGTGTGTGTGTGTGTGTGTGTCCGTTTGATATTTTTAAACTCGATTTGAGTCTGTATGGACTGCTACATTAAGCTTCTACCCATGCAAAAACACAAGGCTTTATCTTGTGTGTGTGTCTTGACTATAACTGAAGCGTGCTCTCGTGTTTCTGCAGCTGAGGGCTGTTTGAGGATGTTCACAGCGAAACAGGCAGAAGAGTGGCGGGGGGTATCAAAGTCTTAACCCTGCTGCATTAATCATAACCTGCTTAGGATCCAGGCCTGCTGAGCCCCAAACACTGCTTTTTGGTGTGTGTGTGTGTATGTGTGTGTGTGTGTGTGTGTGTGTGTGTGTGTGTGTGTGTGTGTGTGTGTGTGTGTGTGTGCACAAATGTTGATAGCAAAATCAGCAGGGGAGGGTTGTTAATAATACATTTTTAGCTTTTTTTTCCTGCTCTCTTGTTACTGTCTTTTTGCTCTCCTCCATTGCTTCTCTCTCCTTCAGCATCCCTCCTGGTCTTTCTTCCTCCTCTATTTTGCCTGGTTGTGGTTGTAAATGCTGATGGTCAATGGGATGCAGAAGCACAGTTTCAATTAAGACTGGATCTGAAAATTATTTTCATTATTCACAGGCCTCACGTTCTGTTCCCTCTATTAATTATGGCGTTAGCATATCAAAATATAAACATGACACATTCTCTGTGCTCAAGGGGACGTCTTCAAATTGCCTTTTTCATCAGACCAACAGTCCCAAACCCAAAAATAACTTTACTATCATTTAGAAAAACACCAACCAAAGAAAAAAACAAACCAAAACAGTTAAATTCCCCATAAGAGGCAAAAGGGAAATTATTAGCATGCTTGCCATTATTTTACCATTAGTAGAATAAGTGTATCACTATAAATTGTAATAAGATAGTAAAACATGCTTATGTCAGGTCTTAAGGCTCAAAATTGACCCTGTCATTTTTCAAAACCAAAAGCTTTTAAATCCAGATCTTTATTAAACAGTGGTGAAAATCCATATCTTGCACCAGAAATTAAAATGATGGAGTACTGTGCAATTTTTCTTTTGATTACAGGTTCTGTGACTGACTAATTCAACAAATGACCACTTGTTACAGCCCCTCTATTAGTGAGCGATTATAACCCTGAATGATATTCTGAAGAGTCACCTGAGGTGCTTTTCCTGGAAGGTGTTTTAAAACCCTGAATGAACTCTTTATGGTATTGTGTGACTCCCTGTGTGTCTGCATTGGTTTACATGCTTCTGCATCTACGTCAGTATAAACCTGTATGTTTCTAAGTGCACAGCATGTGCACCAAAGGACCCGCTGAGCCCCCTCTCCTCCTTTCTCATCACAAGTTTGCCTGAGATAGCACATCTCTGTCACCCCCTGCTGAGCTGACTCTGCAGTAAGCGGTTCTATAATATCACATCTTTATGCTCTCGCTAATGTGGCCTGTAAATGTGACACTCTTTTATTTCCCCCTCTGCTTTCCTTGATCATTAGCAGAGCCTTAAAGGGAAAGCCTCAGACACAGGCTGAAGTAGGTGTTACTCTGTGTGTGAAACTCAGACACAGGTGGTGAATGCTGATGTAAAGGTCTTGTTTTGTGATGTTTTTCTTTTCATCATTGTGCAGCCTGTGAATAAGATGTTTCTAACTGATTTTGCAAACAGATCGTATCAGAAAAGATGGAGGATATGATAGCTCCTCAAAAGTGAAGCAGAAATGTTAAAAGCTCTGCTTGCTTGACTGCCTGATGGATGGGGAAACGACTTAAACCTAAAACTGTGTGACAGCATCCAGTCTTAAGAAAACTTATTCTGAATTATATTTTTTTATATCTTATATACTGGTACTTTGTTTTTATTTTATACAAAACAAGATGTAGACATAGTGTCCATCCTCACAGTCGATGATTTCAAACCAGCATGACATTTGTTGAAAGTTAAACAGACATCTTGGGGCTCTGATATAGCCTAGCCATTTAATTCTGCCCCATGAGGTTAGCCCTGGTGCAGGTGGCCTGTGGCCCGCTCTATCCACTGTCCTGCTCTATTATTTAAAGCACAGAAAGCAAGAAAATGAACAACGATTAAAAAAAAAAAAAAAAAAAAAAAAAAAAGAATTATGTTTTTTTTTTTTTTTTTTTTTTTTTTCTAGTTTTTGCCGTCATATTTTAAAGTCACAGTGCAAAGAAGTGGGAAAATTCAGTGATATCAGATTTTAATTTAAGCACTCCCTTGCTTAGCCTACATGTTGGTGAAATCCTGGAAGTGATGGTGGCCTTGAAGGACAAAAAAATTCCTGTAATGCATGATGATCAAATTTTTAGCTTTAGGTGGTTTCACACAACTTTGAGTGTAGTAAGGAGTATTGTATTGTATAACATCCTTTCTTTTAAATGTTTCTCTATATAGTACACCGTAGCTTCAAGGTTTTCATTTTCAGTTCGGAGTAAGACATCACATCTTTTTTTAATTTATTTTTTAGAATCCAACTCTGAACACAAGGATTAGTTTCTGTTTCTCATTCCTTGAGGTGGAATTTATCTCAGAAGAAAAAACTTTAAACTCATTTAAACTTCACTTCTCTCGCTGCTGGAGTTATCGATCAACTGATTACTTTTAAAGAGTTAATTGAGACTCTAGTTTCACTCACTCATTCCTCCCCTGACCGACTACCACACAGACTGAAAGCAGCTTTTATTCATCTCAGCCTCAAAAGAAAAAAAAAAGATCACACTGCTTAGATGAATTGTTTCTTGCAGATGTTTTCAGATCCACACATATTTGGTCGGATAATGATTTTGGCCTTTCCAAAATGCCAAATGTGGTTGAAATGAGCAACCCAACATCTGTGCAGATTCTCTGTAAATATGTTCGGATCACACAAAAATTCCAACAGTGTGTACTGTACTGCCCGATCAGATGTTGCAGTGATACATTTGCAGCAAAAGTAGTTTTGTTTTAGTTGAAGGGATAATGCAACATTTTAAGATATTGGGTCATTTTTGTCATCAGATGTAAAACAAGAGTAAAATCTGTTTTCTAGGCCATGGTACTGTCTAGAAATGGTTCAGAAACAAGACATTACATGTTTTGTAGCCAGCTTTAGATGTTGTGGTTTGTAGATTTAAGCTCGAGAAGCGAGCCTGCCAACTCTTCAAGCTCGGCTAACTGTCTGCTGGCATTAGTTCCATGTTCACTTCATTTAACACATAATTAGACATTCCTGAAATGACAACTGTCACCTCAAAAAAGCAACCACAAATGCTTGTGTCGACACAGCTTTGGTGCTGTTTTTATTTCTGTTTCCTTTCACAAGGTTCACATTTTTGTTTGTCTGTTCATTACTTCTGTCCCCACCAGCTGTTTGAAAAGCAGTGAGTGTGTTTGAGCAGAGCGCTGTCCCCAGTGGAGATGTCTTGACTTTTATTTCTTGGATTTACAACAAAGCCCCGGGGAGTCACACTGCTGGTGTTTCGCCGCCTAGTTTGAAATCACACCGGAGCGCTGCTTGATGTCAGAAGTATGAGGCCTGTGCGGGTTTTCTCGGCTCAGACGCTCACATTTCTTTACATTTAGTGCAGCATCCCCCTGGATATCACAGTTTGAGTATGTGTGGGCAGTTGTTCATACATTTCTGCTGAGCTGCATGCCTGCTGTCTCGGAATTAGCATACATACTCTCAGCCCTAAAACATATTGATGAGGCCGACGAAGCATCTGCAGGAGTGTGAGATGAAGCATGCAAGAAGCAACTGACTTCACATGCCGATGCAACAGCAAAGCCTCTATTACCTGTGCTTATTGAAGTCTCAAAACCCAGCCTAGTGCTGGTTTTCCTCCCTCCACTCCCCCCTTCCCCCTCTGAAAAAAAGGAAAAGGGAAAACTTTTCTTTAGCAGGAAGCCTCTGGACCTGGTGATTGAACAGTGTAAGTCTTAAAAAAGCAACACAAAAGGTCAGTATTCCATTTTTCCCCTGTTCAGGCCCCGGTTTGCAGATACCCCCGGCTTTATTATGGACACATTTATTATGCAAGCCAAGCTCACATATGACCTAGCTCCTGTAGAATTAGCATTGACGTGGATAATATGGAGCTGGATAAAGGTTTAACAGTGACCCCTGAGCCATCTGTGATAGTGTTGAACCAATTAGCTCCCAGCTGAAGTCTCCCTCCCTCTCTCCCCAGTCAGTCACTATCAGTCGGTCACACGCGTACATGCACAAACACTCAGTGGACTTCTGCAGCTATTAGCCATGTTAATGGGTCAAGCCCCCATTAAACTCCTGGACATTCATTGTCAAGTTGAACAGTAATGGGAAAGATAATGGTCTACTTGTCTACAGCTTATTATGTAGAAAATAAAGGCAGTGAGGGCACGGTAGTTTCTAACAGGAGCACATTTAGACTCCGACAGAGATCAATTTTTATATTTACAATTGTTGCTGGCGTACCAAACACCACTTTGTCTTGGGTTCTGCTAATGGCAATCTATATAAAGCAAACCTTTCAGTTTAGCATAGACAAGAAAACCATCTTTATCTGGGCAGTCATTTTAGAATTCCTATAGTCGTGTTTTTAAAGTAGCAGCATCTTGTCTGGCCTCAAAGAAAGACATGATGGCATTTTTAATGAAAAAGTGAAATACATTTTATCACATGGGGAATAATGTAGAGTGAGTGTGTGGAGTGTTGGGAGTTTATTTGCATAACTACCCTCTAAACAAACACTATCACACTTTTTATCTGGCTACTAACTAAAGTTGAGTGCAAGTATTGATTTAAAAATAGTTTTTACTGATTTATTTATGCAGCTACAATTTTTGCTTGCTTCTCTAGCAGCAGAGTTCTTATCAGCCTACTGGGTGTCGAAAGTAACACTCAAACATTTTATTCATGATAAGTCAAAACAATAGTATTTTTTCCCACAACTGTATAAGGTTTGGTAGATGTTTCTCAGCTCCTTGTTTGGACTGTATAATATAGTGTGGATGTAGTGTCTGTGATGTCACCTATCTGTATCTGAAGAGGAGCTTTGGCGCCCTTTTGTGAGCAGGGACCATACTTAATCTAGTTTCTAGTTAAGGTAATGTGCAGCAAAGAGGCGGGCTTAAAAGGTAGAGTCTGCAAAATTTTCCTTAAAAGAAAGGTCAACTTTTACCGGAATAATCCAGTTCAGTTGTCACTGGGCCTCTATAAATGTGTGAGCAATCATGGTTACATTAGCCAGTCACAGAGCGCCCAGTGTGGAGGTGGCTTTGTGTGTTGATTAGCGAGTGGAAGAAGCTATCCTGAGCAGCCATGATTGTGGACGCAGCACAGGGCAGTGAAACGAAACACCAAACATATAGCTTTTGACTAGCTTGGCTTGACTTTCACTCGCTTTCGGGCACTTGGAGAGCAACACGGACAAAGAGTGGCATGTGTTGGCTTTCAGCTTACCAGGTATGTGTCGGATAACCCAGTTATTAGCTTGTGCTAACATGCCAAGTCAGGTGCATTCCCAAGTAGAAACATGATTCTACAGGTGGTTCTGAGTGTGTTCACGTATTCATGGTCAAAAGCTGTGGGTGTGCGCTGCTGCTGGCCCTGAGCCAAGGGGAAGGAATTTGTTTTTACCAACAAGTAACAAAAATCCCTGCAGACCCTACCTTTAAGCCTCCTTATTAACAGCTACAGGTGAGCTGCTGGTTAGATGATCTGTTCCTTTGATTGGGCAAACTTGTAATTCCATCATATTCTAAACTGCTGAGTTGTGTTTGAATTTAAAACTGTAAAAATTGCCTGTTTTTGGCTTGAAGTGGAGCCACTCTCAAGTGGACACTGGTCAGACTGCAGTTTTGGCACTTCCTCATTGGCTTAATTTATTGTGGCTGGAGCTCTTTGTATCCACAATTGAGCTAACCAGTGCTATCAAAAAGAAACATTTTTGCTGCATTGTCCACAGGAAGAGGAGAATTCATAATGTGTCTTCTTCTCTGCTGATGATGATTTGACATGACTTGTGGCCTCATGTCTGGCATCACTCTCACTATCCAGAGGTGATGGGGCTTTGACAAATCAAAATCAAACAATTTAATGTAGTCAGGTGATGAGAAATTCTTCTGTTTGTTACTTGCCCAAAAGACAAAGACTCACCTTAAACATGTGAATTGATAGCTGATTCATGTTGGTCAAATTTTACACCCTTACATGCAGTGTGGTGCACTATAATGAGCCAGAGCCAAATTCTTGATGAGTTAGTTGATTGAATTTTTCTTTTATTACAAGTTGACTGTAGAAAAAAAGACAAGATGCGGCAGGATCTGTGTACAGCTCAGCAGGTGATTGATCGATCACATAATTGGTTTGTTTTTGGAGTAATTAATCACAGCAGCTCACAGAGGAGAGAAAACCTTTGCAGTATTTATAAGTTGTAACTCCTAAATTATAGGATAGTCAATATTAAATTGAGTTCAAGTTTGCACTGACCAGCTTTATAGCAGCATGTTTCTGTGAGTGTTCCCCGAAGTGAATAAAGCTGCAGTTCTTCAGTCAGAACACTACATAAATGATGTGCCACAGAGTAACAGGATCTCAGTACATTTAGATTCACTATGTGAAGAGCTGCCTTGCCCTCTAAATGTATGGAAGAGGCCTCTCCACTCTCCTCTCTCTGTATTTGAATCGTACCCCTCTCTGACAGCAGATACCTGTCCCTGTCACTATTCATCCCATCAGCATGAATAATACCCTGTGAATGAGCTCTGCACACTCCAGCAACATGTTACAACCTTCTAATTTCCCTGCCCTGGGCACTGTCACCTATCTGGCATTCATCTGCATTACAGAACACCCTGGATGCTCCTGATGAATTGGATGTGTGTGCACCTCCAGAGTATTTAGGAAACCAGCTGTCTTCTCACAAACTCCTCCAGCTTATCGTGAAGCCATAGCAGGTAGAGGCTGCATGCCCAGAGGCCTCAAGGGCAGAGGAGGCCGCTGCCCTCGGGCCAGCTCCAGGGCTTCCTGGGCCTACTGTGACACTGAGGAGATGGAGGGACGATCTGCTGTGTGGAGATTTTGAATAAAAGAGTGATGTGTTGGAGCATACTGTACTACATATAGTTTTAGGAACAGTTCAAATCAGGCCATGGTGTCTTTAACATACACCTGTTGAAATTAAGTTAGTTTTACCAAAGAAAAATCTACGTCATCTGCACACCAGTGGGACTTTTTTTCTAACATAGCTCTCCAAAGTATGAATGTGGAGAGATGTGTTTGGGTTTCAGACACCTGATCCTGCTCTTCAACATCATGCTGGATTAGATGTGATATAATCATCATTAGCAGTCCTCATGTAGCTCTGAGTGATTCGTTTCTGGAACTGTTGAAAACCAATCCCTGCAGATGTACTGTGCTCAAAGTTTGTTCACATTTTATGAGCATGGAGTTATGGAGAGCCTGTTTCACTAATGAACAAAACTCGTAACATATTTTGACTTTTTTTTTGATGAGCTGCATGTGTAACAAAAATAGAAAAATTTGTCCCCTGAATTTTTTGTTGATATGCTTCATTTACCGCACAAAGTTTGCATCAAAACTCATTTTCTTTCTTTTTTTGCCTGTTTTACTGACAACAGGCATCCATTCTTTCTCATGGTAATTGGAATCTTATTATGTTATTGTGGATGTTTTTACCCTGCAACCACTGTCTGGAGTTTTTATCATGTTGTAATTAGAGCCTTGTCAAAAAAAAGAAAAAAAAATGTTCAAGATTAGTAAATGAGTAGTTAGTAAATAAGTAAAGTTAGTAGATTAGTAAATCACATGAACTATTATTTTTTATATAAAAGAATGAAATTATTTTTTGAAAACCATGACTCACCTCCAGTTTTCATTTTTTAGTTCTGCAAAGCCTGTGAGTTTCTTGTCTTTGAAATGTAAGACACAAAAAACAAAGAGTTTTACAGCTTCAATGATTGATTCACCAAACATGTCGGAGTACCCCTAGCAAGGTTTTACAGAGATAAAAGATTCAAATTAAAAATGTAATGCAGAGGGCTGAAGGCTTCGTGCTCCTCCTCTCTTCAGTAGTTGCACATTTTCTTTTCTCTCTCTTGCAAACACCACAGGGGGCTTTATCAAGTTTGCCGAATAGCTTATTTAGCAAATATTAACATGAAAGATCCACAAAAAATGATCAATGTCATCTCAAAGTTACTCAGAGGTTCTGAAAACAGTTGTTTCTCAGGCAGAGAGGAAGAGAGAATAAAAGCTTTCTGTTGTTGTTGTTTATCCTGTGATTCTCTCTCCTGCTGCATACCTTTGTATCAATAAGGAGAAGAGGAGGCAGCCGGTCCTTCCATAGGCTGCTGAACAGAACAATCCAATATGGGCCACAGCTGTATCGCTAGGCATTGATGTGTTCAGTCTGTCATTCTGGTCCTGCTCTGTGGTCCAATTGGCCTCTTTAAGTCCCATTCTTCATCATTAGCATGAGACATAAAACTGATCTTTAAATAAAGCTCCAAGTGTTAAAAGTCAATTGCAGGTTCGACCTGATAGATTGTCCCGGGCAGTTACCATGGGAACAATGAAGGGTTAAGAGGTTCAGACTTACTCTCTCTGGGTGGCTTCTAGGTCTTTTTGAAATTGGACACAGCAAATGAGGAGGAGGGCTGATGACCCTCTGAGAAGTACAAACTTATTCTACAGTTTCTTTTAGCAGATGCTTTTGTCCAAAGCGACGTACAACACAAGCAAGAATTTAGACAGAAGGAAAGCTTAGTTTGTGCGCGACAAAAGTCACACCAACTAGGCTTAAATGTTGTAGAATAATCTAATCAACTAACCACAATTAATTGCTGCAATGGTATGCTTTAACCTTCAACAACATTCAGTAATTAGTGCTGAAAATTCACCAAGAGCTGGGTCTTAGACATTCTGACTCATTCTACTCTTGAGGACAAAGAGGAGAAGGGTCAGTTAAGTGCCTGAGTATTCCCTGAACAGATGAGTCTTCAGACATCTCTTCAAAGCAGAAAGGGACTCTGCAGATCAAACAGAGTTTGGTAACTCATTCCACCATTTGGACACAATAGAGGAGAAGAGTCTGGCTTGAGATTTAGAGCCGCGCTGGGCTGGGAGCACCAAGCGTCTTTCACAAGCAGAGTAGTGGTTGAGAAGGAGTGTAGACCTGGATGAGGGACCCCAGGTAGGCAGGAGCTGTTTATCACAATGTTTTGTAAGTCAGACGAAGAGCTTTGAATTTGATTGGAGCTGTCACAGGAAGCCAGTGGAAGAAGATTAACAGCAGTTTGGGCTGGTTAAAGACCAGACGTGCTGCTGCATTCTGGATCATCTTGAGAGGTTTAAATGTACACACAGGGAGGCCTGCCAGGAGGGAGTTGCTGTAGTCGATGTGTTAAATCACAAGGGCCTGTACCAGAAGGTGCATGGCCTGTTTAGATCTAACAGATTACAGTATTATAATCCCAGAGTTTTCTTGTGCACACTATGTATACAAACAATCAATCAATCAATCAATCATTTTTTTATGAAGCACCAAATCAAAACAAATGTCTTCTCAATGTGCTTCACAAAAACTATCTGGCAGTTTGAGGTCCTTAATAGAATGATAAACAAATCTTGACAGTTAACGTCTTAATAAATGTTTATTGATTGAACCATTTTCATCCGAGCGCCATTAAAAGAGTCTTCATCAAGGTCATTATCTACTTTCAAACCAAGTTTATTTTTTTAATTAGACCAACAAACAAAGGTCAAACCTAATGCTCCTTCCACTGTAATGTGCTAAAGCATCATCTGTCAGCCTCAAAAGCCTGTGCCAGCTTTCAGCAGCTGATGAGTGCAGACAAATGCTCTGTGTGTTAGAAACAAAAGCTGAAGGGCAAGCTGTAGAAATTGATGGCTTGCTGTAGGCAGAGTGAATAGGTTTTGAAGTAGCGTTTCCAATAATGCATTTTCTCTGGCTCCCCTGAAAGAGGCTGGAAAGAACAGGGAGTTTGTTGTTGTCATGAAATGCTGTCTTTTGTGGTTGTTTTGCAAAATCGTTATCGGGTTCAGTCGGTTTGTGCATCCTTTAAAAGCTGAACTTTTACAGTACCATTCATGCTGTTGGACTCTCTGCTTTCAGAGTTTTTTTTGTCACAGCAGGGACAGAACACATCCTGCGTTCTGTCATTCTGTGGATTCAAAACTTTAACAGAAAAATAAACTGCAAAAATACTGATTTATGAATTGTTTGTGAAAACAGGAATCAAGACAGTTGCTTGACTTTTGAGTTAGGGGGTGAACTCATGGGACCATTTTTTGTAGTGGGAGTTGTCATGATCTTTTCCACAAGAAGCAACAAAACATGTATAGAGTTTTTTTTAAAATGAAAAAATGCCAACGTGAACTACAAAGGAGTACAGAGAATCAAGGACGTACTTAAAGAGGGGGTATTACCCTCAACATTTTAAACCTAGATGTAAAATAACAATGCTAGATGCCCATACTAGATGTATAAGACATTGAGACTGGATGAAACAATGACGTCATGGAGTAAGGATCTTTTAACTAGAGATGTCCCGATCTGATACACCGATATTGCTATTTTTCAGATAGTATTGGAATTTGTTCATAATCAGGACCAATTGAGTTTTTACGTGTTTTCAGCATCGTCACGCTTTATGGCTACTGTAAATCAAACCATGTTGTGAACATGTCTGCTGTGTGGGACTACTTCTCTTTGGAAAGCAATGATAGTAAAATAGCGCCTTGCAACATTTATGAAGTGAGTGTTCCTTGAGGAGTTACCAAAAGGGCTCACTTTTATACAACAAATATGATTCACGGGATTTATCAGAGAAAGGAACAGGTATCGGATTGATATCGGCAAAACATATGAAAAAACTGGATCGGATCAGAAGTTAAAAATCTGTATTGTAACTGGTTCTTGACAGATTGGAGGGGCGGGCCTCAAACACCAAAGTGTCAAAAGTCGCGTTTCCACCAAGCAGCCCGGGACAGATCCCCAAAAACCGAGGCGAGCAGTCCCACTTTTTGAGACCCTTTCGTATAGATGCCTGACTGAACCGATCTGCTCTCGGAAGGTGGATTTACAACACTGCAGACTGTTGATTGGTCAGAAGAATCGTCACTTACCCCGACAGCAGCTGCATTTCTCCTGGCGGCACACAGACTTCTCTGAAACAAAGCTTGATAGCATTTTGTATCAAAGAGCTACATGCCAATCACAGAGAGGATGAAATTCTGCATGTCTTCCATCCGTGCTCTTCGTTTACTGTGTCGGGTTTTTCTTCTTTGTTGGATTTATTAGCAGGGTAAAGTGTGTCGCTCTGGTATGGCGTCACACTATTGTTTAACAGTTGCAGCTTTCGGCATCTGGCTTACACGCCGTCTACCACAAGAGGGCACAGTTTGCTGTGGAAACGCAAACGGGATCAGGTTTCACTGTACCACACTGTGCCAAACCGTAATGAACCGAACCAGACTGCTTGGTGGAAACGCAGCTAAAAGCTCTGCCCCCTACAGAGCTCCACATCTCCAGCCAATCAGAGGGAAGGGGGTTTGTAGAGCAGAGAGCCCTAAAGAGACAGCAGCTTAAACATAGCGTTTCTTATGGTCTTTTCAAACACCACAGTGAGAAGAACATGAATTTTGGCAAAAACATTTTAAGCTACTACGGGGTACTAGAGCAACAATATAAATCCTTTATAAAAGCACAGTGGTCCCCCTTTAACAAACTCAGACATGAATGCTAACCAGCAAAGAGGACAGAAGGCTGGTGACAACATTTTGTCTGTCATTTTTTGTCTTTTTGTTTTTGTTTTAAAACACACACACACACACACACACACACACACACACACACACACACACACACACACACACACACACACACACACACACACACACACACACGCACGCACGCACACGCACACGCACACGCAGAGCTCTGACTAGGTTGACATCCAGGATGAGTCCTTCAGTGAATACTGTGTTCTTGGGGAAAAGAACACAGTGGGATTTTAAATGTCAAGAGAGGTATTGTAGGATTTTGACACCGTGCTGTAAAGACAGTTATCACTTTCCGTTCAAAGACTGAAATAAAAACTGAAAAACTGAAATGTGACATTAGCTTCTGGTGTCTGTCAGACATGCAACAAAGAACTATTGATATGTAGCTTGGGAAAAGAACAAACTGGGATTTGAAACCTCAGGACTGCTGGAGCAGTTTTGACAATGTGCTGTAATGATTTTGCGTTTTAAGCGGGTAAAGTATGTCTTCTGGCTTCCACCACGATAACTTCTGATTTCCGTTTGACACATAACAAAGCGTTATTGATCCCGAGGGAAGCGAGGTGAGAACAAAACCTCTTCATCTCATGGAAGCTGTTGTGTAGGGATCTCCAGGAGTCAACACGTACTTACAGCATGTACAGTGACACACATGTACACAGACACATGGTGTGAATCTCTTCAGGGGGCTTGAAGCTGGTGAATAAATGACAGGTCATTTTCACTTGAGAGTGGCACAAACAGACAAGTGAAGCGATCAATCACTTTGGTGATCACCCATGCAGATTTCAGTCCTCCCTGGTGTTATCAAAGCTGAAGGCAACGACACAGCCAAATAAAATTGCTTGACAAGTGTGTGTGTTGACAGAAATATTTTCTATGCATGTGTGGAGATAGTGTTTTGATTGATTTCTGTAAAAAATGCATATAATATATCTGTAGAATTACTGCTAAGTGGATAGCAGTTACCTTCTATTTCCCAAGATGTGAGAATAGGATAGGGCGAGTTTTTCATAAATCTTTTTTCCCCTCTTGAGTACGTCTGAGACGACCACAGCTGGAGAAAAGTGGATCTATTGATCCTAGGGGTTTCATTTTTCAAACATAGTCATCTTTCAGGGGCAGCTTCGATTTTTGAGAAATATACAGTGAGTGTTTCAGATAGTTTTATGGCCTTTTTGTCACAGTGTACAGAAGTGAAATGTGTAAAATCCTGGGTGAGAGGTTGGTGCTAAAAGTAGATAATTCTCCTCATCCTAACTACAACTCATGTCTTCAGTGGAGTAAATGTTTGAATAAGGGCTGTAACTAACAAGAATTTATTTTCACTCATGATAAGTGTGAACAAATAATTCTTCGAGCAAGAGGTTGCCAGAGGGATAGATTTTTTAATGAATCAACTCTGGAAAAGCAATGGAAGATTACTTTATAAATACAAACCAATGAATAAATCTGTTTTTAACATTTTTATTTTTTACCCAATTGAATAAAAATAAATTACTTTAATTTTAAGCTGTTTGATTCAACCCTGGGAGAATAAGCTGTTTAGAAGTTCAAAGCTTTAGGCTAACATTTTTTGGTAACATTTCCTCACATGCAAAGATTTTAATCCTTTTTAAAATAAAATAAAATCAATATCTTGTTTTTTTGTTGATGGTAAAAGCCTGAGGACAGGGAAGAGATTTCAGCTGGTGATTTTATATATCCCGAGGGACTCTGGTTCAATCCAAAATATCAAAACAAAGAGTAAAAACAAGAGTGTAAACAGGCAGTAGCTGCTTGACTAAACTGATAAAATGCTTCCCGCCCACAGCGTAGCATCACAGGTGCCCAACTACTCCGAGCGTGGTTATGTCATCGCTGATGGTGGCTTCTTGTTGTTGCTCAGCAGCAGGTCATGGCAACACAGCATGCACATAAAGACCCCCGCGAGCGATTAAAGGTCTGCTCTGTGTGAGGAGCTGACACACACAAACAAAGGAAACAGGACATGCACTCTGTCTCTCTGTTGTGACCTGTTTGGACTTCCTCATCGGGTGTCTTCTGTGAGGGCTTCAAAGAGTGATCTGTTCATCTTTAATGTCAAGTCTGAGGGTAAACAAAGAGAAACTGTGACTGTTTTCATAACTCAGGAGGTTTCATCATTCAGGTCCGCTCAGGTTTGGCTGTTGAGAGACAAATCGAAAAGGTCTGATGTCCTTTGAGTCTAAATGTAGCACAGTTATATCATGATGCTAACATACTGAGTCACTTTAAAAACATAATGCTTCATTAACTAAAAATGAATTCTTGGAGACAGTGTTTCATTTAAAGTGAGGACTTGATGGCGATAAAAGCTCTAATATGTTTCACAGGATTTCCTTCGACTGGCGATGAAGCAACTTGTTATTCAAAGCTGCTGGATGAGCGCGAGGATGGATTGTTAATAGAACGTGTTGCAGTGTATTCAGTAATCATTATTAATCTGTGTGTCGGCGGATTCTTTCTCGGCCCGGCCCTGTGTTCATAAAGCTCGGTTAATTAGACTGATTGATTAGATGGTGGTGATTCAGCGCTCTCATCACGGCTCCTCATCCCGTCAGGCCTCTAATAAGATCAGATTGCTCTCATATTCATGCACTCCCCTGCACAGAAACACACACACACACCTTAGGCTTGTTTGGCCTGTCATCCCACCTCTCCATCTTCCTCGCCGCCTGTCTGTCACATCCATATTCAGGCCGGATTTTCAGGCACGAGAAAAGCAGCCAAGCTTGCCAAAGCAATACACGGAAGACTACAAGTTACATTATGTTAACATGAAAAGATTGCAAATCTCTCATTCCCCTCACTCCCTTCTCTTCCTCCATCCTCCTTTGTCTTTCACCATGATCCACCCTGTCTTCCTGTCTCATCACGTCTCATAAATATAACTAGTCCCTGTGTTGAGCCAAGAAAAACATCTCACCGGAGAGCTCCAGACCAGAAACCTCACATCCGTCCAGGCGCTCTTCTTGGCCTGTGTGTGCTGCGTGCATGTTTTCACATGTTTCACTTCACATACCAAATACTTGAGTTTTCTGTGGATAAAAACATGAATCAGCTGAAGTTTCTTGTCTCTATGAGGCTTTTCTGATCAATACACGCGCTCACCGCCCAGCACTTACAGCACAGTGCCTGCTCATCAGCACAGAGACAGCACAGTAAAGAGACTCTCCCTTGCTGTAGTAAAACTTTATGACTTTCCGTGTTGCTTTTGTCTCCAGGCATCGGATATTACAGAGGATGATAAGTATTCATTTAGATTTTTGCCAGATCACCACTCCTTCACGTCAATACAGCCCATCTGAGCTCTGTAAAACGAGACAAAGTTTGAGGGTTGTGTGTGTGTGTGTGTGTGAGTTTATGAGTGTGCATCTAAGTTTGTTGTGTGTTGTGTGTTTGTGTGTGTATTCCAAGGCTGTGATGAACCCGCTTCAGTATCACCCCTAAGAGAGTATTTATGGAGAAAATGATTACCTTGGAAAGAACAGAACTTTGATGAAAATCGTCCCACTTCAATTTGCACCTCACAGGCCTGCAGTTGGCATCCTTGTTTATGGGTAATATTGGAAATCTGTGAAATTGCACAGAGTACTTCAGTAACAGAGCGCTTCCATAAAGACATCATGATTTTCAGTGGCCTATTGATTGAGGCGTTCTTGCTGATATTAAACATCTTTGTCACTGTGAAATGGTACTTTGTTTCAAACCAGTTCAAACCAGATTTTAAGCTTTCCTCCATGCAGCAGATCTGAATGTTACAACTTGTTAAAAGGCCAAAACCAGATAAGTTTCTTAACACATTCTTTCGTGTGTATAAGATTTGAAAAGGACTTTAGTTTGCTCATTTTGTCTTGAAATGTGTAACACAGTGATGATATCATCAAACGTAAAGGAACTGTGAGGAGTTTCAGAGTAATCTTTAAAAAGTCTCCCTTTTAGGTATATGCCTGGTTGTAATCCAGACTTAAAAATGACATTATCAGTGTCAAAATAGGTTACTTCCAAATGCTACTCTGCTAAAAACGATTTCTGTGATTACTTTTGTCTTGATGGTGGACAAAGGAGCCTAACTGTCGGACAGGAAAAGGACAGTAGAGCAGAAGAAAGCTAAACAGGAGGGTCATATAGCCTGAGCTAAAGGCTAAAAGGGCTAAACTGTTCATGATAATGTTCATTCCAACCCACATGCAGCAGTTATTCAGCAGTGGTCTGTTCAAACTTGGGAGTCTATCAATGAAATGAAGAATGAGGTCACATTAGCTCTGCTTGGTAGATGACTGGCAGGACATAGCTAACCAGGATTCACTAATGTTACACATTACTGACATGTCTCACAGCACCGGGCTGTCAGTAGTGCTATGTATGGATGGCTACTAGAGGTGTCCCAGTCCGATATAGATATCAGATTTCGGTCCGATATCAGCAAAAAAAACAAGTATTGGTATCGTATCAGAATGCATCTAAAATCTCCGATATAAGCAGTTTCTGTTACCCATTGGTTAATAATAAATGGGTCCTTTTTTGCTCATACCTACTGTTGCTGACTACTGTTCTTTGTTTGAATAATATCACTTAATCAAGCCTTTTCTAACATGACAGACATACTACAGAATAAGTAATAAAAGTATGCTTGTTCAATGCTGATATCGTATCGGATTAATATCGGTATCGGCCAATACTCAATGTTGCAGTATCGGTATCGTATCGGAAGTGAAAATGTAATATCGGGACATCCCTAATGGCTACTAAACTATTGTACACACTGACAGTTTTCTTGTTGTCAAGTTAGCCTCTGGATATGTTGCAGCACTTAATATAGCCGGCTACTGACATATGGTACAAACTGACAATGTTTACTTGTTGTCACACTTCCAACAACAGCGCTAAACAAAACTCAAAACTCACCTATTTCGCAAAGCTTTTAACTTAAACTAACAAACCCTGGTCCAGACATTGCTTTTCCTCTGCACCTTTGAATTGTTTTTGCCTTGTCATCTTTTTCTATGCATGCATTTTACTGTTATTTCATTATTTGTATCTGTTTTTAAACTGGCTCTTATACTTCTTTTACCCTGTAAAGCGTCTTTGAGTTTTTGAAAAGCGCTCTATAAATGAAATGTATTATTATTATTATTATTATTATTATTATTATTATTATTATTATTATTATTATTATTATTATTATTATTATTATAACTGTACTGATTAATACTAACCTCATCACTTTGTACCCAGTAAAAAGTTATCTCGAACAAAAAAAATTCTTCCAAAATAAACACACGCCCGATTAAAATTCCCTTCTCGACAACAGTGTTCATGAGTCTCTGGGCCAGAAGGTGGCGAGGCAGTCCAACTAAAACATATCCTCCCTACAGCATCTTTAATGCTAAAGCTATTTGTAAATCATTTGGATGGTGAAGTCTTGAAAAATGAAGGATTATAAGTATTGTGCATCACATGAGCTACTGTACCTATAACAGCAAACTTTGACTCATACCACACACAAAAAAAAGGACATTTAAACTAATTTCTTGGGCTTTTTATGCCTTTGATTGAGGTAACAGGGTGAAAGTGGGGAGTGACATGCTGGAAAGAGGCCACAGGCTGGATTCTAACCCGGGCCACCCGTGTGCAGGCGAACCTCATGGAACGTGACCTAGACCACCAGGCCATCTGCGCTACTGATGGGCTCTTTGAAGTGGTTAGGCATGACTACCTCCAGTAGATACAGCAGACTTTGTTTTTGAGGCCTACATGACCATACTTAATATCAACCAATCTGATACACCTCAAATTTACAAATTTCCGACTCCAGGAAGCACTTCCTCCTCTAGTTTTGGAACACCAACCTGTTATGAATTTTGATTTTATGTCGATCTATGCTGATATGTCAGAGGCAGCTTCATACTTTAGTCTGTATTGCTAGGCTTTAGAAACCTAACCCCTCATCCCACAGAAATCAGTTTCAGTTGAGGTCATGTCAGACGGAAAATGAAAGTGCTGTGAACAGAGTTGACAGCTCTGTTTGAAGGAATTTTAGCACTGTGTAATCTTTCAAATTCTTGGACGTTTTCCTCGAACATAATCTCAAGGATTGCATTTCATGTCTGGATGGAGCAGAGGTATTTGTTTTATTTCAACTTTGCAAAAAGCACAACACCACTTCTGGAGTAATAAAAGGGGAAATAAAATCCAAAGGGTCATCAGGTCAGTACCTCAGTAACTCAGATCTAAAAAAAACTTTTACAGTTATTGCTTTGGTCGCTCATGGCAGATATCCTTTCCTTGCTTGAGTGACAAAAAGTTGCTGCTAACTAATGAAAGGCTGAGTGTATTCTGAGTATGATACATTTCCCTAACTCTTTGGGTTTTGGCTGGTCACCCATCTGGCTCGGCTGGATCGGAGGTCTTGAAAGGATCAATGAGAAGAGTTGGCAATGAATGAAAAAAGTTCTGCAATGTTTTACTTTTCTTGGGCGGGCAAGAGAGCAAATGTGGGATAAATCAGTTCTTGTGTGGGCGTGTGTGTGTGTGTGTGTGTGTGTGCATGTTTGTGTGGTTGCGTACCACTATCGGAGTTTAAAACATAGACAAATGACGGTGTGCCTGCCCTCCACACTCACCTGATGAGACCCTCTACACCTGTGTGTTTACGTGAGGGTTGAACTGGCACCGGAGGAAGACATCAAAGAAATGAAGACATTAAATGAAGTGGGGAAGGTGCTTTTTCTGCTGTGTTGATTCAGGGTCAGATCAGCTGATTTTGAGTGAGGAAAGGCTGTAACAAGGGGTGAAAGGGATAAATGCCTGGTACCTCTTTCTTTTTACATCCTCTTCTCTGTGTGTTTGATGGAGTCAAACAAGTCGTATGATAGAGGTTATTGACAAGCTTAAATGGGCTTATTGGATGAGAAGTGGCCCTCGGGTGCTGCCCTAGCGTTTTCTAAGAACACATCGCCAGACGAGAAAACCACACTCTCACATCCAGCATTACTGGCTTTCTGCTACCACAGCACTCTCAACAATTACCTTCCAGCTCTTTAAAACACACACACACACACACACACACACACACACACACACACACACACACACACACACACACACACACACACACACACACACACACACACAAAGGCTATCTTTATTACTGCAGCATTTCCAACTATTCCAGCCGTACTTTTCCCCTTTACTTTCCTTATGCCTCCTTCACCCAGAGACCATTAAACCAGATCTCTTCTAAAAGGCTTTAAGGCCTCACTTGGCCGGCCACTTCTTCTCCAAAGCCCTGCCCCGGCCCTGTCTGTGTTTTTAAATCAAAGCCCGTGAAAGGTTGGGGTGGGAGCAGAAAAAAATTTGAGTCTTGTGTGTTTGTGGGTTGGAGGCACATCTGAGC
Organism: Halichoeres trimaculatus; assembly: GCF_033239565.1. Lineage (NCBI taxonomy): Eukaryota > Metazoa > Chordata > Actinopteri > Labriformes > Labridae > Halichoeres > Halichoeres trimaculatus. Next base: position 13,317,266 of record NW_027437183.1, read on the forward strand.
TACAAACCCATATGGTCCTACTCACACACACAGACACCCTCCTTCTCTCTGTCACACACATACACAGGCTTAATCTGATACGGTACATGCCCTCCTGGCCTGTTCTGCTCTGCTGGGATTTTTACTTTCTTTCTCTCTACCTTTTTCTCCCCTCTCACCTGCTGAGAGCCGTTGTAAGACGTGTAACTTGCCCTCTTTCTTTTTGTCTCTTCTGCTTCTACACACAATAGTACACACTTGCACAATTCAGAGCATCACCGGCACACTCTAGCAGTCTGGAGGTGGCCTCTGCTGTGATTCGTTTGCTCTTCCCACAGAAGGTTCTGATTTAAGGATCGCGGCGGTGTGTAGCGTTTTTGATTCTGCCGGTAGTCAACCTGAAAATGTTTGCCTTGATGGTTTTTTGGCAGAGGCCGTGTAGAGGGAGCATCGGCCAGCTCGCTTCACCTGCCAGCTGCTCAGCGCAGACTGGTCCTTCTGGAGGTTTTTTTTTTCCTACCAAAGTTTTATACTCAAAAAGACAACCCCCCACCCCACAATCTCCTCTCATCTCCACCTGGCCCTGCAGATCAAGTTCCATATGCATCAGTGTCTCCAAGTGGGAGCTCTGACTCACCTTCAGTTAATCTTTTCTGACTGCTGCAAGTGTTGATGGGTAGTGCGGTGGGTCCAAACCTAGGGTGTAGAATTTTAAGGTGCATCCAGTTATTGATTGCAGTGAAAGAGAAACTCGTCCGAGCAAAAGAAAGCAAGAACAGTGAGCTGCTGCGACTTGGGCACTGGATGAGTGTTTGTTTTTTGTTTTTTTTTGAAGGGATGAATAAACAGACACTGTGTTGTGAGTAGGGATGAGCATTTCAAGCAAAAAATATTATTTATTGGTATCGGCTAATGAAGAGTTGTCGCTCATTAGTGATCCACCTATGTATTCTAGTTTTTCCCTGGAAAGTTTGCTCTTTAGCTCATTTTTTGTTTATATTTTTAAAGAACTTCCTCCCACAACACTTTGGTACGGGTAAAGTCTCTGTTTTTTTTTCTGAATCTTACAGCTGCACCTCTTTTACTAGTAACTGGCACGTCGACTGTCTCATGTTATTTGTACTGTTTTTCTTTTATTATGGAAATGTCTTGTTATTCAATAGCACAAAGAAAACAGCTGTTAAAAGTCCTGCAAACACCATTGGTGGTGATATCATATTGCAATCAGTGAGAAGTAAAACACTTGGGGAAAAAAAAACAAAGGGAGGACGGGAATGGGAATTGCAGGAAATTGGGGGATTTTCCTATGTAGTGCATGAAATCTTCAAAGATGAACTGAATCTGGAGAAATCTCTGTGCAAATCATTTTTTAGACATGGTTCAGTGATGACATCTTCTTTCTCCAGTCTGGGCCCATTGGTGCTCTGGGTGAAATGGAAAACTGTCCTGTGGTTTAACATTCTTTTTGGAAAACATGGACGCTGCATCCTGACCTCAAAGGAACACTAAGCTTGTCATCAGTGCACAGTTTAAAAGCCACTGTCTGTGATGTAATGTGTTATAAGTGCTCATGGCATGAGTAGCTTACACATCTGGGAAGGCACCTTCAATGCTTAATGATATGTAAGGGTTTTAGAGCAACGTGCAACCACGCAGATGTCTTTATGAGGAAAGATATGACATATTTCAGCAAGACAATGCTACGTCACATTCAACTGGGACCACAACTGCATGGCTCTGTAGTAGAGGAGCCCAGTGTCATTTTTATTGCCCTCTAAACTCTATTCTTTTAAATATCACTGTAGACTTTTGATATAGCTTTTAAAACAAGTCAGCCTCAGATTTCAGTCACCTTGACAGCCCTTTCCTCAAATTGTTCAAGTGGATAAGAACCAGTTTCAGATTTAAAGCTCCATCTCATGTTGGTGCTCTTGCCATGTATGCAAATTGGATTTTCCTGACTTCCTCTTTTTGGAATTTGGTGTTAAAGATTTTGAAAGGGAAGCTTGAGAAGTGTAGTTTTTTTGTTCTTCTGAGTTCTTTGATGTTTGTGTCTCTTTGTCTTCAGAGTTAATCACAGCGCAGAGTCAATCCTCTCTCCTGCCTTTCTCTCTTCCTCTCATCTTTTTTTTCAGTCTCTGTGATTGATGGTGAGTTTTCAGAAGCACTGAGGAAGCCTACAGAGAGGACAAACAATCTCCCACATATTGTTGCGGTGTTGAGTGTGACGAGGGAGATGAAGTAGCTATCAATACCTGTATCGATGACTACAGTGGAAGCGGGTGGAAATGTTCTGCTTCCACATTGATCTCTGATCCATTATGAGCTGTTAGCAGACGGCTGGGTGAATGATGGGGAGCGGCCCATCCATCATAAGTTGAAGTCTGCGCTGCTTGGCAGACATGGTCCTTTGGTTGTTTAGCTTGTCTGTTATCATCCTCTTGTTCCTCTCCTTATGTGATCCTCCTTTTTTTCTCTTTCTCTCTGCTGATCACCAAACAAAAAACACTACAGACGAGCTGCACAGATGGAGTGAGCATTTAGGCTTAAATCTGACAGCACCTGTCTGCACACACTAGCTTTGAAAATTAATCTTGAAAGAAGTATTTACTAACAATATTGGCACAGTAAGCCTTTTTCATCGTAAACAGTCCAAAGAAAATATATCCTTGTATTGTCTTTTTATAGTGCCTGCATTCCTTCGATCCTGCATATGTGATTAAATAAGACATGTCAAATGTAGCGTTAAGAAAAGACTGTTGAATAATGAAATAATAATATTTTTATGACTATTCAAGTTCTTCTTTCTTCTTTTCCTTTTCCTCCATGTCTTCAGGTCACAGATCAGTCAGTGCAAGCTGTTGCAGAGAACTGCCCCGAGCTCCAGTTCGTTGGCTTCATGGGATGCCCAGTGACCTCTCAGGGAGTCATCCATCTTACCGCAGTAAGTGCCAAACAATTCATTTGACCTTTGTTGTCATTTTATTCCCTGGAGGCTGACTTGAGGGTACTGTAACAATATGTGTTTCTATTGGAGTATTTCTGTGCAGAGGGGATGTAACTTTGGAATCAATTTGATGTAAAATAACATGTTAACATGACTCCATGATAAGCTAGAGGGTAGATGAAATAAGTTTCATGCAGGGTATAATCTAAATCAAAAGGATGAATAATGAATGTTAGTACCCTTTTTGGACAGCAGTGGGCGCTATCTGCATATGACTTCTCTTGTTTGATGTCATTAGGTTTCTCACATTGGTAGCTGGATAGATGTAAAGACCAGGCAGCAGCAAATGAGGATTACATAGTTGAGGATGCATTCAGTGTTTCTCACTCAGACAGTACTTGGGTAGCCTGCCAAAGAATATTCGTATTTTAGTATTTTAGTGTTTTTCTTTCATTGGTCAACACAAGAATACTTCCTAAAAAACAAAAAATAAACTACTGGACACCTCCTCTCTCGCTACTTTAAACTGGGTTCCTGAAGCCAATAGAAATCGTAGAAAACTTGTATCTTAAGTCCTTTTTCCACCAAGCAGTCCGGTTTGGATCAGTACAGTTTTGATGCTCGCTTGTGGTAGGCAGTGTGAAAGCCAGATGACGATTGCAGTGTCAGTTATATAATGGTGTGACGCCATAGCAATACAGAACAGTGCACCTTGCTAATAAATCCAACAAAGAAGAAAAATGTGACACAGTAAACAAAGAGCAACGATGGAAGACATTCAGCAGTTCATCTTCTTTGTGATCGGTATGTGGCTCTTTGTTACAAAGAACAGTCAAGGTTTATTTCGGGAAGATATACAGCAGCAGCTGTCACACAGTGAGTGACAAGTCTTTCTAACGAGAAACGGACTGCGGTATTGTAGCTCCACCTTCTGGGAATCGGAGCAGTTAAGTCTGGCACCCCTATGGAAGGGTCCCAAAAAAGTGAGGCGGCTTGTCTCGGTCATTTGGGGATCTGTCCCAGGATCAGTCCATGGAATTGCCACAAAATGCGCGCTGTACCCACACAAACCATACTGTTGGTGGAAACGGTGTTATAATGTAACATTAAACAACCTAATCCAAAATACCACAACATACTGTAATGCAACATAATGTAGTGTAACATACTGTATTGTAATATACCTTAACATACAGCAGTATGATGTAATGTATTTAAACATAACATAGCAAACTGATTGTATTTTATTGTATCAAAATGTAAAGTAACGTATTATGTCATAAAATGTTGTACAGATTGTATTATGTCGTTTTGGATCTGCACATCATAGTTTAACGTAACTCAAAGCAGTGGACTTGTTGTATTGCGTTGTGCGTATCATATTTTTCAAATTGTGTCATAACGTATTGTATCATACTTTGAATTTAGTATATCATTACATTCTTACTACATAGTACCATTGAAACTTCCAAGTCTGCTAACAGTTTGGTGTCAGGTCAGACAGTTTACAGACTGCAGACTAGAAAGGCCTTTGTTACAGTTTTTAGGGATCCAGTGAACAGTAGGTTTGACAAACAGTGGCCTTTTTACACGTTTTGCCACAACTGAAAAATCAAAGTTACTCGCTGTAGCTTTGAAGTACAAATAAAGATACAGCTGTAGCACAGCAGCTACACTCTCTTAGAAGTTATTACTTGTATCAGTAAATATCAACAGAAGTTCCAGCGTGTCAAAGTTTCCTGCTCTAATCCTTTTACTGTAGGCGAGCTGTCTTTGTTGCTGTGGGCCATGAAATGTCTCCAGGGGGGGAAATTAACTTTTGTAGAGTTAAACCAGAACCTCGCTGTGTGTTTTATCTAAGACTTAGTTTTTGAACTTATTTCCTGTTAACTTTTAAATCTCATGAAAGCCTAATGAGATGAATCCTAATAATACGCTGCTGTTCTGACTACACCCTGCTGTTTGGATATTACCATGCTAATGAGCAGGGCTCACTGGTTTAAGATGTGCTATGCCATATAAACATGGACACACATGCACTCACACGATGATTGCTTGGATTGAATTCACCAGAAAATGCTGCACCTTTATTTTTCTTCTCTCATTTATTTCCTCTTTCCATCACCACATCCATCGAGAATGTGTGTGTGTGCTCTCCTGTGTGAGTGTGTTTGGTATGTCGGCACCCATGTGTGCTTGGGTAATACGGTTCGATTTGTGTTTGATGTACTTGGGTGTGTAACGCAAGTGTGAACGTCCCCTTGTGGGTACCGTGCGTCCATTCCTCCTCAGATGCAATTACAGTTGTGTTAATAGGACTGAGACACCCGATGCAGCGCTGCATTATTAGATTAAACAGCAGATTAATTTGCGCTCATGGTTTTGGCCTCCTATCATCTCTCCAGCCTCCACTGACCTTGGCCGATGTGTTGTAGACAGACAGTAATGAAGGCAGCCAGTCATAACAGCATTAGCATACCTGGAGGTGGACGCACACACATCCAGCCGTACACAGTCTAGCACACCTCATTATTATTTATTACAGTATTAGCCAAGGTGAAGTTTTAGGAGTTTAGATGAGCAAGTTCATAAATCTGATAATATTTATGCTTCTTTAGAGCTCCAGGTTCTTCTCAACCAAAGGCAAATTTTCAGTGTTTTCTAGCTTACTAAACTCTTTTTTTTATCTTGTTAAACTTGACACAACACCTACAAGGTCATAATTAGAGGGGATGTTGTATAAGAGGACTGTGTTGTACTTAAAAGAGCATGTTTTTAAAGTTAAGTCATCTTTGACAAAAAAGAATGGCTGAACAAGTAAAACCACATAAGTCTACTGTCTGGGGATGCTCCAAAGTGACTTATTTGCCAAACACCCACACTAAATCTTCTACATTTCTACCTCTGTGCCCTGTCACAGCGTTGACTAAAGGGCAAAACAACTGCAAATGCATTAGGAGTGTGATAAATATCACCAAAGTGTACAAAGAGAGTGTATAAAGTTCTCAAATTAGCTGCTCAGGGAAGGAGAGCTCTTGGACACCCACAAAGCCCCCTTCACATGATGCTTTGTATCCATTACAAAGCCTTGGGATGTGACAAGCCTCATCAATAAAACTATTATTGATGTCAGGAGCTAACAGCTAGACTTTGAGCTTCACTCTTAAAGCTACCCCATAAATAAAAATGCATTCCTGGCAGGGGGACAACGACGACCACATGAGATGTGTGTTTGCTCTTGAAATCCTCACAGTTACTCGAGGGATTTTTGGTTCTGTATGCAATTTTTAAATTTCAACATGTAAGGAAAGTAGGGGAGCTCATTTCAATGTCAGCAGGCTCTACTCTTAGCCAGATGAAATTTTGATATTGTGCACAAGTCTCTAACAAGATGATGATTTATCAAACAGTGCTTGGCAATAAATATTGAGTTGTGCTGCAGATCACAGAGGAACCGCATGACTCCCGGAGGACTGAAATACTGAGAAACCATTAAAACGGAGCATAAATGCTGCAGCTTTACAGTAACTCTGCAGACCATCTGCATCGAACCCTGCACCATGGGTGGCCCATTTCAACCTCCAGCTCACTTGATTAAGAAAATACCATTCCAATTGATTTCCTCATACCCTAATTTGTGAGAAGGCGGTATAAAAAATATATCAATCTGAAATGAGAGAAGTTAATAAAAGTAATGGATTTTTTTTTCTGGTGATGTCTGGATAGCAAGTGAGGAGGTTTAGATGATCATCAGAGAGAGGGAGAAGAAAAGAAGTAGGAGGGAGTGTGTAATAATCGAACAAGAGAACGCTGCAGTCCTGGAATGGCATGCGGGTCCACGGAGTCATCAGAAATGCAACGATTCTAAACGCCAGAATATGATTTTCAATCGACACTAGATGGGCCCAAGTGGGAATGAAAGAGAGGAGGAATCAACTGCTAAACGAGATAATTACTGTCAGCGATTATAGAGGGACAGAGAGAGGGAGTAAAAATGAGATGAATCACAGTAATAAGGATTGAAATGACAGAAACAAAGAGAGATTTGATGTGACTATCAATCAGGCTAAACGCAGTCAAAGTGTTACCGTTGAAACATTTCTGTCTCGTTTTCATAAATTATGATCCATAGCTGTGTCAGGAGGTTTCTTCAATGAAATCAGGGGGAGCTTTTGATTGGATCAGATTTTTTTTCTCATCTCTCAAGTGAGCAAACGCAGTTTACATGAACCAAAAAACAAACAAAAAAATCTCTTAAAAAAAGTCTCTTAAGATCACATTCTATTTTGTCCTTGCTTCCTGCTGCCTCCATTAAAGCCACATTCAGCATACCCCATGACATCAGCTCTGTTTCCACCACGCAGTCCGGTTTAGACCAGTACAGTTTGGTACAACTGTGCCCCCTCTTGGTAGGCGATGTGCAAGCGGCTGTATATGTAATAGAGTGACGCCATAGCAGCGTAACACAGTGTACTCTGATAATAAATCCACCAAAGAAGAAAACACAACATAGTAAACAAAGAGCAACAATAGAAGACACCCAGCAATTTGTCTTCTTTGTGATTTCCATGTGGCTCTTAGTTACAAAGCACAATCAAGCTTTGTTTCAGAGAAGGCTGTGTGCGAGGAGAAACACAGCAGCCGTTGTCACAAGGTGAGTGACGATTCTTGGGACCTATCAACGGACTGCAGTGTTGTAGCTCCACCTTCTAGGTTTGGCACCCACACAGAAGGGTAGCAAAAGTGGGACAGTACGGGTTGGGAATTTGGGGATTTGTCCTAGGATTAGTCAATGAAAACACCGCAAAATGTGTGCCGTACCGAGACGAACCAAACTGAACTGCTTGGTGAAAACAGGGTCATTGTTTACCCACAGACTTGTGATCCAGTGTCTAGCCATGCTAATGTATTAAATCCACTGACTCCAAGTTCTGAAATTCATCTTTCTTTTTCAGATTTAAGGGGGAATAAAAACCTTTCCATAACATATACGTCATATATTATTCCACTTCTTCAATGGTGGGCGTATCTGAATTTAGCCACTTCCTCGTTACAGCTTTTTTTACTTTCTGCCAAAATCATACTGCTCTCAGTCTTTCCTTCCTCTCTCTCACTCTCCCAACGTCTCTCCATCTTCTTGTCAAGCCTTTTCTTTTCTTCTGGTAGTGATTAAGTCCAAGGTCGGCTCTATCACAGAGCCCGTGTTTGAGAGCAGCTCTGGGTGCCAGAGAGTCTTCATTCCCCCAGCCTTAGATGTCCCACTGATGGCTTCCCCTTTTCCCTTGTCAAGCCTGCCCACAATGCCCCTCCTCATACATCAGACCTATCACTGCCCCTAAGACACTTTGGGCCTCAAAAAGCCTTTTTTGTGTGTGAATTCCCACCCTCGGGAGACAGGGAGAGCAGGCCAAAGACATAACAAATGGAGAGACTGTTGAAGAATGTGTCAGAGATGAAAAGAGGTATATTTGGAGACTGTAATAGCGGAGTGTTGTCTCTCTGATGTGCAGGACTGGGATGTTTCTGGTCTTAATTTCAGGCCTTGTAGATTAAGTCAACCATGCCGCTCCGGTGGCTTTGTTGTTCTTCTCTGGAAAAAAGTAGGAGAAAAAGTTAGGACCTTTTGATAAATGCTCTCTAAATATGACAGAATTGGACCGCGAGTAATACCTCATTCTTTCTTTGTGTTTATGAGCAAATAAAAGAGTCTGCTTTACGACAGGGAAGCTATTTAATGCCACAACCAGAATCATGTGTTCTATCCATCCTGGTGGTTTAGTGGAGCAGCATGTGAGGAAGTAAATAGATTCATGTATAAATTGATTTTCAAAGGCATAAATCACCAAATGCTCTATATGAACATCGTGCAACAGAAAGAAACAGACAGAGTGAAAGGATGTATTAGCTACGGTGGTCAGACACATTGCAAAAGCCACAACACAACTGCAAACTGACCTCTTGGCCAGGTCACCCTTGCAGATCTAGATTTCTCTTTGGTGAAAATAAAGGTTGAATTAAAATTAACAAAACAAACAAAAACCCCTGCCACAACAGAAAATGGACACAGAAAAGTTGTGAAATTTGTGAAGTTATTGTTTTCTTTTTTAACTTCTGCTATGATAAATATAGCATCTTGCGGGTCTCACCTTGTGATATCTTTTGTGATACCTATATTTCTATATCTGTAATGTGTCATCTTGTATTTAGCTTTGTGAATCAGTCATGCAAAAAATGTAATCATTATTGTCATAGCTGAAGTTAAACAATAAAACAATGGTTTACCTAATTTTGCAACTTTTCTGTGTCCGTTGGAATGACTGACATCTGAACTTCTGCTGTGGGTGTTGTGGCGCTAACATTTGTGTTGTAGCTTTTTGCAAATTGTCACCTACCGGCCACTGTATGTGTGCACCATGGACTGTAAAAATAGTAGAATTCATTTTGCTCAGCTCGAATTGAGGTCGCCACGAAAACTGCTCCCCCTGGTGACTGGCTGCAGTATAGGTAAAAAAATCAGACTCTCCAATCATTCCAGATGGGCTGTGGTCAAACTTTGAAAAATGTAAACACCTCTTAGAAATGTTTCTCATGTCCGATTGCTGTGGTGATTTGAAGATACCATTTAGCTGGAGAGTTCGTTTTGAGTTGTTATATGAGGTTAAAAACAAGGTTTTACGTCACGTTTAAGGATGATTGACAGCTGCAGTTCTTGTGTATTTTTTTCGGGACTGTGAAATATGTTGGGAGGTAGAGTCAAGAAGTGAAAAGACTAAAAAAATTTATCATTTTTGTCACCTGGCTCCACTCAGATTCTCCAAGAATCCCTCATGGTCTCTACTGTGCAGACTCTGGCTGCACAACTGCGACCAATGGCTACGCCTGTGACGGGGGTATTTTGGCTTCAAAACCGTACAGTGAAAAATGGCAGAGCCGCGCTGTCCACTCTATATACAGTCTATGGTGTACACAGTTTAAAGACAATTATTACAGTTATTTTTTGTCTTAAAGCCTGTATAAGACACTTCTAATGTTGCTCCTGGTTTGGGAAGTGCATGCCATCAGGGATGCTACAGTTGTAGCTCCTTTTCTGCAGAAGCCTGTGGTTGGTGGCACTTGACTCACTGACACAAGCACCAGTCCACTCTTTTTCTGAAGCTCCTCCAAGTTCTTGAGTTGTCTTTTCTTGACAGTCGTCTCATTGCCACCACTCATTTTCATTTGGTCAACTTTCCACTAGTATGCTTTTCTACAGCACTCTGCAAACAGCCGGGCTTCTCAGCAGTGACCTTTGTGGCTCACTTGTCTTGTGGAGGGTGTTGATGATCACATTCTGGACAATTACCAAGTCAGCAGTCTCCTCCAGGAATGTGGTTGAGTGTGCTGCAGTAGACCAAGAGAAACACAGTATTTATACAGTTTGTGGTGAGCTCAAACTTGAAATGGCATATTATAATAATTTGAGACGTTTTTATTTTGCTTATTTGAAGCTCTAGGCCATAATTGTCAAAATAAAGCAGATAAATGCTTGGAATATGAATTTTCACTGTCTTGAATAAATAGAGGAAAATATTCAGCTTTTTCTACAGTATATATGTTTTGATGCACCTCAGTTGCACATTATTGCGCACAAGTGCATAACAGAGCTTATATTTGATGGGGAAAAGGATAATATATAAATTAGCACATTTTTAGTCAAATTGTTGTGACACATATTTAAAAATCCTAAAACGGATTGGTCATTTACTCTTGACTTAATCAGTTTTTGAAGAATTTGGTAAAAATGAGAACAAGAACTGTAAAAAAAAATGTTTTTTTTTTTTAAGTTTTACTGTCAAATTTCTTCCTGTTGTCCCAGGTCCAGGTCCAAAGAGACGTTACAAAGAACCGTAACACAAAAGGTTAAGATTCAGGTCTTCACCCCACTGCCACCGCCACACCCTCCACTCCAGCACTCACCCTCCCCTCCATGCAGGATGAGAGGTGTCTGGCTTTGCTGTAGTCTGCCGGCCCCCTTATCTCCTCCCTCTGACTGAAGCACAGAAAATACATAATCACAGTGCCCTGTGTCAAACTGATAACCCCCGACACAAACTAGAGAAGCAAGTGTGCGTGTGTGTGTACCTTTTGTGTCTATGCGCCATTCCCTGTGTACAAATGTGTGTGCGACTGTGTACTTGTACATGTGTGCTGCGTCTCTGGGGGGTGGTAGAGAGGATAAAGGGGGAAAAAAAACAACCAAGTGGAGAGGATTTGGGGGAAGAAAGGTAATGGGGTTGTGGGGGTCGCTGAATGAGGCTAAATTGTAATAATAATTTTCCTCACTGCTGTATGGAGGAGATTGGGGGATTTATAAATATAATAAGCAGAGACAAGCCTGAGGATGATGTGTGTCTCCTGCAGGAGTAATTGAAGAATAATTCATTTGGCTGTGAGACTTTTAACCCAGAGACAGACACAGATAGAGAGGTTTTTGACCTGTGAAGGGGGGGGCATGTCTCAATGTCTCACTTTTGGCCTTGCTAGTATCACCGTGCCGTGACTCTCATCCAGCACTGTGTGTTGGCTTCGTGTACGAGTGTGTGCATGCCTATACGTGGTCATTTGGCTTAGCGCGGCCAAGAGAATCCGGCGCTCTCTATCTCCTCGAGCGTTTCCTTGCCACTGAGTTTGTTATCAACACCAACACATGCAGGATTAGCAAGTGACGGAGAGGAAGAGACGGAGAGAAAAGAGGGGGTAGGACAGGGGACATAACTGATAGACAGAAGATGGGCATGAGTCTGATAAATAGAGAAGTTAACCACACACGCACACACACACACACACACACACACACACACACACACACACACACACACACACACACACACACACACACACACACACACACACAGGGATCAGCTCACTGGTCCATGACAGATTCAGACAATGTATTTGTGATACCAGACCCATGGCCTTTCCAGTATTTGCCTCAGTTCCCTTTTTCAAATATTCATATCGCTCAGTCTGCTCAGGCCTGTGTGTATAAATGTGTGTGTGTTAGTCTAGAGTGCGGTGCTTTGCGTGTGATTTAGGCGAGCCGCAGAGGGATTGTCTCGACACAGCTTTCTCCTGTCTAACTGAACTGTCTGGGATGCTTCGATATGGTAAAAAAAAAAAAAAAAAGCAGAGTGTGTATGCATGAGTGCGCTCTTGTATTCACCTAGTGACACGGCTGCCATTCGTCCCACCTTTCTACCCTCGCCTCACCCTGTCTCACACCATCTCCAACACATGCGGACAGCCGAGCAAATGTGTCAGGGCGCACAACGCCACCTCAATAACACCCTGTGACTTTGACTCCTTCCTCAGGACTTTGGATATTACTTTAAAGTAAACTTTTACCTGCTTTGTGCCTTGTATTCTCTCATTTTTTTGCACTTTTCCACTCTACCCACATCAAAAACCTCCTTCCTTTGCTTTTGTAGACAGTAGATGCATGTTTTTCTAGGTGATCTACCTGTACGTGCATTTCCCAAACCAGGACCATTTTTTCATTCCTCACATACTAAATCTCAGAATGGTTGTAAATCAACTTCAGTCGTGAAATAGCAGCTCATATTTTCCAAACCCAACATGTTGGCTGTATGTGACTAAAACAAAGCTCTCTCTGTACATGCTTTTTAAATGTCATCGAGCGGCTTGTCAGCTGGGACTCTGAGTTTGATGGACAGTAACAGCTTTGAGCTCATGCTGCTTTTTGTGCCAGCATTCAGACCGATGACATCATGTCCTCTGCATGGGGTCCAGTAGACCTTCACTTCCTGCTTGGCATCATGGCGCTTGACATTGTGTAAATAGATGAAGTAATGGCGCAGGTAGTTAGAGCTTTGTATTTGGTGCAGCTTGCACAGGTACGCACACACACCCTCTGTGTCTCAGATCAATCAAAGCTTCCAGTTACTGAACTTCAGGCTGTGCTAGACTGACAAATAAACCTTTAAAAAAAGCTTATTGTTGTTTTTTATTATTTAATACTGTGTGTTTGTTTTTGGTCTTTAACTTTTTTTATTTTATTTTTTTGAATACAGTTTTAGAGATTTTTTTTTTTTTAATTTTTAGACCAGAGCCAATAGGCTTGGCTCTTAGATTTCTGACCATGTGGACTGAATTAAAAACCTCAGTAGAAAAGAAAAATGGACGTTTCCATCTCATTAAATCCGTTTTTACTCTATGATTCCAGCTCTAGTAATAATTTTATTGGTAGGATATCTAATCAGAAGTCAAGTCAAATAAATTTTATTTAAATCGCACATAAAAAAAAAACAAGCTAGAGCAAAGTGTTATGAAATATGTTTCTTATAAATTATATTATCAGAAAATTTGAACTTGTTCTGCAAAATGAAGCTCATACTCAATTTTGTAAAATTGTGCACATTAATTTTAATCAGTCATTTTCTGCTCTGTGGATTTTTTTTCAGCAGAATTTAACATTTAGATGAAAAAAAAGAAAGTGTAATTAAAAAACGCAGCTATGCATGATTGAGCATAATGTATGTGTGGATGTTTGAGAAGTCCTAAATGGTAGAAATTTCATTTCAACAATAAAAAATTTGAACAAATTAAGCAACACAAAAAATTCATTGAAGTAGCTTTTTTCTTCTTTTTTTTTTCTTTCTTTTTTTTTTAAATTAAGCTTCACCAGCATGTGTTAAAATCGAATGGAGAAGCAATCAGATCAGTAACTTCTGTAAAAGTAACCATTTCAAGTAACCAATTTGCCAGACAGTGTGCTTAAAATTTGAGAGGGATTGACCAGAGCCTCTTCATTAGGAACATGAAGCAGCTGGTCGATGAAGATAGAAGAAGGATTTGCTGCTTATTTAAAATTATTTATGGTAATATTAGTTGTTTTAAATGTTTTATGAAATTGTCCTTTTTGCATTGACGTGTTTCATATTTGTGTCTAAAAATAAATAATCAAAACTAGAAATAGAAAAATAAAGCAGTAAGAAAAGTATGACTCTCTTGCTTTAAGTGGAGCTGAAGTATGAATAAGCATAATGTCAAACCTGAACCCGAGGACGTTACTTTAAAGTACGTAGATATGCACCTCGGCACATGTGTGTGAAAACTCCTGCAATATTCATATTCACAGTGTGAACCCTGATTTCTGTGCCATGAAAGTGTGTTCACGAGGCGGGGATGCCATGCTGGTCTCCGAGCAGCTGGATTCTGCAGGTTTCACTGTTTTTATGAACTGAATGAATAATTATCTGTGGGTAGCTGCCAATTCAGGAGACAACGCAAACTCTGCCTGGTTACAGACTCAGCCAACGAGGAGGAAAACCTGTCGAGCCCCCCACCAAATCCTCCATCCTCCATCCTTCAGCTCTGCTGCACCCCTCTCTCTTTTCACTTTTTTCCCCACTTTCTGTCTCTCTGTGCCGAATCATTGGCTTTGTCTCCCTCCCCGTCTCTTCTGACCTCTCCCCCCTCCTTTCTTATGTGCACCATTTATTTTTCTTTCTTTTTGCGCCGGCTTATTCTTGGATCCCAGAAACACACGAGCAGAAAATACCTCGCAATATCACGAGTGGGAGTGATTAAGTATGACTGGAAGAATTGAAACTTCTCACCTCTGAGTCAAATTATGATAATCCGTCAGCTCTGAGAAAACAAACACTGGCCTGTCACATACTGGAGGTGCCACTAATTACGGAGAGGTTGTGTTTGTGCCACTTTTCATCTCAGGGGATTTGGGGGGGTATTTTCTTTTTTTGGCAGATGTCTGCTAAACTGTGGAATTTATTATTTTTCCTGGATTAACAAAGTGACAGCCTCAGCCGTGCCTCCTCTCTTTCATGCAGACTTCTACTACATTCTACAATTTTCTACAACCTAGCTACACTCTCAGCCAATCAAAACTCACACTGCGTGGCCTGGTTTCTCATTGGCTCTCTGTATCAATGGGAGTGCTGCTATTGGTTGTAGTAAAAATTCTTTTTAGCAGACATAAGCAGTTTTGAAGCTTTTTTTGAACAAATACTACTCTTGATGTCTGGGCTTTGAACATTTACCCCAGACTTACAACTATAAATACTGAATGCACATATGTGTGATTGTGTCTTTGCATTCACTACATGTAGTTTTTTGGGGTAAAAGTGGGATGAAATTTGCCTTACTGTTGTTATTTTCTTTAAATGTGTGTGTGCATGCTGCTTTGAATACTAGTGGTCACTCGGATTACATCTGCCTTTGATTTTTTTTCCCAACACTTCTCCTGCAAACACACACACACACACACACACACACACACACACACACACGTGCACTTTGACACTCATCAGACATATCCTGCATGAATAATTTAGCACTTTGATCCAACACTGGCCACAAGGGCACATGACAGTTTGTGTGTGTACATGTGTGTGTTCCTGCACATGTAGGAGAACCTATGTGTGTGTGTTGAATGGTAATTTGCACAGTTAGGGGTTTTCCCCTCGTTCATTAAATCTCATTGTTTTTCACGTCAGTTTATCCGTCCCCAGCGATGCACTGCTGCACTCTAACCTTTCTCTGCACAATCACGCTCTTTTATGTTTATTTCACTTGAAAATCGATGCATATCATTATGATAAAGATGCATATGTGCTGCAAGAAAATATATCCCATGTTTATTTCATGTCTGAGAAGACCTTTTATCTCCATTATGGATGCAGAAAAAGCCACAGACTGCATGAGAAGGGAGGGACAAGCAGAGCAGCTAGATATGAGTTAAAGGTTTTAAAGCCTCTTTCATTACCTCCAGTTTAGTGCAGCATCACACACTCTATCTGCAGTCAGAGTGTGTTTTGATTCTTGGACATGCGAATAATGTTTATATGCGTGCTTACTTCACCCAGCCAGCCTCTGTCCTTATCCACTCTCCTGTGTGTTTCATGCCGCTCTGTATATGTCATACCTATGGAGCCGACAATAGCACTCAGTGATCTTAACACCAACAGTACGCTTGTTTTCTCTTTAGCCCAGTCCGTGACATTTACCTCCCTGCCTCCCTGGCGACTGGCCGGAATATCACACCCCTATTATCTTTCATCCCTGGTGTGTGTGAGCGTGTTTATGTGTGTGCACCTGTGCTTTAAATAGTTTGGAGGGTGAATCAGAGGAAATACACCTGTGCTGGGAGTTGAAAAGCCTTTCGGTAATTTTCAGAAAGCTGTGTGTCGGTGTGTGTTTCCAGAAGTGTGTCAGGAAGTTGGGGTTTTGACTCGGGGATTAAACTAAACCACCTCTTATAAAGTATTCAGATCTGAAAAAGGGATTATTGAAAGTCGGTGAGATGAAAGAAAGAGGGAGAGTGAATGCTCACGCTGCGCAGGCAGGCACAGAATTATAAACAGTCGCAGAGAGCAATTTGTGACATTTATCTGACTTGTTAGCTTTTATTCAGCATTCATGTTAATTTTTCCAGTACATGTGGAAGTAAACAAGTTAACCGTGTATCAAGTCAGATTCCGCCAAATTTCTTAGTGACAGAAAAAAACATGCATGTCAGTCTGCAGGTGTGAAGAGTTCAAGTATTTTTCTTCCTGTAATTTCATGCTTTGAACCATGCGTAGTGCGAAAAAGAAACGGCAGGTTCCTTTATGAAGTTTAGAAAACGTTGAGGTTATTTTTGCAAGAAAGATAAGCAGGACAGCTAAATTGTATTTTTGGATTACAGAGCAGATACCGCAATCGTATCATCTCTGTAAGTCACTTTTTCTGTTTGGATTTTAGGAAAGAAATCTAAAAACAAAATGTGAACAAAACCTTTTTTTTATCCAAGTTGGTGCCATGCATTGAAAATACACTATTTGTACTTGTCTTTTACTTGTCTAAATACTCACCCTTTTTTTCAGTACACAGAGTCAAAGGCTTTATCAGTCAGCAACGTCACACCTCTATCAGAGTTAGTCGACCACACTATGCCAGGCAGTGCAGCAGCCTGCTCCACAACACATGAGCCATGACTGTTGTGTTGTTAGCACGTACAAACATAATTGCACAATCACCAATGGAAGTTTTGCATTTTGACAATAAAGATAATGAATAAATAAATCACTGGTTAAAGTGCCTTTTTCATGAGTAAATCTGATCTAGCAGTTTTTTTGTGTGCGTTCCTTCTTGCAGCTTCGAAACCTGAACGTCCTGGACCTGCGGCACATCTCAGAGCTCAACAATGAAACAGTGATGGAAGTGGTGAGGAAATGTCGCAACCTCAGCTCCCTCAACCTCTGCCTCAACTGGAGCATCAACGACAGGTGAGTTAAGATCTCTCCATTGAGTTAGATCAGTATCACTCAGTGATACACAGTGGGCTTTCTGATACGGCCACAGCCACAGACCAGCATCATGCTGTTCATTGTGTTATAAAGGAAAATGTAAGAAATCTTTGGAAAGACACATTAATGTGGATCATTAAGATTCCTGTCACATTTAATCATCTTGCAAGGGTCAAACTTGACAACAAAACGATTTCATGTTACTGTACTTAAATAAACATCCATAGAAATGTCACACCATAGTTGATGAGCACCAAGATTCCTCACTGATTTCTACTAAAAAATGGACAGTCATGTCTTAAAAGAAATAGCTTTACAAATGTTTGATGTGGAGGGAAATGCACTCACTATTGCCATACCTTGGGCATACATGACTTATGTTTCAGTGAGACACTTGGAAAATAGTCAAACCTTTACTTATTCCTTGGAACACTCCAAAGATAATAAATCTCAATCCAGCTTTGATGTTTTCTGACTTAATGAAAGAGCAGGTATTCTGCTTTCCCATATTTTAAATGTGGATATAAAGTAACAATGCTGAATGTTCATATCTAATCTGTGCTAATTGTTAACAACTTCATATTCTGTTGAAGAAATCTTTGAAACAGCCTGTAAACTGATCAAAACGCGAGGAAAAAATGCACACCATCTTAAAAAAGGTTTTCACAATACTTGTTGAAATGATGAGGTCATCTCATAAGGATCTCTTAACTGGGTCATGACACATTGTAGGGACGGGAAAACACAACAAGGTCTACACCAACAGACCTGCAGAGCCAATCAGAGAATAGGGGGCTTATGGAGCAGGGAGCCTTAAAGAGACAGCATCTGAAATGAGAGAAGCTGAAATAAGGGTTTTCTAAATCTTTAGTACGAAGGTTTTTTTGTCTAAATCATTAAAAGCTTCTACAGGGTTGTAAGAGGGACAAAATAAAGCCTAAAAAAACACAACACCCCCTCTTTAAGATATTCATCAGTTCAGGATTGTTACAGCCCCCAACCAAGTTGGACACAGACACACTCTGAACTCCAGAATTTTGTATGAACAAACTCAATAAAATGATCAAAACTATTTTTGTTGGAAACATCTCACAAAAATATCAGCATGGCTGTGATTGGCTATAAGCTCAAAGTGGCAAACTATGTGCTGATAATCATTCAACTCTACATAATTAGAAACATATCACACAAAGCTTATGCACTAAAATCTGTAATGCTTGCACACAAATGACTCAGGAGAAGATAGAAGAAGAAGAAACATGAGTACAAAGCACGCCAAGACCTATTTTTTAATTCTCTATGGTCATCTTTCTTCCTGCTCCAAGTCATATTTTTCTTTCCACCTTTTTCTCCCTCAAATGGGTGAGAACCTGCACAGTATATGACAGCAAGAGTAAACCATCTCCTCTTTTATTTATTATCTTGTGTTTTATTCATACCTTTCTATTTTATCTATTGATTTACAGCAAAGGCTGTGGCTCCTCTGTCGACCGTACTCCCACTTCGGCTTAGGAGAGCGAACACAATATTGAATTTACTGTGGTGCATAGCAACAATGGGTGTGTGTGTGTGTGTGTGTGTGTGTGTGTGTGTGTGTGTGTGTATGTGTGTGTGTGTGTGTGTGTGTGTGTGTGTGTGTGTGTGTGTGTGTGTGTGTGTGTGTGTGTGTGTGTGTGTGTGTGTGTGTGTGTGTGTGTGTGTGTGTTCTGTGTGTGTGTGTGCACCATGTGTGAAATCATTCTTGCATTATTGAGTTAACAGCAGACATGTGGTGGGAAGGTTATGGTAATAACCAGCCCGCCTCCTTTCAATCAAAAAACATGGAGTTTGGTGAAATCCTCCCAGGAGCACGTTGTGTTATCAACTTCTTCCCTTTATCTCTGACACACACACACACACACACACACACACACACACACACACACACACACACACACACACACACACACAAACCATTGATTTCATAATGATATTTACTGCATTGGTTAGGAGGCTGAAGGTGTGTGTGTGTGTTTGACTCCTCTGGGGATATTGGAATTTAAAATGGTGTGTGTGTGTTTGTGTCTGTGAGTGTGTTGGTGGGAGTATGTGTGGTAGATAAAGCTTGGATGTTGTGTGTGTGAGTGTGAGTGTGTGTGTGTGTGTGTGTGTGTGTGTGTGTGTGTGTGTGTGTGTGTGTGTGTGTGTGTGTGTGTGTGTGGCAGCATACTGTAGGTGGTTGCTTATGAATGAAGCAGAGACAGCAGGGAAGTGATGGGCAGAGCTGGACAGTTTTAGCTGACATGCCCTCTGCTCTGATAGTGCCCTGCACCCTGGACCTGCAGATCTGCGTCTCTGTGTGTGTGTGTATTTGTGAGTACTGTGAACATGCTGCTCAAGGACTCAGAGCCAATAAAACCCTCTAGCCATAATCTGCTTTTATGGTTACACTTTACAGTCGCACACAGCTCAGAATGAAGAGGCAAAGAGGGAGAAGCTGTCTGGGTGGTCTCCACAACCTGCAGGAGATGCCGGTATATGAAGCTGGTTTCTTTCAGTCTCTCTTTGGGCCTGTGCTGGTCTGCTTTAGCAACCCTGTTCCAGGCTGTGCCATGATGACATGTGTTTCTTCTACAGCTTCACAGCAGGGGTTAGTCTCACTACAGAGGCCATGCAAACAACCACACAAACCCTGCTTTAACTGAGACATGATGTCAGTGGCAACAGATTGCCTCATGAATGTTTCAACATGTACAAGTGACGAGACAGAGGGCCATTTAAAGAGTCATGCATCAATATGTCTGAACAGCTTTATTGATAAAAGAAAGCTGGAGCTCAGTGCTGGATGCTGGTGTTTGATGCTGGGATGTACAGGCAGTAACACAACTTTATGCATCTCTTGAAATATCACTGCATCAGTCTATGAGTTGAAATCATAGGCTGTATAAAACATGGACATAGTGTCCGCGATGTCACCCGTCTTTTCCTGAATTGGAAAATGAAGCACATCGGCTATAACGGCCATATTGGTAGTGGCAAGGGCTTCACGTACAGCTACAGGGTGCTTGTCTGTCACGTGACCCTGAGCTGTGCCTCTGATTGGGCAAGCTCGCGATCTTAATATCCTCTGAACTGCAGAGTTAGAAAAAAAATCACCCCCCGTACAGTGTGTACTGATAGTAAAAGTAGCGACTTAGACAGGAGAGGTTTTTTGAGCCAGACTGTAAATAGTTTTATTTCTGGTTTGAAGATGGCTTTTTTTGACTTGGTGTGTATGTGACTTCCGCTACTTCCAGAGCCAGCCTCAAGACACTCGAGAAACAGCAGATTTTAGCACTTCCACATTGTCTCATATTCTTAGACCAGAGGTTGCCGCTTGGTTGAAATGTGTTTCACTGATTACGTCAGCAGCTAAACCTTCATACAAGTGAACAAACAGAGCAAGGAGGGCATCGTACTATAGGACACTTTTACTGTGCCTCTGCATTTTTCAGTGACCCAAACAGAATGACATTTGACTGAAAAACAACATCCATCCATCCACTCACACTGCCAAATCAGTAACTCTAGTTGCATTTTATCGAAGAGCATTGCAAAAAACTTGAACCTTATCAAGTGGTTTCGGTGGAAAAATTCTTTTTAGACTTAATATGAGCCACATCCACCTTACTAGTCCAGAAAAGTATTTTGTTTCGAATTATTAAAAGATAAAAATGAGGTCTGAATTGCTTGAAACAAGTTAAAAAATCTGCCAATGGAACAAGTGAAAGTGTGTTAAAACATTATTCTAGTTCAAGCAAATTTTTCTTGTTCCATTGGCAGATTTTATTTTTTACTGTTACAAGCAATTCAGACCCCATTTTGTCTGAAAACAACTTGAAACAAGACATTTTTTCTGGACTGATAAGTTGAATGTGGCTCATATCAAGTGTAATAAGATAATTTTTACTTAAAACAGGATAAAAACACTTGATAAGATTTCAGTTTTTTTGCAGTGAGATAATGTATGTTGATGAAAAAGTTGTTCCTCAAGTCAGCTCTTGAATCTCAAGTTGCAACAAAGAAAAGTACTGAATGTTCATAAGAAAATAGCTGTTGGGTTCTGAGATTGCTTTAGTGACATCTGAAATCTGATTTCAAGAAACTATCCTTCTTGTTTTGTGTAAAGAAAGAAGTCAAGACTTTGTCTGCGGGAATATCTCACAGAGGTTTTCTCATTGATGCAATGCTTGAAGCCAGTGCAGAAGTACAAAAACTGCAGTTCCTCTTAAGACCACTTGAAGCAAAGTCAAAGAATTCACATTTGGTCTCAGAGAGTAAAATTAAACGCTTTATGGGTATGTAGTTCATCTATCAACTCCTGTACACGTTCCTGTACACAGGGTTATTTTTTAGCATCCGTTAAGAGTTATTCACAAATTAACAAAATCAGGGGTAAAGCTGATGTGATGGACAGGTGAGGCACATACACATGCACACAGTGTTCTGTATCAGTGAATGACTTGAAAGACTAAATTACACAATATCACCACCTATTGGTCTGGCATGCTAAAATGAAGAGAAAAAAATGCTTTTTAAATCTATCTGTACAGTTTTTGTGGAAGAAGCAGACTGTGCTTTTTTTTTCATCATGCATCATAATACCAGTCCTTGACCTGTGCCGCTCTGCAAGGGAAACTGTGTAGCTGCACTGATGTTTATTTGGTGGCTATGTCCTCACGAGTGAGTGACACTTTGCCAAATTCAAATTCAAAACTGCTTCTATTGCGCCTGCTCACCTTCAAAGCCGAAGTTGAGCAGACGACTGCTCGTCTGAGTTCAGTGGAGCAGACAGCTCAAGAATCATGTGCCACTTCATGACATTTCATAAAATTCTGAGGCAGCAGTGGCAGTAATGTATAAATAAATGTAAACTGCAGAAAAGCTGAAGAGAGAGTGAAGGAGGGAGAGTCAGATTTGAAGAGGTGAGATTTAAAGGCAGATTTTAGCACAGATGACAGGGGACGGTGAGAGTTAGAGTATGAGCCAGGGTTTCTAATCCTGGCAAAGCACGACCTTAAAACTGAAAGTGACTTTAAAGCCAAAGTTAAACAGCAGTTACAGCACGAGGGCTTCAGGTGTGATGTCGTTTATACCATCATGTTAGAAAAAGTGTAACAAAGACTTTATATTTTGCATTTCAAGATACTTGGTTTCATTTATCTTATTTTTTACTTTAAAATAAAACACTTTATTGTTGCAAAAATTGGTTATTTCTAAAAGATTTTAACAAAATAAAGGACGAAAGCATTCTTCATCTTTTTTTCTTTTACTCCAGTTTTTTTTTTTTTTCAGGATTTCCATTCCTATAATTAAAGCAATGATTTGATAACAGCAGAACCAATCCAGGTGGAAAAATACAGTATCTGGTAACTGGCACAACCACACACTTATATGAACACAGACACACACCCCAGGGAAAGTCTTCTGAGGAGTCTGATGGGCTGTTAAAAGTAAGATTTTATCTACGATGGCGGGCGCAACAGACAGACTGTTAGTGTATTTCTGCAGAGAGAAGAAGGCTGTAATGGTTTTCTGGCTCCAGGTTCAAAGAGTCAAGAGGTCATCCAGGTGAATGCTGTTGGAGCAAAAACACACACATACACTCATACACACACTCATACAAGCTCCTTGCTTGCTGTCACAGTGAAGACCAGAAAAACTGCAGCCCTTCTCACATTAGCTCTCTGAGGGTGCAGCTTGGTTGTATTCTGTGTGTGCGCGCGCGCGTGTGTGTGTGTCTCAGACTGATGACAGTGCGCAGTGAGCAGGTAAACAGGCAGGGGAAATGACCCCTTATTTCCAGGATCAATTTGTCCCCTGACGAGGAGCCATTGGAGATATGGGGCTCTGTGGGAGGTAAAGCATTTCAGTCATCTCTCTGTCCCTTCTCCTCTCTTTCTCTTTCCTTTTGTCTCGTTAAAAAAAGAAAAGAAATAACCACTCTGTCCTCTAGCTCCCCTCATCTTCCTCAGTAATAGCCCCAAAGAACAGTGCCTCTGTGTAAGAAAGCCAGAAATGATGACCAAATATGGACATCCCATCGTCGCAGTCTGACGGGCAGATTGTGGCAGTGGGACGCCTATTTTTTGGTCACCGTCATTTCTTGGGGAGAGAGGATGTGATGGGCTGCAGGTGGGCATGGTTGGCCCTGTTATTTCCCTGTATTCTCCTTCCAGGGCTGATACGAGACCAAAGTGGGATTGTGTTTTCTCAAATATCGCACCGTTTGAAATGGTGAGCCAGTCATGATCAAAGTGGAACAGCAGAAGCAAATGGCAGCTGAGAACATGGTGTCAAAGTTAAACGCTTTTATGGAGCGAGGTGACTGTTTTTTTGTTTATCTTTGAAAAACTCCCCAGAGGAGCTTTTTTGTTGTATTCGAGGTGTAATGGTGATATGTGCTACCATTTTATATGTATATTTTAAACTGTGTCTGTGGGAGGATTTTGTTAATATCTCCATTTTCCAGGAGAGACTGCTGTTTCTCATTCGTGTAGTTACTTTTTAAATCATATTTTCCAACTTTCTTTGCCAGAAGTGTTGAAATTTAATCTCTGTTTTATTCGAATATCAATCTTCTGTTTTAGCCAGAGTGATTATGTTGCAATAGAGTCTGCTGTAAAGCCTCTGCAGTGGTTTGGCGTGAACGGATTCCTCTGCTAACATTAACTCTTCTGCTGGACACAGCCTGCGTTGACATGCAGATTTTTTGCCCCCTTCTTTGTCCAATCATAGTTGCCTGTGTGTGTTTCTGAGAAATTTCTGAGCTGCAGTCTTTTCTGAAAGATGCTCGGAGTGAGTGAGTCATTTCTTTTATGAGATTTGTATTGTGGGAAGTCAAGCATTTCCCCACAGCCCTGCTGCTGTTCTGTCTGTCTCTCTCCTTCTCTTTCCTTCAGCTTCATTCAAACAGGGGAATCAATATGCATCCCTCTGTCCTCTCTTCTCTTTGTTCTTCAGGCCAACATTCTCTGCATATCTCCATCACTTATGAGCATCACAAATCACTCCCCAAATTGGCTTTTCTACATTTTTTGTCCCCTCTCACTGAACTCTGGCTTCATGTTGGATGACCAGAGGGCCTCGCTGACTTTCAGGAGCTTATTAAGAAGGAAATAATTGGAGAAGTATCCTCCCAGAGACACTTCCTTTAATCTTGGTGCTTGCAGTGGAAGCTTATGCTAGATGGAAAATGTTGCAACAAGCTGGCAGATGTGACAGCGCCTGAAGAAACATTAAATCAAGAAATCTATACAGCATAATATATCAGTGTGAGCAGTGATGTGTCCTGGAGCAGTTGGTGGAGAGGCACAGGTGAGGATTCTGCCAAAAACTAATCCAGAAGCAAATCAGAGCAGGACACGAGTTAAGGAAAACTGCTCACCCTGTCAAGATTCTATTCTGCATAACTCCCAAGTCACCATACACACCGTCTCCCAGCTGACAGTTTTTTCTGCACCACTGAGAAAAATAGTCCCTCTTGGCTGGCAATGCTTCCAATGCAATAAAGTCTTATCAGCCTCCTTGCAGGATGAAATAACAATAAACTAAGGGTTTCAATTCACAGCCAGGTTGAAACAATATTCCTCTTGTTTTTTATTACTCACAATAAACGGAACATTTCCAGAAAGTAATGCTAGACAATGTAAACAAGACTGACTTCTGGAGGAATATTATTGTTGATATTCATGTTAACTGACACAGGTGCCCTTACTTAAGCTTTGCAGTTGCAGACTTTAAAACAGCAATGAAACAAATGTCACAGCTTTAAAATCTGTTTCTGCCGTTGTTATGCTTACAGTTTGTGTTGCTCTGAAGAGATGCTCCCAAAAGCTTTGCTACTTTTGTCTGGATTACAGGACATCATCTTGATATCATCTTGATATCATTAAATGTGTGTGATTATGTTGTCATGGCATTTTTTGTATTTTAACCAATCAGAATCAAGTATTTACAACACCCTGCTAATAAGTTAAACAACTTCATAACACACATTTTCCCTTTGAGTTTAAACAAAATACAGCTCAAAAGTAACTTTAGAAACTTAGAGCTGATTTTTAGTTTTTATATCTTTTTAAATGTCAGATTGTGTTTTCAGCAAGAAAAACATTTTGCTTCCAGCTTGTGATACTTCCTGCTGAGAAGCACTTTTGGAGAAGGGAATAATGGCTAGACTGATAATTTTACATCTAGTATGCTTTCTTGTAGTTTGCTTTTTCCAAATGACCTTGAACGTTAAGACAGAGGTATCATTCAAAAGGTCTCAAACTCTGACATACACTCACCAGCCACTTTATCAGGCACCTAACACAAATTTCTAATCAGCTAATCACATGGCAGCAACTCAATACATTTAGGCATGTTGACATGGTCAAGACAATCTGCTGAAGTTCAAACCGAGCATTGGAATGGGGAAGAAAGGTGATTCAAGTGACTTTGAACGTGGCATGGTTGTCGGTGCCAGGCGTGCTGGTCTGAGTATTTCAGAAACTGTTGATCTACTGGGATTTTCACGCACAACCATCTCTAGGGTTTACAGAGAATGGTCCAAAAAAGAGAAAATATCCAGTGAGCAGCAGTTCTGTGGGCCAAAATGTCTTGTTAATTCCAGAGGTCAGAGGGGAACGGCCAGACTGGTTCAAGCTCATAGAAAGGCAACAGTGACTCAAATAACCACTGGTTACAACCAAGGTCTGCAGAAGAGCATCTCTGAACCTACAACACGTCCAACCTTGAGGCAGATGGGCTACAGCAGCAGAAGACCACACCGGGTGACCCTCCAGTCAGCTAAGAACAGGAAACTAAGGCTACAATTCACACAGGCTCACCAAAATTGGACAATAGAAGATTGGAAAAGTGTTGCCTGGTCTGATGAGTCTGGATTTCTGCTCCACATTTGGATTGGTAGGGTCAGAATTTGGCTGCTGCTGGTGCTGTAATGGTGTGGGGGATATTTTCTTGGCTCACTTTGGGCCCCTTAGTACCAACTGAGCATGGTTTAAACTTCACGGCCTACCTGAGTATTGTTGCTGACCATGTCCATCTCTTTATGAGCACAGTGTACCCATCTTCTGATGGCTACTTCCAGCAGGATAACACTCCATGTCATAGAGCTGGAATCATCTCAGACTGGTTTCTTGAACATGACAATGAGTTCACTGTACTCAAATGGCCTCCACAGTCCCCAGATCTCAGTCCAATAGAGCACCTTTGGGATGAGGTGAAACAGGAGGTTCTCATCATGGATGTGCAGCCAACAAATCTGCAGCAACTGCGTGATGTTATCATGTCAATATGGACCAAACTCTTTGAGGAACGTTTCTAGTACCTTGTTGAATCTATGCCATCAAGGATTAGGGGCAGGTTTGAAGGCAAAAGGGGGTCCAACCGGGTTCCCAATAAAGTGGCCGTTGAGTGTATATCACCAAACAGGACTCAAGTTTTGGAGTGCAGGTCATCCTGGATGTCTTGTCTCAACTTCTCTGCTCCATAGCAGTTTCATTTTGTCTGACTTTGTTGCATCATAGATACCATTCATTTATGGAATCTTTGGCCAGGCACACATTGACCAAATACCTTTTGTCTCTCCCTTAAATTCTTTAAAAATAATCCAAAGCTGTGGATGTATTCATAATTTTAATGACAGCAGCCTCCACAGTGAGAGGGTAATAGAATTGGTCTAAGATGAAAACCCTGACTTCTTAAGGGAGGGATGTAAAGAAATGTCACTTTCTCTCTTTCTCTGTCACAGTTTGATAAATGTGGTCTTTGGAAGCAGCCTGGGGTTTTGAAAAGAACTTCTTTCCTTTCTTTTTGACATAAATGGAGGTTGCCTTCAGCTTAGCGTTACAGAAAAAGCGACAAACTATTGGCCTCTCAATTCTTAAACTGACCTACGTAAGTGCTGAGTTCAGTTTTAAAGAGTTGTCATTGTTAAAAGAAACAGGCCATCATGGGGAGGTGAGCAAACCCCTCAGATAAGAAGTCATTCGAGGTAAAACTTTACCCCTCATGGGTTACCCCAGCTTCTATTTTTAGGTTACCTTTGGTCTTTTTTTCTCCAGATTTATTTGGATGTTTTAATGCCAGGGAAAATGTCAGCTGAGTGTGAGCCAGTGACCGACAGACATTTGTCCTTGTCTTGTTTCTTCACCACCTGTCTCTCCAGATTTGAACAGAGGTGCTGAGGGGCCCTCTCATGTCCTTGTCACTTCTCTCTTTCTGTCCCAGCATTTTTCACACAGACAGCACAAGGATCTTAATCCATAAAACCTCTTCTAAGAATATCACACTTCTCATACTCCTCCCTCAAGACCCTGCGCTGCACTGCGCTCACATGATTTTTCAAGTTAAGAAACACAGGCCTTTTACTGTTTACCTGGCCTGTATGTTGGAGCAGATTGGCTGTCAGTGCAGATTAGAGTTCTGCTTAGCACACCAAGCTTGTGATGCTCTGTTGTCAGACATAACAGAAAGAAAAAGGTGCTGGAAAACCCAATGAGGTGTAATGACGGCAGAGTGATTAGCAACGGCATGTGAACACGTATGCATGTACCATATTTTCTCCTCATTTCTCTCTCAGTTATGACTTTCATCTCAGGCTGTTATTCTCTTTGTTCTGTCATTTTCCACACTTGATCTCTTCCCCAGTTGTCTTCCTGCAACTCTTTCTCTTGTTCCATCTCTTTCCTTCTCTTTTTCTCTCTGTCACGCACACAAACACAGAGGTGATTATTTCTGGCAGGTTGGGTGTGAAAGTGTGCTATGATAAACACGCCGCCGTGGTTATTAATTTTGAGTAATGGCAGCGTCAAACTCCAGCGCCTTGATAAGTATCGGAGATGGAGGAACATTTGCGGCGCGGCGCAGAGACACAATGAAGGCAAGCAGCTGGAGCTTATAGGCCACAGCAGCGTGAGAGCTGCTGTTGTGTTCGGGCACGGATCCAAGGCCAGCAGCATCCTGCAACTCCCCGTGTACACCATGAATCTGTACCTCAATATAGAATAAGTAAAACCTGTAATTAAAAAAGTGATTTATTCTCAGATGCTGTACAGTTTAGATGTGCTTGATGAGCTTTAGATTAAGCCTCCCATCTGACATTAGCACCCTGCTGTGCCATGGTCTTTACTTTGATTGGACTGCTCTCATTTCTGAGATTCAGGAGGTAAGATTTGTTTTCCTCTGCCAGTGAAAGCTTAATGGTGTCTGAATTTAAAAAGGGATTCTTATCAAGTTTCCTCTGAAGAAATAAAGGTCTGATTGGTTGAGAGCTGAGGTGATATGTAGTGTCAGGGTAGAAAAGGTGGAAGAGTGCTTTCTGTATGTCCTTGCCTTGGACATCAGTATTAAACAGAATAAGTTTGAAATGTGGGAGTACAAAGACATGGTGATAATGGAATTTAGTTCTGGCCCTGTTATGGGGTGGCAGTGTGTAAGAGGCTCGTCGGGGCTGTAGCTAATGCATTAATCTGATTGGAGGTTAACTGATGAAATCCCTCCTTTCTAACCTTTCTTCTTCTTTCTTCTCTAAAACAGAAGACTTGGAGATCTTGATGGTGCCATTAAAAATGACTGGTTTTAAGCAGCAATGAAGACTGATTTACAGTCCACTTCTACTAGTACTTTTGAAACATAAACTTTTAATTTATGGTGACAGATTATTTTGAACAAAGACAGCACAGTCACTCTGCCATTAGGTTCAAAATAAAACACAAACAACTCTCTCTGAGTTTGGGATTTTTTTTCAAATAAATTAACAAAAGCACAAAATAAAACTAACAACTGTCAGAGTTTAAGTTTTTTTTTTTTTTTTTTTTTTTTTTTTAAATAAACTGAAGTGAAAAATAAAACAGTTTAACTGGTAACTCTCCCTGGTTCATTCATGTTGTCTGACCAGGACCTGATGCATATTTGCTGTGATGTTAAACCGCAGAAAGTGGCGGCAACTACTGGCGTGGAGGACTTAATCAAGGTAAAAAAATTTTGCCTTGAGTATCGGCTGCTGGTATTGGCAGCCTTCACGAGTACCGATACCTTGAAAAAAGGCTGGTATCGGCCTGATACCAAGACCTGTACTCGCCCATCCCTGAACATGATGATAGTAAACAACAGCAACATTAACAAGATAATGAGCTGCAAGTGAAGAATAAAATGGTGTTTGGAGTTTCAGGTTAAATATATGTTTCTTTGACATGTGAGTGTGAGGGACTGCCCTAGACGCTGCTAACCCATTAGCTCAGCATAGTTATACATGCTTAGCTTGTTATATGGGTTAGTTCATCGTCTTTCCTTAATAATTCTTCATAAATAAGTAGAGAACTAATATTTTTAAGGTGTCACACTGGAATTTGATTTACAAATGGAAATGAATGTATTGGAGTTGTTACATGAAAGAGAGAATTGTATCTTGGCTCAGTCTGTTTGGTGTGTCTTTAGATTAGGCATCACAGACCCATAAATGTGACATTAAAGACTATGCAGTGTTACACAATCAATCATCATAACCCTCCACCTCATCAAAGTAATGCCATTCTTCTTTTAAGTCAACATTGTTTACATTTGTGATTTGTCGACTTTCTTTTGAGAGGTTGTGAGGTGTCCAAGACTTGGCCTTGATTGTTGATTAGTCTGACACACTTCATGGGATAAAATGATTGATTTTGGGATGATTAGCTTCCAGTACTAGTCTCACCTCGGTATAAATCAACATCTTTTGGTGACTATGGAGTTGCTTCTCTATGCTTTTTGTGATGGAAGAGTTGACATTTCAAACAATAACAGTTCCAGATTTGACTATTTTTTTCTGCTTGACTGTCTTTTCCATAATTGAGATAGGATAGTGGATATCAGGGAATGACCTGCTGCAAAAGGCCCAAGGTTGGTGTTTCAATTTTTGTCACCCATAGAAAGGTATTCTAGGTACCAGTACCCTGTCAAACAGCAGTCTTATACTTTAAGCTTTAATAGTTATTTTTTTCCTCTAAGCTTTAATAACGCGAACATCCACTTCTAAAAGTGACATTTTGGCACCATTTATATTGTCTCATAGAGAGTCCAAATGTAATCATTAGAGGGTAAACCCTGCATCTCAGCTGTGGAACCACATTACACCCAGGCCTTAAAGCTCTATTATCCCCCCAAATGAGTCATGAGGCTGACACTGAAATTCAGCTAAAACCCACGTTAACCAAATTGTTGACCCTCCACAGTAAAATTATTGCTTCCATTTTGACCAAGTACATTTTTCCTGTAATTAGATTTTCTTTCTTTCCCATAAAAGGCTTCCCCTCTGCTCTGTCAGGCTTGGAAACGTATCGTTACTTGAGACTATTATCGAGCAGAAGAAGCCAATAAAGAGCAAGATTTAAAAAACAAACTTGTTGAGTCTCGTAGTTTTTTTTCCCCCCTTTTTTATTTTGTCTCTCTGAAGGTGAAAGCTTCAGAAAAGTCTTTTCATAATAAAAAAAAGAGTTTTGTTCACTTACATTTCTTGCCTGAAATAAAGCACTCTTTCCTTTTTATCCAAGACTGAATATAGTCTCTGACAGTCTCTCCCCCATGGCATGTGTTATTGTGCATATCTGCGTGCATATGTATGGATACCTTGGTCTGCAGCCAAACCTTTGTGGGCATCTCTGTATGCATACTTGAAGCTTGCCTGTGAATGGGTGCTTAAGCCTATATGCCCTTCAGGCTCAGTGTGTCTCTAACCCAGGGAGCCTCACTGGTTCAGCTCCCCAGAGAGAGCGCCTGCGTGTGAGCTGGATGTGTGGCTCATGTGTAAAAGTGATTTAAGTCACCCAGAATCAGCGTGTCAACCAAGCAAGAAGGTAATGTAATCACACTGAAATGTTCTCATGAAGTGCTCCGCTGGCCAGGAACCAAAGCAGTGGTCTGAGAATGGTGACACTTTCTCTGTGGGAATGCATGACCATCAGCGGTCTACGTTCCCTCGCTGAAGAGAGCACAGGTCTTTAACCAAACCCTCCAAGCTTTTAAATGACATTCAGTGAATTCTTTCCTTTCAAAAGATGGCATTGCTCTTCTTTATGTCCTTTTTACAGCAGACATTAATCGCCTTCCCAGCATGCGTTCTGTTAAATTGGGCACAAAATAGTGCAAATGAAAGGCAGCGGGTTTGAATGGAGTCTGTCAAATCTATCTAGAAACGGAAAGTTCACATGAGTAGATTTTTTTGGGGGGAACATTTGTGGTCAGGGTTTCTGTCCACAAGTGGGGTTGTTGTTTGTGAATTTGTTTGGCTTACAGGTGGTACACAGTGGGGGCCGTGGCTTATTATGGTTATCCATAGTGTGGGGTCACAAAGTTGCCGGTATAATCTAAATGGTAAAGAGACCGCGGGGCTCGCCTGCCCTTGTTACACCATGCTGGAGACCTGGCATTTGGCCTGCGTTTGAGGACCAAAGCTGTAATTTTCTCTGTTTTTGCCTCGTTTCTCTGTGGCTTTTTGGAAAAGACTGGGTCAGATGAATAAAACAAAAGCTATATTCAAAATTATTCTTTTATACGCTCATCCTTTTATGCCTCGTTTCTTTATCATCAAGTGAGCACATGTCCTCATGCCCTTGATCTATCCCGCCAGCACTCTCTCTTCCATTGCTCTGTTCTTTTTCTGTACAGCTGGGCTGCTTTATTGATACCGTCCTCCTCTCCCTGCTTTCCTTCCTTCCCTCTTTGCTTCTCATTCCTGTGCTCTGTTTATATCCCTTCATCCTTCCCTCTCTTCCCTACAGTGTTCCCCCATTCCCTCAGCGTTGAACTCATTTGTGCGATCGGCTTCTTCTTACCCACAGCACATCCACCGCCCTACAAATGAGAGCTGGGAGAGCAAAGGGGAGCGCATGATGCAGGGCCCAAGGAACCAGGTTTAATGAAGCCAACCTAAATGAATTTACTGCTTTCCATTGAGCTGCTGCGTCCCATGTGGCGGACTAACACCTCAGCCATTGTGTCAGAGGCCCCCCCTGTCTGCTCTGCTACCTGTTTGTCTGACACTTCTGTAATTAGCCACCACTATTGAGAAGAGTAATTGCGTATTAAAGCTGTGTTCTGTTCGGGGAGGCTCAAAAGTGAACATTTTTATGCAAATGTTCAGAAGCGAGCCCAGATTAAGAAAATTACCCAGGGTTTTGAGCATGGGAGAATTAGAGGAAGGCCATTTTCTACCAAAGGAAAAGAAAGAAAATTGTCGGTATCACAGCATGCTAAATGGATGGAGGGGACTTTGTGTCTGCTTGAATTTGTTCCATGGGATATTTGTGTTTGTATTAGTCTCAGGGGATAAACGCTTTTTGCTGCGTGGCTGATTTACTTTTTCAAATTGGTATTTTAAACAGTGCTCCGTGATGGGAGTTGAACAACAAAGTAAATTGGAGTTATTAACTTCTATTGTAGCTCACCTGGTTTGTATAAGATGGTCCTGGGGACAAATACAGTGCTGATTGTTATTCCTCCTCTTTGTTTTGGTATGCATATGTGTGCCTGTGTGTGTGTATAGCCTCTGGAAAACCGGGGACATGATGCCACCTGCTTAGTTGCATCTTCTCCATTTAGAAACAGACTGCAGGCTGAGGAACCAGGATCATATTAGACCAACTATTTTTAAAACTATAATGAGGAGAAGTCCTACTTCACGCCTAAGTTACTACCAAGAAGTTTCACTTTACTTTATCAGGTCCCACTTTTTAAACTGGAGAACTGTTTTTACTTTTACATCTATTGCACCTGTTCATCAAAAGCAGTTTGTTACATCGAGGCAACGAATGTTAGCATGAAAAGCTAAAGAAACCAATTACAGTAGTGACAGGGTGTATGAACCTTAACACACTATTATTTGCAACTTTAGCGTTTGTAAAACACACAAACTATAAGCCAGAATTTATCTCTTTTAACAAACCACAGACTGTCATAGATGGCTGTAGATCTGTGACATCACCCATCTGTTTCCAATACAGAAGATTTTTTATATTGATTCTGCAATACCAAGCAATTTAGCTGCACATTAAATATTTTGCACATGCCATACAGTCCTAATATGGAGGATTTGTTTAGTTTAATTTGAAAGGAATAAATCTTTGAACTCTATATTCTAAAACCATTTAAACTCGTTAATGCTTGAATGAGAGTGATTAACCGAAGTGATGCTCTCTTGTCAATCTGATGCTGCAAGAATTTCCGGCGTTTTGTACAAATTTGGATTATTTTACGAGCTCATATAGAACAGAACTTTATTGTCATTGTACCAAGTACAACGAAATTGAAGTCACAGCAGCAATCAAGAAAACAAAAGTAAGAAAGTGTATAGAAAGTGCAAAAAGGTCCATAAGAAAATAGATGATGACAACTTGTCCATCATTCTCCAGTTCAGCCAGCCTCCACCTCCACAGGGTCCAGGACCGAGCTTCTTCAGTCATGCTCCATCTCTGTCTCCTCGATCCTGTCTGCTCACAGCAGGTGAAGCTCTTCCAATGTGGTGTTGGTGTCTGATGTTAGCTCCGTTAGCCATGTCTGTGAATAGCATGATGCTACTCTGCCCTCTGGTATTCCCTCTGTTGCTGGGTTAGCACAGCTAGCTCGTCCATCTTATTGGAGATAGATCTTACGTTCCCAATAACGATGAATGGAAGGACAGGTCGATGTCGTCACATCTTAGTTCATATCTGAGAACCAGCACGTCATCCTCACCTCCTTCTCCTCACCTTGTGGGGAGACATCAGGCCTTACACCAGTTAGCATTGACATGCTACAGGCTGCTAACAGCTGAATTCACATGTAAACAATGCAGCCATGGTTACATGTATGATCTCCAGACAAACACAGGAGAAAAAGTAGTAAAAATATCACTGAAGCCACAAGAAGTTTGGTGTCCATGACCAACAAATGAACCATACAAAGTCATGATTCACTCCAAATACAAAGATTACACAAAAGAGACAAAAAAAATTACAAGAAACAGACAAAAAAGAGAGAGCTGCTGTAAAAGGCAGCCATACCCAACAGGGCAGCGCCCAGCAACATGGTTATTATGTTGTTATCAAACTGCATTGACAACAGTGACGAAAAAAGTAGACTGTTACTTCTTCCTTTTTAATCTTGAGTAAAAGAAAAAAGGAAAAAAGAAATGGGTCCTATTTAAAGCAAGCTAAAATTAGCCAAATCAGTTAGAACAAGCTAACAAAACAACAGTTACACCTGGTGGTTACCACATTGATTCATCTTTAAACAACTGTTCATTATAAGCACTGGTAATCCAGCAGATTATTGTCTGATGAAGTGTAAATCTATGCAAAATGAAATTTTAGATTTTATACCTGAGATGTGACTTCATTAGCCAAAGACTTTGCAAACTCAGTCCCACCCCCCACACACACGCTCATCTATACAGCTTTACCTGCCAAATCTGTGACATATGGCGTGTCTGTTTCGATCACACTCTCCATTTCTGATCCTCAAATTTAATGTTCAGCTGGAGTAAAATGAGGCAGAAACTCTCTCCAAACATCCCAGGGGAGTCTGGGAAATCTGCCTTCTTACTTGAAACTGAAACTTTCAGTCACAACATGTTTGAGACTCAGAAATCCCCTTCTCTATTTATGAGCCTGTGAGCTAACCTGAGAGAAGACCATGTTGTCTTTATGTGGTGTTTGGCCAGTGCAGTTTGTTTAAGAATGGTGCATTCATGTTCCCTGGGAAGGATGAAGGAGCTGACTCACTGAGAGGAAGATAAATTAGTCGTTTCATTTGTTCCTACTAATGGAGAGACCGAAATTATAAGGTCAGTTACAAGACTGCACCCCAGCTGCTAGGAGAGATTTAATGTTTTGCCAGAGGAGTCTTTAGCAGTGAATTCACTTTCTATTCTAAGGAGCTCATACTCAGGCCTTTAGGCAGAACAACACTCGCTTTAAATACTCTAAAATCAGCATGCTGTGCTGCACGTTACATAAATGCTTCAGGTTTTCTTGTTAAACTAAATATTAGAGAAATCATGAGTAATAAGTATCTCTGGGGTATAAATGTTTGCCTTCTTGGACCTGAAGAGGTTTCAGTCGTATCTGATGCTTAGCCCTCATATCGTGCTAAGGCTTCTGTGATTTTTCGCTGTCAGAGGTTTGCTTCCATTTCCTGCTCAGCCTTTGTCAGATTGCACGGCTGTGAAGCGGTCTTCCTATCACCTACAGTAACTGTGGTTTCCAAAGTCCCAGTCTATTCAGCTCACGCTGCCGCCCTTCAGAGACTGGTAATAACTATTTGCTCAGGCTTATACATTCTCACCCTGACTTTACCTTTTTTCCTGTTTTCTCCCCTTGCTGATTCATACTCCTTCGTTCCCCATATTTCCTCATTCCTCCCTTCTTTCCTTCCATCAAGGCAATCACTATTTAAACTCTCCTTTGCTCCCAGGTCTTGTCAGCCCCCCCTAGAAGCCAAACACTATTAACAGAGGTCTCCAGGGCTTATCCAGAGTGTGTGTCCTGGTGTGCATGTATATGTACGTTGAGTGTGAATTTAAAGGGACCATGTGGTAATGTGTGTACGTATCCTCATATTTGATCTTTAGAATCTTCAATAAGAGCATGAACTCTAGTGGGAAATCTATTGGCAGCAGATTCAGAAGATTACGGAAACTCAACATAGCGGGCGGCAGTAAAAGCTGGTTGGTGTGGTGAGAGGGTGTGTGAGAGGAGGCCACCATAAACCAGAGGGAGTAAAAATATGAACAGTGTGGCGTCTGTGACTTTGTGGTGTGAGGTTTTGTGTCTGTCGCCAGCTCTGCTTTACCAAATGGGATTCAAATGTAAACCAAATCATACAAACAACACACACATGCACTTGAAGTAGACACAAAAACAAAGCACACACCCCCATACAAGTAAAACAAACAGAGGCACAATCAAACAACCTGTCCAGCTTTTCTGCAAAATAACCAAAGCCTTAATTGTTCTACAAACTTGTTGTGATATAAAAAGTTTGCCCACTCATCTTAATGAGTATATAAACTTATGAAAAGTAATTATGATTTTTGGATCAATTATTCTGCCAACTGTTTTCCAATTTACGTTTGGTCCCTGAAAAGCATGCTGATAATAGAAATATACTGAAGTCTTTCTTTAAGCTCATGATTGCTTCTTTTTATGCCTAATTTTGTCCAACCAACAGTCACTCTTCAAGATGCTGATTTTCCTATCATTGTACACCAGTTCAAGCAGCACTCTCAGTTTAGTGATGCTAGAGCCATCAAATATAATTAGTGATTTCACCTCAAAGTTAATTTGAGCAATAATTAGTGGTTTTTATAATTGTCTTAAGGATTTTTTCATAAACAAGTTTTATTTTCTCTCTTAGTTACACTTTTTATTGAGAGTACAGTTTGGTTTAGTTTTTCTTTTTCCCACTGGTTCAAACATCAAAATGTGAGGCACTTTTATTTTGAAGGATGAGTGTTACAGACTTTTTGAGCCAATGCTGAAAACTGATAACAATCTACTTCTTATGGCTGATACTCATAAGATTACCAGTACTTTCTTTGACAGACCTGAGGCAACTAAAGGCTTAGATTCAGTGTGTATATTGTTGTTTTCTAGACTTAAAGGGGCCTGGACCATGAGTCTGTTTGAGGAGCAGGATTTAGAGAGATAGAGAGAAAGAGAGAGGTCTGTTTCATTAGCAGATTGAAGGAGCTGTAATGTGATGGCTGGTTGAGATGGCTACTTAAATGTGATAGTCCATTAGCTATTCATCTCCAATGCGCTATTAATGCAAGGTATGGAAAATGCAATCATGCAAATCACTCTTCGATCAAAGCTTTTCATAGAGGAATAAATGCTGACAGCGTGGAGGGGAGGGAGCGTAAAGAATGAGGTGGGCAGAGGAGCAGGCGAGGGCGAGGTCTATTTTCTACTCTCTTTATTTTATTTTTCACTCTTATATCTGTCTTTGCTCTTGTCTTTTATCAGCAGCTCATCTGCTTTATTAAAAGAAGTTATGAGTTATGGGTGGCATGTTATGACATCAGCAGGGAGACATGACATTGAAGTTTGTGAGGTGCTCTGTTTCTCTGTGCCTCTCATCTAAAGTCTTAAGATACATTACCATAAATTAGCTTTGGTATTTGGCACTCAGAGGGATCAGTACTGTGCTAACAATGACTCTTCAGTTTAATAACCTCTGTATAATTAGTGAAATAAAAAGGCTTCTTATCATTTTGAGCTTTTCACAGTACTTTTTTTTAATGCTTAAAATAAAACAGCAGTATTATACAGTGCAAGTGTGATGTAGAGTGACTGAAGTGGGCTGGAGGTGGGGTTTGTTCAGTGGTCATTTTTAATTTTGGGTTGCAAGTTATTTCAAACATGGAATAAAAATCATTCAAATCTAAAAGTAGAGTTCTGTTGTACTCTCTTGAATCAGGCAGGCAGACAGACAAACAAGCGCTCTGCCAAACACAATCCAACCAAACAGAAAAATTACTATGAACCAATCCACCAAGCACATAGACCAACTAGAAAAGTACTCAGAGTGCAGAACTCCAACAAGCATATTGTGATTGTCATGCAACACTTTAGTGTGTTTAGTCCTACTTTAATGTTATACTCCCTTTCAGCAGACTGTCTGCTACAATTTGATGTTAGTTTCAGGTTTGTATGATTGTACATTTTTAATATTCCGGATCTTAGTATTCATATTATAACATATATGACATGATATAACATATGACTTATATTGTTCCCAGACAAACAGACAGACAGACAAACTCCTTGGCGGTGGTAATCAACATGTCTGAACATCAAGACTATTTTTTTTTTTCTAAATTTAAACTCAAGATTTTAAGGTAATGTCTAGACTTTCTCTTTTTTAAAAGCATCATCAGATAACATTTGTTGTGATTATTTTGTGAATTAAGGCTTGTGAAGGCCCATTTTGTAACATCAAGAACCTGAAATATAATAACAACCCAACATGTAATCAAAAATATTATAAAGCCAGAATCGTAATAACTATTCAATAATTTAGCAGTGCAAAGCCCAAATATAATAAAAATGTGACAAAACCCAAAAGTTGCTACGTTTTGGGCTCAGCATTGCTACATTTTGGGTTTTATTACATTTTTTTCAATTCTATATTGGGTCATTGTTACATTTTGGGCTGTTGTTACACAAAAGGCTCTGACACGGCTATAGAAATAAAGACTAATCAACTAATTGACTGATTGATTAACTAGTTGATTGATTGAATAATTGATTGATAATTCCACTTCCTCTTCATTAGACAGTCATGTTGAGGCATTAAACTTGTCAGTGTTTGGTGGCAACTTTCCAGAAGTCATGGTGAAATTTAACAAAAGCCCTTTAAAAAAGCCACACTTTTAAAAAGTCTATTTATTTATTCTCTTTTTATTCAGTCTCCATGATTACACCCATCTTTTTCTGAAGCCTTTTGTTTGCTAATGCCATGCTGAAAAAGCTGGATCAACCAAACTTTGGACAAGTTAAGATGAGGTAAAAAAGGCTGACTCAGGCTTTAGCCTGTTTGCCTTCAGCTGCAATTTTCCTGCCTGCGAGTAAAGTCAACCATGTCCTTTAAAAGGTAAAATTCATAGGTTTGATAACTTCAAAAGAAATGATTTATTAAAAATATATAAATAAAATAACCCTCCTTGCATTGTTTCTGACAATAGATAAATGAACTATTCATACCAAACTAATTTTTTGAACCAGGCTGTAAACATCTTTATTTTAGCTGTAAGGATCAGCCTTTTTTGATGTGTATTTGCAGCCAGCCTCAAACAGATGCTTGATTAACTGCAGTTTTTAACACTTCCAAATCACACCTTTGTATTTTAAGACCAGAAGTTTCCGCTTGGGTACGCCAAAGCTGTAAGCCAGACATCTAAGTGTCTCCCTCAGCTCTGCCTTTTTGCCTCTTCTTACCAAAAGTTGGGACAAGACAGCATTTCAAACCTGGAAACCCCCATCACATCAGGAGACATCAATGATACCAGTTGCATAATTTTTACAACCTGTGTTTCCGATGAGCTTTGAACATTAGCCCTGCCCAGTTTTTGAACTGGCACCAATACCTGAATTTTCATCTCATCATACATAAGTGACAGTTGTTTATTGTCATGTTATTGTTTGGAAGTTGTTATCTATACTTTAACAAAAGGTAAATATTTTGTATGAAGTTTGTTTATTTTGATGTGATTTACTGGCTCAACATTTGTTAAAGCTGATGACTCAACTGTAACGGCAGTATGGCTCTTCATATCTGCCACCTCGTCTCTCTGCTGCTTACTTTCTGTATCAGTCCACTTCCTCTTTAATATACTGTTGAAATATGGTTCTCCTTGGATAGTCACTTTGAGCAATTGAACCTGACAGTGAATTTCCCAAAAATACTTTTACAGCCTCTCATAAAAAAAACTTCATCAGGAATCAAAATTGTTGATTAGCATATTCACCTCGGATAGGCTGATGCAGTCCACTTTAGATTAATAAGACACTAACTACACAGCATTTCACGAGGGAGGGAGAGACGTTAAAGCAGAGAGATGGATGCCTCTTTTGCCACCTTGTGAAATATGTAATACATCTTCATTTTTACTGGTGTTGTAAATGTCAGGGCACAAATCTTGTCTTAATGAAAAGATCACCCTGCGTCCAAACTTTGACAAATGTTTCAGGTCGGAGCTGAAAACTGAGGAGTCGTCTCCTGGTCCCTGCAGTTTGGATGAGTGTTAACAAACTCAAGCTGTCGCCTCCTGTGAGATGCTGGAGTTGATCAGTTTCAGAGTAAATCCTGCTGAATCATCTGCTGTCTGTGTTGTTTTACTGAACTGGTGGTCAGTGTTTTTACGCCGAGAACACAACCTCATAGATGCTAAAACATGCTCACTTAATCCACGATTTAATCACTTAATCCAACACTGAGGCAGCTTCAGACTAGGAGCGATGTGTGATAGAGTTAGATGTTTCTCTGAAAAGCTGAAAAGAGTTGCTGTGCTTGTTGGAGAATTCATCACTACTAAGCAGCGGACAGGTTTTCTATGACTGAAGTAAACCACCCATCTGCAGTCTGAGATTTGACAGATGTTTCATCACAGTTTGATGCTGCACCCCATTGTGCTGTAAGTGGATTGGCTGACCCTAAACTACCAAAATCATGCATTTCAAAGTGCTTCATTAGTTTTGTTGGCTGTGTAATATTTAATGTGTTCTGCTTTCATCCTGAAAGATAAAAAGAATTGGCAAAGCTCTACTTCCAACTCATTTAATCCACGCAGAGTTGTTGTAAATTTGCTTAATTGTATGTGTTTAACTAATTGTGAGTAACAGGGAAAAAAATTCTTATTTCCAGCTTTGGCTGAATTTAAATGGTTTCAGGAAGGTTTTGCATATATTCATTAATCTCAGAAATTGATAGATGTCAAAAGGCTTTTCCCCTGTTGGTTTGAAAAAGTTCTCTTTGCAGAGGTATGAGCACACTGCGTGGTGTGTTCACAGCCTGGAGCTGGTAGTGTGGGCTGCTTCAAAGCTTTATCCAGCATGTTGGACTGTGATTGCACGGAGGTTAGCATGGGTTTGAGGATCTGAAAAGCGTTAGATAGCGCAGGCTGCTGTCAATTTGCTCTCAAACCTGCCAGCAAAACTTTTTCTTCGGCTCTTGTTCCCACGGTTTTATGCAAACTTACAGCGATGTCACTGACATCAATTTACCCCTAAAAGTTGCTGCGCACCGAGCCATTATGGAGCCAACGCTATCATAGTACATCCTCAGGGAAAGTGAGAGGAGGAGAAAATGAAGAATCAGCATATAGATGGAGCTTTGTTTTTTTTTTATGTTTTTTACAGCAAAGAGGTGCGCTGTTTTTGTGATAATGTGCTGCAGGAGCAATTTAGAATATATTACAATAACATGTTATTTTGCACCAAAGCACTGCATCTCTATCTATGCCTCACATAAGCTTTCTTCTGTATCATCTCCATATCAGCCTCTCTCTTTTATATGTTTCATCTTTTCACTTCATAACTAGCCTGCCCTTCACAGCTGGGGAAATGAACTGTGTACTTGAATAATAAATAAAGAGTTAATTGATCAGACTTCTGCTATGGACAGATTATATAGCTGTACCCTTGATATTGGTGCTTTGCATCAAAAATTTCGATCTGCTCTCTTGTGAGAATCTATCAGAGAAAAACGGCATTGACCAAGCTCTTGAATTTTGTATTATCAGGAAAACTTTTTCTGCTGATTTTATGCTTGAATTGAACAAATCAGATCTGTGTTTGTTGCCTGGTGATGAAACAGCTGAACAGAAAAAAAATGCATTATGTTATGATTGATGAGTTTTTGCAGTATAGGTTGGCCTGGGGCACAGACCTCTGTGGAGATGGTTTGCACAGTTGGAGCTGTGTTTTTACACCATTTTTATCTCCACCTCTCATGTCTGTTTGAAGTCATAAATGAAAAAAAAACATTTTTTTGTCGTCCACAGGTTAAAGTTTTTAACTTCAGCCCTTTAACTTTCACTGTTTCAATGCAAGGGAGATGAAGTCTATTTAATTTTTAAGAAAGCACAACAGAAAGGCAAAACAAACATCCCTCTTACTCTGATCACACGGATGAAACTCAGTTTACTGTCTTGTGTTTTGTCTTTTCATTAAATTCTAATATTTTTAAATCAATTTCACTAAGAATGTCTTGTATCATTCTTATTTCACAAAACCTGACAAGTAAATTTGTCTTACAACATTATCAGATTTCTTTACTCTTACAAGAAACTCAGGCATCATTTTTGTCTTTTTGTAACTTATAATAAGACATTTTCTTTTGGAGCTGTCAGGTGAATGTAGCTCTTTTAAAGCACATTTCCTCTAAGAAATACAAAATAAACACTCACTTTGATTTTAGTTTTTTGTAGTGTAATATTTTTATTCTTAAGATAAATCAATCCGATCAAATTAAGGGAATTTTGCTGGGGTTTTTTTGCAGTTTTTTTTTTTTTTTGCAGTTTTAAATTGAATTTTACTTGCTTGCTTTAGCTTCAGATGTTTCTAGATATGTGTCTGTTAATGGCACAGCAAACTGTTGACAGACAGGTAATTCACAATAGTCACTTAGAAACAGGAAGAATTAAATGTTTCACATTACATTTTATCCTATCATATTGTGTCAGTGCTGTATTGCTGTGTTGCGCCGTGTTGTATTGCATGGTATTTTTTTGTATTGTTTTATATCTAGTGCTGTCATGCGATTAAAAAATTAATCTAATTAATTGCAGGATTTGTAATAATTAATCCAATTAATTGCATTTTAACCTCATATCTGCTTGAGGTCCCCAAATAAAGAATTTGAATTCTTGGATATTCCAAAATTGTAGTGCATGACTGATTAAAGGAAAACATGAAGAGGAGAAGATTTGTAAATCCACTTTTTTTTTTCAACTGGCAAATATTAAAGTGTGCTTTTGCACTGCCATTGAACTCTATAGATGTCCATTCGATTGCAACTGCTTACTGTTTCTATAGGAGTTAATTATGCTATAGGAAAGGCAGGGTCTGCCGGAGCTTGTCAATCAAAACATGCTCGTAAACTACTGGGGGTGAGAGTGGTGGGCTCTTTGGATGAGAGATCAGCATGGATATGAGGAAAAGATGTGAGATGACAGAGACGTAGTGAGACGCAGCAAGTCAGAAAACTTCTGGCAGCTCACACTGAAACTGAGGATGGGTTGCTGGTAGCTCAGAAAGAAAGACTGGCGTGATTGTGAGAAAACATGACTGAGATCATGGGGAGGTTCAAAGGATGGAGCACACGAGATGAGCATGATCTAAAAAGGTTTTCCTTTTTTTTTTTTTTGGTTTGATCAAAAACAGTAAAAGAGACTTAAGAGAGATCACTCTTTTTAGGTAGTTTTGGTGTTTACATAGTCTTTGGGTCTTGAAAGATCGTTCAAGATGAAAATAGCTGGCAGTGAATAAGTTAATCCTGTTAATTTTTAATCTGCGGTGTGATTAATCAATCAAATTAAAGCGTTAAAATGACAGCCCTAGTTTTATCCTGTTGCGGTATGCTATGTTATTGTATTGTATCATGCATGTTGTATGTGTTGTATCATGTCATACTGTCATATCGTGTCTTGTATTGTATCTCATGCTACCCTGTCCTATCCTGTTGC
The DNA here is from genome assembly GCF_033239565.1 of Halichoeres trimaculatus. Classification (NCBI taxonomy): domain Eukaryota; kingdom Metazoa; phylum Chordata; class Actinopteri; order Labriformes; family Labridae; genus Halichoeres; species Halichoeres trimaculatus. The sequence continues at coordinate 13,360,719 of NW_027437183.1, forward strand.
GTCCTGTCATTATGTATCCAGACATAAAGTGTTCATAGAAAGTCTCTAGCTGACAGACTTGTTTTTGTAACTCTGGTCTACTTATTTGTATCATGCCTGTTTTCATCCCCTGTTTGGATGTTTAACTGTTGTTTTTCAGCCTAAAAGCTTTCCTGCATCACAGCTGCTCTCAAGCATGTTCATCTATCACGGAAAGGACGGGAGACAGAGGGATGTAGAGGGGAAAGAATCAAGGAGAGGGAGAGAACAGAATGAACAAATGTAGTGACGGCTAATGGCTTTATTGGAATGATACCAGTTATTAATTATTCTGCCCCCTCTTTAAGAGGACAGCATGAAAAAAGAAAGGTTGAGTTAAGGCAGAGGAGCAGCCGCAATCTGTAACACGCTGTCTCTGCTAATAGCCGGGAGTCAGCTTTTACTGATCACTGGATGGCTCCGGCCTGATTGATGGAGGTGTGTGTGTATGTGTGCAAGAGTGTGTGTCGGTCATTGTGTTCTTACTTGTCTGTTTTCATTTTCAGGCAGTGTGTTGATGTAGAAATATCTGTTTGCTTTCCTTTGAGTGTGTGTTCATCGCTGTGTGCTGTAAATTTTATCACTGTTAGCGTGATATAATGTGAGCGGAAGGCTAATATTGTCCATGCCACCAGTCCGCCCTTGTTCTTTTCTCCTCTTCACTCTATCTGTCTCTCTGTTATTGCTCAAAGTCAAGCACCATTGTTCTTTATTAAAACAGCTTCTGATAGAGTTAGAAACTAAGGAAATCAAAGCAGAACATCATAGTCTCCTTGTCTTTTTGCTATTTTAAATACAAACCATCATTGTGGCTCTAAAAAAAACTGTTATGGTTTCGTCCTCCAGCCTTTCCCACCTCTTCTTCACTGTTTAGCTTTAAGTACATGCCAACACCTGCCAACACAAACAGTAAAAGTGCAGATGTAATCCCCACTAACTGATTTTATCATCTGAAAAAAGAACACCACCAGTCAAACAAACCCTGCCGTTGTAATTCATGGCTAGTGTTTCTCTCTCCATATGTTGGATTTTCTTTATGACCCATGTGTAATGCAAAACCGCTGTGAAGTGGTAAAAAATGTGTATAAAGTCTGACAACTGATGGGATACTCTCAGTTTTTTGCAGCTGTTTGGGAAGCACAGAAGGTCTATGCAGGGGGAGACATCGAGTGTCCACAGGAAACAGAGTGATTATCATATGGACTGAGCTACCTCCGCTCTGAGAGGTGTGCTGGAGTCTTTGTGTGTGTATGTGTGTGTGTGTGTGCGCAGGTGATTGGGCTGGTGCTGTAGATCTAATGGAACTGAAGGGATGATTACACTGAAAAGGTCAGATTTGTCTCCGGTTCTTGCCGTTAACATACCAGAAAGAGAGCGACCAAGAGAGAAAAGGAGAGACATTTAAGGAGTAGAATCAGGGGGAATTAACTTTAAGGTATGACCGGGATGAGAGGTAATCAGAGCAAGAGGTCAACAGGAGATGCTTATCTTTGCCAGGTCAACACTTATATTAAGAAATGATAAGTGCCCTGATAAGATGGCTTATTTCTCAAAAGTCATCCGGCAGTGAAGCTTAAATTTGGCTCTTAATACTTCAGATAAAAGCAAACACACAGAATCAGGAAATGGTGTAGCTCACATTTATAATTGGAAACTTTGTGCAGTGCAATTAAATGCCCAATGAAAACTTATTTGCTCCTGATTTGATCAACTAATTGGTCACTTTTAGTTTTTATGCCCTTAGTACTACTCATAGCTGGAGGCAACATGTTTCATGTTTTTCTCTAGTCAACGTTCCTGAGTTACTGAGGTTGCTCAAAAAATTGGAATTTGAATAAAACTAAATAAATGACAGAAAATAAAACTCAAGCCATTAAAACTTTGAAACATTTTAATTTAAATGTGCAATATAATTAATCATGAATTTGTTGTATTTCTGTAACCCAAGAAAGAAATGTGTTTTTGCATTAATCATGTTCTGCAACAAAACTGAGAGAAAGAAACTGGTGTTGGGTTAACAATAAAGTGCAACATCCCTAATGATTCTCTCTTATTTGAAGTTAATAAAACCATTTGTATTTTCGATATACAAAACTATCCTGGCAGTTTTTGCCCTGCCAGTCTTTGTGAATTCACACATTGACATATAAAAAAATTAACTTCATTGGATACAACCAGCAGGAAGCAATTAGAGTTGGCCTTGTGACTTATTTTGGAAAATGGAAAAAAAGCCAATTATTTAAAAATGAATAAAGTGTGAATGAAATTCAACCAAAACAGGGTCTTGTATCAATTGTGTCACTGAGGTTGACATTTATTGATAAAAACCCGGCTTCTTGTAGAAAGGGCAACCAAGTGTGCATAACAAATCCTGCAGCTTGACTTGCGTGAGCTTTCTTTTCTTTGGGATGAATATCAGATTTTTTTTTGTACAATATTTGCTGAACCATAGAAAAAGAATGTTGACATGCACCTTGAGAGGTCAAAGCCACTGATCTGGAACCCTGACCCTCATGTAAGGCACAAATATAATTTGTTCCACTGTGTGTTTGTGTGCGGGATGTCTTATAAAACATCGCTGCTTTTACACGTGTTAATACTCCAAAGTGAACAGAAGTGCAGTACATTCATTTACAGATTCATTATCAGTGTTGATAATTTGTATGAGCTAAGGTCAAAGTGTATGAATTTTATACATTCTAAATTTTTTAACATTGTACTCCAGATTCTGGCCTGTGCAGATTTTAGACTAGCGACACCTCTGAATAGTGGTCGAGTTCGTGTTTCAATCATACGTGAGAAGAAAACACTGTTTTGCACTTTTGTTCTTCTGTGGTGGATTGTGACAGATTGTGTTGGGAGTGACACCACTTCATTGAAGACTACAGCAGTTCTGACAGGCTCTATGTTTGGTCTCAGAATGCTGGCACCTCAGTGACTGAAACAGAGATTAAATTGGACATGATGGAAGAGTGCTGAACTTCAAACCACTGAGTTACACTTCAGAAGCTTCTCCTTCAGATCCTCTGCACAAAGCCATCCCAGACATTGTGTTTTGTCTGTGCACAAAGGATGTCAGAGGGGGTTTATTTTTGTCAAGGGTTGTTCTGGAATGAAAGGTTATCGTGACATCTGAGAGCACTTTTATGATGTTTGCACCTGTGGCTCTTCGACCCTCTCTTACAAGTCATATGGGGTGAAGTTTATAACACACAAGGTTCAAGTTGTTGTCACACGTGAGGAGATTTACTTGCAACCCAAAACTTTTTGGATTAAAAAAGATAGAAGTCATTAAGATATATATTGGAGATTCATGCATCACTTGCAGCAGATAAGACTGGAAAAAAGTTTTTTTGTTATTCCACTGTGTTTTTAGCTATCAGAGGCCTGCTCAAAAGAAAATCCAACCTTAACTCACAGAAAAATTCACCCTTGCGGTAAAAAGTACTGACTTTACAACTATAAACTAGAAAGTGTAAACCTAAGAGTTGATATCCTGTACTGTTGCGTTGAGTTGGATGGACTAATCGCTAATCAGAAAACTCTAGGCCATGCAGAGAAAACAATCCATTAGAAATGCAAGAGCAAGTTGAATAACATGCTTATTGGAGGGACTATGATGAGTGTGATTTCTTTGTATAAACAAATATCTGCATGGTGTAGCTTGACATAAAGAAATCAACTTGAAATCTTTTCAGCCATGTGTTAACAAATCCCAGAGGTGTTAAGATTTCCAAAAGTGAAAAGAGCACATCCAAAAATAATCTATCCCACCCCCATAAAAAGCATATGAAAAACTATGTTTTATGTAAGCAGAAGGAAACTTTTGTGTAACTTGTTATTTACAGTGAAACTGAGGCTCACCACAGTCATATGAATAATTGCTTCTCTGAGTGATGTAATAAACCAGGAAATGATTTATTTTGGAGACAAATCCAGCGAGGTAGATTCCTTTTGGATTTTGGTTTGGCCAAAATTGTTTTAAAATTGGTTATTAGAGCTCTTAGAGAAAGCTACATCAGATGACCATTTGGTTGTGGAATTCACTCAGGATTATCTTGTTTACATTAATTGCTTCTTTGCTACACAGATGTCCTAATCTCTGAAATATAAAGCAGTGTCATCAGCAGATCAGATGTATTGAGTGACCTTCTTTTGGGTATCAATGAAGCTTAACTGTTGCTGAGCGCAGCCCCCTCTGGTGTAATATTTGATGAAGCTGGTGTGAGTGTCTGAGCAGGTAGAACCTCTCCGCTCAGCTGAGGGATTTGTGTTGTCTTTCTACTTCATCCTGACAGCGACTAGCTCATTATTTTCTCCCAGATCTTCTGGGAGGATGTTACACTGCCTTCTCGTTCACACACACACATATGTACCACACAGCTTCAGACCACTTGACCTTGGTTGCTATGACAGCAGCAGTAAAGGGTGCACTGAGGTGTCAGCGTGTCTGTTTGACAAGTCCCACAGGCTGGGCATTCTGTGTTTGTGTGTATGTGTGTAATGATGATTAATACCTTTGTTTTGAAAGCCATCAGAGAGTTGTTGAGTGTTTGCATCTGTGTGAGAGTTTGTGTTTGTGTGTATTGGTGGTCAGGTTAGTTGCTCTGTGTGTTTATGTGCCCGAGTGTGTGTTCCTGCTTTTTTGTGTGCAAGCTAAAGTGTCACCAGTATGGTTGCTGCTTATAGTTCTGACATCCTCGCTGTTCATCAACCCCTCTCTTTGCTGTTTGAGAGGTTTTTGATCCAGTCTGGTCTCAGAGGCCACACTGCTTGTCATCACTTTTTGAAAAAACAGAGGGGGTGGCTTCTTCTTCTTTACTGTGCGTCAATTAGAGGGACATGGTGAACCTCCTCTAATGAGTTGTTTATCTCCAAACCATGCTCTTGACTGTACCAGTAGGCTTCTCTCATTAACATGTTCTTGTGAAAATTAGTCCTGATGACACTCTCAACAAGTTCCCAAAGAACACAACATTACTTAGAGTTGATACGACAGTCTTTTTCTGACATTTGGTATTCCTTTTGGATGATTAAATGTTCCTCACAAACAAACAAACAAACAGTGATAATTAATTTTTATTGATTTTACAGCCGTCTCTCTGCTCCTATTGTTTTCACCAACATTAGTGTCATGCTGTGATCTAATTTGTGTTCTTGAAAAATCAATTCGTAAACATAAGATTTATTGATTGATGTCATTTATGCTTGTGATAGTTTTGTTTGTCTTCTCTTTGTGTAAAACTTTAAATGCTGCTGTTTTCAGATTCTTCTAGTAATAAGAATATTCCCAGAGAAATAAAGGCCGCGATGGGGGTAGTAGAGAGATGTAGAGTGTTCTGCACTATCCACTTACCCAGAGTTCAAGCCCACGTTGGTTTCTTACCCTAGCCTGTTTCTCTTATTATACTTTTATCTTTTTTACGTCTTTTTTCATCCCTGCTCTGGTGTATAACTTCACCAAGAGATGCTAGCCAGCATGTCATGAATGGTTCAAGGCGCTGGGGCCAGCTGTTCAGCCTCCATGGGGTGTTGTGGGGCTAATTTATCAGAAGTGATGAAGTGAAGTTCCCCAGGTTACCCCAGTGATATTCTGACTCTCACTCCTCATCTTTCTTTAACCCATGGCTTTAGTGTTGGAGTCATCAGGGTTTTTATTATAGATATTAACTTATCAGTAAAGCATAAATGTGTGCACTAAGGCGAATGGGATGTTTTTTTTCCCATTCAGTGCCTATATTTTTATCTAAAGAAAGCATGAATAGCTTGTGTATATTTGAAGTTGTGTAAAACTGTGCAGTCTACCATCTTCAGATTTGATAATCAATGAAAATATTCCTGGCGACACAAAGATTAAGTTAATCAAAAGACGATGACATTAGATGTCAAACTCTTTTTTTTTTTTTAAACATAGAGGGAGTATTGTCTTTTGAAAGGCTTTATACAGTCCCTCTGGTACCCCTGCTATAGCTTTACATGATTTTCAGCTAAGTTTTTCTATTTTCTATTGTCATACTGGTCTTTTTAAGATGATCTCATCATGTCAGGAAGTCTCATGAAAATCTTGTGCAAATTTAGAGCAGACTATTTTGAGTGGCTTACAGACAGATTCAGACATTTCTACAAGTTATGATACATTCAAAAACTTGCACATTTAGTGTAAACATCCAGCATTGTTACTGTATATCTATTTTTATAATGTTGAGAACCAGAATACCCTCCTTTAGTGACAACAGTGATGTAGTGCAACTAATGAGGACTTTATTGGAGCAGATTTCGCTCTCTAGTGTTGTCTCCTTCATAATGACATTTTCAGTTTTATGTGTGTAACATTTTGTGTTATCAATACGAGTCTCTTTTTTTTCTTTTACTGTGACAAGCTTTTTACAAAATACTTTCAAACACAAACTGAAATTAGTTGAAATTTTCAATAATTTACACAGGTAAAGTTTGTTTTTAATATTAACTCTTGTGTTTAAGAATCAAGCTTTCCTACATGGCTTTAAACACTTCATAATCAGATTTTATTTCCCCTGAATGCCTGTTACCCTGTTCTTTATTAATGAATCTGAAACTGGCTTCAAATGAAGGAGGTTTTCATAACAATATTGACACATTAGGACAAAAGGAACATAGATTCTCAGAGTACAGACGAACAGAAAGGCAGGGAGACTGACAAAACACAACACGTCCACCTATGAATAACATCATGTTTGTATGAATGTTCTAACTTTTTTCTATTTCTTTTACTCTTTTTCATGTTGCTGCTGATTCGTCTGCACCACATCCAGGTAAGAAAAAAACCACAGTTTCTGTTCAGTCTCTTCCTCTTTACTTCCCATTTTTGTTTTAGCCCTTCCCCTGTAAGTTGTTCTTATTATAGCTGTGATCATTCAGGTTGTAGAAACATTGAAGCGTTGCCATGGAAAGTGGACCTCAGCTCACTTTCTTGTGCTTTTTTTCTTCCATCTTTTTGTTCTTGCTCTTTTCTCCCTGGCCCTTGTCTGATTGGGGCCATATTTAAAACCTCACTCATGTTTTGCTGGCTCCAAATGAAAACAGTTTTAGTTGCTGTTGGATGCCTCCTGCTCTCCTCTCCTCTTCCAGCTTTGGCTTAATATCCTTTCTTCTCCCGCTAACTCTCCTCTGTTCTTTCTCTGCTTTCATCTCCCCAGCTTTATTCAGGTGTGCTGCCAGTTCATAGCCTGAATTAAATATGGCTGCCATGTGCTATCACAGTATCAGTCGAGTTGGCGTCTCTTTCCAGTTTTTTCTAAGATGGAGAGCCAGAATTTGTTTGTTTGTGTCTTAGAGGGAGTCAAGTGTGTGACCTGGAGCATGTATGTTCTGCTGGCACTCACTACTGGGTCATGGTTGCGTAGTGATGTTGGCACCGTGCTGAAGTCCAGCTACCCAGAGTGCACTTCACCTCAGGTAATGCGATTAGGGGGGCAGGGACAGGGGATTTGTTCCGAGAGCGTAGAGAGGAACATCAAACACAAAAAAGATGGGATTATCAGAAGATGAAGGGGAAAAACGAGCTCAGATCCCTGTCTGTCTTTTCGCCAGCTCCCCGGGGAGTAGAAAGAAAGAGTGATGATGACGAAGAGGTTGAGCATTAGGCTTATTTTCGTGTTTCTTTCTTTCAATTATGAGTCCCTGTATGATCTCTGTTGCTCCTCCCTAGTGGCAGAGTCCCATTCAGTTAAATTCAGTCCTGAGGGAACCTTCTGCACATCTTGAAGTTCCGCCTTGTCTTTAAATTATGCAGTTTAATATGTGCAACCTTAGAGCAAAGACACACCAATATTTAAAAATGAAACACACAGGACATCCTCTGCTCAGCTCTTACTAATTAGAACATGCATAAGAAAAAAAAGCATTAAATCTAAAAAAAGTTTGAAAACCCAGGGTTGAATCAGATCTACAGAATCTGTTTGTTTTGAGTGTTTCTTTCTTACCAGCAGACAGGGCAGTGCTGCTGCTACTCTCCAACAAATAAAGTGACCTCTGTCAAAGTCTGTTTGATCCAGGACTTTGGGACTGTATAGTTGAAGGCTTTTTACAAAGTGGATTGTAAAGGTGAGATACTGCAGAGGATTGTCCGTCTGAGCCTCTATCTTTTGAAAATTGTTTGCCCTTTTTCTGTTGACAGCCACGTCTCGGTGACATGTTTTAACTGTTTTTTTCGTGTCTGTTTTAGGAGTTAGAGAGGTGATTCTCAGCACACCTCCTTTCAACCTCCTGTGATTCACATCAATATTTGGTTGTGATGAAGTCAGATTTCTGTTTTTCTCTTCATCTTGTTCTCTGAGCTCTGAGCTGCTACCATAGAAATGAGCTTTTGTCAATATAGCAGAAGAAGAGGGAGGCAGTTTATCCCTGTGGCTCACTGCATAGGCAGTTGGTTTGGAAAGAAATTAACATACATTGCACCAAATAATCATTTACTTATACAAGTTTACCAGACACTTTTCTTTCTAACAGATGTCAAATATTTATGGTAATAATTCCCAAAACTTCCTTGCAGACTTCATGTAGCTATTGTGCCGTTTGTAGTCAAGAGTTGACGTCAGGTGAAAAGATGATCTTAGGTGTGAGGAAAATGAGGGCATGTCAGTTTTGCATAGTTTGGAATATCACGTCAAGAATGTTTATAGCATGGAGTGTGGGGAAGCATGAACAAATATTTCAGTGCAACTATCTGCTTGGAGAGAAAAAATAGTTCCTAAAGCATTAAAAAAAGGAAAACTTCACAGATGTTCTCAGAATTTAAGGTTGAAGGACATGCACACAAAACCAAATAGCTCTAACAGTGATGCTTTGTTTCTTAACAATTATGAGCTAAATAGTAACACTCACTTGAGCTTCATGAGAATAAGTTGGAACATTTTACTATGTAAATGTGTCTCTCAAAGTGATGGTTTATCAAGTTGTTGTCTGTTGCAACAGCACTCATTAAATGGAAAAATATGCTAATATATGTTTATCAGACCTGATATCTTCATGTTCATCGATTCCTTGAAAGCAGATAATAAAAAAAGTTTTTTTTTTTTTTAATTTTTATTTATTTTTAATCAGTCTGATCAGTTGGAAAAACATCCCATCACCATTGGGGGGAAGCAGTTTTTTGATTGTCAGTTGCTGGATCACACCTAAGTTCCCACCCTTAATGCATTTAAGTCAGGGGACTTCAACTGTTTTCAGAGCAAGGACCCTAACTGATGAAGAGATGCAGCAGACACCCCATTTTATAAAAAATGTAAAAACTGTGTGTTATATTAACCAGACCTAGTACTATTTTTCAATGTAGTGTTCATTCAGTATCAAGCTATACTGGGAAACCTGACAGGGCTAGTATGAAACATGCAGCCACGTGATTGGCAGAGAAGCGATAGAGGCGGGTCTTTCTCTGTCTTGAGGAGCTAGAAGTGAATGCTGAGTGAACCTGTATGCAGTTTGACAGAGCTGCTGAGCTGCTGAATGTGTTCATGTCTGACTAAAAGATATCATCTTTGGCCTCTGTCTATCCATTGATGTGTGTCCAAATCCCAGTTACAGACCTCTGATGTAAGGTATCGTGGATGTCAGGAAAAGAGTGGATCATTGAGTTTCAAAAAAAAAAAAAAAAAAATCCAGTCGTATTTAATTCCATGTTGAAAAGGATACATTTGTTCTCTAAAGCTCCTGTTACTATCCTGTTTTCCTTTCACTGTTATATAAATTTTGTAGTGTAAATATTTGCTTTGAAAAAGTAGTAAAAGGGTTTATTATCATTGTGCACCCACTCACAGTGGAAGCAGGAATTGAAATTTAAAACAAAGATAACAATCTTTTTGGAAATCTTTTTGTGTCCTTTCATGGGTTTTCATCAGGCACCACTGTTATTTTAATCTGTTTGGTAACTGGTTAAAATTTACTCACAGACGCTTTGACGCCATCTTGAATGAAATCAGATCTCAGCTGTTGCCACATGTAGGAAAAGCAGCTAAAAATAATCCAAACTAAGCTGGTGCAGGTTTGGTCTCATGTGCGGCTCATTTAAAAAAAAAATCTTTTTTTTTCATTAACAAGGAGCAGAGAAGTAACTATGAAGTAACTCTACTTGTGTTTTGTGGAGCATGCTCACTTTTGTGAGTACAGTCAGCCTGATTTTAAAACTTATCAGAGACTCCATGAATATCTGAAAACACCCACACTGTTCTCTCTTGTCTGCTCATGAGTCAGACAATAAAGCATGTGCACACATTTTTGCCAACTTTTTAGCATTTGCACAAGAGAGACCCACAAGAGAACATCTTCTTCTCTACTTTTCTTAAAATGTTCTTCTCTTTAGTCTGAACACACCTTCTGCTTGTCTCTCATAAAGTTTTCTCCTCTGTCTGTGTAATTTTTCCCTTTGATTGACCCTCTCCTGCTGCTGTAATCCGATGATGTTTTATGAGTTTGGGAGGAGAAAAAACGACACAGTGGGCGAGAGCTAATGTTCTCTGTGATGTGTGTTCGCTCTCAGTTCGCATTCCAACCATAACAATCTGAATCATCAGTTAAAAGGCTGCTCTTAGTGTGTGTTTCTAAAAAAGAATCTTGTGTGTTACCCAGAAATGCGGCCAGGAGGAGAAGTTCAACTTGTAAAACTCAGTAACTCCGGCATCAGCAGGGGAAAGTATGTGCGGTCTGGGCTTGTGCTGTTCAGTAGTATTTGTGTTTGTGTGTGGAAGTGCGTGTGTGTATTTCCTCCCAGTTGGAAGTGTGTTTGTACTTTCAGCTGAGTCTTTGGGCTGTACCTTCATGAGGTTAGAGCACCATGGTTTCTCACGCTGGTCAGAGAATCTCGTAAAACAGTCAATAAGGGGTTGATGTCATTCAGCCGACCGCAGCGGGGCTATTTGTGACTCCGTTAACGAAAGAACAGCTTGATGGACTGATGAACTCGGTTTGGGGTTTTACAATAAAGTCCTACGGATCATCTGGCTGAAGACAGGCGCTTTGACCTGTACGAGTGTGCACACAAACCTGCTCGCTTCCTGCCTGTTCAGATGTGTCCCCCAACGTTGGGCCAAAGGAAACATCTCAGCAGCTATTAAAGCAGGTTTGGACTCTTTATGAGAAGCTGTAATGTTTTTAGTGAGCTGTTATGACACCGTGTCCAGTTTCAGTCTCCTTGCTGATGTATCCTCTAAAAACCTGCACTGCACAGGGCGTATTGATGCGGCTTCACTTAGAGCAGCAGGAAACAGGCAGGCTCCATTTTTCATCGTTTTTCCCTTCATATGTTGTTGGCTGTTTTCTCTTTTAGTCCATATCTCTTTTCTTCTGTCCACACCAGAGACAGAGTAAATACTGGAAGTAGCCGCAGTGACGTCACACTGGTTTAAATGTTGTTTTGAAGCCCTGAGTTTGACATTTGGCTTCTGCCTTGCTGGTTTTTCTGAAGTCAAAAGTGGCCATAAATGGATGAAAGGTGGCATTGATCAGGGGGAGGGACTGGCAAACGTTACGTTATTTAAGATTTAGGGCTTCATATAAGTGATCTGCAACACACAGCTCCCTCCTTTTTACCAGTTGAAGAGTGCACAATCTGGACACTGGGTGTTAAAATGACAGAAGTGATGAGGGGAAAATGAAAATGACGCTTTTGCAGGGTGTATGATGTTACCTTATCAGCAGGTTGATAAGCTACTGTCCAGAAGGGGGGGGACTTCATCTATGGTGGTTGCTTATCACAGAAAAAAAATTAAGGAACAAGGTTATAAACAGGCATATCTCCAAAAGCGGTTAACTAAGCAAAAAGCGCAACCAAAAAGATTCTTGAATTAAGGGTTATGTTGAGAGTTTCAGAGGAAACTGTTAGCCATCCTACATTTGATTGTTAAATACAGCAGTTGAGCTGTCTGGACACCTGCATAGTGATAGAGAGATACATTATGAAGATAACCAAGTGGTAGGATACAGACAGAAAGTGAAAGTGGACCCAAAATTGAGCCTTGTGGCACACCACAGGTAATAAAGAGTTCAAAGACAACTGGTCTGGTTATATTTAGAAACATTTTTCCTCCAATTTTCATCCAATTTTCATGAAGTTTCATCCAGTTTTGGTACTGTCACAGCTTGCTACTAAACCCTTCATTCTCAGTCATGTGTGTGTCAGCAAGTGCATATATGAGCAGCCAAGTCCCTCACTATCAATACCTCAAGGGGCATATGATGATATGGAAATTCCTCTCACACAGTCCCTTATAGTTGTGCAGTAATCGTAGTCTGTGGCAGCATGGGAAAAGACCAGGATGGTGAAGTGGAGGAAGATAGAGAGATGGCAAAGAAAGAAGGAGAAGAATGTGGAAAACGGCACAACAATTGGTATAATGCTTAGCATTTAGATGCTGAGGCAGATCCATAATTCATGTTGCTAATGAAAGCTAGGAGCTAGCCAGTGAGAGGAGGGGACCATGCTGATCAGATGGGAGGTAATAGCATTACCATACAGATAGAGTAAATAAGCTTCGTGGGCCACCCCCCTCTCCTCTCCTCTCCTCTCCTCTCCTCTCCTCTCCTCTCCTCTCCTCTCCTCTCCTCTCCTCTCCTCTCCTCTCCTCTCCTCTCCTCTCGTATCATCTCAACTTTGCAACCTCTCTTTCTTTTCCTCTCTTAATCCTCCTTTTCTGCTCTCCCGTCTCCTGTGCTCTCCTCTGGTTTCATGCTGCCAGCAGCTCTTATACCACAGCTTCCACATGCCCAGTTTGCTTTGGCCCCCTACTACAGACTATAGACTGAATGATTTGCTCCCTTTCTGTTCAAAAGCGCTGATTTTGGCAGGGAAGGATGTTGAAAGAATGTGTGCCATCCACAGGAGACCAAAAAAAGCCAGAGTGCGAGCCTGTGTCAGTGTTCTAGGGAGCAGCCAGGTGTGTACTTGTCACTCTGCCTGTGTCCTTGTGTTAAAGTACGTACATGTGTGTTGCCGCGGTCACTGACTGGGACAGAAACGGGGGCCCCTGCAGGTGACTGGGCCCAGGCTTCTGTGAGTCATTTGGCTTTTGGAGACAGATGTGTGGCTGCAGGCTCTTCTGTGGCGGCGTCAGAAGTTCTTCCAGGGCCTGTCTTGAACCGCAAAAAAGGACCTGAGAGATTGGATTGCTTTTTTAAAGATTATTTTTGCTGTACTCTGAGATAGAGAGTGGTTGGAGACAGGAAATATTGCCATAGAAGGCTGTGCTCTAACTCATGATGACCTTCACGAGGATATGGACTCTTCTTTCTGAACATACAGTGTCACTTTTTGTGCGTTAATGCTATCTTCAAGTAGCTACTGACGATTAAGCCAGGACTCTGCTGTTCTACAGATAAGACCAGTTTGACTTCTCATTGGCAAAGTGTCAAAGCAAAAATACACTTTCAGAGAGCGGATATTGCAGGTGTTTAGGCTGCTGATCTAAGTTTGAAGTAGAAAGGTCCGACGACACTTACGACTTGGCCTTCGTTTTCAACAGATGCTCTTTCAAACATAGCAGCGAGGAAAGAAAGTGTCGCTGAGGGCTGCATCAGCCAAGCAGAGAGGAAGTCAGAGATGAAGTTATCATTTCTTTTGATGAATTCACAGAAGGCTAAAGGGCCTGTAGTCAAATACTCTGCCCTCTCCTGGCCTTTGTCTGGTCTGACTTTGATGGTCAAAGACCCTAAGACTTCCAGCTTCAAGCTGGCTGCATTTCAAAAGGTCCATTCAGACAGTCACTCCATCAGCCTGTCTGTCAGTCAGTCTGTCAGTTAGGCCATCACATACTCGATATAATGATTCCCTCCATCTCTCTAAGGTCCTTATGCCCATTGGTTATCTCACCGAGCTTTCTCATGCATTCATTTATGAGCTCAGCCCTTTCTGTCCAAGGAGGGGGCTCTGATTGGATTGTCAGATCTCAGTTTCTCTCTATAACTGTTCATCTCATTTCCACATTTCACTTGCGCTTTCTCCCCTGCTCCTCAAACTGAGACTCTCCAAACGGTCAAGAGCCGACCACTTTCATTCACTTTTAGAGCTGCCCAGCCAGAGAGGTTCTAGTTTGTGTGGATGTGTGTTTCTTAGCATCCAAGTGTGTGTTAGTGCGTAAATATATGGACATATGTGTGTTATGAAGACCCTATGGCCTATTTGCAAGAGCCAATCTAAGTAATGAAAGGAATGGGAAGGGGATAGGGAGTACATTGGTGGGTGGAAGCGGGGGAAGAGAGAGGGAGAGGGTGGGAGCAGCGGGTCCAAATTATAATACAAATCATATCAAGTCAATCATAAAAGCAGTCAAGATTTAGTAGTTTCATTTCACTTCCTGAGATTCTTCAGTTTAATAGGGCAGCTGGGAGGAGATAGAGCAGGATTGCATGGGCGAAATGGGAAGTGCGTGCATGCTTGCCTACATGTGTGTGCGTGTGTGCCCGCTATCTATGAATAACCCTCCACAAGGCATATCAAGCACTGGCTCACAGCCCCCCAGCTGGGGATTGAACGGTACCGTGATGCAGGCATCTATTATTAACGAAGTTGAGCTGGCAGGAAGGCTAGCAAACCCCTGTCCAACTGTAAACACTGGGAATAAAATAAAAAACACCTCTGCAGGTAGTTGTATTGGAAGGAGATACAAGATTACAAGACTGAAAAAACAACCTACATTCACAGGGTTCATGAGTCTGTCTTCAGAAAACTGTATAAACAAATCAATTTAGTGGCTGCCCTTGAGGTTTTGATAAATAGCACTGTCCCCCTCAGTGCACAGTTTTACCATCTTTCCATAAGTGTTTAATTTTTTCATGTATGATACGTAAGATATGAGTTTTGTCCTTTGCTGGACTTCAGGCGCTCAGTGTTCTTGACTCTTTATGTTGACTTTACATTGTTTTCAAGTCCTTCAGTAGTGTGGGTGGTTTTCTTCTTAATCATCGCAATACTTGAACCAAATATCTAAGAAAACATGACATGCTTGGGGCTGTCTTTAAAATTCTCGCCATGCTTTGCCCCATAAAGGGTTAACTCTCACATTATGTAGCGGTCTAATATGTGCTTTCATTTTGTTCACTGCACACCAGATTCAAAAGACTAATCTCTCTGTGTAGCAGAGTATTTATCTCTGTGTTTACCCGTGTGTGACTGGCTGTTTGTTTGTCTCATCGCTCTCGATCAGAGTGTTGTGATAGTGTTGGTGTGCATGTATACAGGCAGTCACGCCCGATGTTTGGACATTGAGATGTTCA
The DNA here is from genome assembly GCF_033239565.1 of Halichoeres trimaculatus. Taxonomy (NCBI): domain Eukaryota; kingdom Metazoa; phylum Chordata; class Actinopteri; order Labriformes; family Labridae; genus Halichoeres; species Halichoeres trimaculatus. Next base: position 13,375,977 of record NW_027437183.1, read on the forward strand.
TTGTTAAGCTGTCAGAATTGTCTGGACGGGCTGAGATGGACATCAGTCTATGTGACAGCCAACGATCCAACTGTCATACCTCTCCAAAGACATCCCTCCTCCATCATGCTGCCATGGAGGGAAGTAGTAAAAAAGAGCAGGGAGGGACGAGGGAGTGATGGAGTGGAGGAAGAGGAAGTTTAGAGTTCATTTTTTAAACTTAAATAGATGGCTTAGTGTCATGGTTAAGGTATAAAAGAGATGTTTTCTTACTGCAACAGAGCCCAAGGTAGACATACAAAGATGATGTATGAGCAATCAAATAATGCTGTTATGCTAATAAATGCCTTTTTTTTTTTTACCACATTCAGAAAAAGTTGCTAGTCACAATTAAAATAAGGGGTTAGAAATAGTTTTCCTACATCTCTAGGTAGCTAGCTGTAAAATAGCTAAAGATAAATGGCACCTGATATAATTTACCATAAAGTCCTTTAATTGTACCAGTGTACGTGATGCAGCCTGGGATCTAAAGTATGTATCTGCCTGAAGACGTGTTGCATTCAACAATGTATAACTTCTATGCAGATGTGTAGCTTTGTCTTAAACCATCTGTAATGGCTACCCATACAGAATTTGAGCCCAGGCTGCAGTGGTGTTGATTACCTGAACCACTCTTTGTGACTGGACTTAACAGCTCATTTGTAAATAGGTAAATGAAACATTGAATGCATCAAATTCCTAAAATTTGCATGTATAATTTTTGTGTATAATTGACGTTAATTCTACCTGACAAGAACTCAGATCATGACCTTAAAGGTATTTCACTTGCCCCAAATATTTCATTTGAGTTTGGTGTGACAAAACATTACAGTATCAGTGTCAGTGTTTGGGATTTGGCACCATTCGACCAATAAGAAACATTTTGAGGTCATTGCATAAAGCCCTGTTTCCACCAAGTGGTTCAGTTTGGTCCATTTTGATATGGCACACATTCTGTGGCGTTTCCACAGACTAATCTGGGGACAAATCCCCAAATAACCAAGATGAGCTGTTCCACTTTTCAGGACCCTTCTGTTGGGACTAAACCAATCCAAGGGGGCACGGTTGGCTGTGGAAACACAAACAGAATCAGGCATAACTTAGTCAATCCGTACCAAACTGTACTGACCTAAAGCAAACTGCTTGGTGGAAACGAGGCTTAACTTGACACAACCGAGACAAACGGTCCCACTGTTTGGCACCCCTCCATTGGGGTGCCAGACTAAGCTGATCCAGTCTCAGAAAGTAGAGCTACAACATCGCAGACTGTTGATTGGTTGAAAGAATTATCAATCACTGTGCAAAAGCAGCTGTATATTTCTTGGGGCACAGCCTTCTTTGAAACAAAGCTTGATTAAAATTTGTAACTAAGAGCAACATGGAAATCACAAAGAACACCAATCGAGTTGTTCTTTGTTTACTGTGCTGCGTTTTTCTTCTTTATTGGATTTATTAGCGGGTACACTGTGGTGCTGCGATGGTGTCACGCGTATGGTGTCATATTATGTGACTGATGTGGCCATTGGCATCCAGCTTACACGCCGCCTACCATGAGGGGGTGTGGTTGGCTGTGCGAGCGCAATCAGAATCAGGCTCAACTGATCCAACCTGTACCAAACTGTACAGACTCAAACAGGACTGCTTGGTGGAAACAGGGCTCTACTGTAAGGAACGGATCAGCAGGTCACACCTTTTTTCACTATCCTCCTCACACTAGAGGTATTTGGGTGTCAGGTTTTCGGCTGGATGGATGGTGCTTCAGTCCTCCTTTTGGTTTCTTTATGCCCTGCTGAGAACGTGCCTCCACTCACCCATTAACTACATCACAACTCCTCCTGATCAAACACACCCTCATCAATGTGCCTGGCACCTTTTCATCTGTTTTCAGTCTGCAGGATGATGAAACCACATTCACATTCTGGCTCTGACTCGTCAGCCACCTGCCTGTCAGCCCTGGGGGGTTATCAATTATCATTCTCACAGTCTTTCACAGTCAAACCCACAGTCCTCTTTTCCACTTCACCATACGATGTATAGAGATGAGGTATGTGATGGAGTCTCATAAGTGCCCAGAGGTGTGTGGATAATTCCGAGGATCAAAATGACATTTAGACCTGAGTGGAATAAAAGCTGCAGTGATAAGGCAGGTGGAAGTGTACCAGCAGCAGCAGATCACACCGTTTTATATATCGTCTTTGTCTTATGTGTGTAGACACTATGTGCTAAGGTCTGTATTACTTTATTTTTTCCAGATCTGTTAAATATTATCAGTTTGTGCATCTTGGTGGGTTGATATATGCATATGAACACTTCAACTACTTTATCCCTGCTTCAGCTTCTTTCTTTCCTTCCTCATAACCAAGCTGAGGATGCAGGCTGCATTTTTCCATTCCCTTTTCTTCTGGAGGAAATAAACACCTGGGTATGTTGACATTGGCCTGTGGTCTTGGATGCGAGTTCAGCTCACATCATGTCAAGATTATTTCCTTCTCGAGCCGTTTTTGATGTTTCAATAAAAGCAGTTTGTCTTGGCTCCATCAAAAGGAACTCAGGTGTCAGCCGTGAACCTTTGGCTCTTGAAAAATAAAGCTCTTTTGCCCTCAAAGGTGAGCTTATAGCTTGGTTGCCAGCGTGTTGCCTTCCGTTTTAGAAAAGGGGGGTACTTTCCAACTGTTTCTTGTATTACACGTCTCGTTGAAGTGAGGGAGTGTGAAGTGAGGAATCTGGACTGAGGAGATAAAAACTGATTATTAGATTATTGGCTGAATGTTTCACCAACTTACTGACATAAAATTCCCTCTGTGGCTCAGTTTGCAGCTGGTTACTGTCTACCAGTGACAGTTGTGCAGTGTAATCATAAGTAAGAGCATCATTAGAATGGTGGGATATTTTCTCCTGCTCCAAAAAAACTTAATTTCCACGTGGGATGGAGGTGAGGATGTAGATTTGTGTTGCGTCTGACTCTCCAGAGGTCCCCATAAACTTTCACTGGTGTTTAAATCAAGTGATTTGTGTTAATGACACTCTTTAAATGCGTTTAACAGGGTGGACAGGATGGGAGTGTATGGGAGTGTAACTGTCTTGGAAACATCATGAGGAAATGGCTTTAACACCACTGGGTGTGCTTAATTCTGCAAAATGGCCTCATATTCCTGGGATATAATGTGATTTTGCAGAGCAATCATCAGATGTAGTTACACCTACGAGATGACTGCCCATGAAACTGCATACCCACAATCTCACAACAGAGAATAATACAAGTAGATGGATATTACAGGCTCCTAATCTGTTTGCTCCTTTCTGGTGGAGTTAAAAAACAGGAATATTCAGAGGTGTTCGGTTTGGTTGGTTTATTGGCTGCAGCACCATAGCACGTACCTGAAAAAAGTGTTTTCTTGGAAATAAATGGGGAACAATTTATCCGCAGAAAGCAGCAGAGATGTAAAACGTTACAGGTTTACTTGAGAACACAATGGTCTCTGACAGCGACGTGTTTTGATGTCCACGAGACGAGCATTCCTTGTGCTTCTCTGATTGGCAGTATCGATCCCGTGAATGAGCTCTAATAGCAGCTGCAGCCACGTGTTTCACTTCGTACTGATTGTACCCGTCACTCCCTGCAAGTCCAGAGTTATCACTCCACACACCCGTCACGCTGACCTTTCTCTGTGATTTGACACGACTCCATTTTCCATAAAGACATGCGCACATATTTCACTAACACACGCTGACCTTTGTTTGATATGTAACAGGGTGCTCATTTTCCATAAAAGCCTGTAGCAGCAACAGCCTGGAACAAGAGGAAACATGAATTCAGTGAAAATAGAGGGTAAAAGAGGTGGAGGGTAAAAAAAAAAGCATAAAAGAGAAAGGTCATGTGTGGCTCAGAGAGCTAAGATCTCTGTCACTGCCCTTGGCTGAAGTCCTATACAGCAGGTGAGCTCTGTTCCTCCAAGGCAAGACCTTTTCTGTTGGCTTTTTGGAGCCATTATTTGAAAAACAGCTTGAAGCTCTACACCTGACAGACAAAGAAGAATTGCGTGTGTTCAAATTGATGGTACCTTGGCTTTTACATCCAAGGTCTCGGACAATTCCAGTTTGTCCTCATTTGTTTCTGATTTAGTCCAAGGAAACACTTTGTGATTAAATACTCTTAAGTGCATTTCTTCTTCACTTTTTCTGTTGATGTCTTTTTTCAATTCACTCAACAGACGTTTAGGGCTTATGTGATGGCCTGAGTGATGTGCTGGTTTCTTTGGCTGAAAAGAACCTCTTAAATGAATGAAATGCACTCATTAGGCAGCACCTTTCAAAGTGGACTCTGTCAATTAGAGCCAAATCAAGTTTCTGCTTCATCAGGAGACATTTGGTCATCACATCTATTGGTAAGGTGTAAGAGCAGAACATGTCTTCAATTTTTAACAACCATCTCCCAGTAATGAACAAAGAATTCCCACAAACGTGCAGTTGGAGTTGTTTTGTTTTCTTTACATGGAAATTTCCAATAAAATCCCTGCTCTGCTCTCTCCTCACTGGTTTCCACTGGACATGCAGGACTCACTTGGATATCACATTAATCTGTGTGCCAGTCAGGATTAAGCGATATTGGAAGCAAATGTTAGGACAGTTGTTGAGTTGTTTGATCATGTTGCCAGAAGACTGTCGATCAAATCTGATCAAACCAAACTAATAAAGTTGTAAAGAAGTAGATTCACTGGACTTAAGGTGTTAAATTCTGAGGTAAAAATAAAGATTCTGAAAAAGTTATTCTAAAACTTTGCTTGATCCTTTTGAAATCATGAAGTGTGAATAAGGTAACGTTAAAACAAAGCCTAATTTTAACGTGCCTTGGTACATTTGATTCCAAAGTGTGAGTGATTGGTTTTATCGCTGAGGCACAACATCTAGAGTTGCTGTTATTTTCATTTTCAGTTCCTGAATTTCAAATGTTTGCATGTATATCTCTCTGAATTAACTCTGCTTGTGTGGATGCCTATGAGTTTATATGATGGTTAATTCCTCCCTTGCAAGCAAATATCCAATCACTAAGCTCTTAATATTTGTGAGTCGCTGGTGTCATGTGCATTGAGGTGCAAAATATGGTGGCCAGCACTGTAGAGTACTGTTGGTGTCAGCGTTTGGTCTGAAACTGAAACTTTAAAATAAAAGGTTGAGTGATGTGCAGCAGTACAAGATCTGAAAGCAAAATCAGATTTGTCATTTGTTGATTCTGAGTTCCAGCATCATGGATCTCTCTTTTGCATGGCTACATTACCATGCTAACCTACTTAGCATAGCTTACCTGGTCTAGATTATTGTTGTCTATAGATGGGACCAGGAAATATTCAAAGTTTAAGCTTCAAATAAGCTGAAAAGTGTTGACTTTTCAGTAGTTATAATATATTTGCATTGTTTTTGTGGGCAGGCCCACAAACAAACTCTTAAAACTGGGATAAACATTTTCCATGCTCTGGTTTCAAACTCATCAGCTGATGGACAGCCTATTTAAGTTTGAATGCAGTTTCCAATAAATTACCTGCTCTCTATTTTTTTTTCTCTTACTCCGATTTTACCTTTTTGCATTTTGAAGCTCTACAGACAGCCTGGGTATGATTCACCAACATAAAATATGGATTACTGAAAATTTTCCCCCAGTTAAAGATTGTTTCAGGAGTGTATATAAAAACATTTGAAAATCTAATTTTGCATTAAAGAGACTTTCTGGAAAGCTAGCGTAGTGTAGCTATCAACAGTTACGTCCCACCACTGTTTGAAACATAGACTGTAAAAAAAAATAGACATCATCTTGCTCGGCTCGAAATTAGGTTGCCACAAAAACTGCTCCCCCTGGTGACTGGCTGCAGTATTGGTCAAAAAATCTGGCTTTCGAGTCATTCCAGATGGGCTGTGGTCAAAAATTAATACACCTCCTAGAAGTGTTTCTCAGTTCCGATTGTTGTGGTTATTTGAAGATATCATTTGGATGCCTTGTATTTAAGCCATCTTTTTTCTGAAAAGTTTCGTTATCATTAGTTATAAGAGGTTAAAAATTAGGTTTTACGTCACGTTTAACAATGATTGACAGCTGCCGTTCTCGTGTATTTTTTTCAGAGACTGTAAAATATGTCGGGAGGGAGAGTCAAGAAGTGATTAGACTCTCTAAAGATAGAAAAAGATTATTATGTTTTTTCACTAAGCTCCACTCAGATTCTCCCAGAATTCCACACAGTCTCTACTGCGCAGACTCTGGCTGCACAACTGCTACAATGGCTGCGCCTGTGACAGAGGAATTTTGGCTTTAAAACCGTACAATGGTAAATGGTGGCGTCACACTGTCCACTCAATATACAGTCTATGGTAACTTTGTTAACTCAGTTTTTACCTTAGTTTAGTAGCCATCTTTATGTTCACTCTTCTGTTTAGCCCTCTTCTGCACATCTGTCTTTTCTCTTTTGACAGTGAATTTACCCAGAATGAGCCTTTAAAACTACAGAGGCAGATATAATGTCCATGGACTCTGGCCCGACCTCAGTTTGTAAATAATAATATTAATAATAAAAATAAGTAAGAATTTTCGTTATTTCTCTAAACCTGTTCTGTTCACTTTCAGAAAACAGGTCCAGGCTCTGCTCAGTTGCCCCCTGTAATCGACTCTCCTCAGTCTATTCACCCAATCATTACATTTCAGCAGAGAGAGACAGAGAAAGCTTTGGTGTGCTCTCTCATCTGTATTTACATTTATTTGATCCCCTCTCTATGAGTTTGAGTTTGTATTACAGAAAGGTGGGAAATGGAATTGGAGAACGGACGAGAGACGCTGAGAGTCGAGCCCGATCCAGGAGTGAGTGAGAGAGCCTGTGGGTGTCATTTACACCCACCTGATGCGTGAGGAAAACACTTGTTGTCTCTCCTGCCAAATGACTGTCAGGCTGTGCGAGAGGATTTCATCGCTCCGTTCTGTCCTCGTCATTAGTTCACCTGCCTCTTCAGCCCGCCTGGTGATTGTCTCTGATTGGCTGCATTTATCTCTGACTGCTGTGGCAACCATTAGCGTTGGTGGCGTGGAGAGGTGGCAGTTTGACTAATCAGTTGTATCTGCCCTAGCTTTAATGCTGTGTGTGTCTCTTTATGTGTATGAGTGTATCCACGTTTGATTGTGTGTGTGTTGTGTGTGTGTGTGTGTGTGTGTTGCCAAGAAGAGGAAAGGCAGAGAATCGAACAATCAAGGGTGGAGTGGAGATGAAAATCTACCGCTAAAAAGCCTGAAGAACTGTGCAAAAAGGCAAATGGATGCGTTGGTTTTGAGGAGAACAAGCCAAGCTGTTTATCAGTCCAACAGTTCAGGCCAGTTTCTACCCACTCTTTTTCTGCTTCCCACAGCCTCGTAGTTTGGCCCGCCAATCACCGGAGTTGTCTTGAGCGACTCATTTTTTATCCCCAAACCAACACCAAAGCGACAAAACCTCTTAAAGTCAGCCCCCAGTCAGGTAAATCTGTGGAATAAATCAAAGATAATACACTTTATTTTAGATCGAAGAGAAAGGTAATAGAATAATGTTGCTTCTGTACTTTCTTCTTCCCACATAGTGTATGAATCATCACACAGTGGATAGGTGCAAAAGAGCAGAAGCGGAGCAGATAGTGATGGAGAAGTGAGGAGGAAGGAGCTGGAGAAATGTGGAAGTTGATAAAGAAGGCCAAAAGTTGTGTGTGGTGGGTAATAATAAGAAAGATAGCGAAAGAGGGAGAGAGAGAGATAGAGGAGGCATCTTTATTCTAATACGGTCCTGTCTGCGCCTCTGTACGGCATCCTGAAAAGACGAATTTGCTGCTGTTATTTATATTTATGAATTCATGCCATTTGGCCCAGTGTGAAATGATGGGTCATTCCTGCGCAACAAGAAGAGCTGGTGCTGAATTTACAATCGCCCTCCTCCCCATCTTCACCCTCCTCCTCCTCCTTCTTCTTCTCTCCTTATTGCACATGCCTGGCTCAGCTGAATATGGATGGATGGAGGAGGAGGAGGAGAAGGAATGGGAGAGAAAGAACCGACTGAGGTTTTCTTCTGTCACCAGTTTCTCACCTAAGGAGATGTGGCACAGGAATTAATGGCATTCAGCAGCTTGGTGGAATAGCTGCTGGCAGTGTGTGTTTTTAGTGTGCAAGCTCCATGTGTGAAGCAGGTGGGGTTCAGGATTCAGTCCCTTGAGAATTTTAATCAGTTAACATGCACATAAAGTCACTCTTGGATGATGGGTTGTGAGTGACCAAGCCTGTGTTTCCTCAAAGGGAAAAATTAATGAGGCTGGATCCTGAAACAGACCTTGACAGAATTGCAATCACCACCTGAGTCCTGCTCATTTTTGCTTTTTTGAAATAATGCCTGATTTTATAGCAAGTCTAAATGATTTCTTTTACATGAGAAATTATGAGCAAAAGTTGTCTTAGTGCTTTCAAATACAGCAGGGAATTGGGGCAATAAACAACAACCATATTCTTAAAATAATGGCTATGTTTCTTACTTCCAAGAAACAAGGATTGACTGAAGACTTCAGTTGTGGAGTTTTTGTTTAATTGGGACATTTTATTCCAGGAAGTAAATTGCATTTTCAACAAAGTGATACCTACTTTTCTCTCGTTTCTGACAGAGAAAACTAGAAAAAGTGCATTAAAAGTTTGGAAATTGGCAAAGAAGTTTCTGACGTTCAAAAAAATTAACAAAATAATTAGAGTAACTTTCACTCACAGTAGCAGTCTTGTGGTATATGGTTCATGCAAAAAAAGAGTTGCCTTTCCCTTTCAGGCTGCTAAAGGGGAGACTTAATTGGGCAGTAAGGTCATAAATGTAACACATGTAGTAAAAGTCAAGGACAGCCATTGTATCACCATCCAAGTATCCTGGTGTAACTTTGGGGGTCGTATTTCACAGCAGCACAAGCCTGTTGGACTCATGTCAACAGCTTCACTTTCCACACAATGACTCGTTACCTCAGCGTCTAGCTAGCTCAGCCAGTTCCATCATGCCAGGGGTTGGCAGGCGGTGATATTTTAAAGGCATGACTCCGTCCTACCGGTCCAAGTGAAACTGTATAATGCTGTTATGTTCCCCAAGACGGTTATGGGATGAACTGTAAAAATTAACCCAGGAAAAGCAGAAATGAACTTAGCATAAGTATGAGGGAATATGATTTTTTTTCTGAATTATTAACAATGGACAACTTAAAAGAATCTGTCATCAAATACAAAAAAAAAAGTACATAAAAAATTAGAAGCCAAACTATTGAACAAAAATCAATCGTTGAAAGACTCAGGGAAACTGTGCTCCTTCCACTCTGGAAGACAACAACACAGGCAACCGCTGCTTCTCCCCTCCTGCTTGTATACTCTACTCCTGCTAACCAATTGGGTGCAGGTGAGCTCAGTCACCAGCTGCTGAGGAGGCAGCTGCTGGAGCACAGGAGGAGAGAGTACAAAACAAAAACCACAAGCAGTAAATACCTACTTTTGCTACTACTTTTTTCTTGTTTCCATGCCTTTATTCAGAGGAGGAAGCACAGTGGATAGAGTAGAAAACAAGTTGAGAGTTGGTAGTGACGTGGGAAACAGGCCGTGGGTTGTGCTTGAACCAAGGCCATACACTCAGGGGCCGGCCTCATGGGGTGTTTGACTCATTTTTTTAACTAGAACATTTTTTTGTACGCACCTTTTTTAACCCTTCTAACCTTTGGTGGACTGTTGAATCGGTATAATTGTCAATAATGTGCAAAATATAGTCATAATTTATGGGATGTCACCCCCTGGTTTCTGGACAGATGTTTGAAGCCCAGTGATGGTCTGAACAAATCTCCAAACAGAAATATTTTCTGTCTAGTTTGTGATATTTTTTATTTCAATGTAGCTTTTTCACAATTCCACTAGTTTGTTACAAACTTAAAACATCAAGTATGAGACTGTTAAATTATAGCAATGTCCTACCATTGGGCATAAAACTTTTTGCTTTGATCCAGGGCAAAATAAGTATTCAGTATTCTACTTTTAGATTTGGTCCATCTCCTAATATTAGAATATTGTGAAAATGTCCATTAGTTATTTAAGAGAGCAAAGATTTTTCCTCTTTTTTACTTATTACACCTGATAGAAAAAATGTCAAGCTTTTTCTACTTTGATTTTATAACATTTTTTCCATAGCTGAAAAAGTAAGCAACAGATCAAATTCAAAAACCTTTTAATTATTCATTCCCACTCAATTTCAGATTATTGCAGAAATACAGCGCTTTTTCACACTTGTCTAATTTCTCAAATAAAAATTTGTAGATGTAAAGACTCATTTGTTTGTATTTTCTATTGGAGGGGATTCAGAGCGCATGAAAAAATCACTGATTTCTCTAACATACAGATGAACAACAAACATCTACTGCTGTACTGCTTTCCATCCTGTACGTCTGTAAATATGGGGTTGTGAACTGTCATGTCTGCCTCAGGTATGCACTTTATCTACTGTGTTTTTGCATAATTACCCTCACAAGGCAAAAGTCCTTGGATATTCATTATTGGATTTGCTGTTCCATGTGGACATGATATTCAGTTCCCCCTGAGACATGACAGGAAACTAATGGCTGCTGCAGCCTTACAAAGCCAGAGGCAGAGCTTTCAAACTGAGCACAGAAGAAGTTTCTGGAAGGCCTGTCAAGCTCTAGCTGCTGATTTTGTTAGAGTTATTGATTGTCCCTGACTATTCTAAACACTGTTTTTATGTTTTCCCATAATTATATTTTCCCCTCAAAGTTTGATGATTATTTTATGATATTCTGTAAACTGTCTCCAGTGAAACAGAAGTAGACAGAGCAGCAACAGTTGAAATTGCTACTGTTCTTAATTGGCTCAAACACGTGCAATTAACAATGATTGCAATCAACCGAGGCAGCCCAGAGTTGAGCAGCCCAGCGTTAAGGTATGTTATTATAGTCATTAGTGGCTGCAATTACTATTATACTGCTCTGCACCCTGTATCTTAACCACAGTTTTGTATGTGCTGAGTCGCCCCCGGGAACTTATTGTTGTTGTTGTGCTGCAACTTTTTTCATTCGTGTTCTTTATTTGTTGTTACCATGTGGGGAAATCCATTTCTATAGCTGTTACTGTCGACTTCCAACAAACAGAGAAGGATCAACTTTTCAGACGCTCTCCTCCTCTGCATGTGTGTTTGTTTGTTTGTTTGTTTGCTGCAGTATTATGACAGTTGGTACGAGCCTGCCTAGCTTAGTAGAGCTGATTGGAAAATAGTGAGAATAATCTCTGGGTTTATGGAGGTTTACTTTCTTGTAATGTGCCATGAAATTATCTTTCTTCTTAGCTGTTATTTTACAGTACTGTATGTGCTTGAAGACACATGCTGTGTTTTTTTATCCATAAGTGTGTGTATGCATCCCAGCAGTATCCTGGCTTTTATCTGTTCAACAGATCAGCAGAGACAGAAACACGGAGGGGAGGAATCTCTTGTTCGTATTATTTTTCTTTTCCTTTTTAAGATGTGAAGAGTGCAAACAACAAGACAAGACACCTGAATGCATTAAAACAAAACATAGCCAAGTATACTCCCCCTCACCCCCCATTGTGCCCACCAGCATCATAATGTAAAATAAATTCGAACAAAGCCTCGTGAAATTGAAATAAGCCTCTCTCAGCGTCGGCCTTGGAATTAGTTTATTAGGCTCTAAAAGGAGCCTCAAAAGACTTAAAACCCCATTTTCACAGGGAAATTAGTTTTCAGGGAAAAGATACATTGTTCTCGTTGGGAGATGATGAGTTGGTTTTGCACAAAGGGGAATCTTTTTGGCGGAGACTTTTATCAGATCAAGTCGCCACAGGTATTGGGGTGTTAGGATGCTTTTTGTGTTGGCTGGATTACTTTGCTGATAAAGCTGAAAATAAACAGCCATTTGTCTGTTTAGACTAATTCCCTCCTGCCACAGAAACTTGAGATTGTGCTTTGTGCTTTTACTGCACAATGTTAAAAGTGCATTATTCTGGAGCTGTCAGAAAATATTTATTCCCCCCTTGAAACTAATACTTTCAACTTAAGAAGTGCTTACTTGTTGGGTTGTTTCCTTAGTTTGAGCGTCTCTCTCGACTCTTATACAGAAATGTCCGATTTACCCATGCAGATTTCACCGTATTTCTAACCCAACCATTAAAACACTTTCTTGAGTGACGGCAGAAAGTTTGGCAACACCTCTCCATGTAAAGTTGGTTTTCTACTAGCTTCATGCGTGGATCCAAAAAGGAAGCCTTCCAGCCTTGGTGAATTAGCATGACTTGATGCATGTCAAAAAAAAAGGTGCTTCACCTTTTATTCCAACTCCTGAGAATTCATATGTTTTTACATGCTGCACTTTCTGTTGTGATTCTTGAAGAAGATGGATGGATGGTCACAAATATGACGGAGGAAGGAATGGAAATTGGGGGAGCGTAATGAGCAGTGATGGACAGATGGAGCAATGAGGATGGAGAGAGGGAGGATGAGCTGCTTTTTAGATGGATAGACAGATAGACAGACAGACAGATGGATGGATGGATGGCAGGATAGAAGGATGCAAATTAATGAGCTTTTGAGAGCTTTTGAGGTGCTTCACGCTCAGCAGTGAGGTGAGGAAAGACTTTAGTTAATGGTAGGCTGATTGAAAGAGAGAAAGCGATGATTATTAGCTTTTCTTCTCTTCCTCTGCTTAATAAATCTCCCACAGAGCAAGCAGGTGAATAAAGAGTGCTCTCAGGAAGCAGGCACTTATTTCCCATGCTTTTAACCCCACATTTCTATCTGATTATTAATTAGAAAGAATGGATTAAATGGAGAGACTTTAGCAAACAAGAATCACATCCATGCACACCATATGGGCTCTTTGACATAACGTGTAGTTTTCTATTTATAGTAAGGCCTTTACTGAAGTATTTTGAGCCGACCTGTTTGTCCAACAGCTCTGCTTCAGTTATTCACGTAAAAAGTCCTCATTTCCTTTCTTGTACTTGTCACGTAAACTGTCTCAGACTCTGATGATGAATCTGATAACAACAGCCAGAAAGCGAGATCGCTGTACCTGAAGATGAATCACTGATGGACAGATTGTGGAGCTGATTGAAAGCAGGAGATGGATGGAGTAAATTACAGCTGCAGCAATTTGCAGTGCAGTCATGTCTACGAGATGGGACTGCATGATGCTCACAGCGAGGTGTGGTCATATGACATTAATTCACACATTTCCATACCAGCCACACGCATCAGGCACGGGATGACATCTGTCCACACAAGTTAAGTGTGAGGCATCTACCCATGCACTGGCACGCTGACATGCAGAGGTGTGAACCGCCTCCATCATGCTGCTCTCTTCTGCTTACAGATGAGTGCTACAAAAGAGACGTATGCAGTTAAGGAAGTATGTTACAGCAGCAGCAGCAGCTGTGTGTTAGTGTGTATATATCCGATAGAGATGGGGTCCACACTCTCAGCTGTCATCTTCTAACAGCTTGTACACCAACTCATTATATCCAACACCTACTGCTGTTACTTACAGCACACTGAGGGAGTGTGAAGGTTGTTGTCCTTTTTTGAAGTTTCCCTCCTGTTTACTTTGTTCAGGTCTTGTTTGGAAGTGTGAAACATCCTCTCCTTTTTTCTGACATTTTCTGTGAGTGCATGTGGTCACATGTGAAGAGCAGGAACACATCAGTGAAGGTGTTTTTTGAGAAGACTCCATTTTTTTTATGGTACGCTTTCTGGAATGTCAGCTTCTGACACCCAAAGCCTTGGTGCTTGGCAAAAATGGGAAAGAGACCGACGTAAAGAGTGGTTTATGTACTGTGTGTGAAGCTTGACTTCATGGCCTCCCTAAACTGATGCTTTTCTTTTTCTTTTTGTCAAACATTAATGTCAGAATGAGTCATTTGTTCCAGGAGAAAAAGTTTTAACCTGAAATAAAAAAAAACAAAAAACATCTTGATTTAGAAATTAGACAAGAAATATACTAAAAGCTGGAGCACAGATGGCCTAGTGGATTAGGTCGCACCCTGTGAGGTTCGCCCCTGCGCTGGTGGCCCAGGTTCGAATCTGGCCTGTTCCCCGCCTTGTTCCCTAGGCCTGGGATGATATGCTTTTCTCCCAATTGGATTCTGTTATGATTTTCAAGGTGCTGATTTGATTCAAATTGCGCCTCTTCAATATTTCTGATTTTTGCAATTTTAATTTTGCTTTTTTAACACCGGACCATGTGAAAAAATTGAATGATGAGGAGATCTACAGACTATACCAGGAGCCATATTTTCCCCAAAAAATGCACATCACATGTGCGCCAGTTTTTGAGATTTATTCAGGGAATCTGGCATGTCAACTTTTTTCCAACCCAGCTTATAAACAAAGACTAAAATGAAGTACTTAAGTTTGAAAAAAAAAAATTGAAGAAAGACTCAAAATTTAATATCATTAAATAAAAAAAGTCACAATACCGCAATATTAAGATTTTTTCACCCACCCCTTTCCACTGTCCTCCTCTCTGAATAAAGGCATAAAAAAAACAACAAATATCTTAAAAAAAAAAAAAAAATAAAAAAAAATAAAAAAAATTGACCAAAAGCTTTGGCTGGCCCTTGTGGACTGTGTTGTAGCCTGACTCAGATTCAGACTGGCAGGAAGAAAAGAAAAGAAGAAAAGAGGAACACAACTATGGATGCAGAAGTTAGGGCTAGTTTCAAAATTGTTTACATGATGTACTTTTGTGCCCACGTAGTAACTTGTTGAGCCTCTCAGGTAGTAAAATTAGCTTGTCAGATCCCAAAAGTAGCTTGAACTAATCAACACAGAACCAAATTAAAAAGCAGGGTTAAAAATTCAGAAAAACATGAACTAGAGCTGTGGAGAAGAAACAGACTCAAAATTAAAGTAAGAAGGAGTCAGAGAAGGAAAAGAGAAGCAGTATGTTACTGTACTCTTAATGCATTAGGAGCTAAGCACCCCCTCTATAATAGAAGGGAGGGATTATGAGGGATAATCCACCATGTCTTTTCTTTTCCTCCCATCCTCGCTCCTTTCTACCTTTTTCCTCTAATTTTCTCCCTCTTACTGTTCTGTTGCCACGAGACGCAGACAAGACAGCGCTAAAGAGAGAATCAGCACAACAATTAGTGTGCCTGCATGTGCGTGTGTGTGAGACAGCTCCAATGGGAGAATCTGAGGCTGAGAATAATTAGCTTCAGTCTAATGCCAGGTCAGCCTTTTTTTTCCTGGCATCAATCTGGAAAGCAAGTGTTGTGTTTGTGTGTGTCAGTGTGTTTGTGGAGAATTCCTCTATAAAATTACATGTTTCTTCATGTTTGTTGCCTTCACATGACCGTCCTGTGTTCTAAGCTGTTTACATTGAGGTGAACCCTGGCAGACAACACTGTGGTTATGGAGTTTATTCTTTCCCACTGCCCTTGACCAGTCTCTTAACACAGAGAGCAGGCGAGATAAGAGAGGATTTACACACAATACTAAAGCCATTAGCGTCTGGCTTTTTCTCCCCCCTCCTTCTCTCTCTGGGGTTTGTTTAGCGTTATCAGATCCACTGGGATGTGTGGATGGCAGATTGAATGTCCACAGCCATGGAAAAGGCCAAGGATGTCTAACCCCCCATTCACACGCTGCTAGCCTCATCAACAGAGGGCCCTTTGTCCCACAGCAGTCAGGGAGATGGACAGTACAAGATAATTGCATTCAGACAAAAAGTGTCTCCTCTGTTTGTTTGAATGTGTACAGTCTCTTTGGGATGAAATGGTAGACGAGTGTGTCTGTGAAGGAGGGTAAGAGGGGGGATGGTTCTGTTTGTATGTCTTTGTGTGTTGGTGAATTTCTCCATCTGTATGCAAGTATGAATGAATGGGCTCGATAAAAGATTTTTGGAGCACTGTCTAATAGTGAGCTGTCATCGACTATCTCAGAGGCTGAATGTCGACCGGCGAGGAGCAGACAGTGAAGTCATAACTTGACTGATAAGATTCTTCAGGAGCAGCCATTAAAGCGGGCAAAGTAGGGAAGGCAGCAGGGATCTGGTGCTGAATGGCAGCATTTGCGCTATTAGCTTCCATAGATGCTTACTCATTTCCTCCCATGATGTCATTTCTCTGTGGAACAGGTGAGCTCTCGTGAATTATTAGACATAAGGGATAAAAGAGCAAAGATGACCACTGACAAATTCAGACATCAAACATTTTAAATTCCTGCTGTGAACTTATTATTTTTTTATCATTATTTTCATACACCTGAAGTTACCTGCAACATGATATGTATCTGATTCTGTCCAGGTTTTAATTTTTTGGGATAAATTTTAAAAAGGGGTTGTTGCTTCAAGCCAGTTGATATTCCTCTGTACGGTGGCCCTGAAGTGCAAACCACAACAGCAAATAACTGAACACAACAGCAAAAAAACAACAAATAAATAATCTGAGACAAAAGCTTCATATATGAATAAAATGAGATTTGAAAGCTGAGACAGATTGAATTTAAAAGAGGGTAATAAAATATATTGAGGCATGTTAGAGCCCGAAAAGTAACCCAAAATGTAATAACTGACCCAAAATGTGATAAAAATAAAAACACATTTAAGCCTGAAATGTAATAACTGATCCATACTGTAACACAAGTGCTGAGCCTGAATTGTAGAAAAAAAATAAAAAATAAAACCCAAAATGTAAAAGCATATTAAATTTTGGGTCAGTTGTCAATTTAGGGTTTTAGTGAATTTTTGTATTTACATTTTCAGTCCTTGTTTCATTTCAATTTGTTGTTACTTTTTGTGGACTAACAAGGCCTTAAAGTTAGTTTAATGTTGGTAAAAACAATGAGATTTTAGCATTTAAGGCTAACAGTAGATAGAGCATAGATACAAAACTGGATAAACAAAAGGATTGAGGTGGTTGATTAGGTACTCGCAGTGGGATTTTGAGAATAAGACAGTCAAAGCATAGCATGTATAAAACATGGACAAAGCATCCACGACATCACCTGTCTGTTCCTGAAACTGCGAAATGGACCCAATCCGTGGACGCAGCCACATTCGCTATGATGTCGGCTTTGAGTTTTTCTCCGAGCAGCTACAGGGCGCCCGGCGGTCACGTGACCTGAGCTGTGCCTCTGATTGGAAAATTAAGCGATCCAAATAACTTCTAAATGGCTGAGATAGAAAATATTCACTCACCATACAGTGTGTGTGCCAATAATGAAATCAGCATTTTTTGAACCAGACTGTAAATATGTTTTAATGCTGTAAAAGTCTGTTTTTATGGCTGGGTGTGAACATGACTTTCGGTCTTTCTGCAGACAGCCTCAAGCGGATTCTTGATGAGCAGTGACTTTTAGCACTTCCCCATAGGCTTCATTTTTACTGACCGGATGTTGCCTCTTGAGTTAAAGGCAATATGGTGATGACTGGGGGTGGGTAAAAATATTGATGAATCAATGCAGCGCAATATTTCCTCGCCCAATTCAATATCGGTTTAGCAAATCTGAATCAATTAACCTCCTGGCAAGGATCAGCTTTAAAGTCTAACATTTGGTTTTTTTTATTGCTCCAAAACGTGAGGTGACATACCACATATGTTCACATGGGCATGAAAATCGAAAATCAACGCATTTAAATCAATATTGAATTGAAATTGATTTGAATCATGAGGTTGTTAGCAATACCCAGCCCTAGAGATGACATCACATGAAAACAGAGCTATAGAAGTGGGCTTTAAAAAAATTATTTAGAAGATGGGACTAAAAACTGATAGCCTTATCTCCTCAGCCAGGACGTATTGATAGATAAAGCATGTTTTCTGATCCTGTTTGAACTAAAACCATACTTTTGGTGCCCAAACTTAAAAACTGGACACTGTAGAAGTGTTCAAGATCATATGATAAAGTCTGAGTCTACTGTGTACATTTATACATACATCTTCAGAACAAAGCTGAGCACAGTCAGATAATCCAGTTTTTGAAGGACATGTTCCCATTCAATCACACACAAAAGCCAGTTCATGGCTGAATGGAAGTGTTTATTCTGTTCAATAATGATAAAGCACTCCTCCGGGATGTGACACAGCTGTATTCTTCCACCGACCCAAATCAAACCTCACATATAACCTCTAATTTAACATTTAACATAATCAACGCACTCTGCATTAAAAACACTTTACAGACACAGCCATTCAGCTCTAATTCTTTGTGCACGTCTTCAGGCTAAGTACGGATGGCTGGGGTGGATTGTTTTTTGGGTTTGTAATAAATAGAGTGGTCCAATGACGACCGTCAGCCACTGTTGTCAATTATCACTGCTCTCTATGAGCCATGCTTGACAGAGAAGAATCACAGCCGGCGCCTGGATCACTTTCTCACTCACTCCGCCTTTCCTTCCTTGGTCTTTCTCCCATTCATTCTGCGGAGTCCCATTGTGCCTCCGTCTCTTGGCAATCCCTCAGCCTTTCCTTTCAAACGCTCTCCCACTCTGTTTAAATCTTATTTATTCTTGGCTGCACCTTTTTTCGTAACATTTACAGTATATGAATCTATTTCTCTCCGTTCTACTGTTTCTCCTCTCCTCCACTCCTCTCTCCCTTTATCCCCTCACATCCTCTCCTTTTCCTCTCCTCTATCCGTCATATCTTTTTCTCCACAGCGGGTGTAGCAGGGTTGACAGGCAGTGAGCTCACAGTTGTAACCTCCCTGCCACCATGCCAGGCGAGGCGCCACTTGAGGGTTTGGCTGCAGATTGAATAGCTCCCAGAGATGTCATATTCAGACAGCCTCTCTGAATTACATTTCCTGGTCTTCCTGCCTGGCTGCCTGCTCACCTCCACCAATCAAATAACCCGGCGTTGCCATGTGGCTGCCCAGTCCACTATCCCCTGTATTCTTTCCTCCCGCTTCTCTCCCCCTTCCCGCTTCCCATCTCTGGGGTGTGTCCTTCATGGAAAATATTCCTCCACCACTTGTCGAGGCGATCCAACCACCGTGAGGCAGGCCAGCAAATGGGCGATCCGATTGGCTGTCAGCTCATGTTTATGTCCTTGTTGTTGGGGTGTCAGATGAGATAAAACATTGTTCTGCTGCGTTTGTCATGTGCTCTCTGAGGGGTGCATGAGGAATGAGAAAAGTTTAAGTCATAGGATGTGTGGTCAGAAAGATTGGCCACAGCTGCCAGAGGTATCCTGGAACATCATTTGGTAGAATATATTCAACTTTTCTTTTTAAAGTCTCTTGCTGAGTTCTTCCAGGATTTAACAGCGTCATTAGAATATCAATCAAAAATTTGGATGTAATCCTACGTTTTATGTCTGGCAGCAAAAGTTTTACTTTTTCATGCACACATAAGACCGCTGAAACATTCAACTGTGACAGAAAATTAGGCAAGGACTTTTCAGTCTCTGCATCTTACTCAAAACAATACCTGGGGTGTGCGCACAGTTCATGAACCTACATGAGTTCAGCTGAAAAATTGAATAATCATAGCATGTGTTTGGCCCCAGTCAGTGATCCTCATTGTGGTTTTTCTTCTTACTGTGTGCGACCCCGTCCGACCAGAAGGTGGGTTATGTGAGCTGGAGCAGGCAAGGAGCCCTGTTGAGGTTTTATTGTGAAGGAGAGGGGGAGAGAGGGCCCTGACTCATATAGCTGTCCCACCATAAATTGATTAATGAGCAACAGCTTCATGAGGAAAACAGAATGAATCACACACCACAGGTACACACTTGCATAGAGACACTCATCCACACACACACACACACAAGCACTCAAATGCACCCTCTGGAAGTAGACAGGGTTTGGCTTTCAATGCGAACAAACAGGTGGTGGATTGGACATTTATAACTGCACATAGTACACACACAACTCAGGTGGAAGAGTGGGCTCCCATGCTGTGTGGATTTGTATCAAAGCAGAGACATAAAACTAAACTGGCAGACAGAGTCGTAGTGCTCCAGCCTTTCAGTCGTCTGTTTTCAGTGACTTTCCTCACATGTATGTGTGTGTCTATGCTTGATCAAGCATGTGAGCGTGTAATGTATGCAAGGAAGTGATTTGGCGAGCACAAATATATGTTTTTGTACTCAAACATACAGATTTTCACTCCTGTCTTTCACATCAGCCGTCCTGTGTTTTTGGCACAGCTCGTTCTCTGTCCGTCCTTGAATGTGAGCTGGGAACTGGCGGGTGCTGAAAAGTTGTTGGAACACCGAGGGTATTATTGCGGCTTGAAATATGACTGTATTTATGTGGGTGCATTATCACCCTGCACAATTAGGATTGTCTGAATTTACTCTGGATGACTTCACCCTTGCATGACGGAGCAAATGAAAAAGGCATGGTCAGACTTTCACTGTGGTAATGAGGTAAAAAGGGAGACATGTGTACAAACGCTCACTTGTGCGCACACATATGGTAAAACACACACTTCCACTCAGGCATATGTGTGACATGTACTCAGACTCTCTGCTAACTGTTACACAGGCATGCAAACTTGCGCACATGTCAGTGTGACGCTTATTACGGTTGTTTATGGTGGTGGAAATTAACATTCTCTATGGTTTTGTCTCTTAGGGAGGGGATGATGGGAGCGATAAATCCAGTGGATCTGCTTACAGTGTCATGGCGTATTACACACCCTTTTAGTGTGGCTTCGTCTTGCAGTGATAGCAGCACCACATCATTGCGTCTACACACACGCACACTTGACGTACAAATCCCAGCTCCCTGTGTTGCTTGTCTCCGGGCCCACGCTGAGTGTGTAATGAGCAGAGCTTGAGAAAGATTAAGGCAGATATTGTATAGCGATGGAGGATTGGTTTCAGTTTGAGCCTCAGTGTTCGGCTGGAGCGCACTCCAGTGCTTCTGCTGGCTGCCTGAATGACCAGCAGGATCCCCACTGTTAGTCCCCTGTCATTTGTCATTGCATTTTACCCAACTCTGCTAATGTGTTTCCAGGCAAACACGTACCACCCATCAGGGGGTATTTTCTCGCCTTTGGAAATGTGAATACTGTCCTGAACTGTAAGGAGGCTGTAAGAGGATGAGAGGCCGTGGTAAAGAGTAAAAGATATCAGGGTTAAAAGAGGGATTGTAAGGAGGAGAGAGGGGGGGTCTTAGATGTGTGATGTGGTTTGTTGGCTCCCTGTGAAGCACATGAGGAGTGATTGGGGAAAAGAATATGGTGTTATGGGGAGGGGGGAATTAAAAAGAAAAAGCACATGGCTTGAAGAGTAGGAACAGAGACAAAGAGCAAGACTTCAGAGAGGAAAAAATGGATAAACAGAAACAGAAAGGCTAAAAGAGAAGGAGAGGCGATGTTCTAATAAGGAGTGAAAAAGTACAGGATAAGAGGAAAAATATTGAGAGGGAGACAGAGAGGAAGGAAAAGAGGCTGTAAGGAGTGGTATCATCTGGAATCTATAGAGAATGGATGGGCAGCATGAAGAGGCTATAATCACATCCATCAACAACACTGTCTATTAAAGTCTGATCTCCTCTACTCCGTCTTCCTCTCTATGCAACTCCAAACCGCTCGCTGTGGTCGATTTGCCAGCACGCTAAATAGAAGATCTTTTTAAGGGTGATGACTGTAATATCAATAGTTATAAAAAGAAAAGGAATGAATGCCGTACAGCTGATTTCATATTCTTCCTCCTGGAGTTTTCAGGTGAATGAAAGCTCTGTGAAACATTTTAACTGTGAAACTGATTAACCTCTGTATTAACTATTTGTCTGCCATACACCGGCAGGAACCTTTGAGGATTTATGTTAAATTTCAACTTTACGGTGTAATGAAGTTGGGTAGAATCAACTTTTTTATGTAGTTTTCAGGGAAAGGTCTTTGGCACATCTGGCAGCATATTAAAATATATGAAGTACAAGCTAAGCAACATGAGCTGACACAAAAGATTTTTTTTTTTTAAGCGCATTTCTTTTTTCTTTTCTTTTCTGATTTTTATTTTTTCCCCTTTTCTTTACTTTCCTTTTTTCTTTTCTTTTCTTTTCTTTTCTTTTTTTCTTTTCATTTTTTTCTGTTTTCTTTTCTTTTCTTTTTTCTTTTCATTTTTTTCTGTTTTCTTTTCTTTTCTTTTCTTTCTTTTCTTTTGCAATCAGGTCTTCATTAGAATTTTTTTATGTGTGAGATTTCAGTCTTTTAATTTTGTTAAAACTGTTGCCCCATGCCTGAGCTTCTGTGATTTTTTTATTATTATTGTGAATATTATTGTCATTTTTCTTGAAAAGGAGTTTGGCTGCCTTGAAGCTCCTCAGTTTTTTTCAGTGTTAATTTGGTTATGAAACAGCCTAAAAACAATCCTGTTACATCATCCACAATCTACAAAAGCAAAGTAGACCAAAATAGATACATTATATTACTTCTGCTTGTTTTTTCTTTTTTTTTTTTAAGTTTTGTTTTCAGTTTCTAAAACAGCTAAAGCAGGGTAGGTGTCAGATGACATGATTAACTGCAGTTTTTTTTGCATGCTCTGTTACAAAATATTTAGATAAGCAGAACATTTGGCAGCAAAGATATAAAGTTACCTGTTTGTTCGCAAGGGCCACCAAAAGTCCCAACAGGAGCTTTAATAATTTTGAGTAATGCTTCCAGGTATGTGAAATTAAGATAGGAATTGTGCTCACTTTGGATTAATACCTAGAAAAGATAATCACAGAGTTAAAATATTTGAAACTCTTTTATATGTAAGAGAAAAAAAACAAACCATTGTCTGCTTTTTGAGGACAAACAGTTTTCAAACACTATTGGGGTGAAAGAGAAAAAAAAAATCTGTATTTAAGATTCATAGATTTTTAAAAAATAAAATAACACCTTAACTGTCCTGC
This sequence comes from Halichoeres trimaculatus, assembly GCF_033239565.1. Taxonomy (NCBI): domain Eukaryota; kingdom Metazoa; phylum Chordata; class Actinopteri; order Labriformes; family Labridae; genus Halichoeres; species Halichoeres trimaculatus. Next base: position 13,398,866 of record NW_027437183.1, read on the forward strand.
CCCCCTCCTTCCTGTCTCTGTGTCTCCTCATCCATTCTCCTCCTAAGCTCTGTCTGCTTAGCCGATGATAAGCCACTGGAGCGTCGCCTGCTTGAGACTGCTTCGACAAAATTCACTTTGCTATCAAGCTAATAGGATTTTGTTTCTTCAGCCCATGCTAAAGATGGCATCTTTGGACACCAAAAGCCGGAGATGAGGTTTGGTGATGAAAAGACGTCATGAAAGAAAAGACGGCAACTTCAAGGGGGGATAAAACCACAATTCTGTCTCTCTGTGTCTTTCTTACACCATCTCATCCTCATCCTTCCCCTTCTGCAATCACTCCCTCTCCTAGTACATAAAAACCTCCACCCTGTTTCTTGGCTTGGCATCAAACATTAGGTTCCGTTGGGGAAATTCATTTGGGATTCTGGCCCCTTTTTTCGACAGGTTTTTGGGCCAATGAGCTTGCAAGCCAGGCAACATCTGTTTTAATGAATACCTAATGGCTGTGTGTCACCAGAGTCAAACGCCTGCTCTGAGAGACGCTCTCACTCTCATTATTATCATGCTTATTTAGCCACCAGTTTCTCATTAGGATTTCTCTCTCTCACAGTCTCTCTCTTTCTCTCCCTGTTTCTCTGGAAGGAAGATTTGGATTAACAACTAGTTTTTACAGTGCATGCTCGAACTGTCTCCCGTGATACAGATTGTTTTCCATTAAGAACGGAATAGAATGTACTTTATGAATCCCCAAAGGGAATTCAGAGTCACAGCAGCAATACAAGAAAGTATACAGCACAAGAACATTCAAGCATATATAAATAGAAAGACAAAATAATGGTGAGTTCCATTTGTACTTGGTTGGGATTTACAAGTTCCAAATGAGAAAATTTGAACTGGAACGCTTGTGAGGTCAGAATTTCCTACTGGGAAGTTGGCAGATACACACCACCCCCGAGTTTACAGTCAAAGACGACTGCCCCGGGTGTAAACAATAATTCTGTATGCTCCTGTAATATTCTGTTTATCTTAGCTTTCCTGACGAGTGTTTGATGCACTAAACCAGACGTATTTGTAGTATTGTTAGCTGTTTATATATAGAAATATTGCTGTTATGGCAATTTTTACGGACTTGAAGATGATGTTAACTTGAAGATGACGCCATTTCCACTCTCCACTTCTTAGCTGCAATGTAAACGGAAAGCAACATAAGTGTAAAAAAAAAAAAGCATTTTTGTCTGGTATTAACTGTGTTGACCATGTCTGTAAATAGCATGATGCTACTCTGCCTTCTGGTGTTCCCTCTGGTGCTGGGTTAGCACGGTTAGCTTGTCCACCTTATTAGAAATAGCTCTTACATTCCCCATGTCGATGGATGGAAGGACAGGTTGATGCCGTCTCTGTTTAGCTCTAACTACAGTATCTCTCTTCAACTTGCAGAGAACACCAGTTCTTGCACTGGTTAGCAGGGACATACAATTCTGCAGTTTACTTTAGCAGACGCTTTTGTCCAAAGCGATGTACACCACAACCAAGAATTTAGACAGAAGGAAAAAACCTAGTTAGTGCAAGTAATTTGGCTGCAGGTGCTGCTGTTAAGTGCAAGGTTTTTTTTCAAATAGTGTAGAATAATCTATCTAACTAACCACAATTAATTTCTGCAACAATATACTCCTTCACCTTCAACAAAATTCAGTAGGTAGTGCTGAAAATTCACTAACAGCTGGGTCTTAGACCCTCTGACTCATTCTGCCCCTGAGGACAAAGAGGAGAAGGGTCAGATGAAGTGCTTAAGTGTTCCCTGGACAGATGAGTCTTCACACATCTCTTAAAAGTAGAAAGGGACTCTGCAGATTGTTTAGATTTAGGTGATTCATTCCACCATTTGGGCACAACAGAGGAGAAGAGTCTGGCTAGAGATTTGGAGCAGTGTTGTGCTGGGCAGGTGAAATCTCCTGTGTAAACAATGCAACCATGGTTACGTGTAGGATCTCCAAACAAACAGGAGCCAAAAAAAAGTAAAAACACCTCTGCCTTTACAACCAGATTGGTGTCAATGGACAACAAATGAGACATAAAAGAAGCTATTATTTTGGTGTTTAAACTTTGAACACCTTTTGTTTTTTTATTAAAGGATATGATACATGATTATAATCTTAACAGCCACAGGAGTAAAGGAGCACCATGTGATACAACTTAAACTACTTGTCTGAGTAGCAGAAAACCAAGCAGAGGTCATGGTCAGGTCAATGAAGGGTCTCCAGACATAAAAGTGAGGTCATGAGTCAGGATTGGTTGCAGCTTTTTCATTTCATTTGATCTGACATTATGAAACCTTGGATACAAAAACATTTTGTGCCATTGTTTTGGAGCTCTGTTTTCCTGGAACAACATTTTCCAGCTTGCATGTGTGGTATTGTGGTATTGATGACTGCTGTACGAGACATGTTGAGCTAGTTTCATGGCCGACCTAACGTCTCACAAAGTGATGAGACAGAGTGTGACCATGTGATCCGGCATAGCTGTGGTTGTAATGCGGTTGTTGCGTTCTATCCTTAAAATGCTCTCTTTTCTTTCACACTCTTTTTTTTTTCCCTCTCCTCTTTTTGTGTCCCTGCTTTCTCTTGCTCCTCTCTTACATTCTGCACATGTTTTTTGTGAAGCACACTTATAGTCAAAGGCAGTCGTTGCAGCGCTCTTGGGAGGAAATCCAAAGTACCACGATTTGAGGGAAAAAAAGTGCTTTTCAGCCTACGTGACAAGGAAATGCGGGATATCTGAAGCCTCACTGGAAAGCACACATTTTCACCATCGATCACCAATCCTGTCCAGCTTGGTATCTACTGCCTCGGCTCTCTCAGAGTCTTTAAAGCAGTGTGAGTCCATTGATTAGACAGTGTTATCCTGGTGAGTGTGCTGGTATACCAGAGACCCTAATGAAGCCGACTGAGCCGCAGGAACCCTGAGCAGAAGCACCAAAACTCAACAGCTCATTCGTTCACAACAGGAGCCAACTTATGAGGCAAATTCAGCGTAATTAAAGCCGGTCTGCGTAATTGAAGTATTCCACTTTCTATCATTGTGGCAAGGAAATTACACACTGCTGTATGATTTGTTGGGTTGTTGTACAGAATTTGTTGTGGTATAATACATTGGCCTCCCAGCCGCCCTCCCTCTTGTCCTCTCCTTGTTTTATCTTCATCCTCCTTCTCCTTTCCTCTTCATATCCATTAGCCTAATGAACACCCTCCAATTTCCTGCCACCGGGACGAGCACAGTTCACAGTATTGTTCTTTTCACTTTTATGTGTATGTGTGTCTCACAAACACACTAACTCCCGCTCATGTGCGTCCTGTGTTTGACAGAAAAAAAAGCGGGCAGGAGAGAGTACATTGGTAAGCTCTCATTAAAATAGATGGCGGTAATCAAAGTGCAGAGCAATTAGCCGCGGCTGAGTGGGCGGTGGGTGTACACTGTGTGTTACCATGTGCCACAGTGTCAGGCCTATTGGTAAACATGGTGGTAGTTCACCTCTCTCTGCGCGTGGAAGAGTTACGACACACAGCCGCGAGGAGTGTGCATACCTCAATACATCACAGTCAGGCTGCTGGTTTTCTTTACTGCCTGGAACAAGATTTTCTGAGCTGGTGGTTATGAGTTCTTACCTTCTCTGGAGAAATCATATAAATTCAATGATATGTATTTTTGATAGGTGGTTCAGGAATGTCGGGCCAGTTTCAGTGTCCTGAAAACAAGAGAAAATATTCTTCTAAATGGATTCCTGCTGCTTAACCAGGGCTAGAAAAAAATGCCTGTTTGTATGACTAGAAGTCCCACAGTACACTCTGCCCTATAACAAAACTGTATTTGAAAGTGTGGAGCAGACTGCCACAGGGGATACTGATTCATCTCTTCAATCTCTCTCTTGCTCTTTACATCCCCTGCTTGTTCTTACACTTTTCTGCCAAAGTATTAGCTCTGGATACACAAAGTTTTGGTTTATCAGTCCAAAAACTCATGTTTCATCCGTCTCCCTCTTGTGAACACGTCTTATTTGAAACATGTGGTGGATATTTCTTTCAATTTGATGCAATCTTCCACTTAGACCTCATTGTAAACTAAGCAGATTACTTTTGATGCCTCCTTGGATATTATTTAAGAAGTCATGCATCAATGACGGCATGATTCAACAAAAAAAATAGAATATTATGAAATGTTTTAGTTTTTTTTACCCAAATGATCAATGACTTTTAAAACTCCTGCTCGATGTTGATGTTTTTAAAAAGACCAAGTTGGGATACATTTCAAATCAGATATTAAAATGTTTTCAAATCTTTATTAATCTTTCAAAGTGTGTTGTTTGTCCCACTTGGCAGTATAGCTCCTGCTTCCTAGTGCCTCGATGGAAAGTAACATGAAAAGAAATATTCCCTTTGTATTCAACATGATGACATTACCACTAAAGTTCTTCAAGAGTGAGTTACCACCTTAGAGCTAAGCATTGGACAGGGACAAATAAGGGTTGCCTTAAACTTATTAAAACAACAAGTTAGATGCTTGTTTAAATGTGTAATTTGCAATTCTAGTGCTGTCATAATATTTCATGTAATATCTACCTTTTGTAATCAGTTAAAGAATTAGTCCCATTAAATTGTCAAATCATTTAACCACAAAGGAATAACAAGCATGAATAACTCACCTTCTTAGAATTTAAAATAATAATAAAAATAACAATAATAATAAAAAATAATAATTAAAAAAAATGAATAATAATAATAATAATAATAATAATAATAATAATAATAATAATAATAATAATAATAATAATAATAATTTGTATTGTATACAAAGCGCTTTTTAAACACTCAAAGATACTTTACAGAAAACAAAAAAAAAATATTTAGAAAACAACACTAAAAAAACAGCACAAGAAACAAAGTACATTCAAGGGCAATCATACATTAAAAGCATTTCTAAAAAAACTGTGGGTTTTAGTGAGTGTTTTGAATGTGGAGAGGTTGGGACAGTTACAGATATGAAGTGGTGGGGGGCAGAGGCGGTGACAGAAAAGGCTCTGTCTCCCCCAGGGGGACCTGCCCAGGTTCGATGCTTGGTGTCAGGGGGAAGGGAGTTGAGGTGGGCTTCAGAGGATCAGAGATGTCATGGGAGGGGGTGTAATAGTGGAGCAGGCTGGAGAGGTAGAAAAGGTCCTAGTTATGGAGGGCTTTGTGGGTGAGGAGGAGGATCTTAAAATGTATTTGTTGTTTGATGGGGAGCCAGTAAAGGTTTTTGAGGACATGGGTGATGTGGTCTCGGGAGCAGGTGGGCAGCAGAGTTCTGGATGTGTTGCAGTTTGTCGAGTTGTTTGAAGGAAGGTTGTAGAAATAATCTTGCAGTAATCAGTAATGCACGTTAACTGATAAAATAACTTGCTTTGAAAAGTCATGGTAAGTAATTTTTAAAACGTTTCATTTTATAATATTGGTTTTGTTGTATTGGGCAACTCAGTATGTTGAGACATCAATGTTTCCTCTATTTTTTTTGTTCAGTTGGTTTGATATTATCTTAACTTTCATCTTTACAGTATCGTAAACTGCTACCTATTAATAGTATCATATTCATGTTCATGGTAACTTTTTTTTTTGTAAAATATCAGAAAAAAAAAAAAAAAAATCACTGCTTACTTCACTTGACATTTTTTTAGTTTGTCTTTCAACCCACATACAAGTGCAGCTATTCAGATTGATGTCAGTGGGCCCCCACATCACACAAGCTAGCAGAGCACTAACTTCTATGCCATGGTTTCAGACCACACTGGTGTAGCAGTGCTGCTTTTAATTTGAATAATAAATAAAAAAGTCAACCTCATAAAAGCACATTTTATTGCATTTAGTTGATCTCCAAATCAACACTTGTACTATTTTACATGTTTAATATGGACTCAATAATGGAGTATAAAATGTACAATTGAAAATTTGATTGGACATAATTGACTTCTGAAACTCAGTGTTTAACTGGGATTTTAAAAATTATATCATATAACAGCTCTACATCACATTCATGGTATAAATTGATTCCAAAATCAAAAAATCTTTCCACAAACAAGCTTGGTTTTCTGTCCACAATCTCATGTTCTCTGTTTTCTGAGAGGTAGTAGGCACACTGTCTCCTTCTCTCCCTGACTACATGTTTTAGAAATAAGAAGAGCACCAAGAAACCAGATGCATCCTTTGCTTTTATTCCCCACAGTGACATCCATCATGGGCAACCATCTTTAGCCTAACTGTTCACCTCACAGGGGAAGAGCTCCACTAACTTTCTCTCATGCCCTGTGTACATACAAATACACACAAACACCAACTCAGGCCAGAGGCTGTGAGTGTTATCACCATCTGCCACGGGGCAGTGCTCATCTTCTGCTCAGTTATTTATTGTGTTATAGCTGCAGTGGGCTGACCGTGCAGGCAGATAGTGGCATGGCAGAGCTTTACACAACAGTTGTTCGTTTAGAGGTGGGGATCTCACATGCATGGCCTCAGGGGTGGAAACTGCTGAGGTGCACCAGAGGAAGGAACCGCAGAGGCTTGGTTAACAGCTATGAGAAATCTATGTTGTGTGATGGATGTTAGGCCAGTTTGGTTTCTCTTGGCGCCCGAGCAGCTGCTTTAAAATGCTGTTTGTGAATGTGCATCACGGAGGGCCTGTCAGTTGGCACGGCAACAGGCTGTCCATTTGGATGAGCTTAAAGTGAGTAACTGCCACTTAACCTCACAAAGTGCTTAGCTGGCTTTTCCCTCTGGGGTTTAGATGGACAAATCATCTGGTTTGTGATGGTGAATTTGGTGGCTGATGTATGTAATAAAAACATGGCTTTTTAGGGGATTTATATTCAAGGTTTGATGCACTTTTGACCTCTAGATTATTCAATAAAATCCTATAAAACAGCTAAATGATTTTGTGCTCCAAGTAGAGCTCCTGCTTCTTCTGTGTGTGGAAACTTAAGAAATCCTTCCTTGCAACTTCACTTATTTGATGTTAGAGGCAGGATGTAATTTCACTTTACTTCTTTAAAGGTCCTGCCTTGCTTTTGGTGCTCTGCACATTTCATCCCTCATGTGCAAAGATTGTATATTGTGACAAAAAATCTCATACAGCAATCCTTTGACATTTAAATTTGCCCTTTTTGCCTGATCGCCAGCACAAAGTCCTAAGGTGAATTATTTTATTCAAACATTGAAATTTAAATTTCTGATAATTGGCTTGTCTAAATATTAAAAAAAAACACCCAGAAAACTGTCCAAATTAAGCACAATGTATCTGATACATCTTAAAATGAGATCACAGATCAGCAGATAAGCAATGTCACATTGGTTTGCTACTTGTGGCTAACATTAGTAGAGCTAGCACCACCAGCCTCTGATCCTCTTGGTGGCTCAGTCTGACTCAGCTTTGCCAGATTGTCAGAGGATGATCGATTTGTAACAGCTGTGTGAGTGTGTGCAGAGCCTGAAGTTTTGATTGATTGAGAAGTTGATTGATGTAGGGTCTGCAGATGAATAGCTTGAGACAAGTGAAGGCACCTGACATCTGTGCTTGTTTACATCCAGGTAGTAGAGCATTACAACATTATACCAGCAACCATGAACTGGAGCTATGGCCACAAATATTGCAGTCTATGTTTGTTACAACTGTGACAACATGGGACAGATGGGTAATTCTTGTCCAGCAGATTAGTGGCAAGCAGTATGACTCAGCATTTTCAAATGTGTAAGTTTTGGTTTTACTTTAGGCTTTAATTTCTGTATATGCATTATTGTATTTTCAATTTTGTATTAGATTTTTTCTTTTTGAAGTTTTACAAAGTCAGATTTTTTAATAAATATTAAGGAATGTTACACCTATGTTTCATAGAAGACGTACCACTGTAAGCTTGTTGTCTTGCTTTAAAAATGATCCCCCTCATTGCGAGGACAGCATATCACCTTAACTATAAATATGATAAGAGCTTTCAACCATAAGCCCTTTATGGTTGTTATTAAGGCTGTTTCGGGAGTGAGGTAGACATGTTTTTTGTGAAACTTGCTAAATTTATAAACTGGTGTGCTGCTGATACCAGATTTCATAATTATTTTTTTTATTGAGTATTTCCTGCTCATGCCAGTCCTCTTAAAATAGCTAGGGTTGTTTTTATACTGAGTGTTAAAGCTGTTCCTACACCCAGAAGAAAAGAAGACAGCGGTATGTATACAGTCTTGATATTTATGTATTCTGTTAGCTGCCTCGGCCTGAAAAGTCTGCTCATTCTCCTCTCCTCTCCCAGTCAAGCAAAATAAGCCCAGGTTGGACAGGGAAACCGAGCATGATGGGCATTTACGGCTCCAGTTATGACCCCATCGGCACATTTTTGAGCGGCCTGATGACAGGCGGCTGGAATGCCCCGCCGTTTTGCCGAGTCGTTTGAAAACATGATTAACGGTGGTGGAACACAATAGGAATGTGATTCTCATTGGAGCGGTGGGTACGGCAGGCTGGCCTGGGAAATCATCCAGGCCCTAATTGCTGAAGCAGACCCTGATTCAGATGGCTGGAACTTGCTCACACAAAGAAAGCAAACATACACAAATACACAGACTGGTGAAATGGACAGAAAAGGTATATTACAGGCTTAGCTTCTGGATTTATCATTAAGTCATGTTATTACTGCCGTAAACATATACAAGAGTCTTTATAAACTGAGAGGAAACTTGAGGGAGTTTTTCAAAGTTTAAACATTGCCATTTATTTGTGGTAATTTCTGTGAATTAAGGTGTTGGAAAATAATAAAAATTCTTTAAAGTCAAGCTTATCTTGAAATACTTTTCTACAAAAATTAGACATAACATAGAAACATATAGCAGAACTGAAGCAAGATTTTGTCCATTATTTTTCAATATTTTCTTACATTTTTTCAATTTGGTGCTCAGAGGTTAGAAAGCAGTTTGTATTTGCAGAAACAAAAACAGTAATTGAAGTGGCTGTAACGGGTACCCCTTCTATTGAAACCATTTTCTGTACCATAAAATATTATTTCTGGCCAACCTCTTCTTCTCAACACAGGCAAATGAAATCTGATACTGAAAGATTACTCTGTTGATATTTGTCGAAAGCACAATTTGAATTACATCCCAAACAAGCAACAGAACAAGAGTCTACAGATACTATCAAAGTAAGCAATTGCTGCAGCTTTGAACATGCTCCCTCTCATTCAATAAACCTGTACTGCTTCATTTCAAGATTGTTGCTTTTCCTCACTAAGAAGTATTTGCTTACTGAGGAGCTCCTTTGAGGTATTGGATATTTTTATGTCCTATTATATTAGCCCAATGAAAAAAAGTCTTAAAGTTTTTTTTTGTTCAGCAGATTCCAGAGACTCAGTGTTGCACATCGTCTGAGGAAGCAGAACTCCGCTTCCTTACACTTGTGTATGGATTTATGGGTGATATAAAGAAAATTTACAGCAAGAATCATTTTGCAAGAGTGTTCCCTTCCAGAAGTATAAACCCTGTCTTGCCTTTCTCTCCTCCTCCTTGCTGCTCCGCCCTTCCATTTCATTAAGTCTAAAGACAGCCATGGAAGTCTGAAGTCTCGTCTGTCAGTGCTGCTCCTGCCTCCTCCTCCTCTACTCTTTATGTTTCCAACCTCTGCCTAGACCTTCAACTGCTTTTCTTTATACATTTCATGCTTACTTTCTTTCTTTTTTGCTCTCTTCGCTCGAAAATCATCCATTTCTATTTTCCTGCTCTCTTTGTGTGGCTCGACAGCCGTGTAATTGTGGGCCGTGTGAGGAGCGGGATGAGCACTATGCTAGTGTACCTACCTACAGCCATTCTCCCAGCAGCCGCTTTGTTCCTGTTTCATTGTGATCGGCTAGCTAAAGAGAAGCGCTACACATGTTGTTTGGCTAGAAGACTGTCTGCAGCCTTTGTGATAAATATGGACCTCAGTTTTCTCTCAAGTATTGTCACCATTCTTCCTCTTTGCTGCCTGTCTGTTTGGATACCTCTGGCTGCGCTGCATAAAAGAAGATTAGCTTCACCTCTGAGAGACACAGGACCAAATTTGCACAAGCACAAACTACACACTGCACATAATGGCAGACGTACAAACACTTGGTTGTCCCTCATTCTCTTTGTCCCTTGTTGTTTGCCCCATGTCCTCTCTACAATTGCCTATGGATTTACGTTTATAAAGGTGGTTGAGCATAGGAGACAAAAATTGGGTCATTTTTAATTTCTATTGACATTTGTGGAAGAATACAGACTACAGTGTCCACCAGTGTTTCAATAGGCATTCATCTTACTCGGGTAACCACTCCATGTGAGCAGCAAGAGGTGAAACACATCAGCTAAAGTGCTTAAAATATGTACTGAAAATGGCCACAAAACATCAATGCTCATCAAAAGTCAAATGTTTCCAAACTAAGGAGTGACCATTGCGACAAGCCGAAGGAAGAGGCTAAGTTTGATCAAACAGCAAGCTTGGATTGAGGGCTGATCTAGTGGCTTTGTCAAGGTTTAACCTCTGGTTTCATAACACAGGCACTCACATAAAGTAAAGTCAAAGGCCAAAGTTGTCCTATAATGGAGCACAGTATAGAGCTCAGGTAGAAGAAGAGGTTATCTGTCGGTTGCTCGATGAATTTCTGAGTGCTAATCCTCTTATTTGTCCTCCCATGTTCCAAACAGTGGTCAAGGCTGTGAGAGTACCCACGTATAGAGGGATCTGAAAAAGGCTTCGCTAGTTGTCACCATGTTGGCCTTGACAAAAAACTCCAGTTTCTAAACCCTCAGTATAATACAGTCATAATTTAATTCTAACAGTTATTTTCTGTCACTTTTATACCATATTTGATGCTTGTGTTTGTTTTTATGTTTTGGCTGTTAAAGCACTTTGTTAACTTCTGCTTTTAAAAATTGTTATACAAATAAAGTTATTATTTATTTATTTATTTATTTATTTATTTATTTATTTATTTATTTATTTATTTATTTATTTATTAACTTATTTATTCAATTATTTATTTTTCATCTTTTTCGAAAGACAATGATAACAACCATTAATTTGGTTGTCTAGTGTGTTCAACTATAGACCAATTTACTGTTTGTAAACATGTTATAACTTTGGCCCTAATCAACATTTTCATTAGATACACAAAGTAAAAACTGGATTTAGAATAACAGCGGTCAAAATTGTTTCTTTGTTGTCAAACTGTGTTACCCGAGATTGGATTAAGAAGACAAAAATCAAGAAATATGAAAATAATTGATAATAATAGAATAGATACAGAAGGCCGCGGACGTTGCTAGTGTTTCAGTGTAAAGTGTGACCCTGTTAACTGGTGACTCTCAGCTAACCATCAATGTCATGTTTGGCTGCGAGTCAACAGTAAATTGGTCTATAGTTTTTATTTAAACCTTGTCAGTTTCTGTAACGTTAAAGAGACGGTGTGAGGAAAATGTGAACACTTAGCAAATCGTAGTTTTTAGATTCTAGGTTAGATGGCTCCTTTGCTTACTTTTCCTGAAAAACAAATTTAACATATGAAATGAAAATAGAGGTTTAAAAAATGTGGTTGATATAACATCTTTACAAAGTGATGTCAAAACATTTAGAGCTCCGCCTCTGAGAGATAGGACATGGTTAAAACTGAAAAATCAAAACAATTGAAATAAATGTCAACATGATTTAAGTTTCCATAGATTCCTAGGGATAAGCAAAACATGAATCAATACAATTACTTTGTTTTTTCTTCCCATCACATCAATACATGGCTTATCTAAACGTATATACCTCCTGTAAGTTGTCTTAGGTGAATTATTTAAATGTGGCTTTCTGTTCCTGCAAGTCCTACTCTGAATAAATGAGCATCAGATTTTTTATATTTCAAGAAGAACATGATGCATACAGGCAGAGATGCTCTTTTTACTGTAATTCAGCCCTGTATCCATCAGAACAAGGTCCTACAAGGCTACATTCTTTGGCAGGCAGCTTTAACTGGCAAGCAAACAAAATTAAATCAAGTACAAAAGATGTTTAAGGGTTACGCTAAAATCCTCAGGGTCCAGTTGTCTGAGTCCAGTAACTTAATTTAGATTGAGAATGTGTCTATGATTTGTGTTTAAGTCAAAGTAAACTTCTTCAATCCAAGACGTGCCAAGAACTGCCCCAAAGTTTGATTTTATTTGTTTCTGACTGAAAGAGCGAGATGGAGAGGAGAGTGACAGTTTTATTGTTTCCCTCCAGCTGTTTTTGCCGACAGCGAGGTGACAGCAAGCCAAACACACGCTGACCCCTGATGAGGCTCGCTCCCTTCGTCCCTCCCCTCTTTCTTTCTCTTGCTCCCTCCATCTTCATCCCTCTCTTATGTCTGACGGTCACACTAATCACTTAAACATGTAGTCCTTTGGTTGTTATGGAAACTGTTTTATTGTCCGTCTGCTGGGAAAAAATGGCCTTCAGCTGTACATTAGTTGTTCTTAAAACCATTACACTAGTCTTTTGTTTATATTAATAATATTTGTGTGAGTCATATGTGCTGTAACCATGTGACCAAATGATGGGGTACCACTCAGGTTTACGACCTGACAGAAAAGCTTTTGGAATTTAAAATCTGTATCTTTTTTTTTATTAAACTCAGCCACACGGGGTCCTAAGAAATAAGGGCTTAACCAACAAACAATAAAGGACCATAAACAATGTTTTTCCATCTTTTAAACTTGGTTATAAAGTAACAAAGCATTAAGTTTGTACTAAGCATGCAGATTTCCAAACAGCTACATATTCCTTTGTTGTAGAAATCCCTGAATTTTTCTGGGAACTGCTAAAAATAGTTCATTCTGAAATTGTCAGGAGATGTTCATGGGACTTGCTAAAATGATGAGGTCATCACATAAGAACCTCCTAACCAAGCAGAACCTCCGGTCTGGGAATATGAGACAATGCGGAAGTGCTAAAATCTGCTGTTTCTGGAGTGTTTGCTTGAGGCTGGCTCCGGAAGTAGCGGAAGTTACAGACACACCAAGCCAAAAAAGGCATTTTTAAAGCAGGAATTAACCTATTTACAGCCTGGTTCAAAAACCGTCTCCTGTCTGAGTCGCTAATTTTACTACCGGCACCCACTGTACGGGGGTGAATTTTTTTCTAACTCGGCCATTCGGAGGATATTACGATCGCGAGCTCCCCCAATGAGAGGCACATCCAAGGGTCACGTGACCGACAGGGGCCATATGGCTGTTGGTAAAGCCCTTGCCACTACCAATATAGCTGCTATAGTGCTTCATTTTCCGTTTCAGAAACAGACGGGTGACATCGGCGAGATTACATCCATGTTTTATACAGTCTATGCTCCTAACTCGTTCATGGCACATTGAAGGGACGGGCCTAAAACACCAAGGTCTGCACTTATGGTGCCTTCCATTTGTACTTGGAAGTCGGAATTTCCGAGTTCCGGGTAGTAACGTCCAACTGGAATGCCCCCAAGGTCGGAACTTCCGACTTGGGAGTCAGAGCACCCACTTCACCCCCAAGTTCCGAGTCGGAAATTCCAAGTTCAGGGGTAAACAGTAATTAAGCTACGGTAATTAGGCAACTGGAACGCTTAACTTGGCAATGACGTCATTCCCACTCCCGACTTCCCAGTTCTGAGGACAAATGGAACGCAACATTACCTCACCCCCACAGGCCTGTAAAAGGTGGTCCAATCAGAGAGAAGGTTGTTTGTGGAGAATCAAGGCTTAAAGAGATGGCAGCTAAAACAGAGTGTTTCAGACAGACACCCTGTAACAACCTGGAATGGCTCTTACACCTCATCTTTTAGCCCTCATGCTCATTTTTCCAGTAATTGTTAAAAGTTATCCCCTTAAACCATCCTTTTAACCCTTCTTGGACGTTTTGTCATCTTTGGCTCTAACTCCTTTTCAACTTCACCCCTTTTTTCTTTTATTTACTTCTTTTTTTCTCCCACCCTTTAAATCTCCTCGCCACCCTTGTTTTCCACATCTTTTCCTATCTCAAACTTATTTCCATTCCTGCATCTCTCACTGTATTCTCATCATCATGATCCCTGTTCCTGTCACCTCTTCCTCATTCTTAATCCTCCATCCCCACACACCCTCAGCAGCATCCTTCTCATTCCTTGTTCCCTCTTCCTTTGTCCCACTGTTGACTTGCTTCCTGTCCTCTGCATCCTAATGCTTCTGCTCTCAACATTTTCTTACGCAGCATTGCCTCTATCAAAAGCTTTAGTATGCACACCGTGTCCAGTCAGGGTCTTTTGTCATGGGGATCTGTACATTATTGAAAGCGAGCAGATCACTAATTCATGTCAGCGGAGCCTTGTGGGGTTTGACTGGAGGTGGGTGGGATCTTGTTGCTTCTTAAAGGCCTTTTCATGTGGTGTGAATGAGGCCTTAGCTTTCACATCCCACACTTTCCCCCCATCCTCTCTTTCCACCTGACTCCGGCTTTATTACCAGCCTTTCTTTTCTTTTCCTTGTCTCCTCACCTCTGTCAGTTACCCATCATGTACTCGCTCTGCTCAACGTCTACTTTATAAAGATTTCTACTCTATCTTTTCCTCCCTCTCTGCCTCATCCATTGATGTCTGATCTAATTGCTTTTGCTCTGACCCTGGGCACAGAGTAACAAGCTCCCAGAGGATGCACTCCACCTCAGCCTCTGTCGCTACACTCGTGAATCGCTACTTTCTGATTTTTTCCCTGTGCATTTGTTCATTAAAAGGCCTCACCCCAAGATATACAGTATCATATTGACATCCAGCTGGCTTAACTGAATCTAATATAAAGCCAGGAACAAACCTCTTGTATGTTCTCTTCTTTTTTCAAGAGTGAAGTTGTTCCTGTGAGTTTCTGGGAGAAAAAGATTACAAGATAGAAAAAATAGTGGGAGCAAGAGGCACATAGAAAGCAAAGCAAAGCAAACAGGTATTGGTAGGAGGACAATGACAAGAAGTAAAAGGTACAACCTGATAACGTAGTGAGGCTTACAGGGCAACAAAACTTAATAGAAAATGTGAAATATGAAGATGCAGCTCAGTGAACTAAAGCAGACAAGCCACTGCACATTTTAACAGCTTTGTCTCCCCCATAGAAATACAGTTTTTTGAAAAATGACACACGTTTTAACTTCTCCCTCACCAACATCCTCCTTGATCCTACGGTGTGATATGTCACACATCAACCCAAATCCACATATTGTGTCACCTTGACTGAAAGCAGAAGCGAGAAAACACAGAAGCTTACAAACTGCTCTCTGTTCTACAGAAAATCTTCCTGTACTGACATTTCCTGCAGATCTGTGTCTTATTTTACTTCTGTTTGCATAAAAACATGACAGGAGAGAAGATCTACACAAGTCCTCACTTATCTTGCTTACAGTGTGGTGAGATAAGCCAAACAAGCATCTTCAGGCATCAGACAGCAACAAGCACCTAACTTACATTGTCACTTTGACTTAGTGCTAGGGAAGAGATACAGAAAGACACAGATTGATTATGGATGGACAGACAGAGAGTTATTTTGGAGTTAAGTTGAAGTCCAAAATTTAAATTCAGTCTCTCATGCAGGAGCCAACTCTGCGAGTGGGCTTCACTGCTGCTTTTTCTTTTCTTTTCTTTTTTTTTTTTTTTATCAGTTCTCATTTACAGAGCCAAAGTTATTTGTGCAACTCCTCAAATTTCCCCTGATCCTCAGCTGTAAACTGTAAATAACTGTAATTTGAAGTTTTTGACATTTGGGACCTTAGGCAGGTGCCAATATTCTCTGAATCAAATCAAATCAAGTTTATTTATAAAGCACTTTTCATACATTAAAAAAAATGCAGCACAAATTCTCTGAATGCCACCTCAATCAAGCATTATACTTTAAAATCAAAGTCTACAGTCTTTTACTGTTGGAATTCTGTTGTAAATTTACATCAGAGTCATACAGTGTGCACCTGTATTTCTTCTTTTTCATAGACAAAATTTTAAATGAAAACCAAATAGTGTGTTAAATAAAATTCAAAAAACGGGATTTAACAGGTACAAAGACGTTTCACTGTGTCGAAAATCTAGAATTCAATTGCATATAGTTTGAATTCAATCATGATGAAAAAAAAAATTAAATATTAAATTGCACTGCAAAAATGCCTCTTTCTAAGAATTTAAATTAACTTCAAATTTTCATATTTCAAAATATAAAGAAGTTGAAATCCGCAAGAATAAGTTCCGTTAGAACTGTGAAAAAATAAAATTAAGCATGTACAAAAATGTATTAAACCTTTCTGAAAGCCTTAAAAAATGAGCTAGAAATAAATGAAACCTGTACAGAATTTTGGATTGAGTCCTTTTATAAGTAAACCATAACAAAATGTAAAATTTCAGCAGGTTCAAAATTCTTACATAGACCTGTGTTAGGATGCTTTGGTCTTATTGAGGTAATGCAAATGTAAACATAAGAATCAGGTGAGCGGAGTCGATGCACATCCTAATGTGGTCACGTTTAGGTATAACAGTTGTAATATGTAATGTAAAAGTGTGCATAAGTGCTGTTTTAAAATCGAAACTCATGAGCTTTTCCTCATAAAAAGTGTGGGCAGTGGGAATACTTTCAGTCTTCTCAGTTTTAACGACCAGAGGGACAATTCTCAGTCACTAGAGGACAGTTCAACGTTGCTTGTTCCACTCTCCTTCTCTTTCACATTAATGCCAGAGCTGTGCTGCATGTGTGTGTGAGTGTGTTTGTGAATGTGTGTGAGTGTGCTTGTCTTTTTTGTTCTCATAAATATTCATGCTAGAACACCAGTATAAAGATCAAAACATTTTTCCTGAAGGTTAATAGGTCAAATGCGTAGATCAAAATCTAGTTGTTGCACACCCCCCTCTCATTAGAGGCATTTAAAGAGAATCATTTGATACAGATACTCTGATCTTCCCCTCGGCCCTCCCTAGAGTGCACTCGCTTTCCCTCATACACACAAATACCCACACACACACACATACACTCTGTAGGTCCTTTGGGCTCAGGCACCAAGCAGAATGCAGATATCCTGCTTTGAAGTGAGTGTGTGTGCTCTACACGTGTGTCCATGCACTCACACACGTGCATACACTCCTGCTGTGTGAGTGCATGTTCTTTAATCACATCAGGTGTTTAATTATTTATGTGTGCGTTAAAAAGAAGCAGAGGCAGGATGTGTGAGCTGTTATGACCCTGCAGCTCTGCTGTTTAACCTTTGCTGTGGAATAACCCCGAGTGTGAGTGTGTGGAGGAGACTGAGTTTAAAGGAAAGAAAGTTGCTCCATGTGCACGTTGTCTTTGAGACCGATAAGAATTACCTTTAAAGGCAGAACCATGAAGCCCTAGGTGACTCTTTAAACATTCCTTCTCTCTCCATGTGTCTCTGCAGGTGTGTGGAAATCATCGCCAAGGAGGGCAGAAGTCTGAAGGAGCTCTATCTGGTGTCCTGTAAAATCACAGATCACGGTAAGATACTTTCAATCACTGTCCCTTTGTTGCAGTCAACCTCCAACATTATTATCACAACTGTTATTACCCCATGCACTGCCATGATTCAAGACTCATTTGATTTTACGACGCAGCCCTTAACGAGACTTCCAAACAGTAAAAATATTATTGGAAAGTTTCACTCAGAATAAAGTAATGTTCGCACTGATCTCTCTGGTGCAGTTCATGGATCTTCTTATTGGAGCAAGACTTAAAGTAGAAATGTTAGAAAGAAGTTTTTGCAGAAATTGGAGTCAATGCTTTGGTTTTTCAAACACTTGGACATCCATTGTGGTGCCCTACTGCGTGCATGGATATTACAATATTTACTGTAGTGAAGAGTTGGGGCCCACTGATCAACATGTTGATGTTTTTGGCCATAAAAGGCAATGAAGTATCTTACAAAAGTACTCCTGTGTTTGACTGTTAGTTAAATTGTGGCAGTGCTGTTAGATACTGTAAAAATGTGTGTGTTAGTGTGTTTCTAACAATGACTATGTTTAGGTAACTTTTACACAGTAACTACCTTTTGAAAAAGGTAAACAAAATAACTAATTGGAAGGATTCCTTTTTTTGTTTTGTTTCTTTTTACAATTTAAAATGACAAAACCAGAATAGGTTTTAGGTGTTGAAAAGCAAAAAACAAACTTTGATGAATTATGGCGTAGTGTTGATTTTTAAGGTAAGTCTATTTTTTAGAATTGCCTTATTTTACTCGGGTCTCCTGCTCCTGTTGTTTTTCCATCTCGTAATGAATTTCCTTTTCAAAATTCCCCTGTTTAAATTGGCAAAAAGGTCTAACTAAATTACAAACTAAAGCTTCTGCTTGTTTGCCAGGAGGAGTTGTCTTACGTTAACTACTTAAAGCAGGTATATTTTGCAAGGGGAAAGGAGCTTTTGAAATCTAGTCTCTTTTCCAGTTTCCCCACTAAGACAACACTGCTTCAGTTGTTTTGTTTTTTAACTTGTTATTGTCTGAATAATTAGCTTATTGAAAGTTGCACAAAGGGACTATTGAGATAAGAAAAAACAAGCCTTCTGCTTGTTAGTCCCATGGTGTTTTCTCCATGGCTTAGGGAGCTTAGGCTGAGTCAGGAGCTGTTTTTGTGTTGGTCTGTTAAGCCCTCTGAGAATTTGTCTGTGAACATGGGATAGAGAGATGAACTTGACTTGTATTACGCTTTATTATTCACCCTTTTCCTTACGAGGACCAACATTTTGGGTAAGGCTGATACGACCAATGATGTTTTTATTATCTCCATTCATATTCTTATGATGCAAAAGTGCAGTTTCACTTTGTTTTTGTTGCCAAATTAATTCTCACTCACTGCTTTTTTTCTTTCTCTTTGCTGGTTTCATTTGGATACTTGGGTCTTACCGTTCATGTATGAAATTATATGTGCCTGCACACTCAAGTCTCATCTGTCTGTGCAGAGAAGCCACAGTAATTTGTTGAGCTCTGTTGAAGGATCATACTAATAAAGTGTGAGTCACTTCGAATCTTAATGTGCCTGACAAGAGGCGTCTTTTTTTAGTTAAAGTAATGCTACCCTAACATGTTATTGATGCAGGTAAGTCGTTTTTTTTATTTACAATACCCAAAAACTGAAGTAAATCTCACTGGATCAGTAACTTTTCCAAAGTTTTTTAAGAATCTCACAAAAGTTTCCCAGAGTCCCAAGAAACTTTCTGGGAAACTTACAAAAAGTTTTTTGGGGATCTGAAAAAGTTTTCTCATTTTAAACAAAAGAAATGATCTTCCAAAGAGCAATTTGTGTAATGTTTTGGAAAGATTACTTTGACCTTGCAAATATCTTTTAAGGTATCCCCAAAAGTTCCAGGACTTTCTAGTTCCTTGGGATCTCACAGAACTAGCTTTGATCCAGCAAAGATTTCTCTGGTGTTCCCAGAGTTTTTTGAGATTACAGAAAAATTTCTTGGATCTTACCAAGGTTTCCAGGATCTCACAACAGTTCTCCAAACGTATGTGCATTTCATAAGATCTTGCAAATTTTCTCTGGATTACACAATTTTTTTGACCCTTGCAAAAGTTTCTCAAAGTCTTGATTAACCGCAAGGATCTCTCAAACCATTCAAAGGATGTTGCAAAAGTTTCTGAGGACCTAAAAAAGAATGACTTTGACCTCTCAGATATTTCTCTTGGTCTCACCAGTTTCTCAGGATCTTACAAAGATAACTCAGATTAGAAGTGGGATTTATGGTGGCCTTGAAGGGCAATGGGAATAAATATTTCAAAATATTTCGAAAGTGCAGAATAAATTTCAGAAGCACTAATAATATATTGTACAAACCACAAATTTATTCCAAAACAGACATTCCATAGTACTTAAATAATTATTTTGGAACAAAATAGGATAGGTTCTTGGATCTTGTATATATATATATATATATATATATATATATATATATATATATATATATATATATATATATATATATATATATATATATATATTAGAAAACACATATACTGATCACAAAATAAATCTCACTGATCGGTTACTTTTGATTTGTGATCTGTGATTTTTTATTGCCTTCTGTGAAATGCATTTGTCTTTTTTGAAATATATTTGTTGTCGTGAAATGTATTGGTGCTTCTGAAATCAATCTGGCGCTTTTGAAGTATTTATTCCCATTGCCTTTCAGGGCCACCATAGGGATGTATTGAACATACTCAGTATATCACTGGTTGTTGCATATGAGATGTATGAAATAACTATAACGCCACCATTGAGTAAAAATTGTCACGTAAATAATTTAAGACTTCAGTGCATAGTTCTCTTTCGAGTTTCACTTCCTTCACTTTCTGCTGGTGCTCCTCTCACAGCAAGCAGCACACACCCCCAGCGTACACAGAAAACTCATCTGTACACATGTGTTTTTGTATTAGGAGGGCAAAGTTGGTTGCACATCTCGTCAGTCGTAGGTTTGGGATTTGCAAGCAAATTTTAAAATCCAACTCAAGGATCTGCTTGAATTATTATACTGGTTTCATTTGAAGCATCTAAGGATTGACTTTAAAACAATATAGTGATTTAGAGGAGAAATCAGAATGTCAAGATGTGTATTGGATGTGTATTGCAATATATCCATCCATCCATCCATTTTCTTCTGCTTATACGGGGTCGGGTCGCGGGGGCAGCAGCCTAAGCAGGGAAGCCCAGACTTCCCTCTCCCGAGCTACTTCATCCAGCTCTTCCGGGGGGATCCCAAGACGTTCCCAGGCCAGCCAAGAGATGTAGTCTCTCCAGCGTGTCCTGGGTCAGCCCCGGGGTCTTCATCTGGCCTCATCATCATCCACCTCATCTGGCTCCTCTCAACACGGAGGAGCAGCGGCTCTACTCTGAGCTCCTCCCCGATAGCCAAGCTTCTCACCCTATCTCTAAGGGAGAGGAAGCTCATTTCGGCGGCTTGTACCCCCGGTCTTGTTTTTTCGTCACTACCCAAAGCTCATGACCATAGGTGAGGGTGGGAACGAAGATCGACCGGTAAACAGAGAGCTTCCCCTTCCGGCTCAGCTCCCTCTTCACCACGACAGACCTGTGCAGAGTCCGCATTACTGCAGACGCCGCACCGATCCGCCTGTCGACCTCTCGCTCCATCCTTCCCTCACTCGTGACCAAGACCCCGAGATACTGAAACTCCTCCACTCGGGGCAGGATCTCCTCCCCGACCCGGAGAGGGCACTCCACTCTTTTCCGGCTGAGGACACTGGACTCGGATTTGGAGGTGCTGATTCTCATATTGTATCTCATATCTCATATCAATACATATCTCATATGTATTGCAATAGAGCTTAAGATATTGGTGCTAGGCCATATCGTGCAGCCCTAATTCATGTCTTCCTAAATTTTCTTTGGATCTCATAAAAGTTGCAAATACTTTTCAGGATCTTATGACATCTCCTAGAGTTGCATGCTTTAATTGAATCTGGCAAAAGTGACTTGTGGGCAAGCAAAGTTTCAAAGGATCAGCACAAAACTTTTTTTTGTTAATGTCCCTTATGTCAAGATGCCCTAAAGGATTTTTCTTAACAGTTCAAACTGGAACCAAAAGTATCCCTTTTGAAATTATTTTACACAACCTTGAGCTGTAAGATTTCAAGTCTTTTCCACCTACATCAGGAACAGGTTGACAAAGCCACTTCAGGTCACATTTTTACCAAAGTTAAAGCCTTAGTCACAGCACTTTAAAGCGTTTTACTCTTTAAGGCAAACCACACACATTATAAATGACACACACTTTCACAAAACACAATTGTGACAGAAGAAGTGTCCGGAAAAGCCCCAAAATGAGTTTTCTTTGATCAGAATTGGAAAAGGTACTTATGGAGGACCAGCAGGAAGTCAGCTGGCTCAGTCGGAGGAAGTCTGTAACTTGTTTTCTCTCAAGAGGCCCATTGGAGAAAATCTCCAGTGGAAGCTGGAAGGAAAGCTTTTAACTTATTCAGCCAGTAGAAAACTGTCAACCAAGTGAATCAGGTGACACGTTGGAAGACAGCATCTACTTTTTACCAATGTATTTTTTCCAATCCAGTTTCATTGGCAAGCCACATCATTATTTGTCACATCGGATAGGAGACAGTCAGCAATTTTCAGCTCCAGCTTCTGGCTTCTTTTTCAACACAACTGATCATTATAAACTACATCCATTTTCTCTTTGTTCTCTTCCTGTGTTGGTTCCATTCAGCAGTGACAAAAGACATGAAAGAAAGGTTTAATGCCTGGTCCTTTATCAGAGGTTATCCCACCACAGTTGTCATTATGTCGTTTGCTGGCACAGAGTGTTGTGTGAAATGATTCCCCTCCAACACGAGCTGCGGTTTGCTGCTGACTTCTCAGAGTTCCTGTGACAATAATCACCCTGACCCCTCTGAGCCTGTGTCTTTACTGTGTGTGTGAAATGTTTTAGTGGGCGTGTGACTTTTGGGTGTTTGATTAATGACTTCAAAATCACAACAGTACATTAAACCAGGAATGCACACAGCCCCCCCCTCTTTACATCCCTCTCCTTTTCTCTGTCTCTGTAATCATTCTGACCAAGATGAATTGGTGATATATGATCTTCCTCCTTCACTAATGACCCCTCCGGCCTCCTTTTGGCCAATGATTGGATCTGTGTGTGTTTATGTGTGTGTGTGAACGTATGTCCTCCCAGGATAGAGATGCTGGTTGAAGCAGCTCTGTGCTCTAACAAAATGATTGGTGTATTTCCTGCTCCAGCGTCTGATAAATTAAATAACAGAAATGAGATTTTACATCAGCCAAGCTGGCCCCCGTTTTTTTCCACCCATCTACTCTGCTAATTATTTTTATTAATGGTCTCTCTGAGTGCATTTGAGATGTCCACAAGCCTCTTGCATTTGAGTGTTCTGTTTTTTTCCTGTCAGCTTTCGCTTCCTGTGTGATTTTTACAGGAGCCTCGAGGACAGACTGAGAGAGACATAAAGACAGGTTTGGATGACAGAAAGAGCGAGAGAAGGCAACGTGTAATTTCACTCCATGCGCAGATGGTTTCTGAGATTATTTCGTGCGGAAGAGGAAACAAACCGAAAAAGTGCCGACAGAGATTTTTTTTGTCGTAATGATCTCACTGAAAGGCCGATTAATGCTGTGGAGAACAAAAACAAAAACTTCCTCACTTCTCTCTTTTTTCATCAAAGAACGTGAAAACAAATTAGTTGAAATAACAGTTGGCTTGTTTTCAATGGCATCAGCTTTTTATGTAGCGGTTAATTTCACATATATATTTCAGTGGCTTGGTTTTCACACCTGTGACAAATGATTGTGTATGAATAACAAACACTCCTGAGAGATTTTTGTTCAACCTCGTCCCGATTGCCCTCATCTTTCATTCCACACTGTTTTCTTTTTGCAACATGAACTCTTTGTACACATTATGTTCTTTAGCTTATCAGAAAGTCACATTCTGAAGTTTAGAAAAGCAAAGGCCTGCTTGTGTGCATCAACACTGTGATGCATGTTTGTAAACAGGGATCAGCTGAGGTAGCTAGAAATTTTGGTTTAGAGGGTTCTGCCCTGACAGAAAAGAAGAGTAAGTGATCAAGATGTTTACATATCCACACAATCAAGTCAAAGAGATGTTTGTTTCCACATGAATAGGCACAAGACCGTAGAGGTAACATTGAGGTGTGTTTGTCCTAGAATCAGTATCGTAATTTCTCAAAGATTAAAGAGTGACAAGGTTTCTAAAATTTAAAAAAGTTCAATCTGTATGACAGTGTGTAGGAGGCTGCCACTGGGAGAGGAAAATAAGTGAATCTGTGGTTATATTTCAAGATTAAGGTAACAAATTTTGGGAAAGCATGAATATGTTTGTGAGATTACAAGTTACAGATTAAAGAATAAAATAGAAAAGTTTTGTTAGGGAACCATGTCACCTTGCTTTTGCACATCAGATGCAATGGCCATGTGTAAGGCACGCCATGCAGGACCTCTGTATTTTGTCATATTCTACAAAAATTGTTCTTTTCAATTGCACATTTTATCATCAGTGTCAAATAAATCCCAAACTAACTTTTTAAACTTCACTTAATGGAGCAGTTTGTCTGACTGTGACTCCTCCTAAGTGATGCACAGTTTTTTCTATAAATATTGTTTTTGCAACTTTTTTCATGCTAATTTATGCATTTGAATTATCCCTTATTTGATCGCTTCTTCTCTGAAATTTAGCAGTTTTATAACTCTTAAAAAAAAGAAAATCACAAATTTGCCATTTTTTATTTTCTGAAAACTCTGTTTTCTGTAAAATATATGACTGTTATCTCAGAGTATCTCCTCTGGCCATGCTTTGTTTTGTAATCTTTCCACAATGGTGCTAATAAAGGGTCATTAAAATGCACTACAAAAATGCACTCAGTAGAAAGAATAACAGGAACTTGAAACAAAACAATTGGCTTATTCTTGTCTTGAGGGTTTTCCTACTTAATTGCATCTAAAAATGTAAAGATTTAATTTATGCAGTGGTAAGTTTTGAACCACATCTGTGTAATTGGGTGAAAATAAATAAATAAATAAATAAATAAATAAATAAATAATAATAATAATAATAATAATAATAATAATAATAATAATAATAATAATAATAATAATAATAATAATACATTTTATTTATTAATGTGCTTCTCTAGACACTCAAACACACTTTACAATGGATATAAACAACATATAAAACAACA
Source organism: Halichoeres trimaculatus (assembly GCF_033239565.1). Classification (NCBI taxonomy): domain Eukaryota; kingdom Metazoa; phylum Chordata; class Actinopteri; order Labriformes; family Labridae; genus Halichoeres; species Halichoeres trimaculatus. The sequence continues at coordinate 13,423,610 of NW_027437183.1, forward strand.
CACTGTAATAAAACATGAATGAAAAGAAGCAGAGCAGAAAAATAAAGTCCATTCAAAAGACAATCAAACATTAAAAGCATCTTCAATAAGGTAGGTTTTGTTTAGTGTTTTAAAGGTGAGGAGGCCGGGACAGTTACGCATGCGTAGTGGTAAAGCATTCCAGAGAGTGGGGGTGGCAACAGAAACAGCTTGTTCCCCCCAGGTTCGGTGCTTGGTGTCAGGTGGTAGGGGGATAAGGTGGGCTTCAGCTGATTGGAGGAAGGAGCCCGGTTATGGAGAGCTTTGTATGTGAGGAGGAGGATTTTGAAATGAATTGGAAATTTGATGGGGAGCCAGTGATGATGTGTCTATTACTCATGACATAATTTAATAAAGAGTATTCCTGAAAACAACTAATGCAGTGTACCCATATGTTATCAGACAGCAGAAGCTGTTGTTCTTGAACTCCAACAGCAGTGAATCCATATGGAATACATTCAGTGTTACCCTGAGACCTAGACTTATTGAGATAATATTACTCATCTGTTCATATGGAGACCCTCCAGCTGCAGGCATTTGAGCAGATTCAAGTCCTGACCCCTTGTGTAAAAACCCCTAATCTACAGAGTGCCCACTTATCACTGCCACTTTCAGTTTCCAGTGTTCAAAGACACTTTCCAACACAGACAGAGTGTGTTTTAAATGTTCTCTTGTGTTTGTGAAGTGGTCATAGGCTGTGAAGGGAAACAACTCGATTAAGTTGTTGGTTTTTGTTCACACCAGAACCCTCATTATTTCATCTTAGAAAGATCAAGAACAGAAATCTTCAGATCTTTCCATGTGGTGCCAAAGCAAAAACAAAAAACCCAAAACATTTAGATGTTGTTCGGCAAGCTAATGAACCTCATGCCTTCTCCTCCAGCAGCTGGGCAGTGACTCAGTATTAAGGGAAGCAGTATGATGACAGTTGCAAGGGCCACACTTCCCTGATTTTTGAGCTGTTTTCACATGTGAATGCAAAGTAAAAAAAAATCTCAGACTTCCTTCTTCCCATGGGCTAACACACCAGAGTCTTGGTTTGTCTGCTCCACTGTTTGAAAGCTGATCCTGATGAGAAACCCTCCCCAGCCTGGCTCCCAGTGCTAATCAGATCTCCACACCATCACTGTCATCCTCCTCATTGACCTGTACAGCATCTGTGGCCTTGACTGTACCTTCAGCACACCTGGAGAGACAGTGATACCTCCTTGTAGCCTCTTGCTCTCACACTTAGCGTCCCTGTGCGTCTTTTCTTTTTTTGTGTCCGTGTTTGACATTCACACACATCCATTTGAGTGTCTGCCCTCCTGAGTGTGGACATCTACCTGTACTCATCTTGTCCCTCTTAGCCCGACCGCTTTATCCGGAGACAAAAGAGAGACCTTGGCACCTCAGTTCTCTACATATGGTAATTCTCCTCTTTCACCTGCACGCCTCCCCAAGATCCCCTTACCTTGTCAGTCACGGCCTCCTGTGTACATCAGTGCGAATACAAGATTGTGTGAGACACCTGTGGGAGTGTGAGAGTGAGAGGGGAGGGAAGGAGCAGCTTTGGTCTGCTTTAGAGGACTTCAAATAGTGCTACTGCAGAGAAGCAAAGCGGTGGGGAATTTTCTAGCTTCAAGACTGATAGAAGTCAGTCTGTCCTTTTCTTTTTTCTGACATTTTCAACATTTTTTAGTCTTAAATATGGAATCCTGTCAGTGCCATAAAACATGAACACTCTTTAATTATAAACAATAAGTAATGCAAGTAGTATTTTCCATTTGTGTTTCTTTAGGCTTTAGCTGTATGAAGAAAATCCTAGAGTTAATCTGGAGAGCACAAAGGCTGGAATGCAATGGCTGAAATGCAATACCTGAGTGCATTACGTATCATCTGACAACAGTTTGGCTTTTCTTCAGTCTGTACAGACAAACACCTACACATCCACACTGTTAAATATAACTTGTTGTTTCAACATAAAAATATGATGTAAAAGATTGCCCCAAATTTTATGTTAGGTCACACAAACAGAAGTTATCTTGGTTAAATAAGATGTCTTGTGTCAACCTTTATCTTAGTTTTGTTGATTTGACTTGTTAGTTAACTTCTTCAGGTAGTTGTTTGAAATAATTTCCATCAATTCAACTAAAATTTTCTTAACAAAATTTGTCAGTTTTTTCACTGCCATTGATGTATTTGACATCATTTCAGTGCGGAACGTTGCCCGCTAAAGAAAAGAAAAAGGTAGAGACAATCTTTTTTTTCTGATGAAAAAAGAGAGTCTACTCCATATTTCAGTTTTCTGTGTTTACAGAGTTATAGAACTCAATATTATGTGGGTTTAGACAGATAGGTCAAAATGCGCTAAAATGGCTGGCAGTGAATGAGTTAACCTTTCATTTTTGTTTATTTATATTATATTTGTTAGTTAACTTAACTTCTTCAGGTTGTTGTTTGACATTATAAATCTATAAAAATCAGGTTTCTGCCATGATGCACAGACACCTGTTCCTTTTCATGAAAGGTGAATAATACATTTACCATTTGGCTCAGACAGCCGATATCACATGTAGATCAGGTTCTTATGTTGTAGGGCTTCATATCCATACTGTACCCTCTTTACTTACGGTGACAATAAATAAATAGATAAATAAATAAATAAAAAGTAATTCACAAAGGAATTATGGGTATTGACTTGAAGGCCGTAGCTTAACAAAACAGTGTGAGGGTCTCGTATCCACTGTGCTCCCATCTCACTCATGGTGACAATAACTTTTAGATCACAATTTACAAAAGCATTCTGGGTAAGAACTTTTTAAACCCACGCCCACCCAAATTCATTCATTGTTGAGTCAACATGCATTACTAAATTATTTGGACATAGATTTTAAAGTTGAAATATATTTTGTAGTTAAGAGGATGTCAACTTATTAAGAGTTGTCAAAACAATTTCTGTAGTCTTTTGTCATAGTGACATAGAACAATACGCCAGAATAACAAATAACAAACCTTTTACAGTGCATGCAGACAGTATGTTGTTGCTGGATGTATTGCATTGAGTTTTTGCTTTACCGCCTGCTACCGCAACATGACACATAATACATGCATTGCTGACTCCAGTGCAAAGTATAAAACTAGAGCTGCTTCCAGAGTTATAAATGTCTCGAGCCAAAGAGGTCAAGTATTAAGAAATGGAGATGAATTATCCAGGTGACTCTTGTGGTTCTGAGATTAACATAATTTGAAATGAATGGAAACTACTAGCTGAAAATCCTTTTTTTTGAAAAAGCACCTACTATTTTGCATCCATAAAGCTTCTAATAAGAAATGCTGACAACAACAGCCCATCTTCCAGACTGTTGTGATTGTGTTGCGTTGCTGTATAAGAAGGACTGAGCTACTCAGATTGTGCATTTCATTGTCATGTCCATCTGTATTTACCCATGTGTCAGCTTGTGGAATTATTCTTGTCACTCAATTTTTAGCCTCTTATTCTCTCATTTAATTACTTTGCTCCCACGTACTTGACATGCATCTACATTTTTCCTACATTTTCCCTCTCTTTTTTTTCATACTATGAACATTTTTCCATTACCGAACCCCTTCTTCCTCTCTTTTCCCCTCTCATCCCTCTCTTCATTCATCTTTCAGCTCTCACTTTCATCTGAGCCGCTTTACTCTAAATGCACTGAACGTTGATAGATGGGACTTCCCTGCCCCTCCCCTTCAGCAGGGGGGATGAAGTATGACTGCATGTGCGCGTCTTTCATGATGTATGTGTGTTTGTGCAACTCACCTCTCGCTTTTAAGCCTTTGTGTGAGCTTTCGTGCACTTTAACAGGTCTCCCATGCCACAGGGGGAAATTTTGATACAGGCTCAGTCCCTTGAGTACTCCATAGTGCTTTTTACAAGGTGAGGATACTTAGCATAAAAGCAGCCGAAAAAGCATGGAAGTTATCTTACTGACTATGAAAATGACATGTGATTGTTTGGCTCCAAAATGCAGTATGATGAGGCCATTAAGGCAAACTCAGAGCTCAAGAGTTTCTGCTCTAGCTTTTAACCTTAAGCCACTGTTATTTTTATTATTCTATGCTGTTTGTGGGATTGATGTGCACGTCAGACCCTTAAGCACATGCATTTCATGGAGGCTGCATGGCTGAATGGCATGGTGCTTTTTTTAAATTTAGAAATTGTCAGAAAATATTGGAACCAGTGCAGTCAAGATGATCAATTTAAACACAGAGCGTGTTTAATCTTTAGAGTGAGATGGTAACAAGCTAAAATGCTTTACCTTTGTCTCACTTCATCTTCTAAATCCCTTTATCCTTTTCCAGTTTCGCATCTCTATTTCTCTTTAAGCTCTCGTGTGTTTTCCCTCTGTCTTGTTTGTGTACCGAGCAGTTATTCACCACATACAGTGTAAGTGCTGTGAAACATAATGTGATGTAAACTAAGATAGTGTAATAGCTTGTTTGCTCCTCTCTGTCTGGTATCCAGTAGGTAAATAATGTAACTCTTAAAGCAGTCGATTGAAATGCGCAGAGCGGTACAACAGATTTATGTGGGCTGCAAAGGAAAGAAAGTCAGTAGACGATTGTTTGTCTCTATCCCTGCTGAGTGTGGCTGTGTGTGTAGACATGTGTGTGCTGAGTAGGAAATAGAAGGATGGTGTCTTGGATTAAAGTCTAGTTATTGAAGGCTTTATAATCGTGTTTTTAAACCTGACAGTCACTTTTTTAATTCTTTGTTATTACTGAAGGCCTGACTGAGCCTTTTTTTTACTTAAGCCTGCTGGATTTGTTTGAATCTAGCTTTAGGGAACACTAACAGTGATGTTGCTGCTCTTATTATGTGGAGACTGAAGTTCAGAAACCAGAAATACAAGAAACACAGATCACCCGTGACATTATAACCACTTGCCTAGGATCAAGTAGGCCCCCTTCTCCTCAGGTTAGGACTGAATCAGCTCCGACCTGAAGAGCCACAGACTCCACTGGACTAGTGTGTTATGGCACCTGACGTGAAAACCTTTGCAGCAGTTCTTTCAAGACCTTTAAAATGCAAGTTCCAAGGTTGGGCCTCCATTGGCTTGGACTTGGCCAGTCCAGCAAACCCACAAGACACCCCAGTGAAATAAAACCTTGTGAATTTGAAATCAGTTCTGTTGTTTCCCCAAACCACCTCCCTACTTTTCTCTGTGGTCCAGTTTTTGTGCTCACATACTCAAAATATGCTCATTATGGATGCTTTTCTTGATGGACAGGGGTCAGCATGGGCACCCATACTTTCTTTCAGGAACTTTCTTTTCAGCAATTTGACCTCCAGTAGCTCCTCTGCTGAATCAACCTCTGCTGAATCAAACCACTTGTGCCAGTCCTCAGCATCAGTGAACCCAGGCCACCCACGATTCTGTTACTGGTTCATCAGATTTTCATCCTTGGACCACTTTCACTTTGAACCCACTACTGCAGACTGGGAACACCCAACATAAGCTTCAGTTTAAGAGATGATCCAATTGTTTAGCCATCACTATTTGGCTTTTGTTGAAATGACTCACGTCATGTTTCCAACATCAACTTCAAGGTCAAACACTTAATCAGCTGCTTTTCATATCCATTATATCCAAACAACCAACAGAATTCACTCCACCTTTAAGTAGTCCAAATGGTATGGCTGGTCTGTGAAAACTTTACGCCGACAGGTAAATGACTCATTCTTCAGTCATAAGCAAAAGATTCACCTTTCATTGTCTCCTTTTAGTAAAACCTAAGCAAGTCAGCCAGCTATATTTACAGCCCCAAAGTATATTTTGACTAAACAAGCCATCTGTGATGAATTAATTAGTGTGCTCTACTTGTCAGAATTAGTGTCTTCACATATGTTTTGTAGAGACATAGAGGGATGTTCTTTGGTGCATCACTTCTGTAAATGCACAACATGTGCTGTTAAGCCTGTGTGTGACCTGTTTAATACAGCTACGTAGTTGTTATAAAATCTTGTTAGTGATACAGATGTCATTTTTTCCTGTGTTTGTTTCCATTGTTTGGATGCACAGCGTCGTTACTTTAGGCGTTATCCACACTCTGTTCACATGCAGTTGTGGTGACAAAATTAAAAACAGGTGCTGAATTTTTTGGTGACTTTATGAAACATAAAAAGAGGGATGACGACAGAGCAGAAACAGAGAAAAGAGAAAGGGGAAACGAAGCCTACTAAAAACTGCACAAACTAAACTTGTGTGCTGTTGGTCAAGAATGTCAGCATCTTCTCCGTTTACACTTTTGAATTCCCGTGATTTGAGAGTTCGATTTCACAGCACATCATGACATCACACCTTCCTCGACACGATCCTGCTGACATCAATTCCATTAGCCATAAAACACTAGAACCACAGGAAGCCGAGCCCCCAGGCCAGCTCCTGTGACCCTTTTCATGACAAGACGCTTAAAACTAATGGAGCAGCTCTACACAGAAATAGCACCAATAGGAAAATTCATAAGCGGTGTGTTTCTCCTCGAGGTGTAGGAGGAGACGGTGTGACTGAAGGAGAATAACATATGTTGCAGAGTGCTACTGGACATGGTGAGGGCACAGACCCATAAAGCTGGTTATTATCTCTGCAAATCAATGAGAGTGCCTATGCCGCAGGTTAAACAACATGCATTACACTACAGTACAGTATGGAGTCTTTCTTTTGCTCTCTACTGCAACACTACCTGGATGTGGGAGCAATAGGATGCTTATGTTTGCGAGGGTCTGGGTTAGCATTAGGAACGATCCAAAATAAATAAGTTATCCTTTCTTTCAACAGACCAAAGATGTGAAGCTAATTTGAATTTTTTACAGTTCTTGTCTCACAATCAGTCCCTTGTTTCATTTCACTACTGAAGGCCCATTTTTACAGAAAAGCTTTTATTTTGTGATTCCATCTTATTTTAATCTAATTTTATCTGGATTTTATTGGTTTTGCTTTTATTGATTTATTTTATTGCTTGGCTGCCTATCATATTTGTTTTTTATTGGTTTTTAATGTCTGCTGTTCATTTCTACGTTTTTACTGCTCATTGTGAGACACTTTGGTACTTGTATTGAAAAGTGCTATGTAAATATAAAATCATCATTATTGTTTCTGTTTTAAAACAGTGACAAAAAACTCAATCTTAGCTCTAATTTGAACTTACTTTAAGTAATGCAGTTTTACCCACAAATGCATTGGGAACTGTTTATCACAATTAAATACAGGTTATATTTGATATTGTAAGTATCTGGTGACAGAAAGTAAGTAAATACATTTTATACTTTATTTTTGAAAATTGAAGTTAGATTTTAAAGTTATTGTACAATGTATTTTGTTTCTAAATGTTTTGTCACCTTCTAAACAAGGTTTTGAATTTAGTAGCAAGCAAATTACAAACATGATAATGATGTTTTGTGCTGATTTGCTGCCTGGTTGCTGCGAAAGTTGCAGACCAATGTAGAGGTGGAAAAACACAATTATTAAAAGAACCTGCTGATCTTGTCACACACAGTTTGTGATATCTAATATGGGCGGTTGCTTGGTCATAGCAAACAGATCCTGAATTGACCGTTGACATAGAAGCAGTCTGAGGTAAAGTGGTTGGGGCAAACACAAGGATAAGCATGGAACCTTGGTTGTGGGAATTAAAAACCGTCACTGTTTTCTTTGGTGCAGGGACGTCTGAGTAGTTGGTGAGTTTGAGCTTTGACATTTTGACATGCAGCACTAAAGTAAAACCATGAAAGTGTTGGTAGAAGTAGAATCACTCAAGGAGAGGGAGTGAAAGTGCATGCCCATTCAAAACCACAATAATTTCTGCCCTTGCGTCACCACAGGAGACAATTTAAATTGCTTGTAGAAGCCATGTTTTCCAAGTAGGCAGGCTACAGAAAATGCAGAGACTTCTCATTTCCACATTTCTGGGATTGCTAGGCTGGAAGACGACTAAAGTATACATTTAAAGGCGAGGGAAAGTCTGTTTATTAAATTAGGAGTCTTCACTTTCTTAACTACGAAGTTTGAACTCTAAAAGTGAAACCCTGACAGTAAAGGTAAAGAATGCTCCCATCAGAAAGAAAGTTTGTCTTGGCTTACACCTCGGAAACTGTAAAGCAGCCTCTCTGCACAAAATATGAAGAATGACCATTTCCCACCATTTGCAAGTTTGGAAAGTTCATTAGTTGATCTTGAGGAAAATTGAGAGGGTGACGGGTAAAGAGGGAGCAGACACAGCTTTGAGAGGCTGGACTTGAACCTCCGCAGAGGGAAGGCATTTAACTGGATGACTGCTGCTCGAGTGCATAAGTACTCTTCCATAGGGTTCCAATCTACAGATCCTTCATAGTGTGTCGCTGAGTATATAAGTCGAGATTTCCATTTCCTTACATCAGCCTGTGGTGGTATTTGCAGATTGGGGGAGCCATGCACAGAGGCTGAAATTGAATTAGTTTCCATATATTGTCCTCTCCTCCTCTTTCTCCGGCTAAGCCCTGTGGTCTATCCACTGTTTGCCTTATGGGGGAGAAAAGAGAGGGGGGCTTAAGCTGTGAAGGCTGGGGCTTACGCTGTCTACCATCTTACTGGTCACACACAAACACACTTACGCACTAACTCCTTCTCTCATGCACACACTCACACTTCTATACTTTGGGGATTACAGCCACAAAAAGTCCCATTTGGATCTACATACACACTTTTCTTTTGCACTTTTGAGCTTGTGCTAATATCCCTTCACCCACTTTATCAAATTTCGGCATACACTTTCCTGACTTTGATGGAGAAAAGAATGCTGAAACCCATACTATTTAAGGCTTAAGTCTACAAAGAAGAACAATTGAGATGACTGTGTTTACATTCAGATTTATATGTAGATGTAAGTGTGTGTGTGTGTGTGTGTGTGTGTGTGTGTGTGTGTGTGTGTGTGTGTGTGTGTGTGTGTGTGTGTGTGTGTGTGTGTGTGTGTGTGTGTGTGTGTGTGCTGTCTGCCAAAGGATGTAATCATGTATCAGTGAGCTGCTGGGGGATGATAATGTTTCTGTTGTGGATAGAGGTACCATTGCAACAAGAGGCCCCATGTGTGTTTATGAAGCTTTGTTATAAATGGTCCATTTGTTCCATCTCTCTTCTCCTCTCCCTCTCAGCATCTCCTCAGCCCTGTAGTTCCCAATAACAGCGTGCTGTAAGTGTGCCTGTGGGACTTAATAACACCAAGCTGTGTAGGTTAGAGAAGATGTCCCTGTTATTGCTGGCTATAAGGTTTTTGTTTATAGAAGTGAGACATTGCATTTTCTTATTTTTCTTATTAGTTTCATTGTGTGAGGGTCTCTGTCTCAATATGACAAGTATTTCTCCAGAGGCTGCATCAGATCCACTGTGCCACTGCCTTTGAGCTGCACTAATACAGCCTGTAGACAGGTGTAAAATGCTCAGTATTGCTGTAATGACTTAGAGGATTCTCTTCCTCTCTGTGGTTATCTTCTTTTATTTGCCTGTGCATTACCACCCTCTTTCCTTCCTCTCCCTCTCTCCTCATATACCTCCTCCTCCTCTTCCCTCCGAGGTGTGAATGGAGCTGTCCTGCAGGTTACGTAGGCGTTGATGTGTGTTGGTGTCCAAATTTGGGAGTGTTTAATAGTTTAAGCACCCTGCTGTGGCTTCTATAGATAGACCTGGCTCTCTCGGATAATGTTTAGTGGAGCACTTCAGGGAGATGCCCACTTAGTGCACATGAGAGCTTTTTTATTTCTTTTCCATCCTGCTGCAGCTTTGCAGCTGTTCTACCCTGACTGTAGCTCCTTCTTTTTTGTGTTTTTCACAGCATCCCATGTGATGTCTGACAGCTGCTGAGGTAACATAAAGATGAAAGTAACAACTGTAAACAGGATGTGCCAGATTTGACAGCTTTTTTGAGCTCTCAAGATGTGTAATATATTCCTTCTTTGGACAACTAGATGTTACCTTCATACCCTTGTTTTGGGATTTGAGGAAAACACAGATTTGTCCCTCCACAACAAAATGATAAGTGGTGCATTAAAAAATCTGATATACTTTTATTTACAAACTTTTTAATACTTCAACAATCTTGGATTAGAACTAAAAACCTATATTTTGATGCTACCAAAAATTTTAGAAATCTAGGTATCCAGGTTAAGATGTTTAAAGAGGGGGTATTGTGCTATCCCATATTTCAAAAATGAAAATTGATGAAGTATTCTGGATATCCAAACTAAATGTATGCAAATTTTCAAACTGATTCAACCTCTTAAGACCCGAGCTTTTGTCTGGTGTGCATTTTTTAATTTAACCTGCTATTTGAGATAAATAAGACCTAATAAGTAAAATAATTAAACTTGTTCGTTGTATGGGAGGTTTGATTATTTGTGTTATGAGTTCTGTATTAGTTGTTTGTTAGTAGTGTTATTGTAGTTTTTCACTAAAATGGGTGTAATTTTGTGATTTCACCAAAAGATGATGTGGGCAATGTCCCTAAATGTGGCTAATCAGTCAGAGTTTTAAAAAATTAAGTATCATGGGTCTGAGAGGCAGAAATGTAATGTCCACATATGTGGACGCCGGGTCTTAAGAAGATATATTTAATTTCTTGGAGAAGTCCCAGAGGTTATGAGGTTATCACTGAAGGATCTCCTAACAGGTTCATAACACATAGGAGGAGCGGGCCTCAAACACTAAGGTCTGCCCCCCTACATACCTTTGGTGGGCTGTCCAATCAGATGTTAAGGGAGTTTGTGGAGCAGGGAGTCTGAAAGAGGCAGCAGCTTTAAGTTTCAGACTTACAAGACTTCAGCTCCCATAGAATTGCTTTTTTTTTTGAAAAAGTTGTCTGGGAGCACATTACAGTTAAGCATCAGAGCTCAATGAGTCACAACAGTTGCAGAATCATCCCCTTGAAATTTTATCAGCATGTGCAAAATGTTCCACTACTTTATGATACAAAAATGTTACCATTGGTTCACTTCAATATCCAAAGTGCTTTGACAGCAGGCCATTGGTATGTATCTGTTATCTCAGGTTTGCAATTTTAAAGCCATAAAACCACAGTAGTCTACAGTCAACCCACCAGGTAAGTACATATCCATCTGTTTTTGGATAATATTCTAGTTTCAAGAATTTGAAAAGACATAAAGCAGAAGCAGCATGTAATATTACTACAATGCCAGAGGGTATTTTTTAGCTGTAGGGCACTTTCTTCAATTGAGATTTCTTCACCACTGATGAGGTTTAAAGAGTGTTTTATTTTTAAGCTTTAACCTGCAGATGCTTTTTTATTGTAATCTCTTCAGAAATGTGGAACAAGCCGATATCAAGGTTACAGGTTTTACATTGCATCTTGAGCTAACAAATTATGAATCACACACCCAGAAATAACACCACGACAGGCTTTTATACGTCTATTATCGTCAAAGTAAAAACAATAGTGGGAACACACAGAAAGATTGATTTGAATAAGCATACTTTGTTCTTGGGCTTTGTTGACCTTAAAATCTAGAAGTGTGTTTTCACATCTAGGACACTTTTGTAGAATTCAAGTTGGATTTCTTCTTCATCCATATTATTTCTAACAAAACCTCTCAAAATAGTTAAGGATTTACTTTTGTAGATTTCTTTTCAGTTACATTGAAAAAAAGCATTGAGTAATGTACCATCTGTGAGATAAATCATCTCTGGGTTAGACACAAAAGTTCAAATAACAAACTTTCTTCTAACAAGGTCATCCCCATCCTCATTTTTCTACATCTGTATATTTTAGAGATAAAACCACTGCTAATCCCTTACAAGGTCAGCTCTTGTATTGGATGATTGTTCCCCACTGTTTATTCATACTTCCTGCTGATGTCATTTCCTCCTGCTGCCTCTGACATTTGACCTGTCATTTACCTCCCAGCGTTGCCATGTTTTAGTCCACCTCGGTGGCCGATGTCCAAGAGAACATCCCCATCTTTATCTCTGTGGGACTCCGCTGCTTACAGGAAGGTTACTGGAGAATCTAAATGCAAAATCTTTTCTTACTTAAAGGTCACTTTTCATTTGGGCTCCTAATATCCTCCTTTATCTTTTTTCCTCACTTCTTATTGGCTCCTGAACTCCCTTTCTTTGACTTCTTCACTTGTTTCATTCTGCCCTCTCGCTGTTCACAATGTCTTTTCCTGCTGTTACTCCATTGTTTGACACACAAGCTGTACATCATTCCGTTGACAGGGAATGGCCATAATACATAATGCACTGGCCATGTTTAAATGGCTTGGCTGATGACTCTCAAATGTGTTATAGCAGCAGCTCTGGCAAAAAGCCACATTCATACAGTGTGCTGGCTACTCCCCCTCATCCTTTGATCAATGGTACTGATAAAGGAGAGCAAAACCCCTGCCGTCATTTTAGTGTGTGTGTGTGTGTGTGTGTGTGTGTGTGTGTGTGTGTGTGTGTGTGTGTGTGTGTGTGTGTGTTTGTGTGTGTGTTTGTGTTTGTGTACATGACTACCTGATAAAAGGCATGTGTAAATCACTGCTATTTAAACATAAAAGCAGGGGCTTGCTGTCTTGGCACAACCGTGATGAACAACAGCACAGCTTGTGTTTCATTCAGCATGTTGTCTGTGTGGTATTATGATTTTTGTCAGCATTAGGTTGTAAGACTTGCTATAGTGGGTGTCCTTGTAGAAAAATAACATTTTTGTATTCTTACTTCCATAATGTAGGTAAGATACTATGATACTAACACTACAGGATTGTCCCTAACTACAGCATCTAAAGGGGCTGTGAGTAGTTTCTAAGTGATCTTGGAAAAGTCTCCATTCTAGATATATGCTTGATCGTAATCCACACTTTCAAATAAGATTATTAGCACCAATGTAAGTTTTTCCTAAATGCTGCTTCTTAGCTTCCTGAGCGGATCGAGCAGGACTGGATTGTTTATGGCACATCAAAGTATCTACAACAACACCACACCAGCTGATGAAGTTTGATAGTGAGAAGAAGGATCTGTGTTTTTCTCTGCTGAAAATGATTTCTGTGATTAATTTTGTAGTAACAGTGGACACAGGAGCCTAACGGTCAGACAGAAAAAGGACTGAAGCGAAGAAGAAGGCTAAACCGGAGAGTGATAGAGCACCAGCTAAAGGCTAAGCTAAAGGTGGGAAAATTAAGAATTAGGTTACGTTAGCTCAGCTTGGTAGATGAGGGCTGGCAGGACATAACCAGGATTCACTAACATTAAACATCAGGAATACGTCTCAGAGCACCAGGCTGTCAGTAATGCTATAGCCAGCCATATAAACTATGAAACCAACTGACAAAGTTTGCTCGTTGTCATGTTAGCCTATGGATGAGTTGTAGCACTGCTAGTGGCACTGCATATAGCCAGGTACAGTACAAAGTTGCCTTGTCACATTTCAAACAACAGCACTGCCCAACTGTTGATAAATACCTAACATCCTCACAGTGTATCTGGAAAAAATTGTCTTGAACAAAGAAAAGTTGTTTCGGAAAAAGGTCTGATCTCCATTCATTTCCACAACAAACCCACACCTTGATAAGAGTCTTCACCACAGTGTGTGAGAGACTCTGGCTGTAAAGGTGTCGCTGCTGTCTAATTAACACAGATCCTCCTCACAGCCTCTTTAAGTTTGTTAAGGACTGCAACTTCCATATACACTAGGAAGCAAGATGTTTTTTTTTTTCTCTGACCTGGAAGCACATCTGAATAGGTCATCTTATATTTAGACCTTTAGATAACAATAATTAGTTACAACAGTCAATGGTGCCACTCACCTGTTGGTCAAAAGTGTAATGTTCAAAGATGGTAATGAGATCGAAAGGAGAGTGTGAGTAAGTTTAGGGGGTTATAATACTTTCCTATGATTTAAACATGTGTAAAATAAAAATGCTTGGATGCCCATACCATACGTGTGCAAAGACTAAACTGCTATGTATTCACATGTTGTGAAAATCCCTGAATCTGTCTGTACACTGCTCAAGATGACCCGATCTAAAATAATGACATGAGATCTTCATGAAATCTTCACAAGACTTGCTGAAATGATGACGTCATCCCGTAAAGATCTCCTAACTGGTCCATGACATGTCAACACTAAGGTCTGACCATAGCTCTGACCCTGAAAGGCCTCCAGAGCATTTCAGATAGAGACTGAAAAAAGTTTTTCTGTTAAACACCATTGTGAGAAATATAGGGTTTTTTTTAAAGCTGTGAATCAGGGAGACTTATCACACGGGTACTAAAGGCACAGCCTAAAAAGTACCACAAAACCCCCTCCGTAAAGAAAAACCTGATAAATGACTAACAGGCTGTTTGACTTATATTACTTTCAGATGTTTGACAAAATAAACTCACACTTTTTTGAACAAAATTGAGAATTTCAGGTGTCTTATAGGTTTAGGTAAATGAATGAAAGGTTAGATAAAACATTATTAATTTACTTCTCCTGGGATGACATGAACTCTACTATAATCTTTCTTAACCCATTTAGAGTTCACAGAGAATCTGCAGTTCCTCACCAGACTGACATGCTTTTTCATCATGTTGTAATTGTTATTAAGAAGCAGAAGCACAGCACAGATGTACTGGCCAAGACCTTTTTAACTGAAGCGCATAAAAAATGTTTGACATAGGTAAAGTATCTTTTTTATGGATGTATCAGAGAAAATGTACCTTTTACCACAAGGCCAGCATGGCATGACTTTGCTCTGTTCTTCCGCCTCATTGAAGTGTCACATTCCTCCCACGCGTGTCCCACCTTGGTGTACTTGTTTGGTACTCAAGTCTGCCCACGCCTCCCCTCCTCTTTGCATATTGTAATCTTTCTCTTCCCTCTCCTCTCCTCTAACCCTCTCTCTGTTATCATTCTGTCCTGTAAAGCTTCATTTACAGAGCAGCTCTAATCAGATATGTAGCAGCAGAGGGCAGTTTGTGAGAGCAGTGTGTGGCCTGATAGATAGCGAGGCTTAGCAGAAGGGGAGCGTGTTATAAGCCTTCAATTATATGCCCGACATCCAGACGTAGGAAAGAGACACTTGGGGAGGCCTGTTTATGCTGTTGCTCATGTGTCTGAGTACCACTCTGTGTGTACATGGCCTTATATACTTATTCTGAGTGAATGCTGCACAGATTGAAACGTTAAAGAGGATTGAGCAACAGGTCAAGGGGAATGAGGAGGAAGTGAAGATGCACTTTTAAGGGGGTGTATCTTAACATCTGACAAGGACATATTTGACAGACAATGGTTATGTTCATAACATATTTACAGTTGAGCATTTGAGGATTATGAAAATTGTAATATCTGTTCTCAGTTGGAGGATTTAAAATATAACTTTGGACCATTCTCGTGGATGTTTCTGACGCTGGTCTGTCAATGTTAGTTTATCATGTCTTTTTTCTATCTTTAAAAAAGTTAGAGCATTGTTTCTCACTTACCACTCATCAGCACTGTCTGTTATTTAACACTTAACAACCCTGTTGCTGTCTTAAGGAAGAAACTTCAAGGAAAACAAAAAAAGTCCAGTGGCAGTAACTTGACATGTTTATCGAAAATCACAAGTTTATTACTAATTGAAAAACTCTTTAGGACAGGTTAAGGTTAACTTTCAAGTTCTGCACAACACTGAAATCGAAGACGATATACTGTTAAACGATATAAACTGTGTCGAAAGGTGGTTTTTTTTCTGAAATCCACAAGTTTAGTGTGTAGTGTGGAGGGAGCCTGTGTCGATCCAATCCTTTTCTATTTTACTTTCAAGGCCATTCAAAGCTTATGTTTAGGCTCCGTGGCGTTGGGCCCGTTGAGACACCAGGGTGGAATCAGATGAAGCATGAAAAGGTGAGCTTGGGAGGGCAAACAATGAATTGTGTTTGAACATTTCTGCTGCTGGAGTTCACTGCTTCAAGGCTGCCTACCTCTGCAGATAGAATATTCATCCGCTGTATTGTCCCGTAGAGGCTTGTAACCTTTAGCGAAAAAATCACAGCACAACTCGACCTTGCTTTTTCTGCTTCGTTATCATGCAGCCTCCAGTGCAAACAGCAGAGCTTTGCTTGGAAATGATATTATAGTTTTTATGTTTGTCTTGTCTCATTGTCCCTTTGATTCTAAATAAATACAAGTAGATGAATCCATTAAATACCTAATTTGACTTGATAAAAACTCTATGTAGCTATTTCTAGGAGTGCGTCATAATCCATCTGCTTTGTCCATTTTTAACTATTGACAGATGATTTTAAATATGGTCAGATTCAATGAGCTTAAGTGTCCTAAATGAGTCATAAAAGTGCTTCTGCCACACAATAGATGAAATCAGTTGCCCAGAAGCTAATAACCCACCTATTTCTACTGCCCTTCTTTATTGAAGAACAGTAACCAGCAATTTTCTAGCCCTCTAAGCCTTCATTTAATATTTAACGAGTTGATAAGCCGCCATTCTTCCCCCTTTAGATTCACAATGTTTGAGTATTACCTCAGCATCCGACTGCATTTGATAAAACCTCCTTCCTTGTGTCTCACGAGAGCAGCAGTTTGTGTTATCGTAGGACTAATTTCCTCAAACCATTAATTAGCAAACACATTGAACTGCAGTATTAAATCACTAATGATACCAGCACAACAAACATAGTATTAATACACTCGGCTTGTAATCAGAGTTGCCTCGCCAGTGAGAGGCCACAAGTGGCTAGTTACAGTTCTGCTGTTTTACAAGTACATGGATTATTAATATTCACAACACTCACGTTTTCTGCTCCAGAAGACTGAAGTGATGGTGTAACCTGTCACTGTTACTCACAGCTGGATCAACAAGTACACCCCCTCCAAATAAAAGTTCTGTGACAGGATTTTATGACCGCATTGAAAATGACTGAATGGAAAAACCGAACAACATTCAGCAGAACATGAATATCTTTTGTTCTTGAACATGTGGTCACAATTTGGAAATTCTCAGAGCCAAAGTTTGGTTAATTATTAACATTATGTCAGATGTATAACAATAGAACGGGGCTGTTGAAAGACAGTAACACTAACTATAAAAAGAATAACACAACTTTATAAAATCTGGTTGAGACCCCTTTGTGTAATGAGTGTAGCTAATGTTGGGGTGCCTTCATTCCTGGCTTATTTGCACTAATGGGCGGTCATTTTGTAGAGGTGATTAAGAAAATGACCCTACTTCTCAGTTGATTTATTACCTCAGTTTACATTTTACTAAATAGTTTATTGTCTTAAATGCTAGTTTGAAGCCCAATACTAATGTCACAGTCTCTCTTATCAACTTGAGCTCCTTTCATATTGGAAGTCCACAACCATGACACAATGAAGCTCCTTTGTCATTATGCCTTTGTTCTGTCATATTGATCTCACAGCAGTGGAATACTGGTGTCTCAGTGTTACATTTCAGCATTTTTGTTAGCATGCTTTATTTCAGAATCATGCTGAACTGCTTTGACACCTTTCGTTCCTTCCTGGTGTTGGTTCTTTAACCCCTTATGTGATCAGCCTGAGCCTTACCCTGTCTCACACAAGGACAGCCTTTCAGGCCCTCAGGCTGGCAGGAAACCAGCAACTAGCAGGTCAACATAACCTTTATTACTCCATATTAGCCTGTTTTGTACCTCATGGGGGACTTTACATAAACACACACCCACACTGATACACAGGCTTACAGAGCTATAATCTCAATGTTATGGCAGTTGGGATCCTGCCTTATGCCAATAGACAAGCCCTGGGGAGCTCAGGTAAACATTGGCTCTGTTTGCCTGTTTATTATTTTGGTTATAGGCTATGGTATAGTCGATTTCCCCTTTGCAGTCTCAGCACAGTTTATGGGATGGAAACTGTGAAAACACTGTAATGTGCTTCTGACTCTTGCATCTGAAGAACATACATGACCAAGCCCCACATTTGAATTCACTCAGCCAAACACTGGCAAAGGCATTAGCAGTGTATTTTCAACACTAATGAGAACAGAGCTCCATTTCTTAGCTGTAATTGTGGATGTGTATTTTCCTCCTTTGTCTCCAAAGATTAGGTTTGTTGGACCCAGGGGCCTGCCGATTGTTTTGAGTGCCTCTCCACTCTGTATGAGTGCGCAGTGCCGCAGGTGCTCAACAAAGCAGCCCCATTGGAATGCAGCAAATACCATCTCTATTGTGGCATAAGATACATTTTATCGACACCTATTCCTCCACTCCTCTGAGTACAATCAGTTGTGTCTGAGTGGCCTTGGCTTCTGGCTAACACAATGCAGCAAGCTTACATACACCCAAGTATACAGATGCACACAGGCTTTATTTCTTAAATGTGGCCAGAGAAAGGACATTGTATTGCAATATGGTGAGGACAGCTGAATAGTACATTGAGAGAAAACGTCAAAAGACTTGAGACATAGTTAAATTTGTGTCTTTATTGTGAAGTCAAAAAGGCTGTAATGAGGTTTTTGGTACCTTACCCCATTTTCATGCGCTATTCATTCAACGTCAAAAGAGGCCTACACAGACAACATCCATTAATATCAGTACTGGCTGCTTCAAGAGAAATACTCCCAGTACATCCATCAATAAAGTAGAATTAAGGAAAATGGTGGCAGAAATATGAAATGCTCAATAGAGTATGGCATTTACATTGACAGTCAAGCCATGAAATATGTCTCTTTGTCGCTCTCACTGCCTCTCTGTCCCCCACTTCTCCTGTTTTTACCTTCCTTCTCACTTATTATTCACAGACCATACTCCAATGCTAAGTGCAGGTGAAAAAAGCCATTAAGTCACTGGCTGGGAGGCTTGAGTGTGTGTGTGTGTGTGTGTGTGTGTGTGTGTGTGTGTGTGTGTGTGTGTGTGTGTGTGTGTGTGTGTGTGTGTGTGTGTGTGTGTGTGTGTGTGTGTGTGTGTGTGTGTGTGTGTGTGAGGGAAAGAGTGACAGGAAGACAGATTGCTGCCCCTTCTGAAACATGACATTCTAATCGGTATGCATGTTAATTAACAGACTTTATTGAAATGTTTCTGTGTGTGTATGTGTGTGTGACTGCAGAGATTGGAGGCTTAATGCATGAAATGTTCATGCATGTTATATGCATGCATAGACACACATGTGTAGGCGTGTGCGTTAGTGTGCAGTTAAGTGCCGACAGATAAAGGGGAGAAGAAACCTTTGAGGTTCTCCTTGATTCTTATAACTCGTCCATATTAATATTCCCTTTTCCTCTCACGCTGGCTTGTTTCTCTTCAGAGTCTTGTCCAAATGTTGAAGTTGAAAGTGTTTAAGTGTCTGACTGAGCTCAGTGCTTTGTTTCATTTGGCTCCCCCTGCTTCTTCTTTTAATTTTTGACAGACCCAGCAGGGATTTAGTGGTGACACTTGCGAACATGCTTCACTGACATTTGGAAATTATTAAAGATTCACCATATGCTTTGTGAAGAGGTGGGGTTGCAAGTGTGTGTTTGTGTGCTTGTATGGGCATGTTGGAGTGTTGGATCAGTGCCAGAAAACTTTTCTACATATTGAAATTTTTAAAAGATTTCTTTTAATAGCCAAATTTGAGGGTCATGATTTTCTCAGAGCTGCTTTTGGAAACTTGTCTGAAACATCATGTAAATTAAGCAAGATCAACCCTAGATCTGCTCAACTGGGGACATCACCAATACATAAGTCTCTTTAAAATGGCCCATTTGTCATTTTTAAAGAAAGGAACCACAACTGTGATGCATGGCAACAGTAAAGGAGGCTTCCAGAGTGCTGGGCTATAAAATACTGTGATTGGCAACAGATTTTGTTTTAAAAATTACTGTTGTGGAATATTCCTACCTTTACATAGCAATGCAGATACAGTTTTTCACCGATCCACAACTGCATGTATGTGTCAACATAAGGCCAAAATGAACATAAGGTGTATGTCCAAATAGAAAAATAAACAACAACTATGGACAATGGCATGAAATAAGGAGTCTCAAAATCACCAGAGTGAGAAAAGTAAAGAATTTTGGAGCATGCCAATCTAAAGCTAAAGCTATCAGACAATATCCAGAAAAATACTCTCCTTTAAAAGAAGCAAAGTTTGTAGCTGCACCTTAAGACTTACAAAATGTAATATTAATGGCATGGTTGACCTTCGCAAGTCACAAAAGAGCATGTTCAAGCATTGAGACCCCTGTTTGCCTTCAGCCATTGCCTTCATTGTCAGAGCCATGGTGGACTCAGCTACCACTGGCTTCCTGGATCAATTCCTAAAAATCAAAGTGATTTCTCCAAGGTAAACTGAGTTACAGGTGCAAACCTTACCTGGGGCAGCTCTTGGAGCTTTGGACCCTGAGAGGGGCTGGCAGGTGCATCAAGGATACTCCCCCCCACTGAGTTAATCCAAGACAAGTGAACGCAGTGCTGCCTTCAGAGTGGTTTCAGTGGTTCCAGAAGGAGAGAAGACTTGATTCCTTTGGACCTGTGCTCTCTTTTGTGAAACTGCTATTAAAGGAGTCTGTCAAGCTCTTCCATCAATTGCCATGTGCCAGAAATCTGGTCAAATGTGGGTTTTTCAAGGAGAGATTGGTTTTCAACCACCCTCTGCTGAAACATTTCCTACAGGGAGTGAGGTGCCAGCATCTAGTGATAAGTGGAGCTGCCGGTGGTTCTTGACATCCTTTCAAACAGTCTGTTAAAGCTGTTGGGCAGTTTCTTTTTTTGGCTTTTATCAATTCTTTCAAAGTGCCTGCAGCCACCTCTGAATACCTCAGAGCATCAGGCTTTTTTTTTTTTTTAACAGCCTGCTGTCCTTCTTGTGAAACCCCCTCATGACACTTTGGGTTAAAATCAGCTCCACGGAGAGGTGCTACACTTGTCAGCTTCACCTCTCTTCATATAAATTAACTTCAGCCTCTTACTTTCATGAACTGATCAGAGGAGCAGAGGAGAGAGGGAAGGTTTTGAAAAAAGGAATAGTGAATACTTCATGGAGACTTTTGTTCTGGCCAATGAATGTTCCCGCTAACTTTTGTTTGTAGCTGTTGCCGTTAATGAGAACTAGCTGTGGGACCTGCTGTGTTGGTGTGGCACATGTGTGTTATATAACCACATTGCCCACCCTGTAGTGAGTCAGGCATGGTGGATAAGAATAGATTATTCACTGTTCTTTTTGTAGTTAAACTTGTTTTCATTAGAATAATTAATTGCAAGATATTCATGGCTGATCAGGTGATATAAGTAAGGCAGAATGACCCAATTCTTTAATGCAAGCAAATAAAAATAAAAATGAAGGGTTCAATGACTGTTCTTCATGGGCCTTACATCTATATGCCCCTCCATATTGCAAATAAACACCCACGGCAGCTTATGTGCTATGCTACAGCAAAAGGTCTTTCACCCTATCTCCCTTAACAAACATTGTGCTAATGGATGCAATTACGAGCGCCCTAATCGAAAATTATTAGACAGCTTGTCTTTTCAAGGGCTCGTTCATGGACATCCCATCATCCAGGTTGCATGGTTCAGGCAGATGGAGGACATGGAGTATGTTGACTGACAGACCAGGGCCAACATGACAAACAAGCTCCATCCTCTGCAGTGCCTATTGATTTCAGCTCAGAGGTCTGGGCCTGATATGGCAGCAGTCAGGGTCAACCACCAACCAAAGCCAGAGTTAGCAGGCTATAAGTCTAAAGAAGAAGATGTGGGAGAAGACAATGTCATCATCATGGCCAATCAGAATCAAGGATAGGATGTGTGCACTGCAGGTTCATAAAAACACAGGAATGTCCACACTCAGAGCGACTACTTAATGTTGTGTTCTCAGGCAGTTTTTCCCTCATAGCTCTTAAATCCTTCACAGAACAGTTGAACTCTGAATGGAAACTTGATTGCAATACTTCAATTCAGCTCCAGCTGCTGAATCATTATGATCAAAAATTTATACTTCCCATAAAAAATGAGTGGAATACCGTTAAAAATAATGTGATTGAAAAGGGTAGATTGCTGGGAGCTGGTCTGAAAAGTCTTGTATGATTTCCTTCACGTGTTGCCAGGAGGAGCAACCGTTTGCGGTTACCCACATGGCACAGACTTTTCTAAGTTGAACTGATTTTTCTCTTTCCATTAATTTTGTACTCATTGTAAAACAATTTTCCTAAGTAGTGTGAGTTCAGTGCCAAAGGAAAGGGCAGTGTTTTAACCAGAGGGCTTTTCTTGTTCTCTGTATGATAAGGCCTTTTTCATTTCACCTGCCCACCCAGGTACTATCCTCAGCCTGCAGTTACCACCAAAGACTGGTGATAAAACTTTGCCTCAGTCATCTGCAACAAACACTGCGGTCTGTTTAATTTAGTTTTAAATATATGCCTCAAGACAGTGCTGAGGTGATTCATGCCTCAGAGTGAAGCCCTAAATCTGCAACACTGAGGCTGTATTTTGTGTTTTGGCTGTTGTCAGGAAAGAGATTTTGACAAGAACCTCATGAAATAAATTTTTACATGTATATATGATGTTTGCATGGATCCATGACAGTGCCGACTCGCTCCATTTGCTTCTGCCATGTGCCCCTAATGACTAATGGTGAGTGAGCTCCAATGTAAACACTGAGAAGCCAGGTCTTGCAGACACACCAATCTGGCCTGTTATGTCCATTACCTTGAGGTCTGAATCTGCCTCTCTCACGCTAGCTGTCTGCAGCCCACGGCAGCTGGGATTGCAGGACTTACATTCCTCTACCTGGCAAGACACCCGGCTCTGTATAAGCTTATGAGGCAACACTGGTGCCCTTCTATGTTTTTTTAAAACTCATTATAGAGCCTTGTGGTTTTGTGTCATTACATTCAGCTGCTTTGATCTGTGATAATGCACAGTTACTGCTCTGTGCTGCAGCAGGATATTAAAGCTGAAGGGACATCTTTAGTTTTGATTCAGGGGGAAATGGTTGGATTGTCTACCACTCACATCCACATCAGACTCTTACTCACCTTGTGAAGAAATAGGAATAGATGCACATCTCTAGTAGATTTTGATCAGTGGTGACAAGTTTGTATGTTGTGTCTTTAAACCTTTGAAAATGAAGTGAAATCAACCCTAAACTTGGAGAATTGTGCAGGCAGAACTCTTTTATTGAAGTGACCGGTGTGCTGATGAGATGCAATTGGATTGGAACCACTGATGGTAGCGTTATTTTATGGAAGCTGTTTTTACTGTGCCTTGGGGCTTTGCCAGACTGGTGTCTTATTGCAGGGAGTTACAGTCTTCAGGGCTCACGTTATATGCCCTTGTTTAAAGCAGTAGGAGGGTCAGCCTTTATGTACTTTAATGATGAACGGATGAAAACAAGAGAAACAAAGTGAATTCCTATACTCTGTGATATATGGGGTTGTTTGTGAAGCACCAAGTCCAATTTAATCAAAAGTGGTTGTATTTTACATTAAAAGCTGACATGGATCGGCTGGTTTTTAAACAAATTAGATGCCGGGCCCATTTGAAATGTGTGCTGGACAGTCTGGGAAATGTGCTTTACGCTGGTTTAAGCCTCTACTGCATAAATTAATGGGCCTTGAATGTTTCCCTCCAACAGTAAATGAATTACCACTTAGGCATAGCTTTGTCATACAGGCCACACAGGCTCTGTGGGGGAAATTGATTGGAAATTTGTGCAAAAGTAAAACCACATTTCCATAGTAGCGTTAAGCTATATAATTGGAAAACCTTTAAGAATAATTAGTGAAGTTAATCTTATTATGAAGTGTGAAATACATGTGTGCGCTCTATGAACTACACCCTTGGTACTGTCAAACATGCCTAATGGCAGTGTTTGAAAATTCTCTTGGCATAGCTTTTTATTGATGGTGGCTGTTGACCTCATTTAACACCAGGATGAAGAGTGTATTTAGGTCACTAGGGGGGAATGGTGGTCACACTGATGCCATCTTTCTGACCGTACTCCTTTGATTGGACACATCTTTTTTCTTCCTCCTTGTTCTTAGGTTAATATGCTTCCTCTATTTACATCACAAGATAGATCTTATCGGAGACAAGCTTTCCACGGTGTCACACATAAATACCCCCACGCATGTCCTTGCACACAGCTTAACATCATACTCACTGCTGTTTTTAACCTTGACCATGACAGACTGTGTGCATCTTGACTTACGTTTGCAGTAAAAGCCTGAATGTGTGTCAGGTTAATTCAATGAGTCTTGTTGTTTATTTGTTTCTGCTTAAAAAAGCCATTGTTCCCTGCTCTTTTCTGTGGTGGTAGCTTTTCCTGTTATCTGTAATTTTCACACCTTCCTCGGCTATAATCAGAGAATAGGGAGACAGCGGCAGATATGGGAGATGAGCTGGAAGAAAAAGTGGTGGGTTGCACCTCAGAATAGTCTACAATGACAACTTGTGATGTTGGGGAAAATGGGGGCTTGAGAAACCTGACATCAAGACAATGGTTTTCTGTTGCTATGATGTGGAGCGGGAGAGGAAAAGCCCAACTCGACACATTGTAGATGGCAGCACAGAGGAGATATGAAAACAGCAGAGCCTTGGCTCTGAGGGTTTTATATGACGAGTTACAGTAACAGCACAGCGCCAGGGCCTCATGCTTTTACGATGGAGTCACAGTTTTCAATGAGCCAGTCCATTTTTCACTAGGACGAATTGCTCCTGACAGTCCAATAGCTAGGCCAACATTTCGCAAAATGTAAAAGGTCTGGCGCAAATGAGGTCTGACCTTATCAATAGAGGGGACCCATCCATCTAAAGGCAGACCCCCTGTCGCCCGGCGCAACAGGGCTGCTTACCTCCTGCCCCTCCTTTCACTGCTGCCTCCCATCTCTGAATTGCTCACTTGCTGTTGTAAGGTTCACTGTGCCGCTGCACATTTCTCTTTGTATCTACAGGCAAATGGCCCTTCCTGTCCTGGACAGTGAATTGGTCTCCATCTGGATGTTTGCTTATCCATCCGTCACTTGCAATATCTCAGACGCCACTTGCTGGACTTTGATTGAACATGACAGAGTGTTGCATGTCGCCACTTGAAACCGACAGTTCCACTATTGCGCTGATTGCTGAAACAGGAAGGATGTCATTTTTTGTTGGTTGTAGATTTAATAGAAAAAAAAAAGTTAAACTTTGTTTTGAAATTGGCATGGACTTCATGGTATCTAATACAGTGAGAGGATATGAGCCAGTGAAGAAGATGCACTGAAGTCTGAAAGCTTAGAGACAAAACAGGAAAGGTCAACTAAAGAATGAAGTTCATAAGCCTACAATCAGCAGCTGAACTGTTGCTTGTGTTTCCTGCAGCTCCTGAAGCTACTTTTCAAATCAAACATATATCAAACTATAACATTTTATAGAGGGATCTTTTATTACAGTTTGTTTGAGCCTTTTTTTTACTGATAGGATGAATTATTTTTAAAAGTTGACAGAAAATAAGTTATTTTGGACACATCATTTTGGAAACATTTAATATTTTGGTATTGAGGCTTTTATCAGACGAAGTGCACGTCTAAAAAACTGAAAATGTGTGTGAGCATTTTCAGTCATGGTTTGTATTTTACAGTAAAACTAAGTAGAGGATTGTAAGGGAAAGATCTGTTTTCTGGTGTTTCTTACACCAGCCTGTAAGGTGTTGTAAAATCCAGAATTTGGTCAAGTAGTGTCTTTGCAGCTGTTTGATTCTTCCTAGTACCCTCTGTGATCACCACCCTGCTGGGTTAGCTGGTGGTGGTCTGGTTGCACCAGTCCTTTCTGGTGGTTACTTGTCTTAAACTGAGGAGTCTTGCCAAACAAACCAGCACTCCACAAAGTTTCTGTACTTTTTAGCACATCACTGTTTTCTTTAAATGTATGAGCATGATCTAAAAGCTGTCATCAGGGCCACCATCAGCCTGATCCACATACTCTGTATAGAGATTGACCCCTTTTGACTCACCCACTTTCTGCTTTTTTTTGACATATTTAAGATTCCTACTCTGCCTTGGGAATTCCCCAGAAGGAAGGATGTAATATTGCATATCAGGCAAGAACAAAAGCCAAGATCTGTATCAGGATGTGCTCTTCTCTAGCTTTTCTAACTCGTGAATCATTTTTGGGTCATAGTTGGCACATGGCCAAAAGACACTTCCCCAAAAAGATCAAGAAGATAAAGTCAATTTCCTACAAAATTGATTTGATTTTGACAGAACTGTGGTCAAGTTCAGATGTTAAATCAGAAATGACCTCCTGTCGGCTGAAGTGTTTAATGTTGTTGGTATGTTTTATCAGTGTCTGAGCACTGAGCAGAACAGACCTGAGCTGAACTTGGCTGGGACTCTGGGCCCTCCCTGAGGAAAGCCAACCAGCTCACACAGTCAGATCTGCACCAACTAGAGGAGACACTTTGGACAAGTTAAACAGTGATAAATCTGCATGTCAGTATGATTTAAACCATGGCTGCTACTTTCTGTCGGCGTTGTGTCATATCGCCGCCCCCGCAGGGCTCGTGTTGTCCGCCACGTGGCTCCTTAAGAAGCGCGGGATGATGAAAGAGTGAGAGGTAAGTGTGACAGGCTTAACTCGAGGACGGAAAAGAACAAGCTTTGATTAATTGCAGCCGAGGTGATTGTGAAGGGAGATGCAGAGGGGTGAACAGGTTCTACAGTAGGTGTGTGTGTAGGTGGTTTCAGCGGTTGGCACCTTTGTGTTTGTGTTTACTCGTAAGCTGCCAGAGTGTGGATGTCTAAACAGTATACAGAGAGGAGGCGTTAATGAAGACAACATCTAATAATTCTCCAACTTAGTACAAGCAGGCCTGCATTATTCTGTTTATTGTTTTTTGTAAAGGAATCACAGTGCTAGAGAACACAACACTTCTGACAGCAATACTTTTATATATAGTTTTCCCATCCAGCAGCTGCGTGAAATGCTTTTCAATTCATCCTACTTTGAAACATTTTGCTGAGGGCTATAATAAATTTGTAAATATCAGATGGGGATGAAATGGATGAATTTAGGATTTTTAAACCAGCCAGGGAAGAATAAATATAACACTGCACATACATTATGCAATGATGCAAAAAAAGAGGTGAAATGTCAAAATGAATCACTTTATCTGTTAAACAAAGCTGAAACAAGAACTTTAAATCCTGAGCAATATAATGACATGAAATGTTTTTAGAAGATTTTCAATATACAATTAACTCTATTCAACTCAGTTGACGATAAACTTAAAATAACTGTGTCCCAAATAATTCAGCTCAAGAATTGTCCAGGTATTCCAGCCCCTGGTTTTCACAAAGAATTAAAAACAGCAGTATGACTAAAATATGAATTTACAAAAATGTGCCAAGTTCGGCCAAGATTTCAGCACATTGCATAAAATTCACAGCAGAATTTTTCTCCTGTGTGTTGGGGCTTCGAGGCATGATGCTGTAAAACACTGTCAGGACTTGCTCTTTTAAATCTTGGCACTTCTGCTTTGATGGATGATTCAACCTCACCTGAGCCTCAGTCTTCAGTGCGAAAACTCCAAGAACTTGTTGGATGTAAAAAAAACAAAAGTCTGGATGGATAGAAAACAATATTATTCAGGAATCCACTCCCCACCCCTAGATTCAAGCCGGTTAATGTGCACCATTATAGTGGATGCAGGATAATTGGCCATTATTGTTCTGTTGAGTAGCAGTCCATCCAACGCTGGCCAAAGGACACATCACTGTAGCTGAGTTTTTATTTTGGAGTAAAGAGTGGTTAACCTGAGGGTGAGAGTTGTGAGGGTTTTAACACAGTTGGGACTTTTGTTTTCATTAAATAGAAGCTTTAGCTCCTCTATAATTAACTAAATGTTTCAGAGTTGGCCCATCATGCATTATTTCCCAACATGCAGTATATCACTTTTAGTTGTGCTGTTTCATCTACACAAAGGTGCTCTGGCGGTATGGATCGGATCCCAGCTCAGAAAGAAGCTGAAAGTGCAGCGGAGAGATGCTCAAAGATGTCTTTCCCTTTGGTTTTAAACGTCAGCGTACACATGAGTTGGTTTCTTCAAATGCTCTGATTCTTTGTTGGTTGTCCAAGTTTTTACTGTACTTGCATAGGTAGCTGCGTATTTTCCTTTCTTTTTCCACAGAGCGCTCACACACTCACACAAATGCAGAGCCTCACACTCACACACTCACACACTATACACAAGGGTGGTCTTTAAATCATTCATGTGCATGGAACACTGGCCTCTCCACTGTTTCTCCATAATAAATGAAGGGTTTGATCAGCTGCCTGGATCAATACTTCACATGCTCTCACAGTTTGTACCTACTTGACACCTAACCTCCAAACCTTCTCATATTTGACATGTAGCTTTTCCCCCCAGTCCAGAGGAGGCTCTTCAGGTTACCACGGTGGAATAACTTGCACATTTTCCATACCGCTGTGGAATCTTATTCTCAGGGTAAAACTTGTACCTTCTGTTGTTGTTGGTCAAGTTTTTGTAGGTTTCCTTTTTCAGGGTGAGCCATTTTTAGAAAAAAGTTTCATTTTTGATTATGAAATAATGCTTTCAATGAGTGCTAAGAATAAGAAAGAGGGTGTGTTTCAGACATAGCCTGTGATTTTTTATGTGTTTGAATATTTGTTTGGTGATGAAAAATCAAATCTGTCATCTCACATAAAAGATTTATTTTAGCTGACCCTGGTTTTGACTTATAATTTGACTGCCAGTGGTGGTTTAAGGACAGGGGTAGGCAACCTAGGACAAAGGTGCCAGAGTTGGTACGCGAAGCTATTTATGTTGGCACGCAAAGAATAATTACTATGAGACAGAGGACAAAATAAATAGGTAAATAAATAAAATAGATAATAAAACTAAAATTGTGCACACTATAAAAGTTCCTATGTAAAAAAAACAAAACAAATAACTTTAAATAATAAATTTAAATAATTGACATTATAAGTATTCAAATGTGTCTTCCAAGTGCGCCACCGCAAATCTCTTTGGACGCGAGTCTGCTAGCTTGCAATCCCATTTATTTAGCCGCAAAACAGTGTTGGCAAAGTATGCAAAACAAAGCAACATATTCAAAACTTTCTGAGTCAACGGAAGAAAGTTATAGCATTACTCACGGCATAGCTAAGCATGGAAAACCATCCAAGGAGACTTTTCTCATCGACTGTCCATGATTTTATGAAAGAAGTAAGTCTTGGCACATTGGGCATGAGTGTATTTTAAAGTGGCGCAAGTCATGGAAGAGGTTGCCTATCCCTGTTGTGGGACATCTGGAAGCATCTTTTTTGCCTTCAAATAACAAAATACTTCCATCATATCATAATCTCATTTCAAATAATGGGAGCAGACATCAGCACCAGAAGTAGAACAAGTCTGATTTATATACCATAACCAACTAGCTTACAACATCTTTGTAGAGCCATTAAATTGATATTTATCTTCCCGTGTCTCCTCATGGAGGGTTGGGGAATTATTTAAGTAATTGACGACTAATTAGTAGTGACTAGTGAATAGTGTTTTTGCTTGAAATACCCATCCCTAGTGTTTTCTACAAACAGAGAAGCAAGAAGCTTGTTTGGTCATTTTTAACCTTCCTGTACCCTCATACAACGATGCCACCACCAATAAGTCCCAAGTAAGAACTTAATACGCTTTAAACTTATTGGTAAAACTTTAAGGGACACTTAGGTTGGAGCAGTCCAAAGCAGAACAGATCCCTATGTTGGTTTGAAGCAGACACACAGGCAGGGTTTGAGACGTATACTGAAGTGTACCAGTAGAGGGAGCTCTAAATCTTTTCCCCACAAAGCAAAAGAGCTCATTTGGTGTCCGTTTTAATGCATGCAGCAGAATCTTTGCAACAGGTTGTTGAATTTTATGTTCTCTCTTTCTGCAGTCTCCTCTCTTCCTGAGATTTGTCAAGGACAAGGAAGAGCAGAATTAGTAGTTTCTAAGAATAGTGGCACAGACATTTGTCTAAATGGCAGTCTACTTTTTGCAAACAGGTAGAGCAGCAATGAATTGTGGGTGTCCTTTGCTCACAATGCTGACTGTGTCTGCTGGCTCACAGGCTGAGAAAATCAGTGTGAGACACAAGCTATAACTAATGAAGGCAGGGCCAGACTCGCGAACGTGAATGATTGTTTCTCACCTCGAGTATAAATCCATCTGGGTTACTCCTGAGGTGCAAACAGAGCCGGACGCTTCCTCATCAGCTGTCTTTGCTCTCATCTGTTTGACCGTGCACTGCTGCTTTTGTGATGTTTGTTTTGAATGTAAAGAAAAGGAGAGAAATGTGAGGAAAATCAGGGGAACGTGTACGAATGACAAACATTGTTGTCTTCATACTGCACATATTCAAGATTCCTACTTTGCATCCCTGAACTTGTTTTCAGTTTTGATGTTGTTCTAACCATGAAGGACGAACTGCATTAACAGCAGCTGATACCAAAATTGAGATGATAGAATTATTTTTTTAGAGAATATTCGGCAGAGCATAACAAACAAGATGCACTAAAATAGTTCAATAAATAAATTGAATTTGTGCACAATGTTTTTCCAGGCAAGACCTCATCAAACCTTGTGCTTTTACTGTGATTAGATGGCTAGACTAGACCATTTTCAGGCCAGTGGAAGACCTTTTTTAAGGCTCGTAGGAAAAGTAAAAAGCCAGATAGAGCTTCTGCTGGAAAAACACAACGCAACTCACAAGGCTTACTTTTTGCCATTTACCACTAGAATTAAAAAGAAAGAGAAAAAACAGGAAGAACTTTTTTAAACTTCAACAAGATAAATCACATAAGCCAGCATCCTGTTATGCAGGTGGGGTAAAAGATGCAGAAAGCACTAGAGGGCACTCTCTGTCTCCCTACCCCTTCCATCAGCTCTGCTCCACACACCCACACACACACACACTCACTCACTCACCTCTCTCACACGCACTCGAGCACGCTGCAAACATGCTGAACATTCAAATATGAAAGTCAGAATGAGATGTTCTCACTGCTACTAGGAGACAATCAATTTGAATTGTATTAATCAGTGCTTGCACTCAGGCCCTCTCTAGTTCACTATTCAATTACAACTGTTACATCTCATCCCATTCTCCCCTCCCTCCTCCCTCTTCCTCCCTCTTCCTCCTTCTCGCTCTGTGTGGGTCTATATCTCTGTCTCCTGCTGTAGCCACTATCTATATTAATATTCCCACATTGTTTTTTTTCTACAGCAGCATAGATGATAGATTTTAACCTAATGAAAAGCACTTCTGTTGAGATTGAAAAGCTCCTTAAACACATCACAGTAAACCCTCTGTCTTTCCTTACCTCCCTCTTTCTCTCCCTCCTTTTCCTTCCTTTGTCCACACCTTATTTCCTACCTTCACCTTTTCCTACCCTCTTTTCCTCCTTTAAGTCTTTCTTTGCTAAATGTGCTGCATTACTGTAATGGGCTGGTAATTTATGGAGGGGGAGTGCAGGGCTTGTCTCATTTGAGTGTTTGGCCTCCCACTCCTTCTGAAAACACACTCTGAGACGAAAGCAAACACACACAGACAGCCCCCCTAATATGACAAGGGACATTCACCTCACACACTGATCATGAAGCTAAGAGCATCCACTTGTATTTAACTGTTAGCCTTTGACCTTTAAAATATTTTATCGTGTTTTGTGAGCATCTGTCTTTTGTATATTTATAATCGTATTTATTTGCATTAGTATCTTTTTTACCCTTTTCAATTTATTGCTATTACCCAAGATTGTGTGATGTTTGCTTCTGTGTTAAATCAAGTGGCACTGATCTGTGTGTTTCCTCTGTGCTTTTGCCCAAGGCAAATTCTCTATCAAGGACTTAAACTATATCTAATCTAATTTAAACCCGTTTTAAGCACACATATTGACATACTAATACAAAAACCACTGCAAACACTGGTTCTGATCAGCCACATTACTGAGCACTTACAGACATCCTTATCACTCTACACAAATAACACTATCACGATCATAAACGGGATAATGTTTCCAAAAAGTGGGGCTGTTCAGCATCAAAATAAACCATTATTTTTTGACAATAAGATGGGTTTAAATGAGTTAAATGTAGATAAAGGGTGACTTTCATCTGTGCAGCTTTGCAACTTCTGCAGATTTCTCATTGGGTTCCTCGTGTGCATGTATATGGAAAATAGAAAAGTGTCCAACCATTACCAAAGGAAAAAAGAGAAAATCACTTCATGTTCACTTGATTTCAAATTGAGGCTGTTAACTCAGAGCAAAACTGCCAAACCTGACATTGTCTTGTTTACTTTACACCGAGCCCTTCACTTCAGAGAGAGCGGTTTTCATAAAAGTTCTTCTCTGGTTCCCAGGCACATGTTACAGCGGCGGCTACGCAGGGTAATTGTCGTTGTGGGATGTCTTTGTGTTGTGGTTGTGTAACTCTAGAGCCTGCAGATGAAAGTCACAGAGATGCGAAACATCCAAAGAAAAAGAGACCTGTGTACACCACAGGGAGACGAAAGGAAAGCAGGGGAGGGGAGGAGGGGCAGCAGGGGACAAAACCGACACAAATGAAGGGAGGTTTGATAAAAGAGTAGGTAAAAGATGCTGAAGCAAACAGCGAGGGAGGTCTACAGGATCCTGTGACTATTGTCTTTTTGTCTTGTAACCTGAGCAGAAGATTAAGGTAAATGTAAAGGGTCAGGGCTGCAAGCCTCTGACATTATAAGTAATGTGAAGACACATGTCTGAAATGCACCTTTTACAAATGTACAGGCCTGGCCTCCCACGGGGATGTTAAACACCATGGCGACGGGCGCTGACCCCAGTCGTAAAGAGGCCAAAGGTCAACAGAGCTACTGAGGAAGCGACAGTGACCCTGAACACAGGAACATCCTTTAGAGGGGATCAGGAGAAGACAGAGAGGGGGGAGGGGAGAGGATGAGTGTGGGGGAAAGGGTCAGATAGGAGAAAAGAGGGGGTAGACAGGAAGAGAAGGAAAGACAGACAGAGGGAAGTTGGAGATGAAAGAAAGCTTATTAGGAAAGGGAAATAACAGAACAGTGAAGAAAAAAAGAGCAAAAACTGATAGAAGTAAGAACAAAATATGGTGCAAAGGCACAGAGACGAGTCCAGTGGAGGAAAATGGGAGACTTGCGTGCAGGGCCTAAGTTGTATTCAGGTCAGATGTAGAGGGTAGATGACACGCCTGATAGTAGAGTAGTTTGAGATGTGTTTATTTTTCTTTTCCAGAAAAATAAATGAGGCAGAATGACCCAGACCTTGATCCAGACTTTTCAGACAAGGGTGGCACAGCCCTACGCGGGGGTGGCATAAAGTGTAGACTCTAAAATGCATGGATAAATCTCTGCTGATGACTGAGTTATAGTACTAACATAGAACTATCCAAAGGATGTTTCATTCCTGTGTGCGTTTTCAAAGTAAACTCTTAAAACAACAGAGGCAACATTTAAATCCTCTTAACTTTGATATTTAGTTGATTAAAGAGGGGGTATTGTGCTTTTCCACGTTTTTAAATATGGATATAAGGACATGGATAGATGTGTACATTTTCAAACTGCTACATATTTGTATGTTGCAGACAAACTCTTTCTAAATGTCTGTAAACCGCTGAACAATAAAAAAAATAAAAAAAATGAATGAGACCTTTGTAAGATCTTGGTTATGATATAGAAGGGTGGATCTCAAACAGCAAGATCTGCCCATGGCTCTACCCCTAACTACCAAAGAGCTGGCCAATCAGAAAGAAGGAGGTTTGTTAGGTGGGGGGTCTTAAAGGGACAGTGGCTTAAATAAAGTGTTTCATGTAGAGGTTGAAATAACAGTTTTTTTGAGACACTATTGTGATCAAAAAGGGATTTTTTTTAAGCTTTAAATCATGCGAAGCTACAACAGGGGTACGAGAGGCACAGTTTAAAACTGAGAAAAACAGCACAACACCCCGTCTTTAAAGATTGCTGCATTCAATAGCTGTCAAGATTATAACTTATCTGAAATATAAGATCACACCATTTTTTCCAGTGTGGATTAAGGACATAAAACCTCTTTTCATATCTAGGTTAACGCAGTATTTCAAGGTGTGCCCGAGCCATTGCTCTACATCTGCTTTTATGCAGTGTTCAAGATGTTTTAGATTAAGCTATGGAGGCCACAATAGCAGGTTCAGACTTTGAGTTAGCCAGAAAGTTACTGGCTAGAGTTTTCCTCAACATGATTTTAATATCGACTCAATTAAAATGTCTTTGCTGAAGTTATCAGAGTGCTGCTAAAACATCCTGGAAAATTTAAGGTAGATAATATTCATGTGACAGTACATTTGTTTCAAAACCCCTATTTTCCTAATTCCTTATATAATTGATAAAAATGAGGAGGAACAAAAGCTTCCCAGAACACGTTGTCCCTTGTTACAGTTGGACAGATTATCCTTTAAAGTAGAACTCCCTGCAGTTTCACTTCTTTATCTGCACATTTTTTCTGTTGTTCATTTCTCTCTCTGGCACTGACTGTGAAGTTACCTCCTGGAGAGAAGTGCTTTGTGCTTTTATGAGACGTCCTGACTACAGCGCAGCACAAAAACAAGGTTCTTAAACTGTCATTTTGCATTTAAGAGCACTTATCAATTTCATAGACACAGTCAAAGCAGCGGTCTGAAGTTGGACATGAGTTATTCAGTGCGCGTCTGAAATGAGCCTTGGGAAAGGTTAGCCATAAACTGAAAAAGGTGTTTGATCTATAGCCAGGTATTGATCAAAAATACTGTCTAAGCTCATGAAAATGTACACGAGTGTATGTGTTTGTGCAGGAGTGCACTTTGGTTGATAGTGTGCTGTGTATACAGTAATGGCACTTGACGTGTGATTTGAGTTATGGCCAGGTATTGATCAGAAAACATCACAGCAGCTTTAAACTTTGCTAAAGAGCTTTTGGTGAGACCTGACTGAGTGCTGTTACAGACTCAAAAGCCATTAGGAGTTTGTGTAAAAGAGAGTGACGCGGGACAGATGGAGCAATGAGTGAAGAAAATGGCACTCTTTAGTGGAGATAAAAGTTTTTTCTGACATTTGTTCTTCAGCACTACAAAAGCAGCCCATAGTTATTTTCCTTCCAACATGTAGTGTGGCTGAAACACAACTCAGATGAGATGGAAATCATTATTTCAAGGATCAAACATGTGCATCACAGGATAATCTGCTCAGTATTGTCATTATGAATCATGTGTTTTGATCTGTGCTGAATAGGCAGACATGATCTCAACATTTGTTCATTTTGAGGCTGTTTTTTAGGCTTATTATGAAATCGTTATTGAAAAGCTGCAGCTTCTTGCAAACAGATTAAGAAGTTTTACATTTAAATTTTAGTTAAGGGTAAATTAAATAAGCCTCCGGTCACACTGAAATTTGAGAAAACCTTTCATGACTCACTCTACATTGCATATTTGGTCTATTGTTGCTGTTTCCTGTGACACTTCCATGAAAACACTTTAAATAATCCCAGTGCTGGTCACATTTCAAATTCCAGCCTTCGGTGTCAAGGTTACATTTTTGTTATTCCTTCTCGTGTTAAGGTTCAGGAAAGGAACAGCAAGGCTCATGCCTTTCCTTTAGGTGGGTCTGCTTACGGTCGGCTAACCTAATGGTTGTACAACTAATCGCTGTTGGGTCATTTGTTTTAGGGTTGTTTCAGGGGTTAAGTGGAGCCCTAACTCACACACAGACAAAGCCACACACAGACACACACTGTCTTGTGATTATAAGGGTTTGGAGAGTTTTGTCAGGAGGCAGAGGAAGTGTGTGTCTGGTTAATGATTCCCACTGGGTTAAAAGCGGACAGAGTGGACTATTAAAGGCTGGAGATAAGGCATAAGAGCAGACTGAGCGGCACTGGGAATGCTGACAGAGTGGATTGGACTGAGTCAGAGGGTTATTTTGAGGAGGACGGGGTAAAAAAATGTGTGAGCATGGGATGCAAATGACAAAACATTAAAGAAAGTAGTTCACTTTGACTAAATCACTTTTAGTCAAGGATTAAATATGCATTTTTCTTTAATATGAGGCCTTGTTTTGAAATCTCTGCAACCCTTTCAACCTTCAGACAGATTTAAATGAAGATTAAGATTGGCACATGATGCCATAGTCTGTTAACCTGTGCTCTGTCTGAGCAGTGTGTAACAGCAGCCATTTTTTCCTGGATCTTAATAAGCGTGATGTAAGAGAGGCCCATTTCTGGGTTCTGGATCCAATAGTAGCGTGTAATTACCTTTAAGACCTGCTCCCTATGCTAAAGGATTAGCTGTAATCCATAACCAAAGCCATAACTATCGCTATGCTACGTTAATTCCAGACAGATGCATGCAACAAGCAGCAAGGCAACTAGGGTGCTGTCCGTCTTCATCTTCGTCCTCTTCTCTTCCTCTCCGCTCGTCTCTCACCTTCTCGTTTCAAATTGAAGTTGTTAAGCTTCGTGCCCTTCCATCTGTGATGTCAGAATTGGAGAGCAGTTTTCCTGTTGTACACAATCTAAAAAGACCAGGAGAGAGGAGGAGAGGGACTCTATGAGAGTGACTGAGAAAAAGACAGAGAGATGGAGAGAGGGAAGGTGGGGAGGATTAATATCCTCAGAGGAGAGGTGCACAGGAGCAGAGGTGCTGTTGGTTTGAAATAGAGCTTAATATCCTTCTTTTACTGCTGATGGCAATGGAAACCTCAGCATATATGTGTGTGTATGTGTGTGTGTGTGTAAGAGAGAGGGGTGTGTGTGTTTTAGCCTATTTCCTCCCTGTGATGTTGTGTTGGAGGGAGACGATTAAAAACACTATTATCACACAGATTGATAAGAATACATACAACACAGAGAGAAGCCGTATAAGTTTATCATAACTTTCACAAACCCTGTTATCAGAGTTTGTCTGTATTCTTAAACCCACACACATAGCTGTCATGTTAGTTTTAATAAAAACAAGTTTTTCATTTCTGCAAACATGCAATCTCACCCAGTAATGAACCAAATTCTACTATATTTATGTGTAGAAGGGAGATTTTGCTCCGATAAGATCTTCTAAACCATACCAGCGAAGAACAAAGCAGCATTGTTCCACACCACAGTTTAAACTGTGCACTAACAACAGCAACATGTATGAGGGAGTGATGATATCAAAAAACACTGAGTGAGAATCCAAAAAGCTCTGTGTTTGACCATGAGGGATTTTTTTTTTTCTGTTATATTTGCAACATAACTGTTATGTTCTCATCATACACTGTTAAACATATGAATGTAGTGTCTATGACATCACTTATTTCTTTCTGATACAGAGTTTTGAAACCTATCATCGACTGTGGCGAAAAAGCTTCTGTATAGGCTTCATATTTATCAGACCGAAAGTTTGCCACCAAGTTTTTTCTATTGAAAGTAAGCTTTTCTCAGGATCAAAACACACACCTACATGCAGACGCGGCATGTGTTGAATGACAGATGTTGCACAGGTTGTTGGTTTAATTCCTGCATCTTGTCCCTCCCCCCTTACAGCCATACTACATTTCCTGTCTCTCTTCAGCTGTCCTATCAAATGAATACAAAAAACAAAGCCCTTAAAAAGCACATCTCACACTTTATCGGTGTGGTGACCATCAGAAGATTTATTTTATAGTTCAAAAGAGTTGGATTTTCTGAGACATT
Organism: Halichoeres trimaculatus; assembly: GCF_033239565.1. Classification (NCBI taxonomy): domain Eukaryota; kingdom Metazoa; phylum Chordata; class Actinopteri; order Labriformes; family Labridae; genus Halichoeres; species Halichoeres trimaculatus. The sequence goes on from NW_027437183.1 coordinate 13,461,271, forward strand.
ACTAAAAAATACACTTTGGTGAGATTGTTAGTGTAACACTAATCCTCAATAATTTGGCTGTAGAGCTGACAGAATCAGCACTCCTCAACAACCACCTCAGATTTTTCTCCTAAGTTGAGCCACATACAAGTTTTTACAGTTCTACAGTTCTGAAGTTTCATTTAGCTGACGCTTGTGTCCAAAGTGACGTACAACACAGAATTTAGACAGAAGAAAAAAACCTAGTTGGTGCGACAAAGTTCTACAAGTTATTTGGCTGCAGGTGCTGGCATTAACTGCAATAGTTCTTTTCTTTTTTAGAATAATCTAGCCAACTAACTACAACTAGTTGCTACAACAACATACTTCAACCTTCAACAACATTCAGCAATAAGTGCTGAAAACTCACAAAGATCTGGGTCTTAAATGTTCTGACTCATTCTACACTTGAGGACAAAGAGGAGAAGGGCCTAAGTGTTCCCTGAACAGATGAGTCTTCAGACATCTCTAAAAACAAACAAGGGACTCAGTCGTATAGAGTTATGTAATTAATTTCGCCATTTGGGGCAAACAGAGGAGAGGTGGCCAGAGATTTAGAGCTGTGCCTGGCTGGGAGCACCAGGCGTCTTTCACAAGCAGAGTAGTGGGCAAGGAGGAGTGTAGACCTGGATGAGAGACCCAAAGGCAGGCAGGTGCAATTCTTCTCAATATTTTGTAAGCCAGAAGAGCTTTGAATTCGATTTGAGCTGCCACAAGACAAACGGGGGGTGACGTGCTGTTTTGGGCTGGTTAAAGACCAGACGTGATGCTACAGTCTGGATCATCTGCAGAGGTTTCAATGTACACACACGGAGGCCTGCCAGGAGGGAGTTGCAGTAGTTGATGAGTGAAAACACAAGGGCCTGTACCAGAAGCTGTGTGGCCTGTTGTGTCAGGTAGGGTCTGATCCTCCTGATGTTATAGAGGGCATATCGACAAGATCGAGCAATCGAGGCCACATGAACCCTAAAAGTCAGACGGTCATCAATCATGACGTCCAGATTTCTGGCAGAGTTTGTGGGCACAAGTTGATTGGAATCAAGCAAGACACTGATCTGTAGTTGAACTGAGGGACAACACAAGGTTTTAAACACAAGTTTTAACACAAGGACATTTACACTGTTGCACATAAAGTTGAAATAAAACACTTCTTCCTCTTCTCATCAAATGATTGTGATTTGCAGAGGTTCATTACAGTTTTCATTTTAATCGCGATATGTTTATGAGAGATTGATCAATAATGTTTTGAGAAGACGTTCACTTGATCTATACAGAAAAAATAACATTGTGTCTTTAAATACTTCTGTAGACACATGCTGCTAGAGTTCTGCTCTGTTTGCATTAAAAGTTTGATGAAGTGTCTGAGTATTTCATTTCATTGGCTGGCACTTTTTATAGAATTCTCTTACAAACTGTCCCGCTCTCATTTCATAGCCCTTTGTGTTCACCCTTATTGAGTCCTGATGAATCATGTCGACCTGTTAAGTGTCCCGTTGACCCACTCGAGTGTGTACGAACGGTTGACGAGTGCTTGTTCTCAGCGGTGAAGAAAAGCCTGTTGTAGGTCACCTCTGTGATAGCTCCATCTCTCCTTATCACCCCTTCACTCAGTCTATCTGTCCTCGCCCATCACTCTTCCTCTCTATCGGACCCTCTCTCACCCTCTCTTCCTCTCTTTCTCGCTGTCACTCACTCACCTTTCCAATCTTCCTTTTCCAAACTTCACAGCCTCTCCACAAGGTTATCGCACATCAGCTGCTGAAACTGTGTGTGTGTACGTGTGTGTGTTGAGGTGTACTGTTTTCAGTTGTAGACCGCCATAAAATAAAACATCAAAGTTACCATTGTGGTCTGACTGTCTCTACCTCACTGCTTAAACATTTCAGGGTCTGCTGATTGCCTCAGTTTCTCCCTCTCTCTGTCACACACACGTACACACACACACACACACACACACACACACACACACACACACACACACACACACACACACACACACACACACACACACACGTACACACACACACACACACACACACACACACACACACACACACACACTCTCAAGGAAAAGCACATAAAACCGTACAACCACACGCTGCCTCCAAACAGTATGTGTCAGCTGGTTTACATCAGATCAGAGGCTGATTGGGAAAATGCCCATGCCCTCAGTGCTAACACACACGCATACATGTGCACTCACACTCTCACACACACACACCCACGCACTGCCTTCTCCCTGCCCTCTGGCTAATTAATTTCCCAGATCGAGCATGTCCCACCATAAAGTGCTCTCCCTCCTTCTTGTGTCGCACTCAATCTGTTCCTCCTCTCTCCTGTGTCTCTCTGCGGAGTCTGGCTCATTTCAGTTCCCCTGATCTTTGATTGCGTGGGCCCAAAATGTCAGGGCAAAGAACCTCACCTTGTCCAACCTTCCACCTCTCCCATTTTCTGTTCCCCCAATGTCTTCCTCCTTTATCTTCCTAATTTGTTTACATATCTTATCTAACTTGGAAGATTCGTCTCAGTTCTTGGCCTGTCACGTCTAGACCAAATCTCAGCAGGGATTTTTCCCACTCTAAAATTAAGAATTGTCTGCATGCCTTCTTCAGTTTCCTCTGGTTCTCACAGCTTTTAATTTGTTAATTCCCCGCTCACCACAGGCATTTCTTCTCTCTTACCTCTTCTGTGTGTAAGTGCTTTATTTAGTATGTTGTTCACTGCATTAGCTATGGCACTCTGTGTGACCCCGGTCAGTTGGTCTGAGCACTTTGAAGATGAGCAGTGCGTGTTAATCAATCAAACTGCGAGGCCAGTGCTCAGCTGGGTCAGACAGGCATCAAAGGAGATAAGTGACATCCACATGCTGCTCATTGAGGTCACATTACATAGTTTTTACACTCTTACATGGTGTATGTGTTCTCATACATGTCCATGTAAACATACGGGTGGGAGACTTTGCCTGGTTTCCCTTACTTTGATAACCAGAACACATGTGATCGTCACGCATTAGAGCAAAAGCAAGAAAGCAAATGCACAACCATGTTTTCCAAAAAGACCCCATGTAAGATATGAATAGAAACAGCGTGTTATGATTTACAAGAAATGAAACCCCATGTTTCATTTGAAATGGCATGAATACAACATATCAAAAATCAAATTTAAGAAATCTGAAACTAGTTTGGAAAAGTTGGAATAGAGGCAAAAAAACAACAACAACAACAACCAAAAAAAAGAAAAATGGTAAAGTTGTGAAACACTTAAAGAAAACACCTCACTGAATGTCTTACAAATAAATTGGAAACTGGCAACAGATAAGTGAAATGATTTATTATGGAAAGAGCATCCCAGACAAACAAGATCAGCTGCTGCTGTTTAATGTAATGTTTCTCAGTATAAAGTTGCAACAGATTTAGATATCTTATCATCTACATTACATGAAAAATGTAAAATGTCAGATAAGCTTAAGAAATCTTTATACACAAGAGTGCAGGACTGATAACAAACCAGTTTTTTAGGCTCTCAGATGGCACTTATGTAAAAGTAGATAAAATAATAATAATAATAATAATAATAATAATAATAATAATTAGAGTAAACTGTACTTTTACAGTACTTTTGAAGTAGGGTAACAAACTATGTCACCAAAAAAATAAGAAAATAAAAAATAAATAAAATAAAAAATGAAAAAAATAAATAGATAAGTAAAAATAAATAAATAAATAAAAGAAACGTGTGGAGGACAAGATTAGAACCTCAAAAACAACAGAATCCAGCAATATGAAAAGGCTCAATGCCACCACCAGATAAAAGGAAATAAAACATCAGAAAAATAAAAACAACATTTAAATGATTAAAATTATTGAAATGAAAAGATAAAAGACAAAAAAATATGATGTGATGCTGCCTGATAGATAATACAAGTAGTTAAGTGGGTTGAAACATGCTCAGATAACATGTCCTGTCTGTTCCAGTTATGACTCTGTAGTGGAGCTTACTGCATGGCTGGTAACACTTTGCTCCATTCACAACTGCTGGTTCAAACTTTACCACAGAAAGAAAATCTTCACATAAACAAGATACAGAGATGCTGCCTCCTCCTCCTGGCTTAGGTTTGTTTAAGTCTTTGGTGAAATGGTAATTTGAAATTATACTTAGACTTCATAAATGCTGCAATCTGCTAAGGTGATGAAAAAGAGCTGTTTTCATGATTCTATCCCAACTTTTCCCAAACAGGTTAGGACTTCTGTAGTTTATGGAGTTGTTTGTTTTGGGAAGAGGTCAAATGAGAAACATGTACATGACAGATAAATATTGGATGTTGTATCTGGCTCATCTCAATAGTTTGACAACTAGTGACTTTTTAGGACTGTTCAAAGACTCAGCAGAATTTAACAAGTATCGGCTTTTTTCTTCCAAATATTCATATGATTTTGGCATGAGTGTTTGCCTCGAGTGGGAGAAAATAAAAACAGTTTGATATCCGCTTCTAAAATATCTGTTGTATCTCTTGGAACTTTCTAGACTAACAAAGATGAGAAATGAAAAGAGGTTTTCTTTTGGTTCCAGGCCTACAGCAGCACTGTGGATAGGGCAAAGCTCAGGCCAAGTTTTGAACAGAACACAAAGAACCAAGTGAACGTCTTTCACATTAGACATGACAGTTGTGCTCTCTGGAATACATCAGCTTTAATACGCCTTTTTTCCTGTTGTCCCTGCTTGCCATATTTATACATTTAAACACGCACGCACACACACACACACACACACACACACACCACATTGGAGTACATCTTTCCTTAATACCATCACTTCTCTTCACAAGCCTTCTGTCTTCATCAGCGGCTAAAATATGGTGTATAGGGTTACAGCGGACAGGCTTGGAGATGGCTTCAGAGAAATAAGATAGCAGTAATGGCACACCATCATTTAGGAGAATGTAATAAGTGAATATCTAATAAGCCTGTAAAAGATGCTTAACCCCTGCAGCTCTGAGGTCAGGTAGAGAGATAGGAGAGTAAGCTGATTAGGGAAGGTTCCCTCTCACGTTGCGGTCATCACAGGATTGACCAGCTCCCGACCCTGCTGTTGGGAGTGTGGTTACCTCAGCTCAGAACCGCTCCTATGTTTGGATAAATCCGCTATTTATGGTGTTTGATAACAGCGAGAGCCTGATACGGGAGAGTAATAGGTTATGAATCTTTGTCTGAAGATAATGAAGGAGTTAATGGGCCACCAGCGATTTAGGGTTTTACTGTTTTCCACCTTTACTCTACATTTGTTACCTCTGGTCTTCCCATTCATTGCCTCAATTCTTGCGAAATTACATTGAGTGGTTGCAGGATCTAGACTTTCCTCCCTTGGGGCACAAAATGGTCCGTGGCACTCTTCATATCGATCTGCTGACTGATTTGTTGCTTGTAGATTGATTGACAAGCAGCCATGTCAGCCTAAATCCCAAGAGATGCTTGATAAATAAACTGGAACAGTTTATTCGTCAATGTGATCCCCTCCTGTTTCTCATATTATGACATACTTGTATCCCCAAGTGACAGACTTAGAGGGAGACAGGGGAAATGTGCCATACTGAAAATGAATGATATCCAGGATTTAAGGTCAATTTCTGTCTCTCTCTGCTTCCCTTCATCCTAAAGGGGGAAGTGCATACACACACTCGCACACACACACACAACCAGATCCTAAAGCCATTTTCAGGCAGGGCAGCAGAGTGTGTCCTCATTACCGTCTGTGAGTGTGTAGTCACCAGTCAGTCACAGCTCCTGCTGCCAGAATGGGATTTTCCCCTCTTTTCTCCTCTGACTCTTGCACCTCTTTTTCACCTCAACTTCTCTTGCATATCGCTTCATCTATTCCTTGGACAGAAAATCATTATCGGTCAGGAAGACAATTTCCTGCTCCTATGGTCCCAGTGCCAGTCAAAAGTTTTGAAAAGCCTATAATTTTAACATGTTTTGGACACATTTAAAGAATGTATCACCCAGCTGTGATTGTGATTGGACAAAATCCAACAGCAATAGTAAATAATTCTGCCTGTTGACACTGTGGTAAAAACTATCAGTTTACATCTCAGTCTGGTCTTGAGAGTCGGGAATTAACGACAGAGGAGAAGCTACCAGGCCCCAGCCATGTCTGACAAGGTACAGCAGGGCAAGATCAGGTCCTTCAGGATCAGTAGCAGAGCTTCATTTATGTTTAAGGGTGTGTCAACTTTGAAGCCTGAGAGCTGAATGAGGAGAGAAACATCAACTATGATACTTCTGTAGACTTCCCTTTGTTGTCTCTTTGTTTAACTTTACCGTTGCTCCTGTCAATGTTGTTGCAGTGGATCTGTGAGATTGGAGAACCTCTTTTTTAGCTGTACAAATAAATTGTATTTTTTTTATTTATTGTTTGGTCTTTTTATGTCTTTAACCAGAGGATAGTTGATAGAGCAGGAAAGAGGGAGAGAGTGGGGAATGACACGCGGTAAAGAGGCAACAGCCTAGATTTGAACTAGAGGGGGTGGGGGATGTATCGAATACTTGATATATCGCGGGTTATTGCACGTGAGATGTATGAAATGACGACATTGTGACGATTAAGTACAAATTGCCACATTAATGTTTTAAGATGTTGGTGTGTAATTCTCTTTTGAGTCTCACTTCCTTCATTTTCTGCTGGTGCTCTTCTCACAGCAAGCAGCACACTCCCCAGCCCACCCAGAAAACTCTCCTTGGCATGCTTGTTTTTGTGTTAGGAGGGAAAAAAGTTGCTTGCATATCTCGTCAGTTATGGGTTTGGGGTTTACAATTGCAAATTTTGAAAATTCAACTGAAGAGTCTGCCTGAATCATTTTGCTGGTGTCATTTTACGCATCAAAGGGCTAAATTTAAGATTCATACAGTGATTTATAGTAGAATCAGAATGTGGACATATGTATGTATAAAACCAACCTTCCGCCTTTACTGCGTGTATCACATTATAACTTGAAAACACAGAGACATTGGTTTTAGGCCATATCGTGCTAATTTGAACCCTGGCCAGCCACTCCAGGGGCCAACCTCAAGGAGTACGACCAAAACTGCCAGTTTAAAGCACTCCAAATAAATCAGTTCAGTGTCACCGAAATCATCTACAATATTTTTACCAACTAGTTTGTCCTTTCTCATGTCTTTTAAGTGGAGTTCTGCTCACCCTGTCGAGATTCTATTTGCAAATAACGCATTTTTTCCCTTCTCTTAAAACATTGAAGACGTAGGCTTAGTATAATTCGTTTCAGTGTCCACCTTCAGTCATCAGAAGGCAATTTACCTGACTTAGAACTTAATCTCACACTTTGGGGACGTTTGCACGACAGCGGTTTTAGGGAGAAAAGCAGAAGTCTTGTTGCATTTCGACCTCGCGTTTACACAGAAATGCCATTTTAGCCTACCTTAAATGCAATATTTGAAAACGGCCGCCAGAGAGGAATTTTTCCTGAAACGCTGCCGCCACTGTTGCCTTGTAACAGTAAGCCAGTGTTTTTAGTGGAAACGCTGACGTCACATTCCGCTTTGTGCAAGTGCACACAACAGTGCCACAGAACCGTTACAATAGGCACAGACTACCATGTTGTGCTTGTGCTGCTGAATCTGCTGAAAAAGCTGACTGTCTTTCAACAAAATGTGCATCTGTTGCTCCACTTTTACACTTAGCATTTGCCAATACACCAGATGATCGGCCAAACTCTACTTCGGTGGAGATGTACCAAAAATGGCTTCTGGACAAGACAGTTATAGCGCCAACTAAAGGCCTGGCATACTTACCACAGCGTTTTGAGTCACTCAGCGTTTCCATGTTAACGCAGATTTTTTTCCACTGCGTTTTAGCTTTTCGGATGTAATGTTGTGTAAGCAGGGCCTTTGTTTGCTTGCTGAATTGACATACAGTCTGTCACTATGACTTGGTTTGTATCCAGCTGACATCATTTCCACAAACAGTATTTTACATTTACTGTGTTTTCACCATTTTTAAAACAATCTTTAAACATTTTTATTTGTACATAAGTAAACTTCCTCACTATCTTCTAAAGCAAAGGCTTTGTGCTTCAGATGCTTTCTCTGTTTCTCAGACGAAGTGAACTAAACTGTCCGACTGTGGTCAGGCTTTCTCTCCTTTGCAGTAGTAGCCAACGATTTCCATTTAGCAGCTGCAGTAGCAGGAGTTTACAGTCCCCTGATAGAGGATCAAAGGAGGAGGGAGAGAGGAGCAGAGCACACACAGGGATATTAGGCTGTAATGGCGACCAGATGAACAAGTTGATAGAGTTCTAAACAAGCCTAAACAGTCAAACACTTTCCTCGCTCTTGAGAAGGATTTATCTGACCAACTGTCTGAGTCGTACAGAGTCATGTGAATAATGATGTGTTGCGCTCTGTATGTTTTTCTTATGATGTCTGAAGCCTGTGATTCAGATTATAGGTTGTGTACTTCAGTGAGTGCAGCACAGTAATCAGGAAATGCATGGACAATGTATTCACTCGCACCTGTTCTACATTCCCCTGTGGTAAGCGCCTGTCTGCTTCTATCCCCTCACTTTGTCAGGTTGAAAGAAGTAAAGTTGAAGGGGGAGAAACAGGGACTTAAAGCCAGTGAAGGGGAAGTATAGAGGGAGCTCTGTTGTTCGGTTCGGTTAACTATGAAGCACTCTTCTTTTATTTGATCTCCCTGCTCCTCAGAAAAAACCCAAACCTCTGCAAAGAAGGGGTTTAACGGCAGCAATATGTTTGTCTTAACATCAGAGGAGAGCCCGAGACCAGGTAATCGAATTTAGGATCATGTGATTGGACATGACAGGGGGGGAATAGGACAGGGAGCCATTCCTCTACCTATACTTGACATCTTTCCAGTCACACACATACAAGCAAAGATCCATCTTTGGAATACTTTGCCAGGTCAGCACTCATCAAAATCCAACATGGCTTCTCTATGTGCTATTCACCCATCTGGCCTGATGGAGCCTCTTCCCTGTGGTGCTGCTTTACATGAAACATTCTGCAGCTTCAAAGCCATGTTACTGCCTGTTTAGCTGTAATGTGCCATTATGCATGGCATCCAGAGCACAAAGGGAACCACATGTGGAGCAATCCAAGTGCCCAGAGCTATATATTACATATGTTACATACTGTACTCATGATTACTATGTGTGTATCTGTGAGTGTGTGCACACAGATGAAGCTCTGCTCCCGTTGGACAGGAGGAAAGAGGGTTAAATACAAGCACTTGATTTAAAAAGCATAAGATTATTCATTTCCCATCTCCTGTGGGAACTTGCTTCCCCTCCACACTGTAAGAACACACTTGTAAATATGTACACACACACATACGCACACATACGTTCAATACCTGACAGCAAGTCTAATGTAATTAAATAGTGTGGTCTATGGAGGTTATTGGAAAAGTGGTGGTGATAAAGTGGGAAAGCGGAAGAACCTCATGGAGAAGTTTCTAAAGATCTCCCTCACACACACACACACACACACACACACACACACACACACACACACACACACACACACACACACACACACACACACACACACACACACACACACACACACACTCCTGGCTAAAGCAGAGTTCGTTAAAAAAGTTCAACATAAATGGATTCCTGCAAATGAGAAAACAACATCAGGGCTAAGTAAGTATTTGAAGGTGCTGTCAAAGGCTTTCTCTGTCTTTACCTTCCTCCTTTCATCTTTCTCTCACCCCTTGCTCCTCCCCCTCTCTTCCCACTCTCATTAGCGATGGTTGCAAGAGAGTGGAGAACAAAGCCCAGGCTCGACCAATCGATCGCCGAGCGGCACTATCAATCGACTTGTGGAGCACAGGTCTCCTCCAACTGCCTAACGATTGACGGGGCAAAGATTGATGAGGACGATTGTTGTGTCTCTGCGTGTATTAATGCAAGGGTCTTCATTTGAGATGCAGAGGACTTAATCACGTCTTGTTTGTCAAGTGCACGGTTTAATTTTGGAAGATAAAGGATGATAGATCCAATAGAAGGACACATGAGTGGGGTTAACGATGTGTGCTCAGCTATCTGTGCACACATGCTGCCGAGTATAACAAAGCCCCCAGACGCTGACAGATATTTGTTTCGGTGGATACTCTTTACCCTGGCACTATGTTTCTTCCCTGGCAGCAGCTAACACACACAAACACACACCTTAGCAAAATTAAATCATACACTGGCATGGAGTCACACTTTACCCTGGCACGCTGTCAGAGCCTTTCAGTGCTCTGACTCATGCCAACCCTTTAATGGATGAATCCTGCAGCAGGCATAGGCGTTGGTGTGAGAGTTCTGCATGTGTGTCGCATCGGGTGTGTATGTGAATGTATTTTCACGGTGTTGTGTAAACATTGGAATTATGTGTCACAGCTGGCCACGCGACTCGCCCTGGTTCCATCTCGAATTTCTGCGCGTCTCTCTGGGAGGACGGTGCTGCCACATTTGCATGAGAAAAGGTTGTCAGACTAACACCTTTTCTTGTTTCTCTCTCCTCGCTCCTTTCTCACCTCCCTCCTCCTCCCTCTGTCTGTCTTTTCCCATGTCCACAGCTCTGATAGCCATAGGCCAGTACAGCAGCACCATTGAGACAGTGGATGCCGGCTGGTGTAAGGACATCACAGACCAGGGAGCCACACAGATCGCTCAGAGCAGCAAGTCCCTGCGCTACCTGGGCCTCATGAGATGTGACAAGGTAACAAGACACAGCCTCTAATGTCTGCTTTCCAGGGAACTCTCTCGGAGGATGTATTTTCAAGACATGGCAAATGAGATTTTCTGCAATGTGCTGTGAAAAACATTGTGTGGAATATGACTCATGGCAAGTTTGTACACATGTAAAAGCCGAAACAATTACTTAGTTTGTACAATCATATTTACAGATTTCATCATTTCTCATGAGAGGGGATTATCGCCTCTTCCTCTACACACTCCAAATCAAATGTCCATGAGATTTGGACCTTTTACCACTTATAATTAGTCAATTTACAGGTGGCATTGTGGACTCCAAGAGAGCGTTATTCAAAATGTTCTCATATTCTGGTATTACAAAGACTGAAATGATCAAGAAATTAGTCAGGTCAAGGGGTAATGATCAACAGCTGCAGCTCCTTTTTAGCTTTACAGCTATAACCACCCTTTTTTATTACTCATGAGTATTTGAATGTGAATGCATGCCAATTTAATTGTAAGTCTGCTACCATTCCTGAGACTGTGCTCTAATCCAAACAAATTGTCAACGTTTTAAGGTGTAATGCTGATTTCTAAAACAGAAAGTTACTGTATTCAAGAAATAAATCACTAGCAGAACATCTTCAGATCTAATACTCCTTTAAGCAAGGGTTGACGTTGATCTGAATTGGAGAGTCAGTGGCTTTAAGATCAACAGCCCACACCATTTTAGTCACTGGCCGAGGAATTTGTGATTTGAAAAATTTAAAAAAAGTCTAGAATTGACCTTGAAACAGACAAAATGATGTGATTTGTATACTCTTTCTAAATCATTTAGTTTGCCCTCCATCCACCCCTCAGCTGGCTGGTTCTGACATTCTCTAGATGCCCAGACTTTAAATTCTGGGCGTCTGGCTGATGACCCAGACTTTCACTACCCCCAGACAGTCCTTTTTGTAATGTATAAATTAGAAGAGTAATAAGTCATTCCAACAATACCCCAGCAAAACTACTTTATGGTTTTTTTAGCTTACTTGTCTGCATCTGCCAGCACTGACTGGCAGATCTGGCAAACAACTTAACTTTTAGCGGCATCATACTCCTCTCAACTCCATTTGCTTTTCTCAATGTGTTAAATTGTGACCAGCGTACCAGTGGTTTTAAAAACATGCAGAACCAGAAAAGCACTCAGAGTGCTTAGACCTCTACCAAGCATATTGTGATAGTCACGCAACACTTAAGTCTTACTTTAATGTTATACTCCCTTTCAGCAGACTGTCTGCTACAAGTTGGGGTTAGTTGCAGGTTTGTACGATAATTGGTTACCTGACAGTGTTGAAAATTATGATGACCCAGTACATATTTCATATTCTGGATCTTAGTATCCAGAATATTGCCAGGATCTGGATCGTACTTTTACATCCGTCAGAAATTATTTTGACCTTGTCTTATATTGTTTTGCAATGCAACCTGACTATTTATCGTGGAGTTACATACACATATGGTGAAAATGGCCCTATCTCACAATGATAAAGGATCCTTAAAAGAATCCTAGATCCAGATGGTGGATGGATTTTATTACTTCTTTCTTATCCCATTTTGAAAATTTCCTGAAAATTTCACCAAGATCTGTTTGTTACTTTTTGAGCTATGTTGTTCACAGACAAACACACAAACAAATAGACAAACTCTCCCAAAAAACGTAACCTCCTTGGTGGAGGTAATGATAGAAAGCCCACTCTTAAGTCAGTGTCTGGAGTGTAACCAGACCACACACGGGGGTGACACTAGCGACACTCCTGAATAACTTTGACTTACATATGCATGCAGGCTGATGAAGCTGTAGGAGTAACTAACACGATTAGAGTTCCCTGTATCATAGAAAAAACAGTGTCAAAGTATGATCTTTGAAGAGGATATTTTAGTAGCATGGGTGGGCCAGTGAAAGATTCAATCAGCTCTGAGTCTGTCATGTTATAATGTTTAGCCGCAGCCCTTGAGCAATCCTTCCGCATGTGTCCCATAATGTCTACAATAATGAGCAAACTCTGATTCATTAAGCACATGCAAAACACAGGAACAAACTCAAACTCATGAGCCTACCACAGACTCAGGTGAAGGCACCTGGCCAGTTGAAATGCATCCAGAGGTGAGCATGTGGAGCCACTAATCCTCTTCCTCCGCTGCCTCCTGTGCCCTGTATGTCTCTGTGATGCATGTTTGAGTCAGCTTGTTGTGTGATTATAGAAGGAAAGTGACATAACAACCTCTCTCCAACCTATTTTGAGATGCTGATCCATCCAAAGTCACTCTCAAACTCTCTTCTGGCCTCTTACCATCCAATCACTAACCTGATGGATGCACATTTAGTTGGAGTGCCATGGTAACAACCCCCGTCTGGTTGGGTCGGAGCATCGACTACACAGATGCAACCACTTAGTGTGGGATCATTCAGGCTGACATGAGTGGGATGAGGGCAGACAAGTAAGACAAAGTGAACAGCTGGTTAAACCCAGAAACTTCAGCCTCTACATTCACTGTACAGCCTGTTTTCTTGTATTAGAGCTGGTTCACAACCCAGGCCGTAATCCCAATGCTGATGGGGCTCCATATGGTGAGTGTAACAGTATGTTTTAATGAGCTTTTTGTTTTCTCATTGGGGCTAAATTTTTACATTTGGGTTTCGGGCTGAACGAGTTTAAGAGCCTCTGCTGTGCTGTAAAAAATAGTGAGTAGAAGTTGGCAGGGGAGCAGAGGCGGGAGGAGAGATTTTGACTTATAGAGGAGGCCTTTCACCAGGTTGGGAACTCATCATTTTTATTTCTTCATTATAAGATCAGTGCTATCTGTATGTCGTGGCCTCCGGGCTGACCCTATGGATTTCTCTGATAAAAACGCCCACCCAGAGATCGTTAAGCACGACAAGAACATTGGTGTATCATATTTATCTATTTATACTGTAATAAAATTAAAACATATGAGAGTCTGACAC